>NC_136393.1:50757636-51345136 GCF_965140285.1 Lepidochelys kempii | reverse complement strand
TCAATGGAAACAGCCCCATCCCCTACATCGTTTCCAGAGGGACCAAGCCTAGGTCCACAATCCCATGAGGAATGGATGTCTCCAACATCAAGGGAACAGTTCCAGACCGAACAGGAAGCAGATGAAAGCCTCCAGAGAGCTTGGACAGCGGCACGGAGCAACCCACCGCCTCTCAGCTCTTCTAATCGATCCAGGTTTGTTGTAGAAAGAGGACTTTTATACAAGGAAACTCTTTCTGGGGGACACCAGGAAGACTGGCATCCTCAGAGACAGTTGGTAGTTCCAACTAAATACCGGGCCAAGCTCTTGAGCTTAGCCCATGATCACCCTAGTGGCCATGCTGGGGTGAACAGGACCAAAGACCGTTTGGGGGGGTCATTCCACTGGGAGGGAATGGGCAAGGATGTTTCTACCTATGTCCAGTCTTGTGAGGTGTGCCAAAGAGTGGGAAAACCCCAAGACCAAGTCAAAGCCCCTCTCCAGCCACTCCCCATCATTGAAGTTCCATTTCAGCAAGTAGCTATGGATATTCTGGGTCCTTTTCCAAAAAAGACACCCAGAGGAAAGCAGTACATACTGACTTTCATGGATTTTGCCACCCGATGGCCGGAAGCAGTAGCTCTAAGCAACACCAGAGCTAAAAATGTGTGCCAGGCACTAGCAGACATTTTTGCCAGGGTAGGTTGGCCCTCCGACATCCTCACAGATGCAGGGACTAATTTCCTGGCAGGAACTATGGAAAACCTTTGGGAAGCTCATGGGGTAAATCACTTGGTTGCCACTCCTTACCATCATCAAACAAATGGCATGGTGGAGAAGTTTAATGGAACTTTGGGGGCCATGATACGTAAATTCGTAAATGAGCACTCCAATGATTGGGACCTAGTATTGCAGCAGTTGCTCTTTGCCTACAGAGCTGTACCACACCCCAGTTTAGGGTTTTCCCCATTTGAACTTGTATATGGCCGTGAGGTTAAGGGGCCATTGCAGTTGGTGAAGCAGCAATGGGAGGGATTTACACCTTCTCCAGGAACTAACATTCTGGACTTTGTAACCAACCTACAAAACACCCTCCAAATCTCTTTAGCCCTTGCTAGAGAAAACTTACAGGATGCTCAAAAAGAGCAAAAAGCCTGGTATGATAAACATGCCAGAGAGTGTTCCTTCAAAGTAGGAGACCAGGTCATGGTCTTAAAGGCGCTCCAGGCCCATAAAATGGAAGCATCATGGGAAGGGCCATTCACAGTCCAGGAGCGCCTGGGAGCTGTTAATTATCTCATAGCATTCCCCACCTCCAACCGAAAGCCTAAGGTGTACCATATTAATTCTTTAAAGCCCTTTTATTCCAGAGAATTAAAGGTTTGTCAGTTTACAGCCCAGGGAGGAGACGACGCTGAGTGGCCTGAAGGTGTCTACTATGAAGGGAAAAGTGCTGGTGGTGTGGAAGAGGTGACCCTCTCCATGACCCTTGGGCGTATGCAGCGACAGCAGATCAAGGAGCTGTGCACTAGGTACGCGCCAACGTTCTCAGCCACCCCAGGACTGACTGAACGGGCATACCACTCCATTGACACAGGTAATGCTCACCCAATTAGAGTCAAATCTTACCAGGTGTCTCCTCAAGCTAAAACTGCTATAGAACGGGAGATCCAGGATATGTTAAAGATGGGTGTAATCCGCCCCTCTGGAAGTGCATGGGCATCTCCAGTGGTTCTAGTTCCCAAACCAGATGGGGAAATACGTTTTTGCGTGGACTACCGTAAGCTAAATGCTCTAACTCGCCCAGACAACTATCCAATGCCACGCACAGATGAACTATTAGAGAAACTGGGACGGGCCCAGTTCATCTCTACCTTGGACTTAACCAAGGGGTACTGGCAGGTACCGCTAGATGAATCTGCCAAGGAAAGGTCAGCCTTCACCACACATCTCGGGCTGTATGAATTTAATGTACTCCCTTTTGGGCTGTGAAATGCACCCGCCACCTTCCAAAGACTTGTAGATGGTCTCCTAGCGGGATTAGGAGAATATGTAGTTGCCTACCTTGACGACGTGGCCATAGTTTCGGATTCCTGGGCAGACCACCTGGAACATCTACAAAAAGTCCTTGAGCGCATAAGGGAGGCAGGACTAACTGTTAAGGCTAAGAAGTGTCAAATAGGCCTAAACAGAGTGACTTACCTTGGACACCAGGTGGGTCAAGGAACTATCAGCCCCCTACAGGCCAAAGTGGATGCTATCCAAAAGTGGCCTGTCCCAAAGTCAAAGAAACAGGTTCAATCCTTCTTAGGCTTGGCCGGTTATTACAGACGATTTGTACCGCAATACAGCCAAATCGCCGCTCCACTGACAGACTTAACCAAACAGAAACAGCCAAATGCTGTTCAGTGGACCGAAAAGCGTCAGAAGGCCTTTAACAAGCTTAAAGCGATACTCATGTCTGACCCTGTACTAAGGGCCCCAGACTTTGACAAACCGTTCCTAGTAACCACAGATGCGTCCGAGCGTGGTGTGGGAGCAGTTTTAATGCAGAAAGGACCTGATCAAGAATTCCACCCTGTAGTGTTTCTCAGCAAAAAAACTGTCTGAGAGGGAAAGCAACTGGTCAGTCACTGAAAAAGAATTTTACGCCATTGTCTACGCTCTGGAAAAGCTACGCCCATATGTTTGGGGACGGCGTTTCTACCTGCAAACCGACCATGCTGCACTGAAGTGGCTTCACACCATCAAAGAAACTAACAAAAAACTTCTTTGGTGGAGTTCAGCTCTCCAAGATTTTGATTTCGACATCCAACACATCTCAGGAGCTTCTAACAAAGTGGCTGATGCACTCTCCCATGAAAGTTTCCCAGAATCAACTGGTTAAAATCGTCCTTGAGATGTAGAAAATATTGTTAGTCTTTATGTACTTGGTAGTATATTTAGAGATGCATGTGTCTTATTAACTCTGTTTTCCCTAGAGCTCCAGGAAGAAATCCAAGCCAGTGTTTCACCCTAGCTGAGATTTGGGGTGTGTGTCATAAATATAAAGGGAAGGATAAACCCCTTTGAAATCCCTCCTGGCCAGGGAAAAGCTCCTCTCACCTGTAAAGGGTTAAGAAGCTAAAGGTAACCTCGCTGGCACCTGACCAAAATGACCAATGAGGAGAAAAAAAGATACTTTCCAAAGCTGGGAGGAGGGAGAGAAACAAAGGGGCTCTGTCTGTCTATATGCTGTTTCTGCTGGGGATACACCAGGAATGGAGCTTTAGAACTTTTAGTAAGTAATCTAGCTAGGTACGTGTTAGATTATGATTTCTTTAAATGGCTGAGAAAAGAATTGTGCTGAATAGAATAACTATTTCTGTCTGTGTATCTTTCTTGTAACTTAAGGTTTTGCCTGGAGGGATTCTCTATGTTTTGAATCTAATTACCCTGTAAGGTATCTACCATCCTGATTTTACAGAGGTGATTTCTTTACTTCTATTTCTATTAAAAGTCTTCTTGTAAGAAAACTGAATGCTTTTTCATTGTTCTCAGATCCAAGGGTTTGGATCTGTGGTCACCTATGCAAATTGGTGAGGCTTTTTATCCAACATTTCCCAGGAAAGGGGGTGGTGCAAGTGTTGGGAGGACTGTTCATGGTTCTTAAGATCCAAGGGTCTGGGTCTGTAGTCACCTAGGCAAATTGGTGAGGCTTTTTACCAAACCTTGTCCAGGAAGTGGGGTGCAAGGTTTTGGGAAGTATTTTGGGGGGAAAGACGTTTCCAAATAGCTCTTCCCCAGTAACCAGTATTTGTTTGGTGGTGATAGCGGCCAATCCAAGGACAAAGGGTGGAATATTTTGTACCTTGGGGAAGTTTTGACCTAAGCTGATAAAGATAAGCTTAGGAGGTTTTTCATGCAGGTCCCCACATCTGTACCCTAGCGTTCAGAGTGGGGAAGGAACCTTGACAGGCCCCTAACCCCAAACCTAACCAACCCTAACTCTTAACCTTAACCATAACCCTCACCCCTACCCCCAAACCCGACCCCTAACCCTAAACCTCAACGGCCCCTAACCCCAACCCCTAACCCACCCTAAACCCTTAACCCTACCCCCACAACCCTACCCCCACCCTAACCCCAAACCGAACCCTAACCCTTGACCCTAAACCCTAACAACCCTACCCCTAAACCCCAACAAGAACCCCACCCTAACTCGTAACCCCAACCCTAAACCGGGGTCCCCAACGCATTGCCGTTTCTCAGCGGCATTTTGGTTGTGACACATCTTGTGGCTGCCGCTTCTGGTGGCAGGGTGTCTGATGCCCTGTCAAGGTTCCTTCCCCACTCTGAATGCTAGGGTACAGATGTGGGGACCTGCATGAAAACCTCCTAAACTTACTTTTACCAGCTTAGGTTAAAACTTCCCCAAGGTACAAACTATTTTACCTTCTGCCCTTGGACTTTTGCTGCCACCACCAAACGTCTAACACTGGTTACTGAGAAAGAGTTCATCTTTCCCCCCAGAATCCTCCCAAATCTTACTCCTTTTTTCCTGGGGAGGTTTGATAAAAATCCTCACTAATTTGCATAGGTGACCACAGACCCAAACCCTTGGATCTTAAGAACAATGAAAAAGCATTCAGTTTCTTAAAAGAAAAGAAAAAGTAAAAAGAATCACCTCTGTAAAATCAGGATGGTAAATACCTTACAGGGTAATTAGATTCAAAACATAGAGAATCCCTCTAGGCAAAACCTTAAGTTACAAAAAGACACAAAAACAGGAATATCCATTCCATTCAGCACAGCTTATTTTCTCAGCCATTTAAAGAAAACAGAATCTAACGCATATCTAGCTAGACTACTTACTAAGTTCTAAGACTCCATTCCTGTTCTGTCCCCAGCCAAAGCATCACACAGACAGACACAGACCCTTTGTTTCTCCCCCCCTCCAGCTTTGAAAGTATCTTGTCTCCTCATTGGTCATTGTGGTCAGGTGCCAGCGAGGTTATCCTAGCTTCTTAACCCTTTACAGGTGAAAATGTTTTTCCTCTGGCCAGGAGGGATTTTAAAGGTGTTGTCATAAATATAAAGGGAAGGGTAAACCCCTTTGAAATCCCTCCTGGCCAGGGGAAAGCTCCTCTCACCTGTAAAGGGTTAAGAAGCTAAAGGTAACCTCGCTGGCACCTGACCAAAATGACCAATGAGGAGACAAGATACTTTCAAAAGCTGGGAGGAGGGAGAGAAACAAAGGGTCTGTGTCTGTCTGTAGTCGTCTTGGCCGGGGACAGAACAGGAATGGAGTCTTAGAACTTTTAGTAAGTAATCTAGCTAGGTATGTGTTAGATTATGATTTCTTTAAATGGCTGAGAAAAGAATTGTGCTGAATAGAATAACTATTTCTGTCTGTGTATCTTTTTTGTAACTTAAGGTTTTGCCTAGAGGGTTTCTCTATGTTTTTGAATCTAATTACCCTGTAAGATATCTACCATCCTGATTTTACAGGGGGGATTTCTTTATTTCTATTTACTTCTATTTTTTATTAAAAGTCTTCTTGTAAAACACTGAATGCTTTTTCATTGTTCTCAGATCCAAGGGTTTGGGTCTGTGGTCACCTATGCAAATTGGTGAGGCTTTTTATCCAACATTTCCCAGGAAAGGGGGGGTGCAAGTGTTGGGAGGATTGTTCATTGTTCTTAAGATCCAAGGGTCTGGATCTGTAGTCACCTAGGCAAATTGGTGAGGCTTTTTACCAAACCTTGTCCAGGAAGTGGGGTGCAAGGTTTTGGGAAGTATTTTGGGGGGAAGGACGCGTCCAAACAGCTCTTCCCCAGTAACCAGTATTAGTTTGGTGGTGGTAGCGGCCAGTCCAAGGTGTAATATTTTGTACCTTGGGGAAGTTTTGACCTAAGCTGGTAAAGATAAGCTTAGGAGGTTTTTCATGCAGGTCCCCACATCTGTACCCTAGAGTTCAGAGTGGGGGAGGAACCGTGACATGGTGGCACAGTGGTGGGATTAACCTGAAATCATTTTGAGATCCAGTTGAGATTTTTTGAACTAGAAATACAGATTTTAAAAAAGAATTTTTTTTTCCTTTGGAAAGGAAGCAGTTGAAACTGAAAGCAGATTGTTTTTTCTCTGCTTTGTGGCCAAGCAGAGACAAAAGGGGATTATCTTGTGAATTGCAGGTTTTCTTTGCCTGGAGGCAGGGTACTTAACTCCTGCAGGGAAATTCACAGTCTTCCAACCCAGAGGTTTTTTTTTTCTTTTCTTCCTAAAAGTAAATAGGGGGGGTGTGCTCTACCCATTTGCCTGGAGACAAAAGTGGCAGGGTTTATTTTAGGATTTTGATTTTTTTTTGTTTTACAAGGAGCACAGGTTTGAAAACAAATTTTTTTTTTCTTTGGGCTGGGTAAGCAGGTTTCCAAGTAGTTGGAGGTTTTTTGCTTTAATTTGGGCCCAGGGCAGAGACAAGGGAATTGTCTTTTTCTGTAGGCTGACAATCACTATCAGAGAATAGGTAT
This sequence comes from Lepidochelys kempii, assembly GCF_965140285.1. Lineage (NCBI taxonomy): Eukaryota > Metazoa > Chordata > Testudines > Cheloniidae > Lepidochelys > Lepidochelys kempii. Next base: position 51,338,648 of record NC_136393.1, on the reverse strand, counting down.
TCTATTCCAGCACAGCAAAATTTTACAGCCAAGTTTTGTTTGTTTATTTCTAAACCTCGGGTGTAAAGTTAGTTAAAAACAGAGAGGTTAGAATGGCCAAATCCTCGGCTCGACTACAGCTGGAATTAGCCAAATTTCAGGCTGAGGAAAAACAAAGGGAACATGAAAGACAGATAGAACTCATGCGGCTGGAGAAGGAGGTACAGGAGGCTGCCCACAAGAGGGAAATGGAGGCAAGGAAGCATGTGGAGGAGATGGAGAGGATAAAGGCCCAGCAGAATATACCAACAAACCCTAGCAATCCTTCTCCAGGTACCACTTCCCATCCCAGAAAGTTCCCCACCTACAAGGCAGGTGATGATACTGAGGCCTTCTTAGAAAACTTCGAAAGGGCCTGCCTTGAGTACAAGATCTCTACTGACCAATACATGGTAGAGCTGAGGCTGCAGCTCAGTGGACCCTTAGCTGAGGTGGCAGCAGAAATGCCTAAAGAACATATGAACAAGTATGAACTGTTTAAATCCAAGGCGAGAGTCAGAATGGGGATAACACCCGAGCAGTCTCGTCGGAGGTTCCGAGCCCTAAGGTGGAAACCAGACATGTCATTTACCCGACATGCCTACCACATTGTGAAACATTGGGATGCCTGGATATCAGGAGCAAGTGTTGAATCTCCAGTAAATTTGCCCTTCCTAATGCAAATGGAACAATTCTTAGAGGGTGTTCCTGAGGAAATAGAAAGATACATCCTAGATGGGAAACCCAAAACTGTAATCGAGGCAGGAGAGATTGGAGCCAGATGGGTGGAGGTGGCAGAGAAGAAGAAAACTGGTCGCAGTTGGAGCGGAGACCAGAAGGGACAACCCCAGACCACACCCTATTACCGGGGGCCGCCCAAAGCCCCACCTACCTCCCAAAGAACCCTCCAGACCCCTTATCGTCCCACCACCCCGTTCTCCAGCAACCCACCTCGCCCCGGTGACCCGTCAGCTGGACGATGTTTTAAATGTAACGAGCCGGGGCATGTAAAGGCCAACTGCCCCAAGAACCCCAACAGATTACAGTTCATTGCACCGGAATCACACCAGAGGTCCACAGGCCCAGATACCTCCCAGATACCCTTGGAGCGGAGGGAAACTGTGAGTGTGGGCGGGAAGAAGGTCACCGCGTGGAGGGACACCGGAGCACAAGTGTCAGCTATCCATGCTTCCTTAGTGGACCCCAATTTAATCAACCCAGAGATCCAAGTGACGATTCAACCCTTCAAGTCCAACTCTTTCAATTTGCCTACAGCCAAGTTGCCTGTCCAGTACAAGGGCTGGTCAGGAATGTGGACTTTTGCAGTCTATGATGATTATCCCATCCCCATGCTGTTGGGGGAAGACTTGGCCAATCACGTGAAGCAGGCCAAGAGGGTGGGAACGGTCACCCGCAGCCACGCTAAACAAGCCGTGGGGCCTAGCTCTGTTCCGGAAACTTCTATCAGGGCCCGGTCAGAGGTGATGGACCCGGACCCCAGGCCAATGTCTGCAACAGCAGTAGTGGATCCAGTCCCAGAGACCCAGACGGAACCAGTCCCGGAACCGGAACCAGCCAAACAACCAACACCAGACCCCGTGCCAGCACTGAATCCAGTACTTGCAACCTCAACACCAGAGGGCCCCACCGAACCTGAACTGGCAGCAGCCGATAACCCTACACAAGAGGCTCAGCCGGAGCCTGAATCCCAACATAGTGCACCAGCGGAGAGCGGTTCACAGTCAACAGAAACAGCTCCATCTCCCCTATATCGCTTCCAGAGGGACCAAGCCTATGTCCCCAATCCAATGAGGAACTGATGTCTCCAGCATCAAGGGAACAGTTCCAGACCGAACAGGAAGCAGATGAAAGCCTCCAGAGAGTGTGGACGGCGGCACGGAGCAACCCACCGCCTCTCAGCTCTTCTAATCGATCCAGGTTTGTTGTAGAAAGAGGACTTTTATACAAGGAAACTCTTTCTGGGGGACACCAGGAAGACTGGCATCCTCAGAGACAGTTGGTAGTTCCAACTAAATACCGGGCCAAGCTCTTGAGCTTAGCCCATGATCACCCTAGTGGCCATGCTGGGGTGAACAGGACCAAAGACCGTTTGGGGGGGTCATTCCACTGGGAGGGAATGGGCAAGGATGTTTCTACCTATGTCCAGTCTTGTGAGGTGTGCCAAAGAGTGGGAAAACCCCAAGACCAGGTCAAAGCTCCTCTCCAGCCACTCCCCATCATTGAAGTTCCATTTCAGCGAGTAGCTGTGGATATTCTGGGTCCTTTTCCGAAAAAGACACCCAGAGGAAAGCAGTACATACTGACTTTCATGGATTTTGCCACCCGATGGCCGGAAGCAGTAGCTCTAAGCAACACCAGGGCTAAAAGTGTGTGCCAGGCACTAGCAGACATTTTTGCCAGGGTAGGTTGGCCCTCCGACATCCTCACAGATGCAGGGACTAATTTCCTGGCAGGAACTATGAAAAACCTTTGGGAAGCTCATGGGGTAAATCACTTGGTTGCCACTCCTTACCATCATCAAACAAATGGCATGGTGGAGAAGTTTAATGGAACTTTGGGGGCCATGATACGTAAATTCGTAAATGAGCACTCCAATGATTGGGACCTAGTATTGCAGCAGTTGCTCTTTGCCTACAGAGCTGTACCACACCCCAGTTTAGGGTTTTCCCCATTTGAACTTGTATATGGCCGTGAGGTTAAGGGGCCATTGCAGTTGGTGAAGCAGCAATGGGAGGGATTTACACCTTCTCCAGGAACTAATATTCTGGACTTTGTAACCAACCTCCAAAACACCCTCCGAACCTCTTTAGCCCTTGCTAAAGAAAACCTAAAGGATGCTCAAAAAGAGCAAAAAGCCTGGTATGATAAACATGCCAGAGAGTGTTCCTTCAAAGTAGGGGACCAGGTCATGGTCTTAAAGGCGCTCCAGGCCCATAAAATGGAAGCATCGTGGGAAGGGCCATTCACGGTCCAGGAGCGCCTGGGAGCTGTTAATTATCTCATAGCATTCCCCACCTCCAACCGAAAGCCTAAGGTGTATCATATTAATTCTCTAAAGCCCTTTTATTCCAGAGAATTAAAGGTTTGTCAGTTTACAGCCCAGGGAGGAGACGACGCTGAGTGGCCTGAAGGTGTCTATTACGAAGGGAAATGTGCTGGTGGTGTGGAAGAGGTGAACCTCTCCATGACCCTTGGGCGTATGCAGCGACAGCAGATCCAGGAGCTGTGCACTAGCTACGCGCCAACGTTCTCAGCCACCCCAGGACTGACTGAACGGGCATACCACTCCATTGACACAGGTAATGCTCACCCAATTAGGGTCCACCCTTACCGGGTGTCTCCTCAAGCTAAAACTGCTATAGAACGGGAGATCCAGGATATGTTACAGATGGGTGTAATCCGCCCCTCTGAAAGTGCATGGGCATCTCCAGTGGTTCTAGTTCCCAAACCAGATGGGGAAATACGTTTTTGCGTGGACTACCGTAAGCTAAATGCTGTAACTCGCCCAGACAACTATCCAATGCCACGCACTGATGAACTATTAGAGAAACTGGGACGGGCCCAGTTCATCTCTACCTTGGACTTAACCAAGGGGTACTGGCAGGTACCGCTAGATGAATCTGCCAAGGAAAGGTCAGCCTTCATCACACATCTTGGGCTGTATGAATTTAATGTACTCCCTTTCGGGCTGCGAAATGCACCCGCCACTTTCCAAAGACTTGTAGATGGTCTCCTAGCGGGATTAGGAGAATATGCAGTCGCCTACCTTGACGATGTGGCCATAGTTTCGGATTCCTGGGCAGACCACCTGGAACATCTACAAAAAGTCCTTGAGCGCATAAGGGAGGCAGGACTAACTGTTAAGGCTAAGAAGTGTCAAATAGGCCTAAACAGAGTGACTTACCTTGGACACCAGGTGGGTCAAGGAACTATCAGCCCCCTACAGGCCAAAGTGGATGCTATCCAAAAGTGGCCTGTCCCAAAGTCAAAGAAACAGGTTCAATCCTTCTTAGGCTTGGCCGGTTATTACAGACGATTTGTACCGCACTACAGCCAAATCGCTGCCCCACTGACAGACCTAACCAAAAAGAAACAGCCAAATGCTGTTCAGTGGACCGGAAAGTGTCAGAAGGCCTTTAACAAGCTTAAAGCGACACTCATGTCTGACCCTGTACTAAGGGCCCCAGACTTTGACAAACCGTTCCTAGTAACCACAGATGCATCCGAGCGTGGTGTGGGAGCAGTTTTAATGCAGAAAGGACCTGATCAAGAATTCCACCCTGTAGTGTTTCTCAGCAAAAAACTGTCTGAGAGGGAAAGCAACTGGTCAGTCACTGAAAAAGAATGTTATGCCATTGTCTACGCTCTGGAAAAGCTACGCCCATATGTTTGGGGACAGCGTTTCCACCTGCAAACCGACCATGCTGCACTAAAGTGGCTTCACACCGTCAAAGAAACTAACAGAAAACTTCTTCGGTGGAGTTTAGCTCTCCAAGATTTTGATTTCGACATCCAACACATCTCAGGAGCTTCTAACAAAGTGGCTGATGCACTCTCCCGTGGAAGTTTCCCAGAATCAACTGGTTAAAATCGTCCTTGAGATGTGGAAAATATTGTTAGTCTTTATGTACTTGGTAGTATATTTAGAGATGCATGTGTCTTATTAACTCTGTTTTCCTAGAGCTCCAGGAAGAAATCCCAGCCAGTGTTTCACCCTAGCTGAGATTTGGGGGGCGTGTCATAAATATAAAGGGAAGGGTAAACCCCTTTGAAATCCCTCCTGGCCAGGGGAAAGCTCCTCTCACCACGATATGCATCTGAGGAAGTGAGCTGTAGCTCACGAAAGCTTATGCTCTAATAAATTGGTTAGTCTCTAAGGTGCCACAAGTCCTCCTTTTCTTTTTGTAAAGGGTTAAGAAGCTAAAGGTAACCTCACTGGCACCTGACCAAAATGACCAATGAGGAGACAAGATACTTTCAAAAGCTGGGAGGAGGGAGAGAAACAAAGGGTCTGTGTCTGTCTGTAGTCGTCTTGGCCGGGGACAGAACAGGAATGGAGTCTTAGAACTTTTAGTAAGTAATCTAGCTAGGTATGTGTTAGATTATGATTTCTTTAAATGGCTGAGAAAAGAATTGTGCTGAATAGAATAACTATTTCTGTCTGTGTATCTTTTTTGTAACTTAAGGTTTTGCCTAGAGGGTTTCTCTATGTTTTTGAATCTAATTACCCTGTAAGATATCTACCATCCTGATTTTACAGGGGGGATTTCTTTATTTCTATTTACTTCTATTTTTTATTAAAAGTCTTCTTGTAAAACACTGAATGCTTTTTCATTGTTCTCAGATCCAAGGGTTTGGATCTGAGGCTTTTTATCCAACATTTCCCAGGAAAGGGGGGGTGCAAGTGTTGGGAGGATTGTTCATTGTTCTTAAGATCCAAGGGTCTGGATCTGTAGTCACCTAGGCAAATTGGTGAGGCTTTTTACCAAACCTTGTCCAGGAAGTGGGGTGCAAGGTTTTGGGAAGTATTTTGGGGGGAAGGACGCGTCCAAACAGCTCTTCCCCAGTAACCAGTATTAGTTTGGTGGTGGTAGCGGCCAGTCCAAGGTGTAATATTTTGTACCTTGGGGAAGTTTTGACCTAAGCTGGTAAAGATAAGCTTAGGAGGTTTTTCATGCAGGTCCCCACATCTGTACCCTAGAGTTCAGAGTGGGGGAGGAACCGTGACAGGTGTTTACCCTTCCCTTTATATTTATGACACGCCCACTACAGTCTTTAGGGAATAGCAATATGCTATCCCCACAAGAAAGGTTGGGGACCACTGCCCTAAACCTGAACCCTACCCCAAACCTCACCTTCACCCCTAAACCCTAACCCAAACCAAACCATACTCCAATCCTACCATTAACCCCTCCCCCAATCCCCTCCCCTCACCCCTATCCCCCCCCCCAAGATCCTCCACTCCCCCGGGGCCCTATCTACCTCCCCCACCCCACATATCCTCCACAGCCCAAGCACCCCGTCCCCCAAACTCCCCGACTCCAGGCCTGCACAGACATCCCAGGCCCCGCCCACACCTCCAGTGCTCACATGTCTCCTCAGTCCTTCTCCGAAGCCCAGCACAATTTTCCCTCCTCCCTGGACTGTGCAAGACCGGAACTGGCCTTTTGTCACCAGCAGGCACCGCCATGATTGCGTACAGTGATAGATTATGGAGCTGCAGCCCAATCACAGCAAGGGACTGTCTCGGAGTCTGGAGCTGCGACAAGGGTGTCACTTACACCAAGCCAATGAGCGAACAGGACAAGATACGCTCCTGTCCTCGCCGCCATCTTCTTGTACGCCCCCCCGTTACCAGAAGGGAATCATAGAATATCAGAGTTGGAAGGGACCTCAGGAGGTCATCTAGTCCAACCCCCTGCTCAAAGCAGGACCAATACCCAACTAAATCATCCCAGCCAGGGCTTTGTCAAGCCTGACCTTAAAAATATCTAAGGATATAAGTGGGCGCAGCCATTTTCCTGTACAGAAAGTGCCTTTGTTTTTCTTATGTTACGTAATCCCATTCTGCCAATCAGCGGGACCCATGCGAGATTGTCCCGTCCCATGGGAGAAAGGTTGGGGCTGCTCTGTTGCCCCTTGAGGGAGAGGGCCAGACTGTTCCATTCCATGTATTGGGGGGGTGCGGTGCCAGCCACCTATCAGGGGCACTAGACTGTTCTGTTCCCCCATGCTGGGCTGAAATTAAGCAACCTGGGCAGAGTGCTGTTCCCAATGAGCAGAGAGCCCCTGGCTCACATACAAACCTTAAGCCCTCTGCTGAGTAGGCTCAGAAAGGGGGAGAACACTGAATTAGGGCCAGGAGGGGTTCTGCCCCTGGAAATTGGACTCACAGATAGACAAAACAGCAAAGTCCATACTGCTAAGGTATGTAAATCCTCCTCCTCCTCCTCCTGCAAGTCCCCTCTGGCTCAAATTGTTGACATTAAAAGCACGAGAAAACAAAAAAACCCCAGCATTGCCGTAACATGGCACTGCTTTATCAATGCAACACACCTCATTAAAAGAGCAATATTCATTAGCCCCAAAGCAGAGGGTCCTTCCTACCAGTCGGACACACTTAGCAGGTCATAGCCCCAGCATCTCCCCCAGCTTCCAGGGTTTGATTTCTAAAAACAGCTGGGGAGCTAACCCCAGGCCAAGCCAGGGGAAGGAGTAAAGGGGAGCCAATCAAGGTAGCTCCACCTTTGATCCTTTAATAAAGGCTTAATTCCTGGAGACATGGCGCCCCCACCCCATTGAGGCATATGGCCCTGTCTCATCCCACCCCACCTTCCATTCATGTAGCTCTCCTTGATGGCTAACCTGCACTTCATTAGCCATCTTTCCCTACATTACAGGGTGTGCTACCTACTACAGAGCAGCAAGAAAGAACACATTTGGCTAAAACAAGCTTTTTTTCCCATCACCTGCAGATTATAGTGATCTCAGCCCAAGCAGCCCTGGAATGCCATTCCTTCTGAGGACATGCTCAGTTGAGACATAATATTGACTTGGTGTCTAACAGAATGTAGTAAGAAGAGCATGGAATGGATTTTATTAACACTGTTGAGCTGCTTGTGAATGATTTTGTGACTACACACACAGTGTGCGTGCACGCCCAGGTGTGTGTATAATTCTCTGTTGCATTCTCTGGAAATTTTATTCAGAGACATTTTTGACTCCTTCTGAGTGCTTAAACAGCTATATCTAGCAACTTCTCAAGGTTTGTCTGGTGGACTTCCTCCTACGTGGAGTTGGCAGCACTGCTCAGGGGGTCAGGTAGAGACGATTGTTCCATTTAGGGAGAGGGGCTGGACTGGACCGGATGAGCTGCCATACAACATGGAGCTCTACACGGCTCAAACCTTTCCTAGCACCGCCCAAGCCTGCTTAGAGCACACGCATGGCTTGAATAAAGCCAAGTGACAAGATGGCATCTGACAGCTGTGTTTACACATGTGCTGCTCAGACTCTCCCAGAGAAGATGGCACTCCCGCTCAGCGGCCTATGGTGGGTACCTTTCGCGCCTGCGCAGTTTTGTTCCAACCATCAACAGGGCCTATTGCCCTATCCTGTGCTAGCTATTTCGGGCTCTCCACCGCCAGTCGCGTGTAAACTGTACAAAAATATGGCAGCCACTAATGGCTGTGTACGGAAGCAGGAACGGCCACTGGTGCATACTCAGCAGAGCCCAGTCGTGCTTGCCAAAACTCACAGGGGAAAGCGGGACCAAGCCTACGCTCCTGAAGACGAACAGCTGTGACCTCCCCTCACAGACATGCAGCAGCCCTGCCCTTGAGTGGAGCTGGGGGGCATAACTGCCGGGGGCAGGAGAAGCTGGCAGTGGAATGGGGAGATTGAGCAGCTGGATGAACAGCAAAGAGGACCTCACACAGGGAGGGCCATGTCCAGAGTGACCTGGTTCTGGCTGATAACAATACAGCCAAGGCCCAGCTGATAGCCCACTGCACCCATCTTGCAGCTTGGACAGCTGGGTTTCCCCACAAGTGCATGCAGCCAGCAGCTGTAAAAGACATTTTATTTCCAGCACTCATGCTGAGTCCATACCAGTATTAAAAACAAGACACAAGATAAGCCACACACGCCACCCCACAGCCCCGGTGGGGTGCAGAAAGCGTTGCTCCCACAGGGCTCCAGCTGCACCGTGCAGCCAAGCCGGGATGGTGACACCCCTCACTTCCTGTTGGCCTGGGCTGTTCCAATGACACACTCGTTCACCTGGAAGGGAGAGAGATGGAGTTGAGTGGGAAGCTGCGGCATGGTAACCCCCTTCCATCTGCCTCAGCTGCACACCAGTCAGTCACTTACTTTGCTGGCAAAGCGCAGGGAGTTCAGGGACTCTGACAAGTTCTCCTCCAGCGGAGAGATGTTCACAAACATCAGCCTGGGGGCATTGGAAAGGGGAGGAGCAGAGGTTAGAGGAGCCGCAGAAGCCCTCTTCTGGCACTACCCCCAGCACCTGGTGTCCCTGCACATTCCCTTCCTCTTAGACTCCCTCCACACCCTGTCCATACAACGTCCCCCATAGCCCTGCCCTCCACCTTGATGCTAAATCCTTCTCCATACATCTCTGCCTCATCCCTCCCCCACACTCCTACTATTCCCACTGCCCCCCCATTGTTACTCACATCTTAGAGTTGCCCCCCAGCGAGTTCTGCAGCAGGTAGGTGAGCTTGCTGTTCCTATAGGGTATGTGGGGCTCCTGCAGAGTGGGAAGACAGGAGTCAGCTCCCCACTGTCTATGAGGAGGGGGCATGTTGGTACCCCTGGGCAGGAAGATTCCATACCATGTACCTCAGACAGCCCCCAACCTCACTGTGTCTCCCCTATACTAGGCAAAGAAGGGCTGGGGGAGAGGGAGGGGGCAGTGAGGTGCATGCAGGTGGTATGTTACATTGCTTACAGCACTATGACCACCGGCCCTGGGGAAAGAGGGGAAGAGACTGGTGATAATGGGGCATGTGGTGTCCTAGCTGTTACCTTGTTGGAAAGCGCCATGATGACCAGTCCCAGCGTAGAGAGGCTAGTGTTGATGGCTTGGGTCTCCCTCAACCGCTCCCCCTTCGAGAAGGACTTGTCCAGCCGCTCGCTGCCTGCCAGGTCCACCAGGCTTAGCACCGCTTCAGGGAAGGGAGAGGGAACGGATATGAGACAGGCCTGGGAGAGGGCACCTCACCCAGCTCTCCCACATATGGCAGGGCAACCACACCACAGGTGGTCCTAGCAACCAATGCTCCCCCAGCCCTGCCTTCCAGTTATTCTCTGGCAGCCCCAGCCACCACCTGCCACACTCACAGACACTGTGAAGGTCCCGGCTCCGGTTCCAGCCCTCAATGCGCAGCTGGAAAAGGCTGTGGCTGCGGGAGGAACGGTCATTCAGAGCCGTCTTTGCCACGGAGCGGTTGGCCTTGGCTGTTTGCAGTAGCTTCAGCACCTGGGGGATGCAGGGTGTGTTGGTGGGGTCAATACAACTCCTAAACCCGCTGGCTCCAGCACACCCACGTCTCAGCTCACCTCATCCTCGGAGTCCACAGGCACATAGCGGAGGTTCGGAACATGCAGCTCCTCACTGCTCTGGCTGACCCGCTTGATCTCCAGTTCGGCGCCCCGCTCTGGCCGCCCCACCAGCAGGTCCCGCAGCGACTCATTGTAGATCTCCAGGAAGTTTGCCGTGAAACGGTACTGGGGTGTGTGTCGGAGATAGAAACAACATCATAACCATGAGATTGTGGGGGGACCAGGTATGCTGCCAGAGCCACAGGGTTGGGGGCAGTCACGAAGGGCAGAGTGGGATGCTCACTCACCTGCCAGCCCTTGGGCTCCAGTTCCTGTGCCCCCTGGAAGACCTGCCGCACAGCCCGAGGAATCATGCCCATAGTCTCAGGGCTCATGTCGTCCGGCCCCTCCATGGTATAGGTCTTACCGCTGCCTGTCTGCCCATAGGCAAAGATGCATACATTGTACCCATCCAGAGCAGACTGCAGGGAGGGAGAAGGAAGCGGTCATTATGGGGGTAACCCCCAGACTCCCAATCCCCCAAGTCCTGTGCCCCACTCTGTACCTGCACCAACAGCGCAATCTCTTCAAACACCTCCTCCTGGGAGCAAGCAGGGGAGAACACCCGGTCAAAGATGAAATCATATTTCACATCACCCTTGCGGTCACGCCCAAAGTGGGACTGTGTGGAGGGAGAGACAGACATGTGGGTCAGACTATAGGACTCATTCCCAGGACCCCAGGCCTGGACTGGGGGAATAGACAGCCGCCTCTGATGGGAAGTCCCCAGAGTGGTAATGAGGGGCAGTGATTGCAGAGGGTTCTTTAAGGGAAGAGGTGGTCGTGAGGACCTGCAGAGGGTCCAAGCCAGGCAGGGTGAAGGGGCGGTTCAATAGCAGGTGAGATTCAGCACTGGTGGGTGCAGGGTGATAATGGAACTACTTGGTTGCTCGGCTGATTTTGAGATTAACGAACCCTTCAGAGGTGGCCCCAGGTTTCTAACATGCTGCCAGAAAATTGGGGCGGGGGTTGGGGGGGAATGAGGTTTATCGCCTCTCCATGCAGCATCTGTGGCTGTTACTGGACACGCTGTACAGATCTGGCAGCCACACTTCAAAAAGGATAATGACAAACTGGGAAAGGTTCAGAGAAAAGCTACATGATTTGAAGGCTGGAAAACCTGCCTCAGTAAGAGACTGAAGGAGCTCCCCCTATTCAGTTTATTGAAGGGAAGGCTCAGAGGAGACTTGATCATGGTCTCCACATACATATATGGATATATTTGAGAGCAGAAGGCTCTAAGCTAGCAGACAGAGGCAGTAGGAGAAACCAGTGGCCGGTAGCTGAAGCCAGACAAATTCAGGCTACAGATAAGAACTAGCCATGGGAAGCACTGCCCCAAGGGCATTGCAGCAGGAACTCTCTGTCACTGGGAGTCTCATGCATAAATGTCTGTGCACCATCTACACTATAATTCACCCTCCTTCAGATGTTCATGCGCAAAGACCTATGGCCTGTTGCTCAGAAAAATGCTAGCTCCTAGATGTGTGAAAAGGCTGCTCTCGAGGCAGCAGGCCCAGCTGGGCTGTGAGGTGCCAGCAAGGTTTTCAAGGCCCCAAGCACAGGGGCCCTACATTTAAGCAGCAGCACATCAGAAGCAAAGTCAGCCCCTCCTTGGCTTGGGGCTGAGGTGGGTGACTTAGGATCCCTGCAGGGGGAATTGCCCAAAGCTAGTGCCCATGTAGTGTGCAAGTTGTAGATTGCACCAGCATTCCCCAACTTAACCACACTAATGCCATGCCCAAACAGTGACTGCCCTGAATATCAGCCAATGCACAGCCAGAGGGCTAGCCATGGCCCATCACAAAGACAGGGCTAGCTGTGCCCCAGCCCCTGGATTCACCTCCTCCACTTTGGAGAGCACCAGGGCCTTGTTGTCCTGCAGGGGGAAGTGCAGGTGTTCCAGTCCCGTCTGCCTCTCCTCCCAGGCCAGCAGGGGGCGCACACGGCAGAACACACGGATGTTACCCTGGGGATAGGAGACATGTCAGTCCAGTGTGGGGAAGGTTGTCCCCAGCTCCCACCAGCTGTCCCTCGCAATCTTATCTTCTTCCAGCCCCCACCCCCGCCCTCCTGCATGGTGTCCTGCCCTAATTCCCTCCACCTCCCTGAGGTGGGGCAGAATGAGAGCTTCCTGTCACCTTGAGCTCCTGCACCAGGTTATGCAGCCTCCTCCTCTCCATCTCCAGATGGTGCAGCCGCTCCTCCTGCTGGGTCATGACCTGCAGCTGGGCTGCCACTTGGCCTCTCAGCTCCTTGTTCTCACACTCCCTCTGGGCCAGGCCATCCTCCACCAGCTTTAGCTTCACCTGGAGCAGGACCAGGAGTTCGGGGTTACTGCTAGAGACTTGCTTCGAGTTCTCGGGATACCACAACACACACGCCCCAGGCCCCCATCAGGAGAGACAACAGACCATGTCACACGCCATGGGTCAAGCCAGCGCATGTGACTCCCAGCTGCTAACTGACAGACTTGCTAGACATGGAGTGTAGCTGATAACCTGGTCAAGAAAAGCTGTTGTGGGAAATGCATGCAACGGTGAAGAAAGCAGTGCTTGTTTGCAGTGCAAGTGAATCAAAGAGGCCCAACATTAGGGCCGGGATTTTAAAAGGGAGTTGGGTGCCTGAACACTGGGGAAAGGTTCCTTTGAAACACCCTGCAAGGACAGCAGTCACTTTATGGAGATGCAGCACTCTCAGCAAGGCAATAACTAAAGCAGAACAGCCAGACACAAGAGTAAGTCCTGAAAGCAAGGTGGGGTTGTGACACTGGCAATAAGGGAATTTCCAGGAGACTGGAGCAAAGCAGTGTTGTCCCAGCAGGTCTATGTAAAGCCTTCATAAGGTTGAGTTGTTGCTATAGGAAACAAAGCTTGTGTCTAGGAGGTGCAGATTGAGCCCATGCATGGAAGTTACACCGGCTGCTGCATAAGGCCTGGTCCCTCTGAGCAGAGCATGCAGATGACCCAATGGGTGCATAACCTGTCTACTGGACAGGAATCTGACAGGGCACAGCTAGGTTGAGGGTACAGCATGTTATAGGAGATCCTAGCACAGGCACCAAGAGCTGAGCTTTTCTCCCGGCCCCAGCCACACAACCTGGATTGGCCTGGCTCTGGCTCCAGTGGGGGAGGTTAACATCACATCTCCCCCCTTCCCAGGATCAGACCCACCTCTCTGGTCTCCAGCAGGGATGACAGGTCCCGCTTGGTCCCCTCCAGCTGCCTGATGGTCCTGCTGTGGCTGGTGACCTGCTCCTCCAGTTGCTGCTTCAGGTCTGACAGCTCCATCACCTTGTGGAGCCTCTGCTGTGCCTGCTCCTGGCAAGTGTGCAGCGCAGAGCTCAGTGTGCTGCAGAAGTAGGGGCATGGTGAGATAAGGCAGGAGTCATTCCCACCCCAACCAGAATGATTAGGATCCCTCCCCCTCAGTCCTCTGGCTTCTCACCTGACCTGGCTGCTCAGTTCCTGGTTCTGAACCACCTGCTCCTGCAGCTGCCTCTTGAGTTGCTGGTTCTCCCCATCCAGTCTCTGCACCTTGTCCTTGTAGCTGCTCACCTTGGTCCGCATATCACTCAACTGGCCCTTCAGGTCCCAGGCTGCCCGCTTCTTCCCTTCGTTCCCTGCAGCTAGGGCAGGGGCTGCTGTGGGGAGAAAGGGGGAGGCAGGTGAGGCTGGAGCCAGCAGGGCTATCCCTCTCCCCATCCCTGGCTTCACCCCTTCTTGACATCAAGCCGCTCCTGCTGCCGCCTTACCCATCTTTGGAACTGCTGCCACAGGCACCGGCCTCCTGACGATGTCTGCAGAGGGAAAGGGGAGAGCAGGTGTCATGGAGCTACAGGTCCTTGCTCTTGAACAGTTCTTGGAAGAATTCCTTCAGTGTGTCAGCCCCCTTAGGGTCTCTCACTCACTAGTGTAGGCCTCTTGGCTTCCTTACCTCCTGGACCCAAACCTCAGAGCCTTCAGCACCCCTTCTTCACACTGTGAGTGCCCTATAGTGACTCCACCTGAGTTGGAACCCAGGGAAGACTTGCACCCCCAGCTCCCTTGATCTTAGGTGACTCTCAGCCAGCAGTGTAAAAGCAGAAAGGTTTATTAGATGTCTGGAACACAGCATAGCACATCCTTAGATAACACAGACAACGGAAAGTTTGTCAGGTGGATCTGGGTCGGTCCAGAGCCCTCTAACTCCTCTTTAATCCCTGACCAGAAACTTCTTTCCTGCCTCCAGGGGCCCACACATAACCCCACCTGGCTGCTCCCTAGTCCTTTGTTCCCGAGCTGGTCATACCCAGCTGGCTTCCTAAGGAGGGTGGGCCATCCATGGTTGTTTATTGCTAGGTGCCAATAATTGGAATGGCCATTGTCTTCTTAGAATCGACATGGGCATGGGGCCCCAACCAGCTGGGCATTGGTCCCGCCTGTATCTCTGGGTTGCTGCAAAGGGTAAACAATCTTTCCTCCTCCCCCACCCCCCTGACCTAGTTAACTACACACCACATAGGGGAAACTGAAGCAAACACAATATTCATCCAAAATATTATGAATAATTCCCACTCCTTCACAGCAAATCATGGGATCACGCAGTTGTGAGTAGCTATGAGAGGAAACAGAGAGCTGACAGAAGGTGCAGACTTGGAAACTCTGAGCAAGGAAAATGTTTGCTGTTTGTAAGCGCACTGTGCAAGGAAACAGGACACTCTGAACATTTTTGTAAACTAGGGGGTCCACATTTCATAGCTCTTGTAGGCTGAGGTCCGGTACGCCCCAGGGGTCCTTGCAACTTTCTGTTCACCCTCCTAAGCTCCCTGTGTACTACCTCTCATCCTCCTTTTCGGAACTCCATGCAACTCACAGGCTTGTGTGTGCTCCCTTTCCACTATATCACAAGGGGTTGTGTCTCCCCATTTTGGGGTCCCACCCATTCTCATCCCCATGGCAGGGGCTGTTTGCCCATTCCTCCTCCATTGCAATAACTCTGTGGGTGTCCCCAATCCCCTCTCTCCCCATGCCAGGAGCTGTGTGCACCCCATAACAAAATGTAATATTTTTATGTGCCTCAGTTTACCTCTGTACTTTACATTGCTAGCCAGCAGGTGCAAAATAATTCAAGAGCTGCTCTTGGGGCAGAGCAGGAGATGGGAGGCGTTGTGTCGTGTAACTGGCTAGTGGGAACAGATGGGTGTTAAAGGACCGGCTGGAACTGACCCACATCAATGGAGGATGCACCAAAACAATGGGAGCCCCAAGGACAGAACATGGCACTTGGCAAATTGACAATTTAGTCACTGAGACCATTCAGTATCTGACTCTCTGCCACCACCTGTCAGACAGCCACAGGTCTGGTCTATACTCCAGCCTGTAACCAGTCCCTTTGGAGTAACCCCTTTAGTGTGCTAGACCCCAAGGACCCACACACTCTTCTACAGGGACAGGCCATGGCCTCCAAGAATCCAAAACAGTGGACTTGTCTACACTTAAAATGCTGCAGCTGCACCCCGTAGTGCTTCAGTGACAGGAGAGGTTCTCCCAATGCTGTAGGTACACCACCACGCTGAGAGGCGGTAGCTATGTCAACAGGAGAATTCTCCCATCGACTGAGCACTGTCTACACCGGGGGGTTAGGTCAGTTTTACTGCATCGCTCTGGGGTGTGGATTTTTCACACCTTTGAGCAATGTAGTTATACCAACCTAATTTGCTAGCATAGACCAGGTCTGGGCTTTTGTGGCTCACTATAGCGAAACCAGCCAAGCCAGACTCCCATGGGAGACTTGTACTATACCCCTTCAGGTTGCAATGCTTTCAGTGAGTATTTGCAGTGACACCAGGCAGCCTTACCAAAATGAGGTAATGTATTAGTCAACCGCCCCACATAATCTGTAAATCCTTCCATTAGCCTTTATACTAAGAGAGTTCAACCTGGCTACCGCCAGGCCAGGGCACCCTAGAGCCATGCTATCATTAAAGCCAACGTGGCTGTCCCTGTCCCTTGTCCCAGGTGAGAGCTGCACCGTTTCTTCCAACGGCCAATTCTTATCCCCAAGACATCGACCCATCCTGAGATCACATGTTCCACCTGCTGGAGATTCCTGTGGATAAGTATCAATTGTTCAGTTCTTGGGGCTCCCATTGTCTTGGCGCATCCACCATTGATATGGATTGGGTTTAAACCAGTCCTTTAAGGACCCATTCATTCCACCCCAGACAATCACGTGGCAATACCTCACATCTCCTTCTTTTCCCCCCAAGAGCATCTTTCTAATCCTTTTATACCCACCGAATAGCAGTGCAAAGTACAATGGGAAACCAAGGCATACAGAGGAATCAAAAATATCACAGAAAATGCCCACTTCATTGTCAAACACCTCTATTATTTGTCTTCTGTCCATCTGGGAGATGCTCAGGGTGTAAGTTATTGGAAGGAGGAACAGAGATGAGCTGGGGTATCAGTATGCTGGAAGGGTTTCATGGGTGCTCACTGTGACACTGTATGGAATCTGGGGGACACTTTAGGATATTATGAATACCAATAGTATAAAATTGCAATGAGTTATGCCAGATATGCCATGTAAGATATCTGCAAAAAATGTTATCATCATCATCATCTCGGGCAAATCATATGTTCGTATCACCTTTTGTATTATGAGTTATAGATATGTATATCTGTATTTTAAACTTGGGCTATGCTTCTGGGTGACACCCCCAGACAGTTTGGAATCGGTCTGATAGCCCATTAAGGACCATCTGCTATACAACTGACCCATTGAGAGAAGGCAGAGGATATTCCTTCCAACTCACCAAGGCATACATAGGCATGCCCATGGACAGAAAAGGCTTCAAAGCCATGTGTTGGGCAGCTTGTGTTTGAAACAATGGAAGCACAGGCCGCATGGAAAAATACTATAAAAGGCAGCTACATCTTCTCCATTTTGTCTTCAATCCTGCTTTTTACTTCTGGAGGAACTTTGCCACAAACTGAAGCTCTGAACAAAGGACTGAATGACCCGTCCAAGCTGAGGATGTATTCCAGAAGGACTTTCAAGCCAGCAAACTCACCATTACTGCTAGGTTTCAGAGTAACAGCCGTGTTAGTCTGTATTTGCAAAAAGAAAAAGGAGTACTTGTGGCACGTTAGAGACTAACAAATTTATTTGAGCATAAGCTTTCGTGAGCTACAGCTCACTTCATCGGATGCATTCAGTGGAAAGTACAGTGGGGAGATATATATACATAGAGAACATGAAACAATGGGTGTTACCATACACACTGTAACGAGAGTGATCACTTAAGGTGGGCTATTACCAGCAGGAGAGCGGCCGGGGGGGGGGGGGGGGTGTTTGACAAGAACGTCGGGGGAGGGGAATAGTTTTTCTTTGTGTATTGTAGTTGTAAGAATGCTCTCTACGATACAACCGCATTTGCTCCAACCCCTCAGACAGAGGCAAAACACCTACAAGATCTCTTTCAAGCATTCTTACAACTACAATACCCACCTGGTGAAGTGAAGAAACAGATTGAGAGCCAGACGAGTACCCAGAAGTCACCTACTACAGGACAGGCCCAACAAAGAAAATAACAGAACACCACTAGCCATCACCTTCAGCCCCCAACTAAAACCTCTCCAGCGCATCATCAAGGATCTACAACCTATCCTGAAGGACGACCCCTCACTCTCATAGATCTTGGGAGACAGGCCAGTCCTTGCTTACAGACAGCCCACCAACCTGAAGCAAATACTCACCAGCAACCACACACCACACAACAGAACCACTAACCCAGGAACCTATCCTTGCAACAAAGCCCGTTGCCAACTGTGTCCACATATCTATTCAGGGGATATCATCATAGGGCCTGATCACGTCAGCCACACTATCAGAGGCTCGTGCACCTGCGTATCTACCAGTGTGATATATGTAGTCATGTGCCAGCAATGCCCCTCTGCCATGTACATTGGTCCAACTGGACAGTCTCTACGTAAAAGAATAAATGGACACAAATCAGATGTCAAGAATTATAACATTCAAAAACCAGTCGGAGAACACTTCAATCTCTGGTCACTCGATTACAGACCTAGAAGTGGCAATTCTTCAACAAAAAAACTTCAAAAACAGACTCCAACAAGAGACTGCTGAGTTGGAATTACTTTGCAAACTGGATACAATTAACTTAGGCTTGAATAGAGACTGGGAGTGGATGGGTCATTACACAAAATAAAACTATTTCCCCATGTTTATTCCCCCCCTCCACCCCCCACTGTTCCTCAGATGTTCTTGTCACTGCTGGAAATGGCCCACCTTGATCATCACTACAAAAGGTTCTCCCCCCCCCCGCTCTCCTGCTGGTAGTAGTTTACCTTAAGTGATCGCTCTGGTTACAGTGTGTATGGTAACACCCATAGTTTCATGTTCTCTATGTATATATATCTCCCCACTGTACTTTCCACTGAATGCATCCGATGAAGTGAGCTGTAGCTCATGAAAGCTTATGCTCAAATAAATTTGTTAGTCTCTAAGGTGCCACAAGTACTCCTTTTTTCATTACTGCTAGGAACCTGATATATGGACTTTAAAGTCTTTGTACATATGTGACTGCTTTACCATCTCTCTTCTTGTTCTTTTTTTGTTTTAATAAACCTTTAATTTTAGGCACTAAATGATTGGCTGACAGTGTGGTATTTTGGTTAAGATCCAAACCCATAATGACCTGGTGACATGGCTGACCCTTTGGGGTCAGAAAAACATTTTGTGTATGTGAGCATATATAACTTCTCACTGTACTAGACCTAGGTGCTAATTGGGAGCCAGAGAACTGGAATGCAATAAAGGGGACTGAGTGACTTATTTTTTTGCTTCTTCATTACCAGTGTGGAGGGGGAGGGGATCAAAAGCACAGTTTGTGACTGGTTGGGGAGTTTAACTTCAGTGTTACACACCAGTTTTGGGAGTATCTGCTCTCCCTTTTGCAGCCTGCCCTGACCTTGGCATTTCCAACAAGGGCTGCCCTGGGCACCACGGGTCACACCAACAACCAGCAGTTTGATCTGTAGGCAATTCCAGAGGTGCTAGAGGATGTGGCTGTGTCAAAACAATGGCAGGGACTCCATGGGCCCTACATCCCCCATCCCCACAGCTTTCAGTTTTCTGGTATCATCCAAAGTCACAAGGGTTCTGGCCACTGTTGCCTCAAACATTCCCCCAAATCTTGGAACCAATCAACTGTGGCATTCAGGAGTATTGTATTTGACAGAGAAACGCAGTTGAGCTGAGCACAAGGCTCACAGCTCCCCATGGAGAGGGCCCAAAGGGAGAGGAGGCCTGGGACTTCCAGCCAGCAAAGGCTGCTCAGCTCTCTAGTAAGTACCACCCACCAACAGTCTTCCCAGCACTGGGTCCCACAGAACTCTGGATAACAGTGCTGGGTTTGGCAAGTGGCACAAAGTCACAAGGATCCTCCCCCTCAGAGTGAAAGCCTCAGTCCCACAAATACCTGCGACTGAGGCTGCTGGGATGGTCAGTCCTGGTCGGAGGGAAGCCCGGTGGCCTGTGGTGGACATGAAGCATCATCATTAGCAGTGGAACATCTGACCGCTTGTGCCAGCTCCCTGGTCTCATGAACACAAAGGTCCCTGCATCCTGCAGGCAAACATACCCCACATTCCCTAGCACACACCCTTCCCCAGAGCTCACCTGCTCTTTGAGTCCTGGGTATTGCAGCTGCTGCCGAAGCCTTGGAACAAGTGGTGGCGATGGAGGCTGCCACCCTCCTGGTTGGTACAGGGAGCCTTCGGGCACGTTTCTAGTGGGAGGGGAAGAGAGGAGACAGTTTTTGGGAGCAGAGCCCTGGAGAACAGGAAAATTAAGTGGGTCAAGAAACCACCGTTCACATCTGCCTGCTGCATCTCACCTGTTCGGTTGGAGGCTGATTCTCATCACTGTGCCCTCGCTTGGCCCTCAAGCCAGGCACAGGCAGCGGCAGCTGGGAAAGGGCCTTCCCTGCAAGCAGCACCTGCCGTCCATCAGCATTCCCCTTCTGCTCCATATTGGGACCTCTGGGAAGGAGCAAGGGGGCTTGATCAATCATGTGTTATACAGACACCCCAATGCCTGTGTGTGCGCCCAGAGCACGGTGAGCTCCCCCCATGCACACCCCATCGCACACCAGCCCCTGCCATGGTGAGACCCTCTGGAGGGGCAGGACCTGGCTGGTGCCCATAAGTGGGGACCAAGCAAACTCCTTCCACACAGGGAGTCCCAAGCCAATGGGAGCAGATTCAGCACCTGTGCCCTGGTCATTCCCCCCAAGTCACACTCACCACTGCAGCACTCTCGCTGGCCTGGGCGGAGCAGCTGGCGTTCTGGGCTCTGAAGTGAACCTGTGGGGAGAAGGGGAGATAGGCAAGTGAATGCCAGAGGTGGGGGGAGGGGAAACAGGAACTTCCCCGGCCCGGCCCCACCCATCTGCATCGCAAGGCTCTGCCTCTGCCCCTCCACTGCTCAACCCGCGGTGCTTTAGAAACAACCCGACCTGACCTCTCTCCCTCCGCCCGGGGAGTCCAGCTCGCGCGCGGCGCCGCCGCCGCCACCCCCCCCCACCGGGGAGGGGGACAGTCCGGTCCCGCGCGCCCCTCACCAGCGATCGCCTTGGCTGCGCTAGTTTAACTCTTCTCAACCTCTTCCGACGCCCTGCGTCGTTCGAATTCAAACCGCCCCCACTGAGCCACCGCCCGTTGGCTGTCTCGCTCTCAGCTAATTGGCTGGCCGCTTCCCTACGGCCCCGTCCTCTTCGAAATCCAACCAATCCACCGCTTTCACCTCCTCGATTGGCCGGCTCCTCCCGAGCCCCGACCAATCGGCGGCCTCCTCTTACCAACACCCCGCACGTGACCCAGCGGAGCTGTCGCTGTGGCCGCGCTTCTGCAAGGACGGAGGCTAGTACAAGGCACGCGCCAAACGGCCAACGGCAGCCTGGAGGCGGGGCTAGAAGAGAGGGAGGAGCAGGGTTTCGGGCCTTGGGCCGAGGCGGGAGAAGGGGCGTGGCAGGAGTCTGGGTGACAGGGGCAGTGGGGGCGGGGCAGGAGTCTGGGTGACAGGGTAGTTGAGGGGAGGGACAGGAGTAGGGGTGACGGGCAGTGGGGGAGGGATGGCAGTCGGGGCAGGAGTAGGGGTGATGTGCAACGGGGGAGGGGCAGGACTAGTGATGACAGGGTGGGGGGAGAAGGGGAGGGGCAGGAGTAGGTGTGATGGGCAGTGCGGGAGGGGCAGGAGTAGAGGTGAAAGGAGTAGTTGAGGGGAGGGGTAGGAGTAGGGATGACAGGGTGGGAGGAGAAGGGGAGGGGCAGGAGTAGGGGGAGAGAGGTAGGAGCAGGAGTAGGGGGTGACAGGCAGTGGGGGAGGGGCAGGAGTAGGGATGACAAGGGTGAGAGGAGAAGGGGAGGGGCAGGAGTAGGGGTGACAGCGGCGGCAGTGGGAGAGGGGCAGGAGAAGGGCTGACAGGGTGGGAGGAGGAGCAGGAGTAGGGGAGACAGAGGCAGTGGGGGAGGGACAGCAGTCGGGGCAGGAGTAGGGGTGATGTGCAATGGGGGAGGGGCAGGACTAGTGATGACAGGGTGGGGGGAGAAGGGGAGGGGCAGGAGTAGGTGTGATGGGCAGTGCGGAAGGGGCAGGAGTAGAGGTGAAAGGAGTAGTTGAGGGGAGGGGCAGGAGTAGGGATGAGAGGGGCAATGGGGGAGGGGTAGGAGTAGGGATGACAGGGTGGGAGAAGAAGGGGAGGGGCAGGAGTAGGGGGAGAGAGGTAGGAGCAGGAGTAGGGGGTGACAGGCAGTGGGGGAGGGGCAGGAGTTGGGATATAAGGGTGAGAGGAGAAGAGGAGGGGCAGGAGTAGGGCTGAAAGAGGCAGTTGAAGGGAGGGGAGGGGCAGGAGTAGGGCTGACAGGGTAGGGAGAGGGAGGAGCAAGGGGCATTGGAGAGTAATGTGGAGGGGGCAGAAGGGAAGAAGTAGAGGGTGGGGCAGGGGCTGGGGGGCAGGAGTGACAGAGGAGAGGGTGGATCCAGGAGGGAAGGGGCCTGGAGAAGGGAAAGAACTGCCCCCCAGCTGCCTAACAGCAGAGCGGGGCAGAGGGTGGCTTTAGGGGATGACAGGGCAGGGAAGAGGGTGCACAAAGTTATGGAGGGGGGCAGAATGGGATCATTGGAGGGGGCAGTGGGGCGGGAAGGAGACAGGAGTGACCCCAGCTCTGGTTACAGGAGACATTGGGCCTTTCCCCTCGAGGGGGCGTCATTTCCGCTCTGGCCCAGGGTGGGGGCTGGCTGGCTCAGGGCGCTGGGAAAGGGTTCCAGGGCCTGGCCCCTCTAGGTGGAGCTGGACGTGATCCCACCTGGCTGGCGCAAGGAATGGGATCGTAAGAGGTGGAGGATTCCCCCACCATAGCTGTCTGGTGCTGTGCTCCACTGTCAGTGCAGATCCGGGGAAGGGGGGTCCTGAGGGGGGTGCCGAGGGCCTGCTCTGCAGGCAGCGCCAGGAGGGGGGCGTTAGGGGGGTCCTCTCCCCCGGCGTCTCTCCGCATCCCCCCTCGTTCCTCCCCGCTCTGGCGGCTGCTGCTGCTGCGTCACTGGGCTCAGCTCTAGGATGGAGCCGCAGAGGGGCCTGCTCTTTAGCCCCTGAGGGCCCGGGCAGCCTCCTCAGCCCTGAGACGCCCCCCCTCCCCAGACTGGGGAGGGGAGAGAGCCGGCCCCCACCCCCACAGGAGACTCGGAGACCTGGTAAGGGCAGGAGAGGCTGAGGGAGAGGGAGCACCCCTCCCCCATGCAGGGCAGAGAGATGGGCTGCCCAGCTACAGAGAGCCCCTCCATCCTCCCTAAAGGAGACATCCCCAAATGAGACTTCCTTCGTGCCACATCTGAGAGCTCCCACAACTGAGATGCCCTCAGTCTGAGCGGGACCAGATCCCAGACCCACCCCAGAGGGCCCTCCTGAATCTGAGACACCTCCAGATTGCAGACTCACCTCAGAGAAGGCCCCCTAATCTGAGACACTCCAGAGAGGGGCCCTGAATCCAGGACACCCCCAGATCCCAGGTCCCCCTGAATCAGAGACTGCCCCAGAACCATCCCTGAGCGGGCCCCCAGATGCCCCCATATCTGAGTCTCCCCAAATCTAAGCCCCCCACTGAGACCCCCCATCCAAGATTTTTGACCTCTCAGAGAGGGTCTCCTGAATCCAAGATATCCCAAGGTCACAGAATCCCCCCAGAGAGGCCCCCCAAATCTGGAACACCCCAAATTTCAGATCCTCCTGAGAGACTCCTCCCAAATCCAAGACACCCTCAGATCCCAGACCCCCAAGACAGTGATCCCTGAACCTGGGACACCCCCAGACTCCCCAAAGAGGCCCCCCAAATTGAAGACACCCCCAGCTCCCGGACATCGCCAGAGAGGGTCTCCTGAATCTGGGACACTCTCAGATTCTAGATCCCCCAGAGTGGATACCCCAAATCCAAGACACCCATGGATCCCAGACCCCCTGAAAGTGGCCCCCCACCTCCAAGATATTCCTGGATCCCAGACACTTCAGTGTGGACCCCCTGAATTTAAGACCCCTAAGACCAGGCTCCTCAGAGCTGAGAAACTGTCAGATCCCAGAGCAGGTCCCCTAAATCTGACACATCCCCAGATCCCAGACCCTCCCAGAGAGGACAGCCCAGGATCCCAGACACCATAGTGTTGGGTCCACCAGATCTGAGACACCACAGAGAGGGCCCCCTGAATTTGGGACACCCCAGATCAGGTCCCTTAGGTCTGAGATACCCCTAGAGAATCCCTCCCTAGTTCTGATCTCCCTCCAAGAAATGACCCCTGGTTCTGAGACACTCCTCAATCTGGGAGACCCCCTAATAAATGGTACCCCAAGTCCAAGGCTAGCTCCCCAGATCTATGACCCTCCTCTCACACAGAATATGCCCCCTTGCTATGTAAAGGAACCCCACAGGAGTGAATGCAGTTGCTGGGAATGAAGAATCCTGGGTTCTGGCCTGAGCTCTGGCAGGTGACTGACCCTCTCCCCTCACATGGCAGATTGGTCACAATGTGATGGCGAGCGAGCTACCTGCTCAGACTTCCCGGGTGACACGCACGAGCTCCCGCCTGACCTCCGGCCCCTGGAAACGTCCGGCTGCCCCGGCCCCTGCTGTGGCTCCCAGCCGGCCCCGCTTCTGGGAGGGGCAAGATGTGCTGGCCCGCTGGACCGATGGCCTGCTCTATCTGGGTACCATCAAGAAGGTGAGTGAAGCCCTCACACACACAGCAGGGCCCCTCCACTGACTGTCCTTGCACTCACTCACCCCTCTCTCCTCTGGCAGGTGGATGCTTCACGGCAGGTTTGCCTGGTGCAATTTGAGGACAATTCCCAGTTCCTGGTGCTCTGGAAGGACATTAACCCTGGTGAGCACTGGAGTCCTGATGTAGTCTCACTCTCAGCCCGCAGCCCCAGCTCCGCCGCCACACCACTCACTCCAAGCTCACAGTCCCATGGCTCCCACCCCGCACAGCTCTGCCAGTGCCCCATAGTCTTGACCCACAGCCTTCTCAGGTCTGCTGATGCCCCTTATTCCCAACCCACTGCCCCTCCCCTTACTACCCCAGCCCTGGGCTCCCTCCACACACAGCTCCTCAATCCTGATTCACAGCCTCCTTCTGTCCTAGGCCTGGGCTTCCCACCCACAGTTTTGCCAGTGCCCCTCACTCACAGCCCAACAGACCCTGCTATCCCAGCCCTATGCTCTCTCCATATGCACAGCTCTGTTGGTGCCCCTCAGTCCTGACCTGCAGCCCCCTGCTATCCCAGACTTGGGTTGCCCCCAGCAAGGCATTAATTGAGCCGGTTCCATTCTCTCCCACAGCCGCTGTGCCCGGTGAGGAGCAGATCTGCTGCGTGTGTTACTCGGAGTCCGTGAGCCCAGAGAACCAGTTGGTTCGGTGTGAGAAATGTGGGCACAGTAAGTGGTGCTCCTCTCCTCTGCCATCCTCTGGCCATCTTGGGACCCCCTTTCTCCTCTCTCACCAGCTCTCTCCCCTTGCAGCCTACCACCAGGAGTGCCATCTGCCCAGAGTGCTGGATGCGAGCAGCGATGGGGCTGGGGTTCTTGGTGCATGGATGTGCCGGCAGTGTGTCTTCGCTGTGGCCACCAAGGTGAGCATGGGGCTGGCAGCTGTGGGAGGCCAGACATCATCCCCTCATGTCCTCAGTGATGCCTTTGATAAAAAGGGGGTGGGGTGTCCTGATTCCCATTATCCCCCACACAGCAAGTGTTCCCCCCCCCCCCCCAGCTCCCGCTCCCCCCCCAACAGGTTAGTCTCTCTGACTCCCGTCCCCTCATGAGTCCCCTTCCCCCCAACAGGTGCATCCCTCTGATTCAAGCCCCCCATTTCTGTCCTCCTGTGGATGGATCTGTTTGATTTGTGTCCAGCCTGTCTCACGCCCTCTCTCTGTTCTCTTGTTGGCAGAGAGGTGGTGCGCTCAAGAAAGGCCCCTATGCAAAGGCCATGTTGAGCATGAAGCTGGTGCTGCCCTATCAGCTCAAGACTCTGGAGTGGGATCCTGCACACCTGACCAATCGGCAGCAGTGTTACTGCTACTGTGGAGGCCCTGGAGAGTAAGTTCCCCTTCTGGGCCTGCAGATTCCTGAGGTCAGCACTTGCCCTTGCATCTACTTCTTTGTGGCAAAGAGCAGGAATCAGGAATGTTCCTGCTCCGGCCAAAGTGGGTGTCTTGAGCAGCAGGATTTCAGATCTAGATTGCAACTAGGCCCCTCGATTTGGATCCTGATAGAGTAGGTAACATCTACCCCACCATTTCTGCCCCAAAGGATTTTCTAATTTTAGAGATAAATTAGCAAGAGCCCTATCTAGCTCCAGCAAAACCATTTGGATTTGGATTTCTAGAACTAGTTTTGGACTGGAAGGAGGTTCTGGAGTTGGAAGAGATTTCTAAAGCAGGCTTCACAAAGGGAGGTCAATTTCAAGAGCAGGTGTTGAAACCAGAGATTTCTAGAGCAAGCTCAGAACAGGGAGCGTGATTTCTCAAAGTGGTCTTGTGGTTGAAGGAGGTCTCCATAGCAAAGTCCATGGTGGGGTGGGGGTTCTATAATAGCTAAATATGGGAGGAACTTTTTTCTATGACCAGTTCTTGTTTGGGAGGATGGTTCTGAAGTGAGCTCTGAACTGGTGGGTTTCTAGATTGAGTTCTGAAGTTAGATACAGTTTCTAGAAAAGGGTCTGGAGTGCTTTCTGGAATTGGATTGTTTTGGCATGGGAGTAACGCAGTGTTTGTAAAGTCAGGTCAGGTTTTCAGAGGTCCCTAAAGTAGCTTTTGTTGGGGTAGGCTCTTTTCTAGAGCCAGGCTGGGTGTTTCTAGAGCAGGATGGTCCTTGTAAAACAAATTTCCCAAACAGCTTCCAGCATGAGATTTTTCCAGTACAAGTTCCAGATTGAGTGGCTGTAGACTGGGATGAGGTTGCTGTAGTGAGTTGTGTGCTGGAGGGGGCAGGTTTCTACAGCAGCTTCCACCAAGGGAGAGAGATTTTTCTAGGCTGGATGGGATGGGGTTTCTGGACTAGAAGGTAGGTTTCTGGAGCTGCTCATGGGGTGGAGAGGAGGGCATTTCTAGAGCTGGGTGGTGCCTGGAGTGGGTCAGCAAATGCCCCAGGTGAACTCCTTTCTCTCTCCAGTTGGGAGGGTACTGGGCCCCTGACAGGCTGCCCCTCTCACTCATGTGCTCACTCAGCCTCCCTCTCCCCCCTAGGTGGAACCTGAAGATGTTGCAGTGCTGCAGCTGCGCCCAGTGGTTCCATGAGGCATGTACCCAGTGTCTCAGCAAGCCACTGCTTTATGGAGACAGGTGAGGGGGCATGGAGGGACTCAAGGTGGAGGGCTGAAATCCACCCTGCCCCTTGTGGAGACAGGTTACGGGACATGCGGTGACTGGGGAGGAAAGTAAAATCCACGCCACTACCCTGTGGACATAGGTGAGGGGACAAGAGGGTGGGGTGGGGAGCTGAGATCCTCTCATTCCCCTATGCAGAAAGGTGAGGGCACATGTGGGGAGAGGTCCCTGAGATCCAGGATTAATTCCTCCCTCACACACCTTGGGTCTCTTCCAGATTTTATGTCTTCGAGTGCTGTGTCTGCACTGGGGGTCCTGAGAGCGTACGGAGACTTCCCCTGAGATGGTGAGTCTGGTAGCCCTTCCGCACCTCCAGTACATGTCCCCACCATGCCAGCACTGACCCTCTCCCCTCTCCCTATAGGGTGGACGTGGCCCATCTCATTCTCTATCACCTTAGCATCTGCTGCAAAAAGAAATACTTTGACTTTGAGCGGGAGATTCTGCCGTTTGCCAGCGAGAACTGGGACAACCTGCTGCTGGGAGAGGTGGGCTGGGTGTGGGAAGGGGCTGCAGGGAAAGTGGACTGTGAGGCGTGCTGGGAGAGGAAACAGGGCTAGGAGGAGCAGGGGGAAGTAGTAGGGAATGGGGCTGCAGGAAGGGGGAGCAGGGGGAAGGGGACAGGGCTGGGGGAGAGAGGTGAGCAAGGAGTGGGAGTGAAGTGAGAGAAAGGGAGGTTGGGGACCTGGGTGAGAGGTACCCAGGGAGAGAGTGGAATGGAGTGGGAGGGACTCTAAGGGCTGTCTGGGAGCTGGCTGGGCAGATATGCTGTGGGGGCAGATGGAGAAGTCCAGAGGCAATATAGGGTTCTCTGGTCATGGCCCTCACTAATCCTCATCCATTCTCATTGGTCCTTGCAGCTCTCGGATACACCCAAGAGGGACCGGTACAGCCAATTGCTGAGTGCCCTGAGCAGCCACAAAGACAGGTGGGAGGAGCTTTTGTAACACTCTGCTCTGCCTGTGTGGCCCCTCCTTCCACACGCCTGCCATACTCCGCCACTCCCTCCTGCTCACCTGGAACTACACTGGCCCTCACACTTGCTGCCATGTCCTCACACCCACGCTGAATCGCACTGCCATGTCCTGGCATCCACCTGGACCCACAGCAGCCTTTGCATGTGCTGCCACTCCCTCGCACCCTCACTGAATCGCACGCCTCCTCGCACGCTCCACCGTGCTGGCCCTCACATTCTCTGCCATGCCCCTGCACCCACGCAGAATCACACTGCCCCCTTGCACGCTGCACCATGCTGGCCCTTACATGCTCTGCCACTCCCTCCCACTCACCTGGAACCATGCCAGCTCTCGCATGTGCTGCTACTCCCTCGCACTCTCACTGAATTGCGCCGCCCCCTCACACCCAGTGGTGAGCTGGAGCCAGTTCGCACCAGTTCGCTAGAACCGGTTGTTAAATTTAGAAGCCCTTTTACAACTGGTTGTCCTGCAAGGGACAACTGGTTCTAAAAGGGCTTCTAAATTTAACAACCGGCCAAAAGTGGCATCTTAGGCGCCGACTCCATGGGTGCTCCGGGGCTGGAGCACCCACAGGGAAAATTTGATGGGTGCAGAGCACCCACCAGCAGCTCCCCACCCCGCGCCTGGCCCCAGCTCACTTCCGCACCGCCTCCGCCGCCTCCTCCCCTGAACGGGCTGCCCCGCCCTGCTTCTCCCCCCTCCCCGGCTTCCCGCGAATCAGGTGTTCGCGCAGGAAGCCTGGGAGGGCTGAGAAACAGGTAGCGGTTTCGCACTCAGGCCCAGGGAGGCGGAGCGGAGATGAGCTGGGGCTGGGTGGCGCGAGGAGGGCCGCCCACACCGCAGCAGGTAACCCAGAGGGGGGGCACGCAGGGGAACTGCTCCCCGCCCCAGCTCACCTCTACCTCCCTGGGCCTGAGCGCAAAGCCGCCGCCTGCTTCTCAGCCCTCCCAGGCTTCCCGCACGAACAGCTGATTCGCGGGAAGCTGGGGGAGGGGGTGGAGAAGCAGAGCGGGGCAGCACGTTCAGGGGAGGAGGCGGAGCGGAGGTGAGCTGGGGCCGGGCGCGGTGCTGCCAGTGGGTGCTCTGCACCCACCAAATTTTCCCCGTGGGTGCTCCAGCCCGGAGCACCCATGGAGTTGGCACCTAAGGCACCACTTTTGATGTGATCAGTTGGGGGAGCAGCTGCTCTCCCTGCTCCCCACCTAGTTACGCTCCCCTGCCCCTAGAAGCCAGAGAGACCTGCTGGACGCTTCCTGGGAGCTGCCCCAGGTAAGCACTGCTGGGACTCCCCACCTTGCCCCCCGGCACGTCCCCCTGGCTCTTAGGGGCGGGGTGAGCACCCACTACGGTGATCCACGAGACCCTCCTGCCCAGTTCTGGGGGCAGTCAGGGGAGGAGGGTGGATGGGGCAGGGGCCTGGAGGGTGGGGGTGGGCATGGGCCACAACCCCCTCATGGGGTGAGGAGGGAACCGGTTAAGATTTTGGCAGCTCATCACTGCTCGCACCCACACTGACCCTCACATGTTCCACCATGTCCTCACACCCACTCCCACTTGCACCAGCCCCTGCACTCTTCCACCTACCTGGAACCATACTAGCCGAAGCACACTCTGCCACGCCCTCGCACACACCTGAAACTGCACCAGCCTTCACATGCTCTCACAGCACACCCGCTCAGTCATGAAGGCTCTTGCACACCTCTGCATTGCTGCTCCCGATGCTCTTGCCTGGGGGCTGGAAGTTCGAATGGGAGCTGTTTGCCCTGCAGATCTGAGTCTGGTCTCTCTTCTTCTTCTCCAGGTTTATTTCAGGGAAGGAGATCAAGAAGCGGAAGGGTCTCTTTGGGCTCCACATACGAGTGCCACCTCCTGCACCTCAGTGCCCTGGGGGCCATGGTGGCTCCACAGCTCAGCAGCCCCAGGGGCAGCCCTCACTTACTGACAGCAGGTAAGCAGCCTCAGCTGCCCCAACTCCTCCTGCCCTACACATTCAGCCACCACCCCAGGGCTCCAGCATGGGGTTAGGGTGAGAAGGGCATGGTGGGTGTGAGTGCAGGGATACCACTGAGGTGATGTGACTGAGGGAGAGAGCATTGGGAGCTCCCGCCCCACATTTTCCCCTGGGGAAGTTCTGTGGGGCCCAGGTTAGGTCCGTAGTAGCAGATAGAGTGTTGTCAGGAGGGGTCACAGGGCCTGGGCAAGTCTCTCTACCCTGCCTCCCCGTTCCCATCAGGGGTCACTGACCCAGCCCCCTTGGGCTCCCAGTGGAGCAGGCGCGGCCCCCTGCGTGCTGTGCAGATAAGGAGGGTCTCTTACAGCTTCCTTTCAGGGCAGGGCAGCAGTGGGGCAGGGCACCGGAGGCCACGGAGGCGCAAGGTCCCCCCGGAACCCACAGACTCCATGGAGCTGAGGAGCAGCAGGGAGAAGTGGCAGCTGGACAGAGCCCTCACCCAGGTACAGCACAGCCTCCCGCATTGCTCTAGGAGCTGCCCCTGCCCTGGGCTTTGGGGACCTTCCCAGGGCACCCCACTGATTATCTTTCCCTGCAGGAGGTGGTGGAGACCCCAGTCAGTGCTAGCCAGACATACTGTGGCTACAGCGGCACCTCCAGCACCTACAACTTCCGCCGCACTGACGCCCGCTGCCTGGAGAGGTGAGGAGGGACCAGCAGGGTGGGGGTGCCACCTTGCCCAACCCTGCATTCACCCCATTTCTCGCTCTTTCTTGCCCACAGTGCTCCCATCAGGATGTTTGCCTCCTTCCACCCATCCGCCAACACTGCCCGGACCCTGAGGTGAGGGGAGGCAGGGGCAGCTCCCAGGGCATTACCCTCTCCGGAGCCTGTTTGCAGTGGGATGTGCTTTCGGGAGAGCAGTCCCTATCTCCTAGAGGCGGCTCAGAGGCCAGTTTCTAAGGCAGGCTCCCAAGGGATGATATCTATTCTAGAGCAAGGAATGGGAGATTCTAGAATGAGGACTGAGTCCTCCACGGCGCAGACTGGGTTGTAAAGGGGTTCTAAAACTGGTTTGGGCCAGGATGGCCTCACTGGATGGGGGAAGCTCCACCCAGGTTAGGACTTTGCAGGTACTTTCTGGAGCAGGCCCTGGGCTGGGACTGGGGAGAAGCACTTCACGGTGCAGGCTTCTCTGATCCACCTTGTTTTATAACAGGAGCACCACTGCCAGCCCGGACCCCCGCGAAGCACCTGCCCCAGAGAGCGAGAGCCCTGAGCATCCCCCTGCCCACACTCCGCTGCCCCATGCAAACTACCCAGCCCCCAGCACCAAGCACCAGCCAGAGCCCCTCGCCTCCCCCTCCTCCAACACTCTGTGCCCAGGCCCTGCCCCCACCAGCAGCAGCTACTTTGGAGCCATGGGGCGCCTGGCCCGTGGGGAGGCTGTCCGCATCCTGGCCCGCAGGGTCACCCTCGATGGCACTGTCCAGTACCTGGTGGAATGGGGTGGAGGGGGCATGTTCTGAGGGGGAAGGGAAGTGCCAGAGAGATACCCCCTCTACTGGGGCTGCAGAGAGTTGTCCTTCCTTTCCCCTCCTCCCCCTCCCCACACACACTCTGAGCAGAGTGCAACTCCCAGGAGCCCCCAGGACAGAGTGCAGGGTCAGGCCTCTCCCCTGGGAAGGGGATGGATTTGTCCCTCTTTGACAGCAGTGTGGGGTTGCACTGTAATGAGGGGCTCTCACCCTCAGCTTGGATATAAGGCATGAACTGCCTAGTCCTGCTCAAAGAAGGGCCCTAGGGTGGATGGGGGGGCATTCCTCCCCCCCAACAGGCAAATGCTTCATTGTATTCAAAGGGTTTATTTTCTTGTTGCTTTTTTATTATTCTGTAAAAATTCTATTTAATGAAGTGCAATGTGGGGAGGGCAGAGCTTGGGGCACCCTGCCACAATTGGGCTGGCCAAGGCAGAATGCGGGCACAGGAATGGGAGGTGGCAGCTCCCCAAGGCCTGGGAAGAGAAAGGTGCCCCCCAGCACAGTCATCCATCCTGCTTGTAACCTGCTGTACAGATGGCGTATGTTCCCCTCCCCACAGGCCAGCTGTACCCTCTCCCCCATCCCTGTGTGCTGATGCTGTTGTCACCACTGCCATTCTGACTGTACAAACTGACACCTGCAATAAAGAGCTTGCTGCAGCCAGACTCAGCCTCGTCATTGGAGGGAGGGCACCACAGGCTGCTGTATCGCAGAAAGGGCTAGAACCCAGGAGGCAAGCCTCCACCACTACAACTCCACGCTCCCCCCTCAGAGCCAGAAAGGGAACCCAGGAGTCCTGGCTCTAAGGCGCCATCTCACTCCCCAAGTAGACCAGGGCTGTGTGTTGTGAATGAGGAGCCAACCCTGCTGCTTGGTGCGTTGGAGGCAGTTTATTGGCTGCAGGTCCCCCCCACACACACAAAAAAATCCATGGAGTGAGTCCTGTTCTTATGGTGTCTCAGGACAGGGTGACTGAGGCAGGGAAGGGGCAGATGGTTCCCTGCTGTGGGGTAGGGGGGGTATCACTCTGGTACAGTCTCCCCAACCCACTGCAGGTATGGCGGGTTTCCCTGCTGGATGGGCAGCGCAATCACCTCTGCTACTTCGTATGGGTGCACCGACCTATAGGGAGATGGTGGGGAAGTCAGAGGCAAGGATTCCCCAGCAACTCCCCCTGGGGACTCACCACTCTGCCACCCACCCCCCTGGAGACTCATGTCCTCCCCCAGCAACCCTCCTGCACACCCCTTGGGCCTTCTCTCAAGAGACTCCACCCCCCGCCAGAAATTCCCTAGGCCCATCCCCACCAGCAGACTCCCACAAGGTGGAGAAGGAGACAGAAGAACAATGGACTGACCGGACAAAGTCGGTCAGCACTGGGATCCGGGAACTCCGGGTTTTGATCATCTGGGGAAGAGACAGATAGTGAAAGGTTGGGAGTTTCCATTGACTACTCCCCCCAAACGTGCAGGGCAGAGCCCAGGGTTCTAGAGCCTCCCCACTGCCTACACAGGCAGGGGATTTATGCCCCATCCCACAAAGACCCTCCCCACATGGGCCCTCACCAGCAACACCTCCCTGTCCTCTTCGATCTTCCCCTTCCACTCGTATCTGAAAGAAATCAACAGGGGGAGCTGGTGAGAGGGAGACACCAAGAAAGCCTGCCCCAGTCAGGGTGGCCAGGCTGCTCCCCCAACTCCTCCCATCCCAGTTCCAGGCCCAATGCAGTGACCATAGAGCCTGGGGACTTGGCTGCTGCACTCACATGGATGTGATCTGAGGCATGATGTTGACACAGGCAGCCAGGTGCTTCTCTACTATCGCCCTGCTCAGAACAAAAATACACATCAGTGTCCTCCACGCTCAAAAGTCAAACCACCCCTTCCCCTCGTTGGGACGGAACCCAGGAGTCCTGGCTCCCAGCCCCCTGCTCTAACCTACTAGCCCCACTTCCCTCCCAGAGCCAGGGATAAAACCCAGGAGCCCTGACTCCCAGCCTAGCTACTCTAATCTACTAGCGCCCACTCCCTTCCCAGCTCCACCTTGCAATCTCCTTGCCCACTTTCTCATTGGGGCAGGTGACGAAGGCAGCTGACAGGCTCCCGGGGGTATAGGCTTCAGCTGCCATGGAGAAGAGACGCTGATACACGGTTCGAAGCAGTGGGACCATCAACAGGGACAGCAACAGCACCTGTGGCCAAGAAACAGAGTAAGGGCCAGACCCGGGGGGCTGCAGGGACTGGGGTGAGGGTCTCGCTGGGGACACCCTCCCCTCGCACTCAGCACTGGCCCCAAGTTAGCACTAGGAGGCGCACTATACTGCACGACAAGTGTAAAAAGCCGCTGAACCCCCCCCCCCCCCCGAGGCGGCTGCATCTCAGCGCCGGGCGAGGCGCAGCCCCACAGGTGGTCGGCAGGGGTCCGGCTTTTACTCACGCAGCAGGCAGCTTTCATCGGCGCGCGTCGCTGCCACCGTCCCTGCAGGACTCAGCTCAGGGGACTGGGACCAGCCCTGCAAGGGCAAACAGCCAATTGAGACGGCTCCCCTGGGGCCAGCTCTGCCTGCGAGGGGAGAACAGCCCCTACAGCAGCCGGTGCGCTGAGTCCCTAAGGCAGCAGGGCGCTCCCCTGGTACGAACACACGCCACAACTCCTACCTGCCCGCAGCTGCAATCTGCGCGGAAGCCACCCGCCCGTCCCCCTTCACGTGACCCAGGACGGCAGCATGCTGCTTCCTAAACCCCGCCCCCTAGAGTCACCAGACTGTGTCCCGCCCCCCTCACCATGTGCCTCCCGCCTCCTGTATCATCAGGGCGGACCTGACCCGGGCGGCGCCCTTCAGTCCCGACTGCAGCCCCCTGTTGTCCCAGCCCTGGGATCACCGCCATAGCTTTCCCAGTGCCCCTCAATCGTGACTGCAGCCCACTGCTACGCAGCCCTGGGCACCCTCCCGCTACACAGCTCTGCCAGTGACCCTCACTCGTGACATGCAGCCCTCTCTCACTAATCCCTAATCAAATAGCTTTGCCTCTCAGTTCCAGGGACTGGATGCTTAAGCAAGCAGGGAACTCCCAGCTGGGCCATTGCCAAGTGGAGAGAGCACAGTGACCCAGGCCCAGCTGCTGCTCCACTTGTCCTGCATCCAAGCCCATT
Source organism: Lepidochelys kempii (assembly GCF_965140285.1). Lineage (NCBI taxonomy): Eukaryota > Metazoa > Chordata > Testudines > Cheloniidae > Lepidochelys > Lepidochelys kempii. The sequence goes on along the minus strand of NC_136393.1, from coordinate 51,303,932 downwards.
CTACTCTATCCATCCCACTAGATCCCACTCCACTGCTCAAACTGGGACAGAACCCAGGATCCTGACCCCAGCCCCTCACTATAATGCTACTGCCCCAGATACCACATCCCACAACCCTGGGGAGTCCTGATCCCTCACACCACATCTAGCTCCACCACCCCCTCAGCATGCCAGAGACACACCCTGCCAGTGCCCCAGCTTCCCAAGATGATGTTTTGGGGAGGACTTGTGGCTGGGTACGCTCATCCCCACAGCATTTCCTTATGGGGCACCAGGCCACATCCCGCAGGTTTGGGGTTAACAGTGCCCAAGGTCTGCCCCTCCCCAGAGACTGCTTAGAGCCGGGATGGGAAAGTGAACCCCCAGTGCCCAGGCATGGCCTGCCCCCAGCATCAGGGTGAGGGGCCAGAATGAGCTGCTGCAGGGGGATAGGTCTAGGGCTCATTAGCAACACACCCATCCAACCACAGACACTCGTAGTACACAACACAACCATAGTGTCCCCTAAATCACCAAAGGACACATCCAAACAGGGGCTGAGGAGAGGGTGGAAAGGGGGTACAATTATACCAGGGCCTGAGCTCAGGACCCCCCCCCCAAAAAAAATCTGTAACTGGGGTGTTATGTAGTGGGAATTCTCCCTTTTGTTGTATGTAAGCCTATGTGAGTCTTACTGTTTTGCATTAATGCTGTGTGTGCCTCAATTTCCCTGTGTATTACACCAATGTCTAGATGACAGGTTTCAGAGTAACAGCCGTGTTAGTCTGTATTCGCAAAAAGAAAAGGAGTACTTGTGGCACCTTAGAGACTAACCAATTTATTTGAGCATAAGCTTTCGTGAGCTGTTCGAAAGCTTATGCTCAAATAAATTGGTTAGTCTCTAAGGTGCCACAATGTCTAGATGGTGGCAATAAGTGTGTGTGACTTTTGTGGGGCTTGCTCCAGCTGCCTGCATGGATGCTATGACCACCCCTTTGTAACCTGAGACCCAGGAGGGGGATGCGACCAGGACTCTTGGCCCAGGAAGCAAAGGCAGGGCAGGGGCCAGGCAGCTGGAAGTGAGTCAGTCTTGGCTGGCTTGGGGCGCAGGGGGAGGACCAGAACCCTGGCTCTGGGCTCCCCTCCCCCCAAGATGGACTTGGCTGAAAGTCACTGTTTTCTCTGCTAACGAGTTCTGTTCTACACTATGTTCCTGTCGCCTAATAAACCTTCTGTTTTACCGGCTGGCTGAGAGTCACTGCTGACTGTGGAGTTGGGGTGCAGGGCCCTCTGGCTTCCACCCGGGCGGACTCACTGCGGGAAGCACACGATGTGGAAGGGGATGCTGAATGCTCTGAGGTCAGACCCAGGAAGGTCAAAGCTGTGTAAGCTTCTTTCCCTTGGAGAGAGTATGCTCAGAGAAAACAATGAGGAGTCCTTGCAGCACCTTAGAGACTAACAAATTTATTTGGGCATAAGCTTTCATGGGCTAAACCCCACATCATCAGATGCAAGGAGTGAAAAATACAGTAAGCAGTATAAATATTACAGCACATGAAAAGATGAGAGTTGCCTTACCAAGTGCGGGTGGGGGGGGGGGGAGTCAGTGCTAACGAGGCCAATTCAATTAAGGTGGAAATGGCCTATTCTCAACAGTTGACAAGAAGGGGTGAATATCAAGGGAAGAAAATTACTTTTGTAGTGCTAATGAGGCCAATGCAATCAAGGTGGACATCACCTATTTCCAACAGTTGACAAGAAGGTGTGAGTATAAGCAGAGGGAAAATTACTTTTTGTAGTGACCCATCCACTTCCAGTCTTTATTCAGGCCTAATTTGATGGTGTCCAGTTTGCAAATTAATTCCAGTTCTGCAGTTTCTCATTGGACTCTGTTTTTGAAGTTTTTTTGTTGAAGAATTGCCACTTTTAAGTCTTCTCCTACTGGTTTTTGAATGTTACAATTCTTGATGTCTGATTTGTGTCCATTTATTTTTTTGTGTAGAGACTGTCCGGTTTGGCCAATGTACATGGCAGAGGGGCATTGCTGGCACATGATGGCATTTATCACATTGGTAGATCATAGAATCATAGAATATCAGGGTTGGAAGGGACCCCAGAAGGTCATCTAGTCCAACCCCCTGCTCGAAGCAGGACCAATTCCCAGTTAAATCATCCCAGCCAGGGCTTTGTCAAGCCTGACCTTAAAAACCTCTAAGGAAGGAGATTCTACCACCTCCCTAGGTAATGCATTCCAGTGTTACCTAGGGAGTGCAGGTGAATGAGCCCCTGTGGCTGACATGGTTAGGTCCTATGATGGTGTCCCTTGAATAGATATGCAGACAGAGTTGGCAATGGGGTTTGTTGCAGGGATTGGTTCCTGGGTTAGTGTTTTTGTTGTATGGTGTGTAGTTGCTGGTGAGTATTTGCTTCAGGTGGGGGGCTGTCTGTAAGTGAGGACTGGCCTGTCTCCCAAGGTCTGTGAGAGTGAGGGATTGCTAATAAGCGATGGTCACATAAACACCACCCCAAACCGGAAACCTACTGACTGCTATACTTACCTACGTGCCTCCAGCTTTCATCCAGACCACATCACACGATCCATTGTCTACAGCCAAGCTCTTAAGATACAACCGCATTTGCTCCATTCGCTCAGACAGAGACAAACACCTACAAGATCTCTATCAAGGGTTCTTAAAACTACAATACCCACCTGGTGAAGTGAAGAAACAGACTGACAGAGCCAGAAGGGTATCCAGAAGTCACCTACTACAGGACAGGCCCAACAAAGAAAGTAACAGAACACCACTAGCCATCACCTACAACTCCCAACTAAAACCTCTCCAGTGCATCATCAAGGATCTACATCATAGAATATCAGGGTTCGAAGGGACCTTAGGAGGTCATCTAGTCCAACCCCCTGCTCAAAGCAAGACCAATCCCCAATTTTTGCCCCAGATCCCTAAATGGCCCCAATTTTTGCCCCAGATGCCTAAATGGCCCCCTCAAGGATTGAACTCGGAACCCTAAAAAACAACACAACAAAACACACTCTATTCCCCTATCACACAACGCAATATACTCCCAATTAACTCAAACACACCAACGCAAAATATCTCCTAACACACCACCCCGACACACAATCCTGCCCAATGTATGCACATCCCTAAAACGCACCCACATGCCAAGCCAGTATTGGACACAGACAGTTCTGTGCACCCAGCAGACTCCTCCACAATAATCCACTGCACCTCGTGCACTCACAAACATGCACGCTTACCCTGCACGCACACCAGTGCAGCCACTCAGAGACCAGCATGTGCACACACACACACCCTCTCTCTCTCTGCAAGAGCCTGGAGCTGCCCTAGAAACACCCCCTTAGGGAGAGAGTTCTTCTCCTGACCCACTAATGGGGGGCTGTTACACAACCACACACTGAGGGGAGGCGTCACACCCCCTCAGCTCACAGGGGTGGGGAAGCTCAGCTACCCCATAGGGAGAAGCCAAGATGCACACTCACCTTTGCCCTACAAGAACATTTGCCCCTTTCACACTCACCCTGCATGCAAACTCATCCCAAATACACACTTGCTCTTTCTCTGCACACACTCACTCATCCTGCATGCTCCACACACACCATTTGTGCACTCACTTTTCATGCAAACTTGCACACAATCATTCTCAACCCACACACACTCCCACTAGTCCTGAGCGTGCTTGTCCAAGGGGGACATACCCTCCACACTTGCACTCATTCTGCATGCACACTTGCTCCACACACAGTCCCATTCACCACGTGCACACTTACTCTCTTCCACTGAGATCCTGCAGTCACACTCCCTCATGTACACTCCCACTCACCCTGCATGCACACTTGCCCAAGGCACACTAACCCATGTACACTCACACCCACCCTAATCACATTCACCCTGCACACACACTCAACCTCCTCCTGTATACACAGTTGCTCTCTGCACACGCACACTCACCCTGCATGCACAAGTCCCCTGCACGCTGATCCTCATCCTGCATTCACAAGTACTTGCTGCCACATTTGCCCTACTCTGGTGTCTCCATTAAAGGCAGCTGCACTCTACACTCAGAACAGCAGACAGTTGTGGGGATGGCTTGGCGCAGTACCAGGGGCCAGGGTTTGGTGCAGGGTGGGCCAAGGAAACAATACTGGAGTACTTGGGAGCAGGGCTGGAGATCTGGAGAGTGGGGGTCAGGTGTTCTGTGGAGGTCAGTGGGCAAGAGGCACTGGGGGGCAGACCAGGGCCATAGATCTGGAGAGTGGGGTCAGGTGTTCTGTGGGGGCATAGATCTAGAATGGGGCCAGGTGCCACAGATCTCAATGGGGGCAGGGGACTTGGCGGGGGACGGGATACAGGGGCCATAGAGATGGATGGTGGCTTTGGGGAGCGGGGGACTCTGAGGGGAAGGGGCCATAGAGCCGGATGGGGCGGGGGGCACTGGGGCTTTTGAGCTGGATGGGGTCTCGGGAGGTGGGGTGTTCTGGGGGGCAGGGGCCATAGAGGAGAATGGTGGCTTTGGGGAGCAGAGGGCTCGGAGGGACAGGGCCATAGAGGAGGATGGTGGCTTTTGGGGGGTAGAGGCCATAGAGCTGGATGGCGGGTTTGAGGGACCCGGTTCCTGGTGCGCGGCGGCACCTGGCTCCGAACCCCACGTGCCCCCAACCCCGGAATGTGTGTTCGGGGTGGGGAAGCGACGTTTAAAGGGGACGCGGCCGCTCCCTTTTCTGTCGGCCGCACGCGGCGCCCACCCCCACTGCAGCTGCCGCGCGGCCGCCTTTAAGAGTGGGCAGCGCGCGGGGCCCGTGTGCGAGGTTGGAGCGGCCGCAGCTTCAGCACCAGCATCCGCGGCAGCAGCATCCTTCGGCGGCAGCGGCGGCGGCGGCGAGCGGGGGAGGGGGAGCTCGGCTGCGGGGGCCCGGCGGGGCCCAGCCAGGCAGCGTGGGTGGGAGGCGGCCCCCCCGCAGGCCTGGCCGCTCCTGCTGCACTCATCACCGCCCCGACTGCTGCTGCTGCCGTCCCCCGGTTCCCCCTTGCACCCCACTCTCCTGACCCTCTGTTCCCCCAACCCCCTTGTACCCACTCTCCCTAGTCCCCCGGCACCCCCAACCCCCTGTTCCCCGACCCCTTGCACCCTGCTCTCCCTAGTCCCCTGGCATCCCCAACCCCCTGTCTCCCGGATCCCCCAGCACCCCTACTCTCCTGGTTCCTCTTAAGTCCTCTTCCCTGGATCCCCCCGAGGTCCTTGCCCCCCCCCGGTTTCCCCTTCTCCTTCCCACTCTGGGGATTCCCCCACCCCACTTCCTCCTGGGTCGGCTTCTCTCCCCCCACCCTCACCTCCTCCATGACAAGCGCCCAGGACTAGCGAGCGGCTGAAGGAACCATGTCCTATGTCCCCTTTCGAGGTAAAGGATGGGGTGGGTTCAGCTGGGGTTGAGGGGGGCACAGCTAGGGCCTATGGGTTCTGGAGTCTGAGGGGGGCTGGAGGAACAGGCAAGCTCACCTAGGACAGATGGGAGTGTACTGAAAGGTTCTTCCAGGGTCTGGGCTTGGGAATGGGGCAGGGGAGGGCTGTGGGGTCAGAGAGGAGAATGGGTTCTGCTGGAGATGTGGGGTGTCTATGGGGCTGGGAGAAGAATCTGGTTCACCTGGGACAGGTTGCGGGGGCAGGCAGAGTTAGCCAGGGAGCGTGGCACCACATCTGGGACACAGGGCACTGAAACTTGGGCAGGAATGGGAGGGGTCACCTGGGGTGGGCTGGAGGGTCAGAGTTCTGCTGGAGATGTGGGGTGTCTATCTGGCTGGGAGGAGAATCTGGTTTACCTGGGGCAGGTGGGGGGCACTGGGAGGTGACTGAGGCATGTGGTGGCAGAGGGGGATGACTGTGTGTGGAGTCCTGGGGGCCACTGGGTCCTGTGGGGTTTAAGCAATGGGGTTTGCCTGGGGGAGGTAGTGGAGGCATAAAAGGGACTCAGCTGAGGCCTGTGGATCTGGGGCTCAGGACTAAGGGTGGCTCTTGGGACGGGGGGGTCATCCAGGGCCTGCAGCCTCAGGACTAAGGGTGGCTCCTAGGAGGGGGCATCACCCAGGGCCTGTGGGCTCAGGACTGGGGGTGGTTCCTGGGGTGGGGGGCAGTAGAGAGTAGTGGATGCACTGCCCAGGCTTGTGGGGGCAGTAGGGATAGCTAGGGGTCTGGGGGGGCAGTAGAGGGTAGTGGGTGCACTGTGGGGGGGTCACCTAGGGCCTGTGGGCTCAGAACTGGGTGGGGGGAACCTTTGGATGCTGTGTGAGGGATGAGGGGGTCACATGGGGCCTGGGGAAACAGTGAGGGATGCCAGCTTATCTTAGGGTGGCAGGGGGTATGCTTGAGGTGCCATCCAAGAGAGGGAATGGTTCTCCTGAAGGGGCTGCCCCATGGCTGGTGGGGAGGCAGGACAACATGCTGGTGGTGCCCTGTGGGGCAGTGGGGAGTCAGAGGTGAGATGGGAGGCACTGGACGGTACCCTGGGGCCTGTGATGTCCGGGGTTCAGTTGTCTAGGGCAGGAGGTGGCGGGATTGGGGTGTGCTCTGGGCTCAGTGAAGTCCGGGGGATGACAGGGGATGGCTGTGTTGGTGGCAGGAGGTGGGGGAGACTGAATGGTACCCTGGGATCTGTGGGGTCTGGGGCTCATAGAGTCTGTGGGGAAGGGCAAAAGGAAGTTGCCTCTGGGGTTGGGTGCAGGGGGCTCTGTGGGGTTGGGGGAGGGTGGGCAGTGGGGGGAACAGGAGGGTATTCTCTGGGGAGACAATATTGAAGAGTTCACAGTGCAATAATTGGGGGCTTGGAGAGTTCATCTGGGCTGCAGGGTTTGAGGGTCAGGCTCGGTTGGGGAGGGGGATGTGTGTGTGTGGGGTTTCCCAGCAGCCAGTGCGGCTGCAGGGTGGTTGGGTGGGTGGGCAGGCATACCCCAGGGGTCAGTGGGGTTGGGGAGAGGGATGTATGGGGAGGCTGTTCAGGGCCTGTGGGGTCTGAAAAAGCAGAGAGAGGGAATGTCTGTGGTTGGAAGTGGAGTGGGGGGTAGCCCAGGGCACGTGTTGAGAGGATGGGGGGACTCTGAGGGAGGAGTTGGGGGAGTTACCTGGTGGACCTTGGGGTTGATGGATGGCTGGGGACAGGGGATACATCTGGGAGCAGCTGGGGGTGGGGGGAAACAGAGGAGGTGCTGGGGGTATCTGAAGAGCTTGTCTGTTGTCCTCTGTGTCGGGGGGTAGTAGAGGGAGCAGGGGGGTCACTGCCTGAGGCCTGTGGGATGGTGGTGGTGGTGGGGACCATTGCCGGGCTGTGGGGGTAACTAGGGGTTTGGGGGGGCAGTGGAGGGTAGTGGGTGCACTGCCCAGGCCTGTGGGGGCAGTGGAGGTAGCTAGGGGACCTGGGGGCAGTAGGGGTAACTAGGAGTTTGGGGGGGCAGTGGAGGGTAGTGGGTGCACTGCCCAGGCCTGTGGGGGGCAGGAGGGAGAGGAGACCTGTGATGGCTGGGAATACCACATGCTGCCTGTAGCCAGGGTTGGGGAGCGCTACCTGTGTTGGCTGCGGGGTTCTTAGGGCTGGATCCAGATTGGTTGCTGGGATCCTAGCATCGGGGAGGGCCCTGGGGGTCGCTCTCTGCAGCTCACCTCCTCCCCCCACACTCATTCTCAGCCCACGGCCTGCTGGAGTGTGCCCCTGCTCGTGGTCAGGGCCCACTCTGAGGTGGGGGGTGTTGGCCCCATTTAGGGGGCCCTGGCCCTTGATGTGAGGCTGGTGCAAATCACCAGGAGACCCGCATGACCCACTTTCCCAGCTGGCCCAGAAAGGACTGGGCGGATGGGGTTTTCATGCCACTCGTGCTGTCACATGTATGGTCCAGATGTTCCCCGCCAGAACTTCTCTGCACCCTGACACCTGGCTCCTAGAATTCCTGCTGCCCGGACACCTGGGTCTGAACACCCTCCTCCTGTCCCCATGTCCTTGGGCTCTGGGCCCGAGGGAGTGTTGTGTCCTCTGTCTGATCCCCACAGCCCGGCACTTTTCCCTGTTGTGCCCAAGGTACATGTAATCCTCACTGAGGTGGTGCCCCGGTGTCACCCCCCACACCTCCTGGCACTTGGAGGCCGGAGACCTCAGGCAGGGCTAGGATTAACCCCCCATGGCTAGCATGAGTGGTGCTGCAGGAATACAGTAGGGGACAATCACCCCTCTGTCACTGCTGGCCCCAGTGCAGTGCCAGGGGCGCTGTGCTGCAGGGTCAGGTTGGGGGGCACTGGGCTGGGGGAGAGGTGGGGAGGACACTGGGTGGGGGTGCTGTGCTGAGGGATGGGAACACCCTGCTGAAGGGTGGGCGGTGGAGACTCCCATCCCAACTGCCCCATAATTTATTATGCTAATTTATTGCAACTCCAAAATAGAAATATTAATGAGGGAATAAACATAGCACCCTGTTCAGTGATTAACAGGGCCTTTAAACACAGAACGAGCTCCCTCCTCAGTGGTGCCAGCCCCACCATACCTGCTCCCCACAGTGCCCCCTGCTGGGAGAGGCTGGGGCTGGAGTAGCTGGGAGCTGCACCCCCAGCTACAGCCCTGCCCAGCTCCCCATAGCACCCCCTGCTGGGAGAGGCCGGGGCTAGTGTAGCTGGGTGCTGCCCCACAGCCAGTGCCCTGCCCAGGTCCCTACAGCGCCCCCTGCTGGGAGACGGCGGGACTGGAATAGCCAAGCGTTTCCCGCCCACCCCCAGCCAGTGACATGTCCTGCTCCCCACAGCGCCCCCTGCTGGGAGAGGCTGGGGCCGGAATAGCCAGGAGCTCCCCCGCCCCAGCCAGCGCCCTGCCCTACTCCCCACAGCGCCCCCTGCTGGGAGCAGTCGGGGCTGGAGTAGCCAGGAGCTTCCCCCCTGCTTTGGGGGATGCTGGGATGAAATACCCCCCACGGTCTCTTTCCTGCACTCAATGTGAGGAGGTGGTGGGATGCGGTTGCTAGGTAACCCCATTGGAGGATGCTCCCTCCTCCCCCCCATCCGGGGCGGGGGGGGGGACTGGCATGAATCGAATCCCCAGAGCGTGGCAGTGTCGTGAGCTGCAGGTGTGCTGGGGGGGCACTTGGGGCCCCTCCCCGTTTAGGGGTAGGGCATCCTCTCCCCAGTTAAGTCTGGGGAGGGGCCTGTAGCTGGTGGTGGCAGATGGGGCAGGGGAAGGGCCCGTATCTGTATCTTTTGGGGGGAGGGGTGTCTCTTCTATCTCTCTCTCTCTGCCAGGCTCCCCTCTCCCACATGCTCCCTGGGCTGTCACTTCCCAGCACGGATCTCCAGGCACACTCAGATCTGATGGGACAGTCAGCCCCCCCTGTTGCGCCCACACTGTGATGCCAGGGCTGGGAGGGGGAGGGGGCTGTGCTGGGGATTTTGAGGGGATGGCACAGGAGGTGTGGGTCTGGGGGCCCCAGTGCTGAGTGACCCCCCCACCCCCACAAGTGTGGAGGAGTGCCCAGGAGCTAACAAGGACACCAGCTTTTAGGAGTGGCTAGGTCCTTGGGATACTTGGCTATTCTATGCAAATGATGTGGTGAACTGATTTGCATTTTTGCAGGCAGGTCAGTTGAAGCAAGGAAGCATTGTGCATTTGCATATTTGCATATAATTTGCATGTTGCTAATATCCAGCTTTGTGTGGAATCGTATGGGTTCAGCACTGGAGAAAGCATCTCTGACTCTCTCTGCAATCTGACAGCCCCACACAGCACAACTGTCTTCCAGCTGGCTGGGGGCAGGGGTCATGGGGCAGTTCTAGCTGTGCCCCAGGCAGTCCTGGGTGCTCCACGGAGCCTGCCATGAAGGCAAAGCAGGGTTGAGCCTGCCATGGCAGCCAGAGCCAAGCCCCAAGGAGTGGGGCCCTGCTGCCCAGGGGTGGCTTCGAGCTGGTGACTAAGAGGAGAATGGCTTGATCTGGCCCTGCCCCATGGCTGGGCATCTAATCCCCTCCCCCCTAGGGCCTGGGAAGAGCAGGCGCTCAGGAAATTGGGGCCTGGCCTCTGACCTAGGGCTGGGTTCCTCTGCCCTCTGGACACCCCCGGCCCCACTCCCAGCCTTTAGCCTAATGCAAAACATGCTCTGCCAGTGCGTGCCCCACAGTGCACCTTAATCAAAACATGAGCAATCCCGAACACACTAAGACAGGAATTGGTGTGTGAGCACACCTGGGTGCTCTTACACTACAGGGTCAGTGCAAGGATAGTAGTTATTGCAACCTCCTCATGCTGACTTGGGCAGGATCTTGATTGTCTCCCACCCAGCATCCCTCCTCATGCACCCATTTGTTCCCAACCCTCCCTGGACCTGGCCCTCTGTCCCTGCACACACTTCTTTCCCTCCATCCTTCCCCAAGCATGCTTCTCTGCCTCCACATCTCTATCCATCTGTCCATCCCCACACCTACCCTTCCATCCATCCATCCCCACATGCTCCTTCCTCCAGCCCTCTATCGGCCTTGGTAAAAGGAGTGTTCAAAGTCCAGTGCTGGGAGTGGGGGGACTTCCAGGATTCAGGTATCCCATGCAGCCTTCCTTCAGTCCCCCTGTGCAAATGTGTTATGAGTTTGACGTGGTCTGGAATGATGTCTTTGCACTCTATTCTCCCCTCTCATCCCACCCTGCATGAGCCACCAAGAGGATCTGACCCCACAACCTTCTAGCTCCGCAGCACAGACCTCTCCCAGGTTGCTAAACAATTAATTGGCAGCAGTAGTAGGTTATTAGCTTCTATGTGACCAGCTGCAGAGGAGGATGTAGCAGATGCTTTGCCCAAAGTTTGCACAGCGATTAACAAGATAGCAGCAGAAAGTTGGGAGCCAGGACTCCTGGGTCCTCCTCCCCAGCTGTGTGTGTGGCAGGGAGGGAGTGGGTTCTGGTGGTTAGAGCAGGGGGAGCTGGGAGCCAGGACCCCTGGGTTCTAGCAAGGGATAGAGTGGTGAGTGGGGAGGAGTCAGGACTCCTGGTGTCCTTCCCATAGGCTATGTGCTGTTCTCAGGGGGAGTCCCCCTGCACTGTGCAATGCTGGGGCAGGTACCAGGTTGAGTTCCTTAGCAAGTGCAGGGACTCCTGTGTGTGTATTTGGAGATGGAAGGGGCTGCAGAGAGGTGAGCTCAGTAGCCTGCTATGTCCCACTATGTCCACTGGATGGCAGCACTGTGCTGCAAAAGCCCATTGCACCTCTCCCTGCAAACCCCATCCTGTGAGTGATCTTGGGCAGGCCATGACTCCAGACCCCGCCCACCCAGTCTGTGCTGGGGAGGGGGCAGCCCCCTGTTGGGGGCAGGAGGATTATATGCTGCCTGTGGTGCTGGATTCCCCCAGCTCTGTTTGCTTCCCCTGAGGCTCGAGGTGACTTGTTCCCATGGGATGGTTCCTCTGCTTCTCACTGGTGTGAGGCCCCCCATCCCGCCCCTCTGCTTTGGGTTATGGGACTTCCCGCGCAGCTGTTTGCTACCATAACACACTCGGCACCCCAGAGCCCCAGCCAGGACCAGCACCCTCTTGTGCCTGGTGCTGTATGGACACGCCACGCAGATGGTCCATGGCCTGGCCTGTGCTTCCAGCTTTGCTGGCCTGGCTCTGTGCATTGGGGAGGAGAATTTTTGGCTGACAAAAGCCCTGGTATAGGCTTGGTTCTCCCAGGGTAAGGTACTTTACACCAGTGCAGCGCATTTCGCTCGCCGGGCCAGAGACAGCAGCACTGGCGGAGGTAAAGTGGGAAACTGTCTAAGTGTAGACCTGGCCTAAGCCAAGACGTAGCCTGCAGCATATCCAGCTCTGGGGATTTCCCCTTGCAATATTAAAGCCTCAGAGCCTGCAGTCATGGGGTTATGGGAGAGAATTGGCTTGCATTGAATATAAATAAAACCATTTTCTAAGCTGTCTGCTCCGAGCTATCACCCCACAGGTTCAGAAATAGGGTGTAATTACACCAAACCCCCAGATGTATAAAGATAGGTATATTAAGTCAATGGGGTGACTTGAGGGGCCCTGGCATGTGGGTTCTGAACCCCTGGCATTGGCAATATTAAGACCCAGTCTCCACGTGAGCTCCCAGAATGAGCCCATGGCATGATCCTTGCCTGTCTAAACAAGGAAGTGGGGAGGTGACCTTACCTCTGCGGACAGCACTGAAGAGATGTCTAGTGCCTGCATGCTTTAAAAGGATGTGGAAGAATGGGAGAGGCCACAGAACCGATCTGTAAAGCTGGAGACCATGCCTGATGGCGAGCGGCTAACCAGGCGTTATCTCTTCAGCTGATCGAAGGAAGACTGAGAGGTGACTTGATTGCGGGGTGTAAGGGCCGTCACATAGCGAAAATACCTGGACTCTTTAACTTAATGGAGAAAGGGAGAAGAAGAACCATTGGCTGGAAGCTGAAGCCAGATAAATTCCAGTTGGAACTAAGGCTCAGGTTGTTTAAGAGGGCGGGATTAACCCAAGGGAGGGGATGGGCTCTCCGTCTCCTGAGGGTGTCCAGTTCTCTCTGGGAGATGCTGTAGCCAGACTCAGATTCTTGGGGTCAGTACAGGGATGCCGGGGCGCCATTCTCTGGCTGTGCTTGACAGGAGGTCAAACTACGTGACTGGCTGGTCCTTTCTGGACTCACTGCCTTTGAATCAGTCTGTGGCCAGTGATCCAGCCCTTGGCAAGAGTTGAGTGGGAGGGTTAGTCTGGGGTGAACTTTCTGTGCCAGGGGTGGAGGGGGAAGCCTATTCCGGCTTGGGGATGATCTATGGTTTCTCCTTCCTGGAGAAGGGTGTATCAGAGTTCTAGGTCAGGGGTTCTCAAACTGGGGGTTGGGACTCCTCAGTGGGTCATGAGGTTATTATATGGGGGGGGGTCACAAGCTGTCAGCCTCCACCCCAAACCCTGCTTTACCTCCACTTTTATAATGGTGTTCAATATGTAAAAAAAGTGTTTTTAATTTATAAGGGGGGTTGCACGCAGAGGCTTGCTATGTGAAAGGGGTCACCAGTACAAAAGTTTGAGAACCACCTTTCTAGGTGCTGTTCTGGGGTCTTCAGCATCTTCCTGTGTGGATTGTTGGTTCCATGGGCAGAGTTATTGAAATGGGAGGGGGGGTGTCAAAACCCTGCTGCTTCAGAGCGTAAACTGATCCCGACTGGGGACTGGGAGAGAACATCTCCTATAGTGAGGTTATCCTAGGACGGTCCTCCCTGGGGCTATGGCACCAGTTGCAATGGGGCTGGGGGCGGCTAGCCTGGGGCTAATTGGAGAGATGGGGACACCGGGCTGCGAGTGAAGAGGTGGAGAAGACAGGGTTAGACAGAGCTCTGAGGTCTGGTCCCGCTGGGCTGGAAGTGGGGTATGGGTGGGGAGAGGAGCGGAGCCCATTTCTGAGCCCAGCCATGAGTGTGGCTGTGACCTGGTCATTCCTTACTTTGGCCCAGTGGGTCAGTTCTGTCCCTGTTGCCCCACAGTGGTTGTGGAGAACATGGTAATGAGAGAGATGTTGTGGGAGGGGAGGAATGGATGGAGGAATGTGCTTCGGGGTGGATGGAAACGTGCCCATGGGTGAGGAGGGCAGGAGTGGTGTGGGACAGGTGTGCTTGGGATGAGATGGATGGAGGGGTGCATGCAATGAGGGAGGGACGTGTGTGGGGATGGAAGGAGGGTTCTGTCTGCCCACGAAGACACCTCTCCCCATTGCATCATCTCTAACCTTCTTTCCCTGCCCCGCCCAGATGTGCGAGGAGCCCCCATGCACCGCATGCCCTATATGCACTCTCCCTACGAACGCCCAGCCTGGAATCCACGATTCTGCATCATCTCTGGAAACCAGCTGCTTATGCTAGACGAGGACGAGGTGAGACACACAGAGATGGGACAGGATGTAAAGTCGAGGGGGAGCATGGAGCTTGCGGGAACCCCAGAGAGACCCTCCACCCAGAGCAGAGATCCCCTCCCCCTTGCCCTCCCCTCCTGAAGCACCCCCTCCCCTCTGTCTCAAGCACAGAGCAACCCCCCCTTTCCCCTCACCCAGAGCTCTCACTTCCCTCCTGGTCCCAGACCTGCCCCAGCTGAGAGGTCTCCCTAGAATATGATGCAATGTCCCCTGCCCCTGAGCTTGGGGCAGGGCTTTTTCTGAGCCCATCTTGTAGGGAGGCTGCAGTCCTAGTGTGGGGTGCTAGGCAGCCTGCTCCCTCTTGGTCCCCTGGGATAATGCTGTTCCCCCCCCCAGGATAAAGCCACACCTGGGACAGCCTCAGGGGTTGAGGATTGTCACTCTGTGTACTCCTGCCCTGACATTGGCAGCGGGAGGGCAATGGGGGAGGCAGGGACCTGGGAGACGGGGTGTTGGGAGTTAGAGGGGATGCCCCCATGCAACAGTAACCCCCGTCTCTCTCCTCCCTCATCTCCAGATCCACCCGTTGCTGATGAGGGAACGGCGAAGCGAACCCTGCCGGACCAAGCTGCTGCGCCGCACAGTCAGCGTCCCTGTGGAGGGGCGGCCCGAGCACGGTACGGAAGGGGGGGCAGGGACTGGACGGTTGGGGCATTGCACTGTGGGGGGCACCAGGTGGAGAAGTGGGGGTTGTGGCATTGCATGAGGTGAAGAAGTGGGGGTTGTAGTATGGGGTGGGTAGGGACTGGGACGGGCTGCAGTAGGGCATGGCCAGCCAGCACCCTACAGTGATGAACCCACTTGATCCTGCAGGGACACGTGCCCCATGGCACCCAATTACAAGTAGATCCCACAGATGTTCATGACCTGCAGTGACTACTCCCCACACCCCTGGCACCCATTCCCCATGTGAATACAGAAATAAATCCCCGATACCAGACAATCCCCCGATCCTCCGTCCGTTCACGCCTCCGGGCAGAGTTCCTCTGGGCGGCGTCCACTGACTCCCTTGACGCCTTTGAGGAGCAGTGGGCGCTGTCCGGGGTTCTCTGCTCAGTGTCCCCACCCGGTTCCCTTCGTTTGACCCTTTGACCGCACTCCTGTCCCTGTTGTTCATTAGTTGTCCCCCGTAATTTAGTTTTCCAGGTCCTGTGGACCCCCCTCTTAGCAGTGGGTGGGGTTCGCCTGCCCACTCCCTGGGTCCCAATAAGACCAAACAATCCCCCAGACATATGTTCCACATATGCTTGCCTCATGATCCTACTAGATCTCACCGCCAACCTGCTCTGTGGTGCCTGATTCCCAGTAGATCCCACAGAGACATGCACCCCAGGGAGTCTGCTCCCAATAGATTCTACAGCAAACATCACCTGGATCCCACAGAAATATTCACCTTGCAATGCCCAGTTCCCACGTGAACCCCCCCCCCCCCTCAGTGCTTGATCCCCTGAGATCTTACAGGTACATGTGCCTCGCAGTCCCCCATTCCCACAAGATCCCACAGACATACTTCCCTAATGAGCCCCATTAGATCCCACAGCCAACATGCTCTGTGGCGTGTGATTCCCAAAGACACTCTCCCCTCTGGGCCTGGTGCCCATGAGATTCCACAGAGACATGTGCCCCTTGGCACCTAATGACCCCAAGATCACACAGACACATGGCCCTACTTGATCCCACCGTGATGTGCTCTGTTACTGTTGAGCCCAACAGATCCCATAAGGGAAAATTAATTCCCTGTAGATCCTAACGTGAAGCAGGCTCATAGTGTCTGAACCCCAGTCAATTCCATTCTGAAACATGAGCCATAGCACCTGACCAATAGGGAATCTCAGTGAAACATACCTCTGAGGTCCTCAGGCCTAGAAGATCCTGTGATGAAACCAATTGCGGAAAATTCACTAGAAGATCTACCAGCAGATCCTTGGTAGATCCAGTAATTCAAACACTCCACAGCAGCTGATCCACAGCAGATCTTGTAGTGAGCCACTCCTGGATTCTGAGAGGGGCATGGGGTCAGGTGCTCTAGGTCCGCCTTTAGGGCAGGGGCAAGTTGAATATGCAGCATCTCTTGGTCCCCACTGGGTGGAGCTCCTGCTCTCAGAACAAGGCAGCTTTGAGATGGGGCAGCTGTGCGGGTGCGGGGGTGGGGTGGGGTGGATGAGGGTCATGTCTGTCCCTCTGTACTCACTTTAACCCTGTGCCTCCTTCCGGCAGAGACCCACCCCCTCCCATGTCCCCAGGGTACTCTCCACCAGGCCTTATTGCTTCCCCCAGAAAAACTGTCCCTGCATTTTCCACCGCTGCAGGCTTTGTGTACCCATCCTAAACTCCCTGCCTGTAGGGGGAGATGGGGTGGGGTTGGAGAGGGGGAGCTCTGTATGGGGGAAGGGGCTGCTGGCTGGCATTGGGTGTGGGGAGGATTGGGGGGTTTTTTATGAAGTATTGGGGAGGAGGTGGTGACTGGAGGGGAGGGTCTCTGTATGGGGGAAGGGGTGCTGGCCAGGGTTGGGGGGCTCGTGGTATGGGGGGATTTGGGAGGGTGAGATTGGCTGCGTGGGAGAGGTTGGGATGTCTCTGTATGGGGAGGGAGGAAATGGAAGGCTTCTGTGTGGAGAGGATTATGGAAGGGGATGCTGGCTGGTATAGGGGGATTGGGGTCTCCACTCCCAACTTCTGCAGCCTGCTACATTTCAGTGTGTCCCCCCCTTCCCCCCAAATGCTGTCTGGTGGCATGCCAAGGAGGCAAGAAGAACCATCCCATAATAAGCAGCTCAATTGAGTAGCAGCCATGCATGGGAGCTTGGCTACAGTTGCTAGGGGAACCCCTCTGGCAGAAATCCCGGCCTGCAGTGCTGTGAGATTCCCTGCCCCCAGGTGGCGCCGGCAGGCACCCAGCTGCAGGGTTCGCTCCCGGAACCAGGGATAGAACCGAGGAATCCTGGCTCCTAGCCCCTTCGCTCTAATCCAGTAGCCCCCACTCCCCTCCCGGAGCCAGGGAGAGAACCCAGAAGTCCTGGCTCCTAGCCCCTTTGCTCTAATCCAGTAGCCCCCATTCCCCTCCCAGAGCCAGGGAGAGAACCCAGAAGTCCTGGCTCCTAGCCCCCACCCCTCCTAGTTCTAACCCACTGGACCCCATGGCTCTTCAGAGCAGTGTGAGACAGGGGAATGTGGAGGAGTCAGGCTGGTGTCCTGTGTCTGCCCCCTGACTCCTCAGTTCCCCCACTCTCCATCCCAGGCTTGGGCCCCCCAGAGCCCCACGTGCACTAACATGCTCCCTCCCCCCTTTCCTCTCAGCATTTAAAAAAAGAAATTTGTCTCCCTGAGAAGTTGGCTTAAAAGGTTTCCATGGAAACCCCAAGGAGAGATGAAGGGAGGTGACGCAGCCTCGCTGCTGTGGGGATGAAACAGCCCCGGCACCCATCCTGTGCCCCGCAGCCCGGCACCCCCTGCTGAGACTCCCCAGCCCCTCACCCCATGCTGAGCTCCCCTGGCGTGCCACAACCAGGTGCCCCTTGCTGAGTCACCCTGCACCCCGCAGCACAGCGCCCCCTATTGCACTCTCACACGCTGAAGCCCGACTCCCCCTGCTGAGCCCCCCATTGATGCCCCACAGCACAACACCCCCTGCTGAGCCCCTGTGCACCCCACAGCACAGGGCCCCCTAATGCACTCTCACTCTCTGCACCCTGGCACCCCACAACCCAGCACCCCCTGCTGAGCCCCCTACTGCACTTTCACTCTCTGCAGTCCAGTGCCCCCTGCTGAGCACCCCGCAGCCTTGTGCCCCCTGCTGAGACCCCCCAGCACCTCACAGCACAGTGCCACCTACTGAGCCCCCCAGCAGCCTGGTGTCCCCTACTGAGCCCCCTTTCACCCCACAGCACAGGGCCCCTGCAGCACACTCACTCTCTGCACCCTGGTGCCCCCTGCTGAGCCCCCCCAGTGCCCCACAGCCTGGCACACCCTGCTGAGCCCCACAGCACCCTGCAGCACAGTGCCACCTACTGAACCCCAGACAGCCCGGTGCCCCCTGCTGAGCCCTCCAGCGCCACGCAGCACAGTGCCCCCTGCTGCAGTCTCTCAGTGCTGCACTGGGATCAGCACTGCCTGCCAGGGGAGAGCTCCCCCTGCTGAAACCCCTGTGCTATGCAGCACAGAGCCCCCTACTGAGTCCTCTGCCCCCCAGAGTACAAAGCACTGACAGCTAGGGGAGAGCACCCCCACCTGGTTCTCTGCAGCATTGATGGGATCTCTCCCATCCAGCTCGTAACCCCGCTGAGCATGGGACCCTCTAGAGCTCTAGGGCTGAGGCATCCGTGGATGGCTTGGCCCAGCTCTTTCCTCTGGGGTCGCTCATCTCTGCCAATCTCCCCTCCATTCTCAAGGCTGTTTTTCTCCTGACTCCACTCCCTGAGTCAGCATGTCCCTGCAGGCCTGTCCTACTGTCCTTCCTCCCCCCAGCATCCCCAGGCCCTGCTGCAGACGCCTGGGGCTCCTGCACACACGGGGGAGGAACATCGCTTGGAGCAGCCATGGAGCTGCGGATTGGTGGGCGTGAGGTAGGGGAGAAGTCTGCGTGAAGGCACAGGGTCAGGGATTTGAGTTCAGATGGAGGTGATAGGGTTAGGGGTGAGTCATGGGCTATGGTAGGCATTACAGGTGAGGGGCGAGGAGTTAGGGTTAAGGTTCAGGTGGGTAGGGATAGGAGTTATGGGGTAAGAGGGTAAGGTTTAAAAGCAGGGGGTTAATTTAGGGGTGAGGGTTTTGGACTACAGTAAGGGATTGGGGTGTATGAGTTATCTATATGGGTCTAGGCATTAGGGTTACAGATATGGCTAAGCTTGGGGGAAGGGTAAAGTTTAGGGCCCACTAGAGGTTTGGATCATGCTGTAACATCTGTTGAGTGGTTGCTAGTTAACTCAAGCTGACGAATATGATGGTGAATCCTGCTGCAGGCGCTGAACATGTGTGACCTCCGCCTCGCAGGGTCTGTGACTGGGGGCAAATGTTCCTCTCCTAGAAGATCTTTGTGGAGTGTTTGCTCTAAGGCCATGTCCGTGCGGGTGAGGATGGATGGGTGTTACCTCGGCTAACTTAAGAGCAGACATTTGCAGCCTAGTTCCTGGAGTGTGTACACCAACCAGTCCTAAGAGTGTGTTTGCACAACAAAAAAGGTGTATTCTTAACTCCAATCAGCCACACTGGGGTAAAATAGCAGTGAAGACATGGCACCTTGGCTTTTAACAGGGGTTCTCAGTGTGTATTCAGCCATGGCTCTCTGGCAGCTTTAACTCAAGCTGCTACACTGCCTTAAAACTTGAGCTGCCACATCCACTGTTGTTCTAACCTGGGTTAGCTAATTTAAGAACACAGCTTTTTGCAGTGTTCCTGTCCCTGGTTACCTCTGCTTGCTAACACAGATTGAAACTGCACTTATCCTGTTTGCACTAGGATTGTCACCTCTATGGAGAAAACCCCTTGTCCCTAGTTTGATATGTGTTTAAAGGCAGAGGCTTTTCCAAGGTGTTGATTGTTAGCCAACACCTGCTTACATCCCTGCTCCTAGCCTGAGCTAGGTAGATGTGGTACCTAATTTGAGTTAACGGTGCACTATTTTTCTAAGTGAAGATGCACCTGGGGCATGAGGGTGTAGGGCTGACCATGCCTTGCTCCAGCCAGCTAAAAAGTACCCAGGCCTTGTCCCTACTAGGATCTTACAGCGAGAAAACTTGATGTAAAACCACACTTTGTGTGCAGTGAAGACATGGCCTAAATGGAGAGGATTTTACACTGGGTTAATGAAACCAGTGCCCCTGTGGGTGTCTGCTTCTGTGGTTTTAAACCTGGTTTATAGCAGTTTAGTTTGTGGTGCAAAACTAAGCCGATGTAGGCAGTTTGAAACCGCTATTAGACTGTCCACACACACAGCAGCATGGGTTTCACTGAGCCAGTTTAAAGTAGCCTGGTAGAGTTTTGTGGGGCCTGAGGAGTTTGGAGTCGGGTTTATGGGAGGAAGGATGACAGGCTGAAGATGAGGTATCCGTTATGATTAGGGTGGAGGGGGTAGGATTACGGCTGGGGTGATAAATTAGAGAGTTGGGTTATGTCTTGTGGGTGGGATTGAAGGACTGGGTCAGGATGCAGACAGAAGGTTAGGGCATATGTGGGGTAGGGTCAAGGCAGGTGTGGGATCCCACTGGACTCACCCAGGGAACAGCTGGGATTTCCCTCCTGCACCTCTCCTGCTTCTACCCCCAGCCCCTCCACAGCTCTCCTGACAGCCCCTGTCACACCCACCCCCTCAACCTGCCCCCCAAGACTCCCTGAACTTCCCCCTACTGCTGCCCCAATTCTCCCCACCCCCTGCACCCCAGGTCATTCCCACCTCTTGCCCAACTGTGTGCTCACCCTGGCTGTTCCCCATTGCCACTGCTTCCTATATGTTATGTACCCCATTTTCCCTGACCAGCTCCTGCCCTGCCTGCTGCACCCAAGTTCCCCACATAGGCCCTGTCCAGCTCCTTTGTCATGCTGCCCCCACCCCCAGTGCCACCTCCTGCCTGGTCCCCCTAAGTCACCCCCATCTTCCCTCCCCTGACTCCCTCCTCCAGCCCTCTGCTGTTCCTTCAGGCCGGTCCCCTAACACTCGGTGCCCCAGGATGACTGGTGTAGCAGGTGGGGTGGAACGGATGGGTCGGGCAGGGGTGTAATTGAACATGGGGGGGGTGGGGGGAGAGTTGTGGCTGTTGTCAATGGGGGGTGAGTGCACTCATGTGGGGTGAGGTGGCTCCTTTGGGGGCTGATGAGATGTGTGAGAGGCCCCACTTTGCCTCCTTTAAGGGAAGTGAGGGCAGGGATAGGCAGCTCCCTGGAGAGGGAGAGATAGCTCAGTGGTTTGAGCATTGGCCTGCTAAACCCAGGATTGTGAGTTCAATCCTTGAGGGGCCATTTAGGGATCTGGGGCAAAAATTGGGGATTGGTCCTGCTTTGAGCAGGGGGTTGGACTAGATGACCTCCCGAGGTCCCTTCCAACCCTGAGATTCTATTCTATGTGAGCTGCAGGGGGAGGGTGAAAGCATGGTGGGGGGAGTACTTTTCATTAGGGAGTGAGTGGAGGATGCCGGGGGAGCAGGACTCCGTGGCGGGGCTGTGTGGGGCGGGCAGGAGGCCGAGGGGCACTATGCGCGGTGGGGGGCAGGACTCTCCGTGGCGGGGCTGCACAGGGGGGGGCAGGAGGCCGGGGGGCACTATGAGTGCGGGGGGGCAGGACTCTCCGTGGCGGGGCTGCACGGGGGGGGCAGGAGGCCAGGGGGCACTATGAGTGCGGGGGGGCAGGACTCTCTGTGGAGGGAGCTGCGCGGGAGGGGCAGGAGGCTGGGGGGCACTATGAGTGGGGGGGGGGAGCAGGACTCTCAGTGGAGGGGCTGCGTGGGCGGGCAGAGGCCGGGGGGGCACTATGAGCGGGGGGGGCAGGAGGCCGGGGGGCACTATGAGCTGGAGGGGGCAGGACTCTCCGTGGCGGGGCTGCGCGGGGGGGGACAGGAGGCCGGGGGGGGCACTATGAGCGGGGGGGGGCAGGAGGCCGGGGGGGGCACTATGAGCGGGGGGGGGCAGGAGGCCGGGGGGCAGGACTCTCCGTGGCAGGGTTGCGGGGGGGGGCAGGAGCCCGGTGGGGCACTATGCGCGGGGGGGGCAGGACTCTCAGTGGAGGGGCTGCGTGGGCGGGCAGAGGCCGGGGGGGGCACTATGAGCGGGGGGGGCAGGAGGCTGGGGGGCACTATGAGCGGGGGGGGCAGGACTCTCACTGGAGGGGCTGCGCGGGCGGGCAGAGGCCGGGGGGGCACTATGTGCGGGGGGGGCAGGAGGCCGGGGGGCAAGACTCTCCGTGGCGGGGCACTATGCGCGGGGGGGGCGGGACTCTCACTGGAGGGGCTGCGCGGGCGGGCAGAGGCCGGGGGGGCACTATGAGCGGGGGGGGCAGGAGGCCGGGGGCCGGGGGGCACTATGAGCGGGGGGGGCAGGAGGCTGGGGGGCACTATGAGCGGGGGGGGGCAGGACTCTCACTGGAGGGGCTGCGCGGGCGGGCAGAGGCCGGGGGGGGCACTATGAGCGGGGGGGCACTATGAGCGGGGGGGGCAGGAGGCCGGGGGCCGGGGGGCACTATGAGCGGGGGGGCAGGAGGCTGGGGGGCACTATGCGCGGGGGGGGCAGGACTCTCAGTGGAGGGGCTGCGTGGGCGGGCAGAGGCCGGGGGGGCACTATGAGCGGGGGGGGCAGGAGGCTGGGGGGCACTATGAGCGGGGGGGGCAGGACTCTCACTGGAGGGGCTGCGCGGGCGGGCAGAGGCCGGGGGGGCACTATGAGCGGGGGGGGCAGGAGGCCGGGGGCCGGGGGGCACTATGAGCGGGGGGGCAGGAGGCTGGGGGGCACTATGAGCGGGGGGGGGCAGGACTCTCACTGGAGGGGCTGCGCGGGCGGGCAGAGGCCGGGGGGGGCACTATGCGGGGGGGGGCAGGAGGCCGGGGGGCAGGACTCTCCGTGGCAGGGTTGCGGGGGGGGGCAGGAGCCCGGTGGGGCACTATGCGCGGGGGGGGCAGGACTCTCAGTGGAGGGGCTGCGTGGGCGGGCAGAGGCCGGGGGGGGCACTATGAGCGGGGGGGGCAGGAGGCTGGGGGGCACTATGAGCGGGGGGGGGCAGGACTCCCACTGGAGGGGCTGCGCGGGGGGGCAGGAGGCCGGGGGCCGGGGGGCAGGACTCTCCGTGGCGGGGCACTATGCGGGGGGGGGGCGGGACTCTCCGCGGGGGGGGCGGGGGCTGCGCGCGGGGCCGGCGCGGGGGGAGCGGGCGGCCAGGGCCGGGGCGCGGGCCCCGCAGGGGTTAACCCCGCGCCGGCACGAGGCGCGGCGGCCCCGGGTTGGCGGCGGGCGAGGGAACGGCAGCGCGTCTCCTAGCAACCGCGCGGCGTGCGGGATGCTGGAGGCGAGCGCCGGCCCCGGAGCCGCCCAGCCGCGCGCGCCGCCGCCGCACCGGAGCCGCCGGGGCCCGGGCATGGGGCGCTGGGAGCGGGGCCCCGCACCGGCCGCGCGGGCCATGGGGCCGGGCCGCCGCGGGGCTGCCTAGGGGCGCCGGGCCCAGGTGAGCGGCGGGCGCGGGGGCGGCGCGCGGGGGCGGCGGCAGCTGGGGCCGTGCGCGGCGCGTCCCTGTTCGGGAGGCGAGAGTGCGTGCGTGCAAGGATGTGCGTGACACACACTGACAGGTGTGTGCACCAGCGTGTGTGTGTCAGTGTGCATCTGTGTGCAAGCTTGCGTGTGTCAGTGTCAGGCTGCTGTTTGTGTCAGTGTGTGTGAGTGTGAGGTTGTGTGTGCCCTTGCTGGTGGCAGCGTATGGGGAGAGGGCTGCGATCGTATCTGTGTGCAAGTGAGGGGATTGTGTGGTTGTGCCCGAGAGAGTGTGGCCAGGCTGCGTGTGTGCGCGACCATGTCGGCGTGTGCAAGATTGTGTAATTGTGGCTGTGTCAGCGTGTGCATCTGTCAGTGCGTGTGCGAGACTGCCAGTCAGTGTGTGCAACTTTGTGTGTGTGGGCTTGTCCCTGTGTGTGTAGGGTTCTCTGTGCTTGTGTCTGGGTGTGTTTGGAGGGTTGTGTGTTCAAGTACATGCTGGTGAGTACATATTGGGTTGTGTGTGCATGCAAGTGTGTGACCATTTCAGTGTGTATGTAAAGATTGTGTGTCTGTGTGTGTCTCTCCCTATGGGACAGTAAAATTGGGTCTGTCTCTGTATCACTCTGTGGGTGTATGTAGGGTTGTGTACCATTGACTGTCAGTGTGATTATGTGTGTCTGCATGTGTGATTGTGTGTCAGTAGGGTTCTCTGTTGTGGGACTCTCTCCCTCTGTGAGTGCACAAGTGTGTGTGATTGTGTATCTGTGTATTTTGGCTTGTTTCTCTCCGTCTGGGGATGTGGGGGTGTGTGTGAGGCCACACTCACATCATTCACATTTCCTTTCCACTTCTGGCTTGGCTGAAGTGGCAGCTCCTACAGCTGCTGCGTGTGTGTCCATGTCCAGGGTTATGTGCCTGCATATAATTGTATCTTGTGTGTATAGTGTTGTGTCTCTGTTAGTGGGTGTGTATGTGTGTGAAAGAGTCCATACAGTTGCGTGTGCTTAGAGTTATGCCTCTCTTGTGTGTCTGGGTGTAGAATGTATAGGGTTGTGGGTTGTGTCTCTGTGTGTGTGATTTGTACAGGGTTGGAGGGTTGCCTTTCTGCATAGGGGTGTGTGCCTGGTTGCGGCAGTGTGTCGGTATATAGGGTTACGGCTGTGGGGCGGGGTTGTGTAGGGTTGTGTGTGTGTGTGGTTGTGTATCTGAGTGTAGCTGCTGCAATGGGGCAGGGGAGCGGGCTGGAGCAACCCACATGTCCAGAGGTGGTGCAGCCTGCCAGCCATAGGGTGGAGTTGTGGGTCCAATAGCAGCGCTGGCTGGGAGCCTGGGCTCTTCCCCAGGGCAGGTGTGGATGAGAGCGCAGGGATAGCAGCTGGTCTTGCGGGAGGAGCCTGGACAGGCCATGCCAGGGGAGCCTGGACGGGGGAGAGCTCCCCTGGAAAGCTGTGGGGGAGGGTTGCTTCTCTCTCAGGGTCAATGCTTGCCCTACTGTGCTACGGGTAGAGGAGTGGGGGCAGGGTTCTGTAAGGGGCGCTCTTCACTGGCAGGCAGTGCTGAGCCCAGTGCTCCGGTGCTGTGGGACATGCTCTGTTCCACCCTGGAGATTCCTTAAAATTCCTGTTGCTTTTCTGTTTGGGGGTGAGCTTTTGGTTACTGTTCCAGCTGTGTGGTGATGCTGTTCAGCATCTTTCCTGTCCCACTCCAGAGGTGTCTGCATTTTGAGGGATCCCTGTATGGCCAGCCCCTGAACCCCACCCCAGAGGCAGCTGCATCCCCATGCTGGGTATGGAGTCAGTAGCGGAACTGAGGAGGGCTGCAGGATTCTGGGCTGCCAGGTTGGCGGGGATCCAGACTGGGCAGGATGGAGTGTGGCTGCCTAGCCCATGCCATAGGGTGGGGGGGCTGCCCTGTGGGGATGTTGGCACTTGTTGGGTGGGATTGGAGCTGCCCACTATGGGTCATAGGTGCTGGAAGTGAGTTTCCAGAGTGTGGCTCAGAGAAGGGCACTGCCCAGTCCTGGCTCAGCTGGGAAATAGTTCCCCAGACCTTCCACTCACCCCCAGTAGGGTTCGGGATAGTGTCCCAAGCTGTCTGCTGCAGTCTCAGGCAGCTGCACTGTTTGGGGGGGTTGTCAGGCCGCATTGTGCTCCCCATGCAGCTGTCAGGGCTGCGGCCAGCGCAGGTCTGTAGTATCAACCTAGGTGAAGTGCTGAGGATGCAGTCCCTTGGGGTGTACCCTCCCTGCTGACTCCCACCACTCCCCACCCCAATTCATCTCTGTGCCCTGCCTTCCGTCATGCCCCCTGCCCCACCTTGGGATTTGCTGTGCCTGCCCCACTGGGTGGCCCGAAAGCTGCTGAATGAGCCTCTGACCGGTGCTTGTGCTGTGCAGGGGCAGCGCTAAGATACCATTTCCCCAGTTCACAGAGGCTTGCGCTCCTTAACTCTGCCCCTGCCTCGTTAGGGTGGTGAAGAGCCCTGTGCAAAGCCAGCTGGAATCAGCCTCCTCTCCATGCAGCTGCGCGGTGCTCCGGGGGGTGAGTGCTGGCCGAGGCTGCCTGCGGGGTGGCAGTGATGGGGATGCTGCCATCCCGCAGAAGTGCTCCTTAGGGCCAGGGGTCAGAGGGAAGGTGGGGAGGGACGTGCGTGACCTGGTGTGCGTGAGCAGGTTTTACCTTGTCATGCTTGTCTCCTTTCTGAGTTTACGGGAAGCCCTATCTCTGCATTGACCGGGGAGCATGCAGCAGTTTAGGGTGCACTGGATGGGGTGGCAGAGCGAAGGGAAGCTGGGGATCTGGAGGGAGGGGCAAGGCTTTAGGCTGGAAAATATTCCCCCCAGCTCCCCATCCTGCTACTGGCTTTATGTAGATGGATCAGACCTGGGAGTAATGGGGCTGATGTCTGTGAAGGAGAGTGCATGGTGACGGATGGAAGGGTGTACATGGAGATAGGTGGTGTTGGAGGGGTGTACGGAGATGAATGAATGGATCATAAAATGTGTGTGAAGGAGATGCTGGATGGAGGGGTGTGCATGGAGATAGATGGTGTACGGGGGTGAATGAATGGATAGGTAAATGTGTGTGAAGGAGAGTGAATGGTGACGGATGGAGGGCTGTGCATGGAGGTAGATGGTGTTGGAGGGGTGTACGGAGATGAATGAATGGATTGGAAGATGTGTGTGAAGGAGAGTGAATGGTGACAGATGAAGGGTTGTGCATGGAGATGGGGTTGCAGGGATGAATGGATAGAATGGTGCATACAGAGATGGATAGATGTGGAAGGATGAGTGCTTAGGGCAGTGACTTGGCAGGTATATGTGGGGAACAGGAAGTATGGTGATGGACAGACATTTACTGGGGGATGATGGACAATCAGGGCTCTAGCTATATCTTTGCTAGACAGATGGGGATGTATGGTGTGTTTGGAGGGGTGGATGGGGGATCTGTCTGGGGATGGACAGAGGGTGAGCCATCTCTGGGGATGGATGGTGGGGGGATTTTGGTCTCTGGGGGCAGGAGGGTCCTTGGTGGTAGCGTTGTCGGAGGTGAAGGGTTAACTGGAGCAAGTGTCTCTTTGACACTAATTGTTTCCCTTTGGTTCTCATTCTGCTCACATGCTCCCGCAGCCTCCCCGCCTGCTTTTCCATCAATCGCCTGTCACTCTGTCAGGGCCGCTTCCTGATGGACACGCTCCGGTGCTGGCTGGGCTCCCTCCCAGAATACTGACCTAGTAAGGAGCAGGGGGCTAGGAGAGGCAACCCCCCACCCTGTGACTCTGCAAGGTCACAGCGCACCAGGAAAACATGCTTATAAAATAATATTGTTGAGTTAGCATTAGATTCTGCTGCCCAAAGTCGCACCATCTCCCTCCCACAGCCCTGCTGATGTACCACAGCACTGACAAGGGGGTCCTCCCACCTCTCAACCAGTGCCCCTTAATCCTGACCTGAGCCCCCAGCTTTCCCAGCCAGGACCTCATCTGTTCTGCCCATATCCCTCGATCCTGAACCACAGCTCCCTACTGTCCCAGCCTCGGTCCCCTCCGTTCCGCTCTGCCCACATCTTTCAATCCCGACCTGCAGCCCTCTGCTGTCCCAGCCTCGGTCCACTCCGCTCTGCCCATGTCCCTCTATCCCAACCCAGCCACCTGCTGTCCCAACCTGGGTCCCCTCCGCTCTGCCCACAGCCCTCTATCCTGACCCAGCCACCTGCTGTCCCAACCTGGGTCCCCTCTGCTCTGCCTACATCCCTCAATCCCGACCTGCAGCCCTCTGCTGTCCCAGCCTCGGTTCGCTCTGCTCTGCCCTGCCCACATCCCTCTATCCCAACCCAGCCACCTGCTGTGCCACCTGTTGTCCCAACCTGGGTCCCCTCCACTCTGCCCATGTCCCTCTATCCTGACCCAGCGACCTGTTGTCCCAGCCTCAGTCCAGTCCACTCTGCTCTGCCCACATCCCTCAATCCTGACCTGCTGTCCCACCTGGGCACCCTCCGCTCTGCCCATGTCCTCTATCCCGACCACAGCTCCCTGCTGTCCCAGCCTGCGCCCCCTCCGCTCTGCCCACATCCCTCAATCCTGACCCGCAGCCCCCTGTTGTCCCAGCCTCGGTCCGCTCCGCTCTGCCCACATCCCTCAATCCCGACCTGCTGTCCCAACCTGGGTCCCCTCCACTCTGCCCACAGCCCTCTATCCTGACCTAGCCACCTGCTGTCCCACCTGGGTCCCCTCTGCTCTGCCCATGTCCCTCTATCCCAACCCAGCCCCCTGTTGTCCCAGCCTCAGTCCAGTCCACTCTGCTCTGCCCACATCCCTCAATCCTGACCTGCAGCCCCCAGTTGTCCCAGCCTCGGTCCGCTCCGCTCTGCCCATGTCCCTCAAGCCTGACCCACAGCCCCTGCTGTTCCAGCCCAGCTGATGCCCCTCAGTCCCATCCCACATTCTCTCCCCACCTTTCAAGTTTATTTTAAGAGGCGGCTACAAAAGCTCTGCAGCATTTGATGGCTACAAAGGGCTCTTGGGGCTTCAGGTTTGAGGCGAGTCAGGCATGAGGAATGTGTGTGCATCGTGACCCCGATGTCAGCAGCCGCCCTGCTCCATGCCTGGATCAATCGCCTGCATGAGTCACTGAGCAGGGAAAGTAGGACGCGGGCAACTCCTGGCACAATTGTCCCCCCGACTGGGGGTGGGCAGCCCCTGCACATGGAGCCTGACAGGGAACTAGGATCAGGGCGCTGGGCATATGCCAGCCACACACACAGCAAGGGCCCCAGTCCTGAGGCTGTGGAAGGAGGGACAGCTCTCCCCAGGGGGAGACACATTGAAACCAACTGGGGACCCTGGTAGCCCCCAGTGTTCCTGTCCCCAAAGTCCGGCAGAGATGGAGTTAATGCACACCTGAGAGTCAGGACTCCTGGGTTCTCTCCCACACACTGCTGTGTGATCCTGTCTCTCTTTCTCAGGGACTGACCTGACCCCTTCACCACAGTACTGGAGCACCTCGCAATCCAGAACGGGTTGATCCCAACACCCTCATGTGACAGGGCAGGGCCGTGACGGGTGTGTCACAGATGGGGACTGAGGCTCAGTGACTGGCCCAAGGTCACACAGGCAGTCTGTGGCAGAGCCAGGAACTGAACCCAGAGCTCCAGTCCTAGACTTGTGTCTGGTGTGGGATATTCTCCCCCACCCCTGGGCACCGTGTCCCAGCCCTGGGAAATTTGCTGCCTGGCAGGACCCAGGTGATGGGTGAGTAACTGCACAACTTTAATCTGCAAAGTTGGCAAAACCAGTCATTAGTGACAGCCATATCTAAGGGACCTGTCGGCCCCGATCCTCGCAGGCCCCTCCTGGACTCTGATTTCCCCCTGGCATCCTGGCCAAATCCCCCATTCCCAACCCTAGACATGGCTGCATCTCAGCACCAGGCAAGGGATCCCTGTATAAATAGCCCCCACGTCCCTCCCCAGAGGTGGCTGCATTTTAGCCCTGGGTGAGGGATCCCTGTATAAACCGCACCCAGGACCCACCCCAGAGGTGGCTGCATCTTAGCACCAGGTGAGGGATCCCTGTATAAATAGCCCCTGCGCCCCACCTGAGAGACAGATGAATCTTAGCACCAGGCAAGGGAGCCCTTTATAAACAGCCCCTGTGCCCTAACCCGGAGACGGCTGTGTCTCAGCACTGGGCACGGGATTCCACTACGTTGGATGCGTAGAGTTGCTGGGGAACAGCTGCATCCCCCTCCGAGTGCTCCTACCACTCCCTGGTAATGAGGCATCATGGATGGGAAATGGCAGGGTGTTTTCCATGGAGACCTGCTGGGGGGAGGAGCAGGATCTGGCTGGGCTGCGGTAACCAAGGGCCTTTCACAGCAAAGGCAGAGGGGCTGGGGGAGCCGGAGCGGGGGAGGCTGCATTGAGCTGGCACAGCTGGTGTGTTCCCAGCTCCCAGTTGAACCCTTTCAGCCTGAGGGGAGCCTGTTACTAATAGCATGTGAGGCTACTCCTCTGCCTCCACAAATACGGCCACCTCTGGGGCAGAGCATGTCAGCCAGGGAACTGCCATGCAGTAACATTGCAGAGGACAGCCGATCCTGCTCTGGGGGAGGCAGAACTATTTCACCTGCGCACCGAACCATGTCTGGGAGGAAAGGACCCACTACCCAGCCCCCTGCAGCACAGCCCCCAAGTGCTGCCCTGGGGCAATGGGGCGAGCCCTGACTGCCAGGGGAGAGCCCCTGCTGCCCCCCACCCCACTCCCTGTAGCACAGGCCCATAGCACCACCGTGAGGCCAGCACTGACTGAGAGGCGAGAGTGTCCTCTGATGAATCACCTTAACCCCCAACACTCCCACTGAGCCCCCCACCCATGGGTTCATACCCCCAACACCTCCACTGAGCCCCCCCATCCATGGGTTCATACCCTCAACAACCCCACTGAGCCCACCCCACCCATGGGATCATACCCTCAATACCCCCTGACCTCCCCACCCAAGGGATCATACCCCGAACACCCTAGGGTGACCAGATGAAACAGACAAAATATCGGGACACACGGGGGAAGCAACAAAAAAAAAAAAAACCCGCCAGAGCGACCAAAGCGGCAATATTGGGACAAATGGCGTCCCGACTGTGCATTGGTCGGGACGCGGGACAAAGAACTAAAAATCGGGACAGTCTGGTCACCCTAGAATACCCCCACTGAGGCTCCCACCCATGGGATCATACCCCCAACACCTCCACTGAGCCACCCACCCACAGGATCATACCCCCACTAAGCCCTCCCACCCATGGGATCACACCCCAACAACCCCACTGAGCCCCCCACCCATAGGTGCATACCCCCAACATCTCCACTGAGCCCCGCTGGGAGTACACCCCCCCGTACATGCCCAGCCCCCAGATTACACACCAACCTTGAGAGCCTCCAGCCTGGGGATCATATCCTTTCCCTGATTCTCACCCCTACCAATATGACCTGATGCAATTCTGCCTTCTCTCATACCCCCCACTTCCCCGGCCTCCCAGCCTGAATATTAATGAGCTGACCTGTCCCACTCTCCTTACTGCAGTGCTGGGGAAGGTGCGGCGCCTCGGCCCCTGGGCGTCAGCTGCTGGGGGTGAGGACAGGTTGTGTGGAGTCTGGCCCGGGGATGAAGCCAGCTGGCCTGACCAGAACTAGGCTGAGTCCCCCTCAAACTTGTAACCCATGTAGTGGGGAGCAGGCAGGGGTGGTGCTCGCACCCAGCTGGCCAGTGACGGAGGTGAAAGGGGGCAGGTTCAGGGTGTTTTATCTGTTCCTCTAGTAGGTTACAGTGCTGGGGCGTCAGGCCTGCGGGATTCTATCCCTCGCTCTGGAAGGGCAGTGGGGTGGGCTGGGAGGCATGTTGGGGGTGTCTGTGCACCTTGGGGGGTCACAATGCAGGTCTCTGTGTGGTGCTGGGAGTAAGCAAAGTTGGGGCACTGGGATCTCTCTGTCTCCGCATGGTGCTTGTGATCCTGCGCATACCATGAGACTCCTGCACCTCCATCAGCGATATCGTGGCCACAGATACCGAGCCGAATTGGGGGGCTCCCCCACTTCCCACCAGCGCCTGCTTCTCTGAGTATGGGGGGTGAGGCCCTAGCCAAACTCCCATCACCACCTCTGGGAACACTCTCTGCTGTCTGGTGACCTCATACAAGAGGGGAAGCCGCATGCAGCTATAGAGCATGGAGTGAACCCAG
Organism: Lepidochelys kempii; assembly: GCF_965140285.1. Lineage (NCBI taxonomy): Eukaryota > Metazoa > Chordata > Testudines > Cheloniidae > Lepidochelys > Lepidochelys kempii. Next base: position 51,272,616 of record NC_136393.1, on the reverse strand, counting down.
GCACCTTGATTCCCAGTCTCCCCCCCACCCCCGAATTCAAGAGGCCTGGCTGCCAGACTCCCATATGGACGGGGGGATGTCTCTGCTTTAATGCTGGCAGAAGATCTGCTGCCCCCAGCTATCACATGCAGCTTGCTCCCAGTATCTGGGTTTCCAAGGCTGCGGAGTGGGCTCATCCTTTCCTCCAGTCAGTGACCTGCATTGGGGCTGGATTGGAGCCGGTGCCCCCTAGAGGGGACAGGCCCCGGTTCCCATTCCCCACCCCCTGAGCCAGCCAGTTCCTGCTCTGGGTTTGGATTGGAGCTGGCACCCAGTAGAGGGGACAGGCCCCTTGCCCCATTCCCCACCGTCTGAGCCAGCCAGTCCCCTCACCTGGGGCCAGATGGGAACCAGCGCCTCCTAGAGGGGAAAGGCCCCGTGCCCCACTCCCCGCCACCTGAGCCAGCCAGTCCCTGCCCTGAGGCTGGATCAGAGCTGGCATAGCCTGCAGGGCAGAGGCCCTGTGTCCCAGTCCTTGATCTGGGTGTAGTGCTCAGTAGGTTGGTGGGGTTCCTTCAGGGTCTTGGTCGTGACCCTTGCAGGGTGGGCAGGGCTGGGGCACCCTGTGGTGGAATTCTGACCCCCCCACATAGTAACCAGATCTCTCCCCAACACTGTTTTCAGAACACCACGTGAGCCGCTCCCGGAGGAAGAGTGTCCCTGCAGGGAAGCAATACAGCATCAACATGGACGCGCCCCCGGCACCCCCATTCCGGCCCTCGGTGAGAGACCTCCGCTGCCCTGACACACACGGAGACGTGCAGCTACCCTCACACTGACACGTGGACCCAGGCTCTTCTACTCACTGATTCACACCCCCCAGGCTCTCTCTCTCTCTCTTTCACACACACACACACACACACACTCTCTCTCTCTCTCTCTGCCCCCTGTCACGGAGTCCCCGGGCGATGCTCTGGAACTGCTCCCTACGAAGCCAGTCAGGACTCTGGGGAAGTCTCCTTTCTGGGAGCAGCCTGTCTGCAGGACACACAGCGCACACAGCTTCCACCTTCCTGGGTCTGACCTCGGAGCATTCAACATCCTCTCTGGCCCTCCGTGCGCTTCCCACAGCGAGTCCGCCCAGGCGGGGTCCTGGGGAAGCCAGAGGGTCCTGCCCCCTAACTCCACAGTCAGACGTGACTCTCAGCCAGCCAGTAAAACAGAAGGTTTATTAGACGACAGGGACATGGTCTAACACAGAGCTTGTAGGTGCAGAGAACAGGACCCCTCAGCTGGGTCCATTTTGGGGGGCAGTGAGCCAGACAACCCTGTCTGCCCTTCACTCCATGTCCCCAGCCAGCCCCAAACTGAAACTCCCTCCAGCCCCTCCTCCTCTGGGCTTTGTCCCTTTCCCAGGCCAGGAGGTCACCTGATTCCATTTTTCTCCAACCCTTTAGCTCTCACCTTGCAGGGGGGAAAGGCCCAGGCCATCAGTTGCCAGGAAACAGGGTGTTGGCCATTCTCTGTATCCAGACCCCTGCACACACCTGCCCTCTAGGGCTCTGCAATGATCATGCACCCTTATCCCACCCCCTAGATACTTAAGAACTGCATAGGGGAAACTGAGGCACCCCCACACTATTCAGAAGAAACATTAAGAACAGTCCCACTTTGTCACACCCCCATCTCTGAAGATCTGTCCTGTGCACCTCATGCCCTGCCCTTGTGCCTGCTCTGCCCATACAACTGTGTGATGTGGTGCGGTACTGGGCTGTTGGGCTGGGTTGTGCCTTGCTAGGAGGGGGAACCAGGCTCTGCAGGACAGTGGGAGGGGGTAAAACAGGGGAGTATCCTGAACTTCGTGAATCAACCCAGGTGCCTGGGTTCTCTGAGAGGGTAGTGAAGTCAAGTGGTTAGAGACGGGGAGCTCTCACTCCCCTCCCAGAGCCGGGGATAGAACCCTTGAGTCCTGGCTCCTGCTCCCACTCCCCCCGACAACCCCCCAGCCCACACTCCCTTCCCAGAGTTGGCACTAAACCCCAGGAGTCCTGGCTCCCTCAATGCCCCCGCCCCATCTCACTCTGTCTATCCCCTACCCACAGCAGGGCTTCCTGAGCCGGCGTTTGAAGAGCTCCATCAAACGGACAAAGAGCCAGCCCAAACTGGACCGGACCAGCAGCTTCCGCCAGATCCTCCCACGGTTCCGGAGTGCCGACCATGACAGGTGAGAGAGCCCCCCCGCCGGTCCATATCCCACCTCATGGCAGTGCTGCAGAGAGCAGCATGGGGCTTCAAGGGACAGACCCTGCCCAGCACTACCAGGGATCACTGCCCTGGTCGGGGCCCCCAGTTCCAGGCACACACAGGGTCAACTCTCTCTTTCTTCCCCATGGGGACGGCTGCCCCACACCAGAGGCAGTTGCATCTCGAGGGATCCCTTGTATTAACAATACCTGCAACCCACCTTGATAGCAGGCAAGCAGCTGTGGGGCTTCCTTGATACAATTTTGTTATGACCTCAGGTGACAGGAGGAGGTTGCATGGGGGGGATTGTCCCCTCCAGTCCGTTCTCGGGGTGCCCTGTCGCACCCCCTCCCACCTGGAGTTGCTTGTGTCGCTTTCAGAGGTGTGCTCTCCATGTGGGGGTTATGCAAGACTGGGAAAGGGAGAGTTGGAGGGAAGGAAGGTGTGGGGGGAGGAAAAAGAGGAGGGGGCATTGCGGACGGGAAGCAGCCAAGGATGGGAAGGAAGCTGGGGGAAGCAGAGGGAGGAGGGCAAGGAGGAAAGAGAGCAGTGGGAGGCAACTGGGCATTGGGGGGGAGTGGGGCATGGGGGATGAGGCAGCCAGTGGAGGGAATGAGGGAGCTGGGAGGGAAGAGACACTCAGTGGAGGGAATGGTGAGGGGAGGGGTTGAGGGAGGTAACCAGTGGGGGGAAGTGCAGGGGGAAGCAGCCAGTGGGGGGAAGGAAAGGGGGGGTAGCCAGTAGGGGAGATGGGGGTTGGGGGAGGCAGCCTGTGGAAGGGGGGGAATGGGAATGGGGGTGGGGGGAGGCAGCCAGCTGGGGAAGTGGGGCTGGCAGGCAGAAGCGGTGCTGCTGGGTGCCGGGAGCTGTTTATAGCCGGAGATGGTGGGTGGGAGCCAGGAGCAGAAGCCGGATCCAGCTTGGCAGAGATCCCAGCCCTGGCCCGACTTGTCCTCTCTGCCTCCCTGGATGCCAGAGCCTGGCCCGGCCCCCCCACTCCCAGCCCAGGTCCCTGCCCTGCCCGGTGAGTCCTTGCTGGCCCAGTAGGGAGAGCAGGGAGCCAGGAAGGCACAAGCAGGGGGGCACAGACACCTGCCCGAGTGGGTGTGAGGACATGGGGGGACCCCGGGTGCATGTGTATGTGGTTCATGCATGTCAGTGTGTGTGCGCATTTGTGACATACTTGTGTGTGTGTGAGAAGTTAAAGCCATGCCAAACTTTTGCTGCATAAGGAGCTTAGTGACTCAGGATTGTGAGATTTCCATGTCAGGATCCAGCAAGATTGACCACAGGGGTGGGAAGAAAGTAACCCCCCCAACGCACACACGCGCACACACATGCGTGCACACATGCACACTCATGCACACACTCACAAATGTGAGCACATGCACACATGTGCATGCACACGCTCATGCACACCGGCACACACCTGCATGCGCACTTACACGTTTGTGCACACACATATATACGTACACATGCTCCTGCACACATATAAACATGTGCACACACACATGCACACATGTGTGCACATGCATGTACACACTCATACACTCCTAAATGCTGGTTTGTAGAAGCTCTGCTCTAGGCATTAGGTGGGGCAAGTCTCTGGCCTGCACAATACCGGGACGGGGGACGGGGGCATATGTCACTGGATGATCACGATGTTCCCTTCTTGTCGTAAAACTTCTGCATCTTCCATAGCTGGGCGCAGCCCAAGCATGGCTGGCTGGGAACAAACCTAGGTGGGAGGGCTCCCAGAGAAAGGAAGTGGGGTGGAGATTGGGTGGGGGCTGCTCTGCCTGTGCCCCAGTATAGCATTAGAGGGTGCTATGCTGAAGGGGGTGGGGGCACTCCCTTCAGCATCAGGGCTGGTCCCAGTGCCCCAGGTGGGGATGCTGTGCTCCAAGGAAGGGAAGGAAACACATGGGGCATGCACCCCAGTGTCCTGGCCACATTCGGGCACCAAGGAGTCCCTGGAGCCTCACTGGGGTATTGGTTGGGTACAAGGTTCTCCTGCCCATCCAGTCTCACGCTCCTGGCCTGTTTGTATAGTCCTGTCGCCCCAGCCCAGAGGTGGCTGCATCTCAGTATTTGTGTGACTTATAACGTCTATAGGACTGTGCAGGCTCTCTGTGTATAGGAGGGGCAGGCATGTGGATAGAGGCTGTATGGGGACATGGGGCAAAGTGGGGAGTGTCTGTGTTATTCCCCCCCTTTGTAGACACAGCTGGGATTGGTATCTGGACTCCTGGCTCCGCCCCAGGTTTGGGATTCCCCCACCCTTATCCTTTCTCCATAGCCCAGTTGCCTCCTGTCTGGCTCTCCCGCAGTGTCCTCAGAAGCCCCCCAACCCCGCTTGGGCTCCTCCCTCACATCCCCTGCCCCTCCCCAGCCTGGGCTTTCCCCTTTTCTACTCTCTGGTTCTTCTGCCCCCAGCCCAGGCTTCCCCTTCCTTGCAAACCTGCCTCTCCCCCCAGCCTGTACTCCCTGCCTGCCCCCCAGGCTCTTCCACTTAAAACTGGGTTTTCCCCCTTTCCTGTCCCCTGGGCCTACTCCAGGGCTCCCCTCCCCGGGCCCCTGCTCTGCCTGGCACCCCAGGCCCACTGCCGGCACATCCCTGCCTGGCCGGGTGAGTATTTTTAGCAGCGCCCGCCCCCACTCTGCTCCAATGACGGCAGAGCCGAGCCCAGCCGAGCTCTGAGTCGCTGCCTCCCGGAGACGCAGGGGCCTCTCTGCTTACGCAGCCCAGTCGCTAAAAATAACCCGCTGGGGCGGCCACTCACCTGCCCCAGCTGGGGGCTGCCTTGTGTGTTCTGCCAGCATGGGGCATCCTTAGGGGCTGGAAACCAGGACTCCTGGGTTCTATCCCTGGCTTGAGGGATGCGGGAGGTGCTAATGAGTTTAGGGGGCTGGAAACCAGGACTCCTGGGTTCTGTCTCTGGCATGGAGGATCGGGGGGGTTGGGGTCTAGTGGGTTGAGGGGGCTGGGAGCCAGGACTCCTGGGTCCCATCCCCTTCTCAGGGAGGGCTGTGGGGTTTAGCAGATTGGGTTGGATTCTATCCCCAGCTGGGATGGGGGAGAGGTTGGAGTCTAGTGGGTTTGTGGTGGGGTTTGGGAGCCAGGATGCCTGGGTTCTATACCCAGCTCAAGGAGGGGCATGGGGTTTGGTGGATTTGGGTGGAGGACGACTGGAAGCCAGGACTCCTGTGTCCTCTCCCCAGCTCTGGAAGGGTTTGGGGGTGGGTGGGGGGCAGGACTCCTGGATTTTATCCCCAGCTTGAGGAAGGATGTGGGGTTTAGTGGATTTTGTGGGGTTGGGGGGGGGTGAGCCAGGACTCCTGTGTTCTCTCCCCAGCTCAGGGAGGCTGTGGGGTTTAGAGGGTTTGGGGCTGGGAGCCAGGACTCCTAGGTTCTATCTTTGGCTTTTGCCAGAGATTAGAGTGATTTTTGGAGGGGAGGAGGGTAAATCCCTTCCCTCTCTGTGTCTCAGTTTCCCGCTCTGTAACAGGGGGGTAATGGTGTTGACCCTCTGTCCCCCATTCTAATGTGGCCTGGTGTCTATGAAAATGTCATGTGATTTACCTGTGGGTCACAGCCTCCCAGGGGGATCCCCAGGGGCCCTGCGTGGGGCCCCCCTCCCCACTCAGTTAATTTGTGCATGTCTCTGACTCTTTCTCTCTCTTTCTCTCTCTCTCTTGTTCTGCGGTCCAGACCCCCCGGCAGTGCAGAATTGTCTATAGGGGCCCCTCCCATGGCCAGCTGCTGAATCCCCCAGGTACCCCCCGTCCCGGGCACCAGCTGTCTGTGTGGTCTCACCAGTGCCATGGCCACAGCTAGGGCATGTTCTGCACACCCCCCGGGAGGCTCTAGGACCCCCTGCCCCATAGCTTGGCTGCCCACACGCCCCCCCCTTAGCAGCTCCAGAGCCCATGTCTCAGTTGTCTTCCCCTTCCTCTCCCATGCTTGTGTCATGGCACCAGATTCACTGTGTTTGACTCCCCTGCACTGGACTCACTCCAATGACACGAGACACGGGGCCCCCCAAGTCCCCCCGTCTCACCGGCTCCCCTCCCCTGCAGAGCCCGCCTCATGCAGAGCTTCAAGGAGTCGCACTCCCACGAGTCCCTGCTGAGCCCGAGCAGTGCGGCTGAGGCCCTGGAGCTCAACCTGGACGAGGACTCCGTCATCAAACCTGTGCACAGCAGCATCCTGGGCCAGGAGTTTTGCTTCGAGGTACGGCAGCCAGCCCAGGGCACTCGCGCCTCTGGGGTAGAGCAGGGAGCTGGGATAGGACTCCTGGGTTCCGTCCCCAGCACTGGGAGGGGAGCGCGGGCTCGTGGGGTAGAGCAGGGAGCTGGGAGCCAGGACTCCTGGGTTCCGTCCCCAGCACTGGGAGGGGAGTATGGCTGGGCACCCCGGTCAGGGAGTGTGGAAGGTACATGTGGCCCTGCTCAGCTGCTCCTCATTCTCTCTTCCTCAGGTCACCACTGCGTCTGGCACCAAGTGCTTTGCTTGCCGCTCAGCCGCAGAGCGCGACAAGTGGATCGAGAACCTGCAGCGAGCCGTGAAACCCAACAAGGTGCTGTAGTGGAGGGAAGCTGGGGGGGAGGGGAGCCCCAGGGGAAAGAGGGTGGATACTGGCTACAGGAGAGCTAAAGGGCAGGAGGCTGGGTCCAGCTCCCCACAGCTGTGCACACGTGTCTCCACGTGTTCGCTTGCTGCTCTACTCCTCAGGAGTTGTCCCCCTGGGGCCACAGAGCCCCAGCTCCCCCTGCCCGGAGTTACTGTTACAGCCCCAATTTACCCCATAGCACACACAGTGCCCCATAGCACCGACCCACCTGCCTGTTCCCGTTCCTAGACCCCACAGCACCGACCCCTGCCTACATCCTCATCCCCCTGCCTCTGCCCTGTAGCACTGACCCACCTGCCTGGTCCCATTCCTGTCACCGACCCCTGCCTGTGCCCCATAGCCCTGTCCCTCCTAATTGTCCCCGTTCCTACACCCATAGCACTGACCCCTGCCTACATCCTAATCCCCCTGCCTGCGCCCCATAGCCCCGACCCACCTGCCTGTCCCCATTCCTAAACCCCACAGCCCCGACCCCTACCTACATCCTGATCCCCCTGCCTACACCCCATAGCCCCGACCCACCTCCTGTCCCCGATCCTACACCCCATAGCACCGACCCCTGCCTACATCCTCATCCCCACAACTTGCCTGCGCCCGATCTCCCTGTGCTCCATAGCAATGACCCCCGTCTAACTCCCTGTGCCTCCCCAGGATAACAGCCAGTCTTCCCGCCGCCACCCCCGTCAAACCCTCTGTGCCTCCCTAGGACAACAGCCAGCCCCCAAGTCTAACCCCCTGTGCCTCCCCAGGATAACAGCCCCCCAAACCCCTGTGCCTCCCCAGGATAACAGCCCCCCTAATTCCCTGTGCCCCCCCCAGGATAACAGCCCCCCCAACCCCTGTTCCTCCCCAGGATAACAGCCAGTCTTCCCCACCCCCAGCACCGTCAAACCCTCTGTGCCTCCCTCGGACAACAGCCAGCCCCCAAGTCTAACCCCCTGTGCCTCCCCAGGATAACAGCCCCCCCAACCCCTGTTCCTCCCCAAGATAACAGCCAGTCTCTCCCCTGCTTCTGCCCCTAATCCCCTGTTCCTCCCCAGGATAACAGCCGGCGCGTGGACAATGTGCTGAAGCTGTGGATCATCGAGGCGCGGGAGCTGCCGCCCAAGAAGCGCTATTACTGTGAGCTGTGCCTGGACGACATGCTCTATGCCCGCACCACCAGCAAGATGCGCACAGACAATGTCTTCTGGGGCGAGCACTTCGAATTCAACAACCTGCCGGCCGTGCGCACCATCCGCCTGCATGTCTACAAGGACACGGACAAGAAACGCAAGAAGGACAAGAGCAACTATGTGGGCATGGTCAGCATCCCCATCGCCAGCGTCACCGGGCGCCACTTCGCCGAGCAGTGGTACCCGCTCAGCCAGCCCAGCACCAGCAAGAGCAAGGCCGGCTGCCCCGCCGTGCGCGTCAAGAGCCGTTTCCAGACCATGAGCATCCTCCCCATGGAGCTGTACAAGGAGTTTGCTGAGTACGTGACCAACAACTACCGCATGCTGTGCGCTGTGCTGGAGCCGGTCCTGAGCGTCAAGAGCAAGGAGGAAGTGGCCTGTGCGCTGGTGCACATCCTGCAGAGCACTGGCAAAGCCAAGGTACTGGGGGAGTGGCAGGGATGGGGGAAGAGTGGGAGGACAAAGTGCCCTCTGAATTGTCTGCATCTCGGGTCCTTCTGGGCATGGGGTGGGGAGCTCTGGGGTGTTGGGTCTCCTCACTCACTCCCCTGCCCGGGCCTGACCCCTGCAGGATTTCCTCTCGGACATGGCCATGACGGAAGTGGATCGGTTCATGGACCGGGAGCACCTGATATTCCGGGAGAACACCCTGGCCACGAAAGCCATAGAGGAGTATCTGAAACTCATTGGTCAGAAATACCTCAAGGACGCCATTGGTGAGTGAGGGAGGGGGAGGGGTTTGTTTGCACTCGCAGGTGTGGGTGCGCACAGTCTGGGTCCTGTGCGTGTGAAGGGGGGCATGCACCCTGCTCCCTGGGAGGCACATGGATCTGTGCACTGTGCCTGCAGGGGTCTGTATGCCCAGAGGGTGGGATCTGTGCTCTGGGGTTTAGGGGCGTTAGAACTGCACCTAGCCTGGTGATGGGATGTGATCCCCAACCGAACAGCTGGTCCTGGCACTGGGATATGCCTAAGCTGGCATCTCACTCCATCTGGTCTCTGGAGAGGCTGGTGGAGCACCCGTCCCCAGCTTCAGGCCCCTGATGGATAGGACGGGGTGTGCAGGGTGGTAGGAGCTGGTTCTTGGGGCAGTGTCCAGCCTGGCACCCCCCTCCCTGCCCCACTAGCTCTCTGCCCCCCTCCTGCAGGCGAGTTCATCCGGGCGCTCTACGAGTCAGAGGAGAACTGTGAGGTCGACCCCATGAAGTGCTCCTCGTCCACCCTGCCTGACCACCAGGCCAACCTGCGTATGTGTTGTGAGCTGGCGCTCTGCAAGGTCGTCAATTCGCACTGGTGGGTGCCAGCTGGTGGGGGATGGGGGCATGTCCAGGGGCAGGGAGTGAGCAGGTGCTGTGCAAGGTTAGCTGTACAATTGTGCAGCATGGTGTGGAGGGATTGGAGGGCATGGATGGAGGCAGGAGGTGGGGGGCCAAGAGAGGGAGGAGGTGGTGAGCTGCACAGAGGGCACTGAGAGTTCAGGGAGGAGCTGAGGAAGGTCTGTGCCCTATGGCGAGGTGTATGGGGGACTCTGGAGCTCACCGATGTCCCTGCCACCCTTGCACTCTGTTCCCATGGGAGCTGAAGGCCATCGGTGCCCTGTGGTCGGGGGCTCAGGGCTGTGTGTAGGTCATTGATGGTCCCTCTGCCCTCCCCACAGCGTGATTCCATGGGAGCGGAAGGAGGTCTATGATCTGTGGGGGGACGCACGGGCTCTGGGGGGGTGGGCACATGGGCTTTGGGGGTATATGGGCTCAAGAGGCCTGGGGGTCACTGATGGCCCCTCTGCCCTCCCCACAGCGTGTTCCCACGGGAGCTGAAGGAGGTGTTTGCCTCGTGGCGGCTGCGCTGCGCGGAGAGAGGCCGCGAGGACATCGCTGACCGGCTGATCAGTGCCTCGCTCTTCTTGCGCTTCCTGTGCCCAGCTGTCATGTCGCCCAGCCTCTTCGGGCTCATGCAGGAGTACCCAGACGAGCAGACGTCCCGCACGCTGACCCTCATCGCCAAAGTCATCCAGAACCTGGCCAACTTCAGCAAGTGAGAGATGCACGATGGGCCAGGGCATCAGGGTGGGACATCACGGGTGTGAGGAATGTTTTTCTGGGGGTCCTTAGGGTGCTACACCCTGCTGACTCAAGCCCCCCTTGCCCTTGGCAGGTTTCAGCTGCACAGAGGAGTATGTATCATTCAGAGTGAGTTCCTGGAGAGGCCGCATAGTATGGGGCTGTATGTAGGGGGTGCTATACCCCTCTGTCCCCTGGCAGGGTCAGCAGCAAGGAGTACATGGCGTTCATGAACGAGTTCCTGGGTGGGAGTGGGCCAGCATGGGATGGGCCCTGGGTGTTGTATGGGGCTGTGGGGGGGGTGCTGTACCCCACTGACCTCCCCCACTCCCATGCCAGGTTCGGCAGCAAGGAGGAGTACATGGCGTTCATGAACGAGTTTCTGGAGCTGGAGTGGGCCAGCATGCAACAGTTCCTCTATGAGATCTCAAACCTCGACACCCTAACCAACAGCAGCAGCTTTGAGGGCTACATCGACCTGGGCCGCGAGCTCTCCACGCTGCATGCTTTGCTCTGGGAGGTCATGCCCCAGCTCAGCAAGGTACACAGACCTTGGATATGGGGCTGGGAGCCAGGACTCCTGGGTTCTCTCCCCAGCTCTGGGAGGGGAGTGGGGACTAGTGGGTTACAGCATGGGGGCTGGGAGCCAGGACGCCTGGATTCTCTCCTGCCTCTGGGAGGACAGCCGGGATCCCCAGGTTTCATGCTAACCCCCTCCCCTGTCTTTCTGCCCCTGGTCCCAGGAAGCCCTGATCAAGCTGGGCCCCCTGCCTCGGCTGCTCAACGACATCAGCGTCGCCCTCAGGAACCCGCACATCCAGCGGCAGCCAAGTCACCAGGGGGAGCGGCTGCAAACCAAGCCCATCATCCTGCGGGGGCCATCCTCTGACATGCAGCCCTACATGATGCGTGACCTCAACAGGTGAGCGGAGTCTGGGGATGGGGACCTGGGGGGCTGGAGAGCAGTGGGAGGGAGCAGGGCACTGGATAGGGCTGCAAACCCAACTCACGGTGGGGCGGCCAGGGAGCATCTCCCTCTGCCCCCGCCTTCCCCATGTAGGGTCCTGTCCAGGTCTCCTCCCAACACTAACTGCTGCCTCTGCTCCCCCTGCAGCTCCGTCGATCTGCAGCCCTACATGGTGCGGGGCCTCAACAGGTGAGCCCTGGCGCGGTCCCCACACTGGCCCCATACCATCCCGTACGCCCCCCTGCCGCCCCACCCACCCTTCCTGATGGGGAGCAACGTCATCATTCCCCTTCCCAGCCTTGCTCTGGTCCCAGGGGGACACAGGGAGTGAGCACTGCCCTGTTCTAAGGAGCTCTGCATGAGGCCTGGGCAGCACCAGGCTGGGCCCGTTCCCTCCTTTGGGGACCCCTGTGGAGTCTGTGTGCAAGAGGCTTATCTGTGGGGAGCTGCAGGGGGACTAGGAATCCCCCTGCCAGCCCAGTGAAGGGATGGTCACACATCATGGTCTGCTCAGAGACTCCTCCGTCCCTTATCCCCCAGGGACCCTGGGCTGGGGCTGCTCTTCCTACCATCTGTCCCCTGCCAGGCCTGCTCACCGACTCCCCCATCCCATGGGAGCCCTGAGTTGGGGCTGCTCTTCCCCCACACCGTCTGTCCCCCCAGGGCTGCTCACTGACTCCCCCATACCCCGGGGGCACTGGGCTGGGGCGCTTTTCCCTCTCCGTCTGTCCCCCCAGGGCTGCTGACCGACTCCCACCTACCCAGTACCCCAGGAGCCCTGGGCTGGGGCTGCTCACTGCTCCCTTCTTCCCATCCCTGCTGGAGCACTGGCCCCAGCGCTGACCACCTGGCCTCTCTGCACCCCCAGCTCCATGGACATGACCCGGTTGCCTTCGCCTACCAAGGAGAAGGGCTCCAAGGACATGTTCTTTGTGACACGCCCACCCCTGGCCCGCTCCTCGCCCGCCTACTGCACCAGCAGCTCCGACATCACTGAGCCTGACCAGAAGATGCTGAGCGTCAACAAGAGCGTCTCGATGCTGGACCTGCAGGACAGCCGCATGAACAGCGTCTCCAATCTGCAGAGCGTGGGCGACATGCTCAACAGCAGCCAGGCCTCCATCACCGCCGCCATGGGACTGCGGCCCAGCCGCCTCTCGCAGGGCAGTGGCTCCAGCATCGCGGCTGGCCTGCGGCTCAGCCACATGGGGGTCACCACTGATGGGGCTGCAGCCCAGCAGCTTAGGGTGCCCCTCTCCTTCCAGAACCCCCTATTCCACATGGCCTCAGATGGGCCCTCAGCCGCACCCTCACACCGGCCATCTGAGGGCAACCCCGACACCTTTGCCCCCTTCCACGGCTACAGCAAAAGCGAGGATCTGTCTGCTAGTAAGCACATCATCCACAGCCACAGCTACAGTGACGAGTTCACCCGCCAGGGCTCTGAGTTCACCAAGCGCCAGCTCTCGCTGCAGGAGAACCTGCAGAACATGCTCTCCCCACCACAGATCACCATCGGGCCCCAGCCCCAGCGAGCCCCACCCCAGCCGCAGCCCCAGGCCCCGCTTCAGCGCGGAAAGTCCCAGCAGCTGACGGTCAGCGCTGCTCAGAAACCCCGGCCCTCCAGCGGCAACCTGCTGCAGTCACCCGAGCCCACCTATGGGCCAGCCCGCGCCCGCCAACAGTCAGTCACCAAGGAGACGCCCTCTGCGCTCAAGCCAACCATTACCAAGCAGGTGTGAGGAGGGCAGGGAGGGAGGCGAGGTGTGTGGGCGGTGGGGAGTGGAGTGGAGAGGTGTCAGCGAGTGGGGAGATGGGGCAGGGTGGACAGATGGGGAGCGGTACAAGGGGGTCAGTGAAGAGGCTCAGGGGTTCGTCCTCAGGAGCGGAGCGTCAGCACTGCTCAGGGTGGGTCGCTGACCTTCAGGCGGGGATGGTGTTCTCTCTTCCAGGGGTCCCCACAGGGAGGTGGGGGGAGTCTCTGGGGCAGGGAGGGGGGTCTCATTCCATGCTCACTAACTTTCCACCCCCGCAGCCATCGCACACGCCTTCCACGCTGAACCCGGTCATGCCGGCCTCTGAGCGCACCGTGGCCTGGGTTTCCAACATGCCACACCTGTCAGCCGACATCGAGAGCTCCCACATCGAGCGCGAGGAGTACAAGCTGAAGGAGTACTCCAAATCCATGGATGAGAGCCGGCTGGACCGGGTAAGAGAACCCAGGAGGCTTGACTCCCAGCGACCCCCCCTGCTTTAACCCACTAGACCCCACTCCCCTCCTCATGCCAAGGATAGAACGCAGGAGTCCTGGCCCCGAGCCCTTCGCAGTGGGGAGGCACGGAACCCCTGCCTCGAGACAGAAGTGCCCTCATGGCCATCACCTGGCCTCTCCCTCCAGGTGAAGGAGTACGAGGAGGAGATCCACTCATTAAAGGAGCGGCTGCACATGTCGAACCGCAAGCTGGAGGAGTACGAGCGGCGCCTGATGTCGCAGGAGGAGCAGACCAGCAAGATCCTGATGCAGTACCAGCAACGGCTGGAGCAGAGCGAGAAGCGGCTGCGCCAGCAGCAGGTGGAGAAGGACTCGCAGATCAAGAGCATCATTGGCAGGTGAGGGGCGGATCGGAGCGGTGGGGCCTTATGGTAGGGTCACTGGGTCCTGGGCATGTGCGGGGAAGGTGGGGGCCACGGGGTCCCTGGCACATGTTGGGGAAGATGGGAGGTCACAGGGTCCCTGGCACACATGGGGGGCGGCTCATGGCAGAGGCACAGGGTCCCTGGCATAAGTGGGGAGATGGGGTCACAGGGTCCCTGATACATGGTGATGAGGAGGTCATGAGGTCCCCAGCACACAGAGGGGCTGTGTGGGGGGATCACAGGACCTTAGGGGGATCCCATCAGAGATCCTGAAGTCAGGGCAGGGAGGGAACAGTCCCTCTAGGAGCTGCCTTCCATCCTATTCCTCAGGTACCTGCCGTGGCCTCCGCACCCCCCCCCCCAGGGGACCTGCTCCATCTGCCCCCTGCCCCACTGGGCATTAGCTGTCAGGGACCCTTGGCCTCCCCCCGCGGGAGCCCGGATTGACTCCAGTGAAGCCTGTCCCTACAGGTTGATGCTGGTGGAGGAGGAGCTGCGCAGGGATCACTCGGCCGCCCACGACGTCTCCGAACCCCGGAAACGCCTGCTCGACGCTCAGGTGGAAATTACAATGTCATTTTTCTTTTCCGTGTCTCCATTTCCCATCCCATCTCGTCTGCTGTCTGTCCCACGGGCAGGGCTAGTGCTGGGGGAAACCGATGGATGGACCCGGAGCAGGGCCAATGCTGGGGAGACAGCCTGATGAATGGACCCGGAGCAGGGCTAGTGCTTCGGGAAACCGATGGATGGACCTGGAGCAGGGGTAGTGCTGGGGAGACAGCCCGATGGATGGACCCGGAGCTGGGCTAGTGCTGGGGGAAACCGATGGATGGACCTGGAGCAGGGCTAGTGCTGGGGAGACAGCCCGATGGATGGATGGATGAAAGGGTAAGGGGCCAGGTTGGGAGAGCTGGATGGAGAAATGAGGGTTAGAGTTGCAGGACACAGACACACTGACCACCACAGCATTAGGACCAGGAGAGAGGGAGGCCAAGGGCTGGGAGAGGTGACAGATGGATGGATGGGGAGGGCTAGCACTGTGTTAGCCCTATATGGGGTGCCTGCCTCTTGGCGACATAGGATCAAGGTACTCACAGGGTGAGGGGGCCAGTGCCCCCTTACGGTACTCTCAGAGCAGGCCTGGGATTCAGTGCCCCCTCAAGGGGATGGATGTGGAGAGGGGCCCTGGGCAGTGGGGATTTCTGAGGAGATGCCATCTGGACACCATAAGAAACAGCCCCTCTCCCCATCCTTCTCTCCCTGACTTTTGAGCAACTCCACAGTAAAACACTCTATTCCCCAATCATCCCCTCAGACAACCCCTACACATTTCCCCATGAAACCCCAAACCCCTCATATAGCTCTCCCGTAGCCACCCGAGCTGACACCATAACGCCCCCAATAATCCCCCTCCCACAGCTCCCCCGATAAACTCGCAGCCCCCAGAGTTGCTCCATCACAAACTCTGAGAGCTTACGTGGGCCTTGCAGCCTGGGCAACAAGGGACATGGGACAGGGAAGAATAGCCTCCAAAGCTAGGTGCTGTGTTCAGAATCCTGGGAGGCCGTGGGGCCCGGCTCATGGGCCTAGTGAGGTGTGTGTAGGGATTGGGGTCCGAGGAGGCTGTGGGGCCCGGCCCAGGAACTCATGAGGTCTGTGTAGGGATTGGGGCCCGGCTCAGGGGCCTAGTGAAGCCCATGCGAGGATGGGGCCTGAGGAGGCCGTGGGGTCTGGCTCAGGGGCTAGTAAGGTCTGTGCAGGGATTAGGGCCCAAGGAGGCCGGGGGGTCCGGCTTGAGGGTAGGGTTTCCACCTGTCTATGATCATCCCTTGTTTGAGGTGGCTGTCCTGGGAAGTCTGTTGGGGCTCAGTATATGCTGCCCACTGGCCAGTTTATGAGCTTGAGAAGATCATCCCAGATGTCCTGGGATTTTTGTACCTCGGAGATGGTAACTCTAGCTGGGATTGGAGCCAGGGGGAGGCTATGGAGCCTGCCTCAAGAGCCTAGTGAGACCTGTGCTGAGATTGGAGTCAGAGAAGGCTTTGGCACCTGGGTTTAGGGTGTCCATGGGCCTGGGCTTGCGGAAGCTGGATTCATGGTCTTCAGAGGCAGCCATGGGGCTTTGTGCTGGGCTCCCAGGCATGGCTGTGTGAGGCCAGGAAGCCTGAGGACTGCTCAGTGGCCATCTCTCGGTGCGGCGCTTGTGAGCTTGGACAGTTTTGTTGTCTAGGAGTCACTGCAGGGGGGCTAGATTAGTTTTTAGGAATAACACCTGTCCCTTATTTGAAGGGATTGTCTCCTATTTCATTGATTTGTGCCTTAGGACAGCCACCCATCCCTTATTTTCAGATGTATTGATATTGATTAAAATGGATGAGTTCCATTCTAAATATTACAGTGAAGCTTATGAGACTTGCACTGTATCCTGAAGGAGGGAGTAGACACGTACGCTCGAGAGATTAGTTGGTGATATGATAAGGGATATGGTGCTTCCCTAAAAGGTCTTTTAAAATAAAGCGGGGTCCCTTATTTTCCCCATGCTTTCCCCTTATTTGCACCCTGCCAAGGTGGTCACCATATAGGAGTTTATGTCTGGATACCGGGGCTGGGTGCCCAGGGGTCTGTGCACAGATACCAGGCAGTGTGTATGTGTTAGGATTTTGAGGTAGCTCTGTAGCTCTAGCAGCTGTTCACCTGGCTGTCCCAGCATGAGCCAGTGGCAGGAATGTCTCCCCACTTCCTCGGCTGTCCCTGTGTGCCCCAGAGCTGGGTCATGTTGGCCCTGGATCTGTGGGTGTAGCGAGGGGTCAGGGAGAGGGCTTCCATCATGATTTTCCCAGGCCCCTTCCCCCTGCTGCCTCCAGCACGTCCCGGCCGTCTCCCACCCTGGGTCTGTGGACCCCTCCTGTTTTCTGGGGAGATGACGGAGCCAGCAACGGGGTGATCCGTGCTCCCACCGGGGGGCACCAGTGCCGGGGCCCTGACCCGTCTGTTTCTCTGCTCTTCATCCTAGCTTTTCATCAGGTAACTCTCTCTGACTCTGCTTTTGTCACGTGGAGGGATCGGGGGGACTCTCGCCGTTCGGTAGCAGATCAGGTGGGTCCTTTCCTCTCCTCCCCCTCCACCCCCATCTGCACACGCACCCCCTCCCCCTCTGTGCATCACCCCTCCCTGTAGAGACTAGCAAACTACCTTTTCCTTCCCCATTAGGTTCAATTAACTCCGTTGTCTGGTTGGTTCTATCCCCCCTGCCCCGCCGAGGGTCCAGCCTCTCCCTCTCCAGGGGGCCCAGACCACTGAGTACTGGCATGGCGTGGGGGGATTGAACCTGCACCATGGAGCCTGGTCAGAACATTTCACAGACACTGTGTCTGTCGGGGGCAGCGCTGCTGGGGCCGCCTGTGGAGCTCAGCCCCAGGGCCTGCCCTCACCCTCCTGTTGGGGTCTTTTTCCAGGCCTTCCCATAAGCCTCTCGGTCCTGCTGGCTGCTTCTGCCAACTCTGGGGCGCCACTCCGCACCCCCCAGGGCCTGGGGGTCTCAGGCTGGAGCAGTTCCACCGTGGGGCGGCCAGTGGCTGAGGCGAGAACATCAGAGTGCAGAACTGTCTGGGTGCTGCGTCGCAGTCTCCTCAGAGCCGTGCTTCCGGTTGTGACGCAGCTGGGATGGGGAAAGGGGCCAGTTGGGTATGGGCACTGGGGGCCAGTATTTCTCTGGTCTTTTCCATCCCAGTGCCCTCTGCTTGAGTGCTTCTCCCTGCGCTGCCTCTGAGGAGACCCCCTCACACCTTCCGCTGCCCACTAGCAGAGACAGAAGACGGGTCTAGATGAGCTCCTGGTCTGATCTGCACCAGCTGACTCATGCATGCTGGGATGCAACACGAGGACCATTTAGTGGTACAGGACAGGAACCAAAGGAGAATCACGTGTGTCAGGAATAAACAATGTCACCTGTCAGCCTGTCCCCATCCTGTCTGCCCCCCTGCCCCCTGACGCGGGGCTCGCCTGACGCGGGCCTGGGGTGCGTTCCCACCAGGGTAGCCCGTGAACCTCTCTTGGGGTAGTGGCAGTACTTCCGTTTCCTTGGAGCTGGGATGTTGGGAGTCACCAGGCAGCCTGTGCTGCCCCCCAACACCTCATGAGCAATTCGCGGTGCTGGGGGATCCCTTCCCCTCGTGCCCACACTTCACCCTGTCTTCAGCACAAAGCAGGTTTTCCCACAGAGAGCTGCATTCCTCTTAGGGGCGCTGAGCCTCAGGACCCAGGTCTTGCCCACGTGAGCATCTTGCCCACGTGAGCACTCTTCCCTTGAAAGGCTCGGGGAGCAGTGCTGGGAGGGAGGCTGAGGGGGAATCAGAGCTGGGGTGGAGGCTGATTGGGGAGTTAAATTGGGGGAATGTTGGGGGAAACGTCTCTCACCAGACAAGGGCAGTTAGTGTTTTGTTAGTGTCTGTGAGCGTCTTCCCCAGCGCTAATCCCCCAGTGTCATACCCGTCTTGTTTCCACCTCCTGTCTTGTCTGTCTACGCCAC
Organism: Lepidochelys kempii; assembly: GCF_965140285.1. NCBI lineage: Eukaryota > Metazoa > Chordata > Testudines > Cheloniidae > Lepidochelys > Lepidochelys kempii. Next base: position 51,254,392 of record NC_136393.1, on the reverse strand, counting down.
ATCTCACTGGAACCTGTAACTCCTATTGAATGGGGGAGGGGGGGAGGGCTGTGTTCAGCTCTCAGGGGACAGAACCAGGTAGTCTGGGGCAGGGAGTGGGATCCTCAGTTCTCAGCTCTGAGCTACCCCCACTTGCAGGGAATCTCTTTCCCATAGCCCTGATTTCAGGCGTTCTGGCTCCACAGGGGCCAGGCTGCAGTGTGGGTGTCTGCGTCTCATGTGTGCATTGTGAGGGGAGGGCATATACAGTGTAACGTGGGTGTGGGTGTGTCTGTGTCCTGTGAGCATGTGTGTTGGGGGGGGCACAGGTCTCAGCGATGAGAGCACAGTCCACCGTCCAGAGGGGGGCGCCCCGGAATGCTCCCGGGTGGTGCCGGACGGCAGGCGTGAGAGGTTAGTGCCCGCGTAGGGTGGGCGTGCGTGGGAATGTCATTCTCGGTGATGGTGTGGGGCTATGTGGGGGAGGGGATAGCACGGACAGACTGTGATTCCACAGGGACCGGGCAGTGTTCCCCAAGAGCAGAGTGAGACACTGACCCACACCCCTGAGCTGGGCTCCCATGTCATGGACTCAGCAGCTGCCTTGGCCTCATTCACAGCCCCCTCAAAGCCCACCCTTTGCCAACAGAAGGACTATAGAAACAGTGGGAGCAAGAGGCTGTTTGCCACCTCATGGCAGTGGGGTTTCTCCCCCTACTTGTCCCTAGCCTGAGTGGGCTGGGGCAGGTTTGCCGTGTCCCCAGTGACCTCCCACTGAAACAGCGCTGGGAAAATGTGAGCCTGTGAACTGGCAGCATGCTGAGCAAGAGGTGTGCCCCCAGGATTGGGGTTACACAGCAGAAAGGGGTATGGGGAGGGGAAGCTTTACCCTTGTTTCCCGACCTCCAGCAGGCCCAGCTCGTGCTGCTGCCCAGCTGTTAAACTGGGTACTGAATGCTTAGCCAAAGCCCCTCCTCTGGCTCAGTCAGGAGAAGCATCTTTCATCTAAGGCTGGGCTGGCCAGTTTGTCCTGCAGAGCTGTGCTGGGTCAGGGGCGACCCTAGTGAGGACGCAGATAGAATGGGGTAAAAGTGCCTTGTACCCTTCTAGCTTATTCCCCTTCAGGAATGGCTGGCTGCTCGCAGCACCTTTACATCACTGTGTCCACACTAGCAAGGGTGTCTGGCTTTAACCCCCCCCAGGGCAGGACACCATTCAGGTGTAGAGGAGCCTTTCATGAGAGCTGGGCTGCTGGTGAGGCCAAGATTTTCCAGGGTATTTAATGCCTGAGGATGCAGATAGGCACCTAGTAGGATTTTCAAAAATTTCCAAACAGATGAGGTGCCAAAGTCTTGTCTTTGTAAATCTGGCCAGAAGTGATGGGCCCAAGCTGAGACAGGGAGCAGGGACTGGAACGCAGAGCTCCTGTGTTGCAGGCGAGCACTCTACTCAGCACTCTGGCATTCCTCCCTATGGTAAATTAATCTCAGGATAACTGTGTCTGCCCTGGGGTCCTAGTGGTACCCATGTATTAATAAGATGTCACCAACCCTAACTTACTGCTTTTAAGGGTAGACCAGGTTAGCTAGGTCTGTGTCGACCAGGTGGTAGCTGGCTGTGCATAGGGTTTGTCCAGCTGGATGCTAAGAGAAGTGAATTACAAGGGGGGCATTAACATGTTTTCCAGTAGGAATCCATTTTCTTTTGTCCCACTGTGCGTTTAGGGTGCACTGCTGGAGTCCAGTGTTAGCTAACACGCCCACCCCATGAACTGCCAGGCCAGAGAAAACCTGGGGCCATCCTCCTCTACTAGGGAAACAAGCAACAAATCCCCAGGAGAACCGCTACTGTTCCTGGGTTGGTGCTGGAGGCTCCTGGATCAGGTCGGCCCCATGGACCGAGCTGCCTGGGTGGATGTAGACACTGGGGAAGACAGCTGGGGCAGGGGTTGCCATCTGGGTAGGTGTCTGGTGGGCGGGTCTGCAGTTTGTGCGGCTGAGCCCCCGTAACGTTAATAAATAAGCCTTTGCTCTGTGTGTCTGTTGCAGGAGAGGCAGCTTTCCGCCGTGGGTACAACAAACCCGCGTTTGAGCGGCGCCCTGGCCCAGCCATGGAACGGGATCCTGCCCGCCCAGCCACCGCCTCCGCCCCCGCGACTCCAGATCACGGAAAATGGAGAGTTCCGCAACACCGCTGCTGAGCACTAGCCACTGCCCCCGCGAGACGCGGCCCGGGGGATACAGGGGGCACCCCCAGCCCGCAGCTCAGCGGGAGCAGCAGAGACCCTGGCAGGGACACAGTGCCCCTCCCAAGCAAATAAACCTGCACTGGGGGAGGCACCCCCTTTGCCCCCTCACCTTGCACCAGCGCCCCCCCCCCCCGTTCCTGCCCCCATGAACCAGCCCCCCACCCCTCTCCACCTGCACTGTCCTTGGGGACAGTTCAATGCTTTGAACTCAACTTCAGGGTGTTTTATAGCAGAACACAGATGACAATCTTACACCCCCTCCTCCCATACACCTTCTCCTCTCCTCCCAGCAGGAGCAGGGCTGACACCCCCCCCCCCCCATGGACCTCTGCCTCCCCTTGGAGGAAATTAGGACATTATCTCTTCCCCACTTCATCTCAGGAGTGGTCTTATCTTCCCCTGGCAGCCATTTTATGGTATTGCCCCCTCCTTTCCTGGTGTGTGCGCATGGGAGGGGGGAGGGAGTAAACTCACCTCCAACCTGCCCTCGGAGCCATGGTGGGGGTGGGGGGGGCAGATAGGGGGCTGATTTTGGTTGGCCGTGTTCCTGGAGGTTTCATCACATGACCTAATCTTTAATGAAAGTTGAGTCTTTAATTCCTGGAGACAATCCTGGGGCGTTGGCAACTGAGACTGGAGGCAACTTGAGTCAAAGCTGTCCCCATTTCCCGGCATGTGGGGGGTCTCTGCCTGGCTCCAGCTCCCTGGGACAGGGGCATTCCCTAGAGGGGGTCGAGGTTTCACTAAGAGGGAAGGGGCTCCCAGCTCTTTGTCCCAGTATTTCTCTCTCTCTCCCCTCCCTTAATGGGATATGGGTCAGGGTGGAAGGCTTGTGGAGTTGCAGGTACTCTCCCTGCCCCACCCATCACATGCTAGCTTCACCCCCAGTAAGGCAGGGCTGCCCCACACCATTGCCCTGGCTAAGGGAGAGACTACCCCCTTTCCTGCCTGTCCAGGGTCAGTGCTGTGGTTTGCCCCTCACCTCTGCCATTCCTACCTGGTGTCAGCACTGGGGAGTCTCCCCCCAGCTCCCACCTGGTGTCAGCACTGGGATCCCATCACCCTCTCCCTCTGCGCTCTCTATACTCTGATAAAGGGCTTTGCCTGCTCAGCCCCTCCGTGCCCCCCCGTGTGTCCTGCACCCACCCCAGTCTTTGGAAATGACGATTCTCTAGACATTGGTCGGGTTTTTTCTGGGGGGGGGGGCATTGAGGGAGGGGCTTTTTCTTTCTTTCTTTCCTTCCTTCCTTCCTGTTCTCAGACCCCCCCCCCCATCTCCCCAGTCTGGGGTTGGTGGGGGGGAACAACCAACAAACTAATTAAGAAGCCATTTCTCTGCCCACCCACGGGCGCGTGCAGGGCACCGGGACGGGGGAGCGCCCCCCCCAACACCTGAGCACGTAGAACTGGAGGGGACTCTTGTGGCTATTCACCGTCGTGCTATGGTCTGAGCTGCTGGGTGAATGTGTTCAGCGCAGTGATTGTACTGGGTGTTTCTTTGCTGTTTCTGTGTCTCTATTTCAGACTCTGGCGAGGACAAGACTCGCCATTAACCAGCCCTCCTCTGCCCCCAGCCCCACCTCAGTCCGTATTTCTTTTGTAAGGACTCTCCCCTTCCTTCCCCTCCCCCCCAACAGTGGCGACTCGGGCGGCGCCATAATATTTATACGTATTAATTATTATTATTATATAAAAGTTTGTACATATGTGAAATTTCCTCTCCCCCACCCCGCCTCCCCCAGCTCATCCTGGCCGTATCGCCCTCAGGCTGGGTGCTGTAATTACCACCGGATTTGTACTGTATATAGACCTCTCCGGACCTCAGTCTCTGTACATAGCCCCCCCACCCTGGGAAGGGAGTTCAGGTCACGAGCGCCCGCCCCGATGCCGCGTCGGGCTCCCCGGGCGTCTCTCTCTCTCTCTCTCCGTTTCTTTTATGTCTGTTTTATTTTTTCTCATTTTTTCTGGAGTGTGTGGTGCCAACGGAGAAACGTTTAATAAACAGCGATTGTTCTTTTACGCCACCTTGGCCTGGGGCTGCAGGGCACGGCCCGGAGGGGGGCTCCGCGGGGGTGCAGGGCACGGCCTGGGTGGGTCGCGGCCCGGAGGGGAGGCTCCGCGGGGGTGCAGGCCACGGCCCAGAGGCACGGCCTGGGTGCAGGGCACGGTCCGGGGGTGGGGGGGGGCTCCGCGGGTTGCAGGGCACGGACCAGGGAGGGGCTCCCGCGGGGGTTCAGGGCACGGCCTGGGGGGGGCCCGGCCCGGAGGGGGGGCTCCGCGAGGGTGCAGGGCACGGCCCGGGGGGGGGCTCCGCGGGTTGCAGGGCACGGACCAGGGAGGGGCTCCCGCGAGGGTTCAGGGCACGGCCTGGGGGGGGCCCGGCCCGGAGGGGGGGCTCCGCGGGGGTGCAGGGCACGGCCCAGAGGGGGGGCTTCCCGCGGGGGTGCAGGGCACGGCCTGGGGGGCGCACGGCCCGGAGGGGGCTCCGCGGGGGTCAGGGCAGGGCCCGGGGGGGGCAGGGCCTGGGGGGTCCCCTCCGTGGCGGGGCGCGCTGCGGCGCCAGGGAAGGAGCAGAGCGGGTGTCCCCAGCCCCCTGGAATCTCAGCACCGCCCCCGCCAATCACAGAACGCTCCTCCTGTGGCCAATCAGAGTGCGGGACGAAGAAGGGGGACGCCTGGTCACTAGCCAGACGCTGGTTACTAGAGAGCTGCTCTGTGATTGGCTGAAGGGAGATCAGGCGCCCACCAATTGGCGGCTCCTGCTTCCAGGGTGCGACGCCGGCTGAGCGATCTCTGGCCTGTGTTGGCCAGGGGCAGGGCGTGTCTCAGGGGTGAGCTGAGCGCTGGTTGGCTGAGGCGCCCCAAGGTCAGCTGTTGGTTGGCCCGCGTGTGGGCGGAGCTGGGGTGGCTCGTGCCCGGCCAGCGGTTCGTTGGCCACGTGCTGGGGCGGGACTCGGGGGAAGGAAAGTCTGTGGGGGAGGGGCCAGGCTCGCTTTTGGTTGGCCAATGGCCACCCGGCGTGCGTGTCCTGCCGCGGTTGCCTGGTGACCCAGCTACAGTAGGAGGGAGTTTCTCGGGCTCGCTCTCGGTTGGCCCGGGCGCGGGGTGTCCCGGGGCTCGCTGTCGGTTGGCCCGAGCGCGGGGGGCGGGGTGTCCCGGGGCTCGCTCTCGGTTGGCCCGGGCGCGGGAGGCGGGGTGTCCCGGGGCTCGCTGTCGGTTGGCCCGGGCGCGGGAGGCGGGGTGTCCCGGGGCTCGCTGTCGGTTGGCCCGGGCGCGGGGGGCGGGGTTTCCCGGGGCTCGCTGTCGGTTGGCCCGGGCGCGGGGGGCGGGGTTTCCCGGGGCTCGCTGTCGGTTGGCCAGGGCGCGGGAGGCGGGGTTTCCCGGGGCTCGCTGTCAGTTGGCCCGGGCGCGGGGGGCGGGGTTTCCCGGGGCTCGCTGTCGGTTGGCCCGGGCGCGGGGGGCGGGGTTTCCCGGGGCTCGCTGTCGGTTGGCCCGGCCGCCGGGGGCGGGGTTTCCCGGGGCTCGCTCTCGGTTGGCCCGGGCGCGGGGGGCGGGGTGTCCCGGGGCTCGCTGTCGGTTGGCCCGAGCGCGGGGGGCGGGGTTTCCCGGGGCTCGCTGTCGGTTGGCCCGGCCGCCGGGGGCGGGGTTTCCCGGGGCTCGCTCTCGGTTGGCCCGGGCGCGGGGGGCGGGGTGTCCCGGGGCTCGCTCTCGGTTGGCCCGGGCGCGGGGGGCGGGGTGTCCCGGGGCTCGCTGTCGGTTGGCCCGAGCGCGGGGGGCGGGGTTTCCCGGGGCTCGCTGTCGGTTGGCCCGGCCGCCGGGGGCGGGGTTTCCCGGGGCTCGCTCTCGGTTGGCCCGGGCGCGGGGGGCGGGGTTTCCCGGGGCTCGCTCTCGGTTGGCCCGGGCGCGGGGGGCGGGGTTTCCCGGGGCTCGCTCTCGGTTGGCCCGGGCGCGGGAGGCGGGGTTTCCCGGGGCTCGCTCTCGGTTGGCCCGGGCGCGGGAGGCGGGGTTTCCCGGGGCTCGCTGTCGGTTGGCCCGGGCGCGGGGGGCGGGGTGTCCCGGGGCTCGCTGTCGGTTGGCCCGAGCGCGGGGGGCGGGGTTTCCCGGGGCTCGCTCTCGGTTGGCCCGGGCGCGGGAGGCGGGGTGTCCCGGGGCTCGCTGTCGGTTGGCCCGGGCGCGGGGGGCGGGGTGTCCCGGGGCTCGCTGTCGGTTGGCCCGGGCGCGGGGGGCGGGGTTTCCCGGGGCTCGCTGTCGGTTGGCCCGGGCGCCGGGGGCGGGGTTTCCCGGGGCTCGCTCTCGGTTGGCCCGGGCGCGGGGGGCGGGGTTTCCCGGGGCTCGCTGTCGGTTGGCCCGAGCAGACCTCGCTGCTGGGACTCGCCCTCCTGCACAGCTCGCCGCAGGTAAGAGCTGAGTTCACCGCTGGGGTGGGGGAGTGTCCCGCCGTGGGGCTGCACACGGCACTGGGGCGGACAGATTGTGTGCTCGGTAGGGTAGTGATGCTGGGCAGAGCTGTAGGGTTCCCTGGGGGCACTGCCGTGGGGCAGGTGCTGGGGGGGGGCGTTTGAGGGTCCCTGCTTCCGCTCTCAGGATCCTGGTCTGTGAAACACTCATTTTACCCCCTGTCCGGGTCCCTCTGACCCCACAGTGGGGATGGGAGGGTTGAAGCTCTGTAATGATCCCCCAGTGCTTTCTCACAACCACCCTGCACCAGCGCTCTCCTACAACAGGTGATGCCATGGAAAGGGTGGGTTAGGTGGGGGTGTTTCTCTGGGCCCCAACACCCCATCTGTCCTGCTCCATTAACATTTTCCTCCTGCAGCAGGCAGTGCCAGGGTTGGAGGTTTCTTGGGGCTCCAGCCCCTCCCTGCATTCTGCTACTCCCCATACAGTTCTTCTCCATCCCTATGGCAGGCAGCACCATGGGTAGGGAGTTTTTCTTAGCCTCAGCATCCTTCACGCCCTGTCTCTCCTGTTGCAGTGACCTGCCCTGGGCAGGCGGTGCCATGGAGCCCGAGACCCGCAGCATCCAGATTGAGTTCCCGCACTATGCTGCGGTGCTGCTGGAGTCGCTCAACAAGCACCGCTTGGAGGGCAAGTTCTGTGACATCTCCATCCACGTGCAGGGCCGGGTCTTCCAGGCTCACAAGAGCGTGCTGGCAGCCTCCTCTCCCTACTTCCATGACAAGCTGCTCCTCAATGACACCAACTGCATTGTGCTGCCCACTGTCATTGAGCCAGAGGCCTTTGAGAATTTGCTACAGCTCATCTACTCTGGCCGCCTCAAGCTGCTGATGGAGGCACTGCCCAGTCACCTGCTGGTGGCCAGCGGGCTGCAGATGTGGCAGGTGGTGGACCAGTGCTCTGAGATACTTAAAGAGCTGGAGGGGGGCCCCTGCCGGCCCTGGTCCAGCCGAGCAAGCGAGAGCCAGTCCCCCAGTAGCAGCAACTATTTTGCTGTGAAGGATGATGGGGAGCCAGGGGGCTGCAGCTCAGAGGGGCCTGGGCATGGTGGGGTGTCATCAGGCCGGCCAGCACCAGGCTGCCCTGACAATGAGGTGATGAAGATCCGGGTGTCACAGGAGGAAGAGGAGGAGGAGGAGGAGGAGGAGGAGGAACATCAGGCCCAGATCTGCAGCGGCTCAATGGACAAGGCTGTGAAGATTGTACTGGAGGAAGATGAAGAGGGTGGTGGCAGAGGAGGCTCCAAGGGGCCGTCTTCAGGGGAGCTGGACAGCGCCTTCCATGGACCCCGTGACCACCCCAAGATCTTCTACATCAAGCAGGAGCGCTTTGACCCTGACGAGGCAACAGTGGCAGGACTGGGAGGTGGTGTGAGTGCTCCAGGTGAAGCCAGCTTTCTGAAGTCGCTGGCACAGGGGCGGGCATTGGGCATGGCTGAGGTTCAGAGCCTGTGCCAGGCAGAGTTCCAGCCAAGCAGTGAAGTCAGCTACATAGTCCCTGCTCCGGGCACTGGTGCCACCTCCTCCTCTTCCTCCATTGCTGCCCCTGGCTTCACCATTAAGGCCCAGCCCCTCTCCTCCGATGAGGCCAGCTTCCCCCAGAGCTCCTGGAAGCCAGTGGACCTACATGGCAATGAGATCATTGCCCATGCGGTGCATGGCCAGGTGGTGCATGCACCTGTTAAAATTGTGACGGCGCCTGATGGAAAGAAGTTTGGCTGCCTGTGTGGCAAGCGCTTTGCCGTCAAGCCCAAGCGTGACCGGCACATCATGTTGACCTTCAGCTTGCGCCCCTTTGGCTGCTCCGTCTGCAACAAGAAATTCAAGCTGAAACACCACCTGACGGAGCATATGAAGACCCATGATGGGAACCTGTATTCATGCGAGGACTGTGGGCGCAAGTTCCGTGTGCAGAACTGCTTCCTCAAGCACAAGGAGCTGTGCAAGGGCCAGGGCTGGGCCACTGCTTGCTGGACCTACAAATAAAACCTGGGGTGGGACTGAGTGGAGGACTCCTGCCAGCCTTCTCTAGGCCTGATCCAGCCCCTGAGCTTTGTTGCTCTGTATCCTTGCAGCTCTGCCCTCCTGAGCTTGGTAACCTGCTCTAGGGCCCCAGGAACACCAAAACATGAAGGGACACAAATGGGAGCTGGGCAGGCCAGGGGATTTGGCCCCAGCATGGTGGCTCCCCATGCTGCTCCATGGCTTAGTGTTTCCGACATACAGAACTTGCCATGGGTCAAAGGGGGGAGATAGAGAAAGCGAGAGAGCCCCAGGCTAATGTGGGAGCTCAGGGCAGGAGGGTGGAGCAAGAGGCTGATGGGAACCTCAAGGCAGGGGATTAACAGCCACATTACATCCCTGTTCCCAATCTGGCCCTGCCCTCCTCTGAAAGGGTACTGCTCTGTTGTGAGTGAACTTAACTGCTGGATCCCACTTACTCTTCACTCAGCTGCGTCTGGGCAGAGCTGTGTCACTGTTCCTGGCTCTGGGTTTATAAGGCACATTCCCAGGTGTGGATTCCATGGCTGCCACCTTCCCTTGGGACTTGGGAATCTGTAGCCTAGCCACCAAAACCAGCATCTCAGTCTTCCCCAGCCCTCAAGTGTTTGTACACGTTCCCTCAGAATCTGCCTTGCTGTGGGTGCTCAGGGCCGATGACTAACCCCTTAGGGACAATAAGGTAGGTAAGCAAAGAACACAGGCTCAGCAAAGTGATTTCTTAACCATAGACACTTTAGTCTTAAAGCAGCAGAGTGTTACAAATCTGTGAAAACCACAGTCCTGAGCTGCCCTCAAGTCTGATCTCACTCCTTCTGTGAGACTGAGTTCTGGTCAGTGTTCCAGACAAGGCCAAGTCCCTCCTGCCTTCTTTCCATCAAGCCTGGTCTTGTGGAGTGTGGCAGTGGGCAGCCCACCCTTCTCCAGGAGCACTCCCCTTAAACCTAGTCTTTGACACTTTTGGACCATGTGCCCAGTCTAGGATATTCCAACCCCATGCCCTGTGAGACCCAGGGAAGAAAAACATTGTCCCCTGAATCGGGCCAGTCTTTGAATCATCCAAAGTTGATGGGCCTTGATGGTCCAGTCATTGATAGTCCTTTCCCTGGCAGGTCAGTGTCTGGAATAGACTGGCTTTGTCGAAGTCAGGCTGGCTTTTCAACACAGTGCACAAAATGAGAGAGAGGCGCATAAACAGAAATCAAAGTCAAATGCCGTTCACCATTTGGTACAGACATAACTCTTTTCTGTTGCTGCCACTGGCTAGGTCAGTAACCTGGAGGCTACCAACCCCAGCACTGTGGCAGGCATGGGCAGGATGGGAAAAGCTCAGTGTGAGAGCCATGGAGATAGAACCGTAGTGGGTTTTGCCCAGGTTTCCTGGTCCTGCAGGGAGGCTTTTGGCTGTATTGCTCCCACTGTCACCCCACTCTCCTTCCAACCAGGCCCAGTGTGAGCTCCCCCTCCTGCCAGAGCAGCTCAGCCACTCCGTTCCCAACCCCTTCATTGTGCTGTGTGCCACATCCCAGGCCTGGGGACTCAGATTCCCCTGTGAGCCCCAGCACGGGACTAGGGTGGGTTGGGAACAGGGGTAGAGACTGGTGTAAATGTGCTGTACGCTAGAGAGTGTGGGTCTTTGCGCACCCTTCTAATGACTGGTGCACAAAGCAGGTGGCAGAATGACATGTTCAGAGCAAGCGGTAGAGTTCAGTTTTGTGGAGCTGAAGTCCCTGGGTCGCTTCGACCATGACCCATGTGGGGTTGGGGTTGTCAGCCCCTCTGCAATCCCCTTACCCTGCTTGATTTCTCCCCCTATCTTCTGGCTTCAGCAGCCACACCCATTCTTGTCCCTGGCTTCCTGCTATGGGTGTGTTTCTTATTGACCTTGTTTTATTTGCCCTCTTCTTCCCACCAGTTCCTTGCTGTGGTTCATGCCCTTTCCCACTGGCATCACTGGCCCGGGTGAGAATCTGTTTCCTTGAATAACACCTTGAGCCTTCTCACTCACCCAAAGAGGAAAAGCCACTCCCTTGTTTTTAACTGTATGCACCTCCCTGGGTCCCCCTGCATGGGCTGTGCACACACACCTCTCCCCACAAGCCTCTGCTCTTGGTTAAGAACATAAGAATGGCCATGCTGGGTCAGACCAGTGGTCCATCTAACCTCATATCCTGTCTTCTGACAGTGGCCAGTGCCAGATGCTTCGGAGGGAATGCATATGACAGGGCAATTTATCGAGGGGCTATCCCGTGTCATCCAGTCCCAGCTTCTGGCAGTCAGGTTTAGGGACACCCAGAGCATGGGGTTACATCCCTGATTATCTTGGCCAATAGCCATTGATGTACCTGTCCTCCAGGAACGTATCTGGTTCTTTTTTCAACCCAGTTATACTTTTGGCCTTCACAACATACCCTGGCAATGAGTTCCACAGGTTGTCTGTGTGTTGTATGAAGAAATACTTCCTTTTGTTTGTTTTTAAACCTGTTGCCTATTTAATTTCATTGGGTGACCCTGGTTCTTGTGTTATGGGAATGAGTAAATAACATTTCCTTATTCACTTTCTCCACACCCTTCATGATTTTATAGACCTCTGTCATCTCCCCCCTTAGTCGTCTCTTTTCTAAGCTGAACAATCCCAGTCTTTTAACTTTCTCTTCATATGGAAGCTGATCCATACCCCTGATTTTTTTTTTAGTCCTTTTCTATACTTTTTGCAATTCTAGTATCTTTTTGAGAAAGGGGACCCGAATTGCACACAGTATTCAAGGTGTGGCCATACTTTGGATTTATTTAGTGGCATTATGACATTTTCTGTCTTCTTATCTATCCCTTTACTAATGGTTCCTAACATTCTGTAGCCTATGTGTTGGGTTCAAGGATTTTAATTCCTTCCCTGTTGACTAGCTCAGAAACACTCTGTGTGAATGCAAATCAGGTTAGCTTGTTCCAGAGCAGGGTGCTGCTCTAGCAGGGGGTCCATACACACCAAGCTTTTCTGACCCAAGTAGCTTCAGTTTTCTGCATGTTTTCTTTTGTCCCTGCCAGAGGGGAGACTGAGCTAAATCTGGCCATCTCAGCAAAGTAATGGCTGGGGCGGGGATAGGATTGTAACTACTAGTGTCTCAAGGTTGCCAGTGCCAAGGTCTATGGTGAAGGGAACCAAATAGGGGGATTCAAATGGAGAGAGCTGAGAGTCACGGGCCCAGGAGCTCTGAAACAATCCCCTCACACTGAGGGACTGGCGGGATTCCTTCCCTGAGGGGAGGGCTAGGTGAGGATCAATCTTGCCTTGGGCTGTGGGACACAGAGGCCCAAGGATGGTTCAGAAACACTAGCATGGAGGGAAACAGACAGGGAGAGCTCTGTGAAGAGGGAGGGTTGAGGAGAAGGGTGTGAACCAATTAGTGCAACGATTCTTGTGTGTAGCACTTGTACAAACCCAAATCTCTATATTGTATAAAATTTTGCTATGGAATCTAAGCAGATTTGCAAGAGTTTCATTTTGACCTTCTCAGGGCTGCTACAGATGGAAAAAGGGCTAAACCCTGTCCCTGATACCAGCTTCATCCTTGGACACCTGCACTGTACACCTCTGCCCCCTCCAGGGGTGCATACACCCCCTGCCCCCCTCATATCCCGCATACACTCGTGCCTTCCCCCAGACGCCCCCTGCCCCCCCCGACATCCCCTGTAACGAGGCCTCAGGCCGCGACCTCTGACCCCGTGTAGGCCCACCCATCGATGGGCTCCCGGGACTGAATCGAGGCCTTGACTCCCGCCCCCTCGGACATGGGGCTTTTGGGCCAATCGCAGCGCCGCTTCTGATCCTTCCGCCAATCAGTAGAGTATGGGGGCGGGGCTCAGCACTCGGCCAATCCTCGTGCAGGAAGGCTGACTCCGCCAATCAGCGCATGTTGGCAAGCGCCAGCTCTGGAAGCTGTTGCCATGGAAACAGTTTGACTCAAGCCCGGGACCCGGTGGAAGCGACAGAAAAGGGGGGGGTCCCCTCGTAACCAAGGAAACCGCCCCCGCCCCGGCCGCCGCTCCTTGACCCCGGTAACCGGCCACCCCCCCCCGCGCTGCCCGTCGCTCCGTGACCCCGGTAACCGGCCCCCCCGCGCTGCCCGTCGCTCCGTGACCCCGGTAACCGGCCCCCCCTCGCCCTGCCCGTCGCTCCCGTGACCCCGGTAACCGGCCCCCCCGCCCTGCCCGTCGCTCCCGTGACCCCGGTAACCGGCCCCCCCTCGCCCTGCCCGTCGCTCCCGTGACCCCGGTAACCGCCCCCCCCAGCCTGCCCGTCGCTCCGTGACCCCGGTAACCGGCCCCCCCCCCAGCCTGCCCGTCGCTCCGTGACCCCGGTAACCGGCCCCCCCGCGCTGCCCGTCGCTCCGTGACCCCGGTAACCGGCCCCCCCCCGCCCTGCCCGTCGCTCCGTGACCCCGGTAACCGGCCCCCCCCCGCCCTGCCCGTCGCTCCCGTGACCCCGGTAACCGGCCCCCCCCTCGCCCTGCCCGTCGCTCCCGTGACCCCGGTAACCGGCCCCCCCTCGCCCTGCCCGTCGCTCCCGTGACCCCGGTAACCGCCCCCCCCGCGCTGCCCGTCGCTCCCGTGACCCCGGTAACCGGCCCCCCCTCGCCCTGCCCGTCGCTCCCGTGACCCCGGTAACCGGCCCCCCCTCGCCCTGCCCGTCGCTCCCGTGACCCCGGTAACCGGCCCCCCCTCGCCCTGCCCGTCGCTCCGTGACCCCGGTAACCGGTCCCCCCTCGCCCTGCCCGTCGCTCCGTGACCCCGGTAACCGGCCCCCCCTCGCCCTGCCCGTCGCTCCGTGACCCCGGTAACTGGCCCCCCCGCGCTGCCCGTCGCTCCGTGACCCCGGAAACTGGCCCCCCCACAGCCTGCCCGTCGCTCCGTGACCCCAGTAACCGCCCCCCCCGCGCTGCCCGTCGCTCCGTGACCCCGGTAACTGCCCCCCCCCAGCCTGCCCGTCGCTCCGTGACCCCGGTAACCGCCCCCCCGCGCTGCCCGTCGCTCCGTGACCCCGGTAACTGCCCCCCCCAGCCTGCCCGTCGCTCCGTGACCCCGGTAACCGGCCCCCCCGCGCTGCCCGTCGCTCCGTGACCCCGGTAACTGCCCCCCCCAGCCTGCCCGTCGCTCCGTGACCCCGGTGCCTGCGCCGTGTGAGGGGAGAGCCACCATGGCGCGGCGGCGGCTGGAGCGGGCACTGCTGGAGTCGCGCGGCAGGGAGAGGGAGGAGGCAGCGCAGGGTCCCGCACGACTCCGCATCCGGCACCAGGTGCCGCTCAGCAGTGACCCACACGGGATCTACAGCCTCCGCTTTGCGCCGGCCGGGGGGCGCCTGGCAGCCGGGTTCGGCAACGGGGCTGTTCAGGTACCGGGGCTACAGGGCAGTACCGGGGGAAGGAGAGTTGGAGGGTAACAGGGCCACGTGGGTAGCAAGGGGAGGGGAGTTGGAGGGTAACAGGGCTGCGTGGGTCCCTGGATGGGGTTGGAGGGCACCGGAGGGGAAGCAGGGATTGGCGGGTAACAGAGGAGAAAGGGATGGAGGGTAGCGGGGCCAAGTTGGTAGTGGGAGGGGGTTGAAGGGTATGGGAGGGAGGAGAGGTTGGAGAGTAATTGGGGGATGGGAGGTAGAAGAGTAACAGGGCTGTGCAGGTACTGGGCAGGGGTGGGGTTGTAGGGTAACGGTGGGGGAAGGGGAGGTTGAGGGTAACATGGCCATGTGGGTACTGGGAGGAAGTTGGAGGGTAACAGAGGAGAAGGGGATGGAGGGGAACAGGGCCCGTTGGTACTGGGAGGGGGTTGAAGGGTACCGGGGGGAGGAGAGGTTGGAGGGTAACAGGGTGGCTTGGGTACCAGGAGGGGGTTGGAGGGTAATGGGGGGATGGGAGGTTGGAGGGTAACGGGGCTGTGTGTGTTCCCGGGAGGGGGCTGGAGGGTAACGGGGTTGGATGGTAACTGGGGAAGGGGTGGTTGGAGGGTAACGGGGCTGCGTGGGTACTTGGAAGGGGTACCGGGGGTGGGTGTAATGCCATTCCTGTCACGTCACCCATCCCATTCTCCATTTTCCCCCTCACTCTCAGATTGTGAACGTGGCAACAGCCTCCCTGCACTCGTCCCTTTTCCAAGGACACCGTACGCGCCATGCGATCACTGCCTTGGCCTACCACCCAGGGAGACCCAGCCTGCTCCTGGCTGTGGGGGCTGATGGCATCATCTCTCTCTACAGCATGGACTCGGAGACACTGCTGGCGACAGTGACAGGTACGTTCCATAGGGTACCTTGTCACCATGTGCCCAGCGGATGGGCCTTTCCCTCTTCTCCCCAAAGAAAGGGCTGTGAGAGATCTCTCCTCCAAAGAAAGGGCCAGGAGCCCTGGCCCCATGGTGTGGGGGGTCAGTGAGCTGGGGGAATCCCATCCTCACCTTTGTCCTTGTTGCTGGGGTAACAGCCCTTGCTAGCTGCTCTCCCCATGTCTGTCCCACCCCAGAGAAGGAGAATGAGATCAATGCCATGGATTTCTGCATGGATGGCAGCACCTATGCCACAGCTGGCAAGGACCGACATATTCGGCTCTATGACAGCCATACCAACCAGGTGAGTGAGGAGGGGCATGCCAGAAAAGGGTGCAGGTAGCACAGATGGAGGGAGGGGTGGTGCTAGGGGAGGGCTCTATCTGGATTGGGGGTGGGAAGCAAGGATGGGGTGCGTGTGTGTGTTGCCCCTGCTCCCGCCTGTGTGTCCCAATCACCCCATGACCCAGATTCTGCTTCCCTTCCCCACAGCTGTCCCACATTCTGCAGGCTCCTGACTTCATGACTGGGGATGTGACACCGAGCAGTGGGCACTCTCGCCGCATCTTTGCTCTCCGCTTCCACCCTGGAGAGCGCCATGTGTTCCTGACAGCTGGCTGGGATGACTGTGTGAAGGTGAGGCCCTGCATTATAGGTGGGTATGGTTGGAGAGGTAGCAGGAGGAAATGGAGGGGGCTGTGTCTGTGGCTTCTGGCTAATGGGGAGGGGTTCTGGATGCTACCATTGTTACCTGTCTCTTATCTGTGCCTAGATCTGGGACAAGCGGATGGCAAAGGAGGCTCAGAGAGTGATCAATGGGCCTCACATCTGTGGCCCAGGCCTTGACATCCAGGTGAGATGTGGGAGGTGACAGGGGGACAGAGGGCGTGAGCTACACTGTGTGGGCATGCAAAGTCCTGGCCAGGGCTGGTCTGTGCTGACTTTTCTTGGAGCTTCTGCACTGACCCTGAACCAATAGCTCTGGGATCAGGGTCACCTGCCCCCCAATACCCGACCCCACTGAAGAAGTAACCTTTCCCCATGTAGGGTAACTATGCTCCTGGGTGCCCCGGGGGAGAGGTAACGCCCCATATCTGAGCCTGACTCCTTCCCCCCCAAGGGTAACCGCGTGCTCACTGGTTCCTGGGTGCCCCACAACGCGCTTCAGCTCTGGGATCTGCGGACATCCCAACTGCAGAAGAACCTCCCCTTTCCTGGGGGTCCTATGCAGGGCCAGTTCCTCTACGCAGCCCGGTTCTGTGACCAGGACATAGTGGTGGCTGGGGGCAGCGGCACCAGCGGAGCCAGCGCCATCCACACTGGCACGAACCAGGTGAGATGGGAGGTGGGTACCCCTGCTTGGGAGTAAAGGGGGAGTAGGCATTCCCCACTTGGGGGAATGACAGTGAGAGCCAGTGGAGCTGGGTTATCCCTTGAGGGCAGGGGGTCAGTGTGAGCCAGGGAACAGGATGGGGGGATATTTGGGGGCTTTGGGTGCTATGAGCCAGGGGAGCAGGCCGGGGGAAGGGGTGGTTGGAGGGTGGCATGACGTGACGTGAGCAAGGACAGCAGGGAGGTTGGGGAAGTGAGCAAGGGTGGAGGGGTGGAGCGGAGGAAGGCCAGGGATTGGGTGGTGTGAGCCAGGGGAGCAGGGTGCTTAGTCTTGGGTGACATGCTCTTTGTCTCCAGGTGCTCGGCGAGATCCTGCTGCCCAACAAACCGGTGCAGGCTGTGGCAGTAGCACCCGGTGGGCGGGTGGTGGCTGTGGCTGGTGTGGGAGGGAATCTCCATATCGCGGACCTGCACTGAGCCCCAGCAGAGAGGGGGTGAGAAGGGTGCAAACCTGGGAGTCACAGTCCCCTCCATCTACAGCTCCTCTGATCTATGGCTCTCCCACACAATTCTGCCCCACCAGGACTACAGCCCTCTGCAACATCTGGGAACACAGGAACCACAGGCCCCCCCTTCCCAACTCCCCTGCACCCCTCTGTGAGACCTGGAGCATCCAGAGCCCTGGGCACCTGCTGGCATCTAATAAACTTCCTGCCCCTGAAGAAGTGACTCATGGGGTCTATGAATGGGAAGGCCTGGCCCATGTGCTGGGAGTCATGGGGATGGGGGGAAGCTAGCCTCTGTGCTGGGAATTTCTGCGGGGAGGGGAGGCCTGTGAACTGGGAATCACTGGGATTTGTGAGGGCATCTGTTTCTTTGGTGGTTCTAAACCACTTCCTGCCATCACTTTATGCAGGGAAGTGGGGGCTCATCTCCAGCAGTGCTACATTTCCCTCAGTTTGGTGGGGAAACCCCCAGCACCCCCCAGTCCTGGGCTTGGCCAGCCTTTGTCCATGCAGTGGCATCTGGAACCAGAAAACTCTGTGCAGGGAGCGTCTACACTGCATCTGGGAACAAGCCTCCCAGCCTGGGTAGGCAGACTTGTGCTAATGTGCTAAAAAGAGCTGTGGGGATGTCGCTGAAGGCTGGCATTAGACAGCCAATGGCCACACCACTGCTTTTAGCTTGCTGTCAGCTGCAATGTATCCTCGGAGGGGAGAGAGCCTCCACCCTCATCCTCCCCCTCCACCCGCTGTAGGGACAGCCTCCGCCCTCACACACACCCCACCCCTGCAGGGACAGTCTCCACCCTCATCCCCCTACCCCTGCAGGGACAGCCTCTGCCCTCATCTTCCCCCCCCCCACTACCACCACCACGCTGCTGCAGGGACAACCGCAGCCCTCACACACAGACACACCCCGCACTGCAGGTATCAACCCTCCTGGGGAGAAGGGAGCACCAGGGCCAGTCCCAGCTGAAAGGAACACACAGTGAGATACCCCCAGGACCAGGGGGAATGCAGCGAAGGACAAAGGCTCCCCTGGAATGAGTCCAGTTTCAGTGCTGTGATGGCAGTGACACTGGGTGCCGAGGGAAGGGGATGGGGATGGAGGACCCGGGGGGAGGGAGTGAGGGGAATGGGGATGGAGCAGGGTGGGGGCAGGAACACCAGGTGGGAAGGAGCAGCAGTGCAGTCATGAGACCTCCTCAGTGCTGCCAGCTCCCAGTTTCCTCACCACAGTGATGTGAGTTTTGGCCTCTGTTGCAGTCGGTTTCCTAATGATGTGAGTAACTCTCCAGCCTTCCTGGGAATTTCAGCCTGGCACATGGGAAGACTCTTCTGGTTGGCTGCCTTTCCACCTCCTGGGGATGAGCAGCCAATCAGGGCTGCTGCAGAGGCAGTGGGAGCTCTTCCCCTCCTCTCCAGAGCCCAGAGCCCTCCTTGCAGGAGGGAAAGGAATTAAAAGAGTCCCCCTCCCCCATTCCTGCAGCTGGGAAGGGGGAAATGGAGCAAGCCTGTGAGAGGGTGTGAAGAACCCTTGGTACTAGAGAAGGAGCAGAGGTGGGGATTGGGGAGCACAGAATTAATGCATGAGAATGGGGGAGAAGTTCTGGAGACACCTCTGAGTCCCATTCCCCCCTCCCCCCCCCGCAGCAGACCCACCTTTCACTGGAACCTGCCCAGAAAGGCAGGAGCTGTGCACTGCAGCTGCTGAGCCATGAACAGCAGGAGCCAGTGCAGAGGGAGGAGATGTCTGCGGGCTCTGGCACCGGAAATCCCCGTGGGTTACAGCTGCAACAATGCTAACCCCCTGGGCACAGCCAGAGCTGCTTCTTCAGCAAGACAAGAAGTGGGGGGGTCTCCACCAGGGCTGGGGAAATGAAGCAGTAAAACTGGTGCCACCAGGACCGGGGCAGGAGACATTGCCTGGATCCAGTCTGGAACGGCTGCAACCAGCGTGGGCATCTGCCCTGAATCCAGAGTGACTCCAGCCTGGGATCAAGGATCTTTCACCATAGGAGAAAATCGTGTTTCCCACCCATGGGCTCCTCCAGCTGTAACTGCAGTAACCTTTCAGGTGAGTCCGGGAGTTGCTGTGCCGAGTGGAGAGGCTCAAACACCCGCCCAGTTTGGTGTTCGTAAAGGTAAATTGGGCCATCTCTGTGCTTCAATGTGACGTGGGGAGGGGCAGCGTTCTGGGGGAACATCCCCACATTGGATGTGACGATTGCCAGAGCCTTCGCGGTCCGTAGCATGATGGCAGAATCCCCAGGGAGCCCTGACAGTTCAGCCAGCGACTATGCAATGAGCTGCCTGGGAGCCATACTTACCCTTCTGCTGCAGCACCAGAGCCAGCTAGGCAGGCCCAGGTCGGGTGGGGCAGGGCTCTCTCCAGACAGTGTGGGCCCAGTGCTCCCAGCAACCCTTCTGTTTTGCAGGTCTGGGGCAGGTGCAAGGCACTGGTGCCATGTGGGGGCTTGTTGGGGCACTGGTCCTGTCGCACCTGGTGTCCCTGTTGTGGAACATTCTCTGCTGTGTGAGGCACACAGCACACAGAGGTATGTGCTGCAGGGAGGGATCAGTCTGTTCAGAGCACAGGGGCACAGTTCCTCCCCCCATAACTATAACCCCTATGTGGGGCTCCTTTCTCCTGTCCCTCTGTCTCCCAGACTGTCTTGGTGCACAGGGGGGCTCCCATATCCCTCTCCCCTACAGGGGTCTGTCTCCTTGGTCCCCCTTCCCATATATCTCCAGAAGGGGCTACTGCCTCCAGTCCCCTCTCCCCCCGCCTGTTTTGTGTCTTCCTGCAGAGGGCACCCTTTATCCCCCCTCACTCCATGTCCCAGCCCCAACTCCCACCCCCACATCTCACTTCACAGGGAACCCAGCTCCCCTTCTCCATGGTGCCCAACCTATCTCATGCCCAGGCTCCCCCACCCAGAACCCCATCCTCCGCTGACTCCTCTCCTCCCATGTCCCTGCCTGCCACACTGCACTGGTACCACCAGCATCCCAGAGACCCATTCCCACCCCCGTTAAAGCCTGTGGAGCTGATCTCTTTTTCTTTCTTTCTCTCTCTCCCACCCTACCTGCCCAGATGAGTCCAGGAGGCTCTTGCCTCAGTTCAGCAGAAGGTGAGTCCAACAGACAAAACAGCAGGAGCAACGAGTCGCTGCATTGTCCAAGTCCCAAAGCATCACCACTGAGGTTCTCTCCATGCTGTTAGGGGGAGGGGAGGGAGGAAGCTTTGTCAGCCAGCAAGATGGAACAGAGGCTGCGAGAAGGGGGGAATGTCACAGGGAATCAGAACCAAGGAATAGAACCCAGGAGTCCTGACTGCCAGGCCTTCCCTCCTGCTCTCAACCCCTAGGTCCCACTCCCCTGCCAGAGCTGGCCCAGGAATCAGGGTTTTTGATTCCCCATCCTGCATATCACTACCAGCTCAGCTCTCTGGCTGGACGGGCCTCTGGTCTGAATTAAGGGGATTGTTACAGATTGAGCCCACACAAGAATTTTTTCCCTCTCTGGGTGTGTACCACCACTGCCACCTTTCCCAGCCCTCCTCTTCCTCTGTCTGTCCCCAGCGCATTCACCTTTGACCCTGGCTCTGAGCCATTTACTGGATTTTTGGTTTCCATCCCAGTGTGAAGCATGTGACTGAGGAGATTCCAGTCTATGGCAACATCAGTTACCTGCAGACAGGTGAGTTGCACCCAAGCCCCTCACAGGATCAGGCCCCATTGTGCTGAGGCTGCCTGCTCTCTGCCCTGAGTAAAAGAGCACACAGGCACGTACACACACGATGTGTGTGGAGAGGAGATAATTCTGTCACCTGTTCTATGACATATACTGATCGAGTCTCCAGCTGGCAGCAGGCATGTCAGCATCATCAATGCTGATTTGTGTCTGCTGGGAGCCTAGCCCTTGGCTACAGCCACAAACACTCTCTAAGAAGGGCCATTCATGGGCTGGTTTCTTGTGTATGCTGAGGGAACGTGTTTGAAGCAGCTTTGTCCATGTGTGCAGGAAGGCAGCAGCCGCTGGGGCTGCGGATCAGCCCCCCTTCCCATCCTGAGGACCCTGAGAGTCTGTGGCTGCCTGACTCAGGCTTCGTTAAGACAGCCAGGAGCTGCCTGTGAATTGGGGCTCCCTCCAACTGCTCAGTACTTCTGCAAACTGGAGCTGGCTTCTATCTCCGAGCTGGTTCTGGACTCTCAGCATCAGCAGCAACCTTCCCTCTCCCTCTGTCAACAGGGCAAAGTTCTGGGTTTGAAAGCTCAGCAGTGTCAGAGTCCCAGGAGGAGCAGGAATCCAGCCCCAAGGTGAGCAGAGCTCTTGGTACATGTGTGGCCAAAGACATCTGTAGCCACAGAAGCCGCAGCAATCAGCCGGGGATGGTGCAGGGGCCGTCCCCTGACTGACTGACCTGTGGCATTAGAAATTGGGTAGGGTTAAGGTGTGGGTGGGGAAGCCCAGGGCTGGGATATCAGGGGGATGCAGGTTGTGATTCAGGGGTGTTGGTGGGGATGGGAGAGAGCCCAGGCTTGGAATAGCAGGTGACTGCAGGTACAGATTGAGGGGCACCAGCAGAGTTGCAAATGGGGTGGGAGAGCTGGTGCTGTGGGGGCTCTAGAGTTGCGAGCGTTACATTCATGTGTTCAGGGGCTGTGTGTGGAGATTAACTGCTTGCAGAGTGGCAGGAAGCGGTGAGTTATCGGCCCTGAGCATCTCTGTGCTAAACCCAACTCCTCTCCTCGACCTACTTTCTGCCGTTGACTTCTGGCTGCTCTGTATCCCACTGTTGAGTTTGCCTCCAGCGAGCAGCAGGACCTCCAGGCATGGAACTGGGATGCAGTTTGCAGACAGTGGGGGTTAGCTCTGATGGACAGCGCAGGAAGCACAAAGCGGGAAGGGGATGCATGAGTGAGACTGAACACCCATCATTGCCTCAGAGCCCTGTTGTCACAGACCCTTTGGGGCTGATGACAGCAGGATCTGTTGAGCTGAGCTGAGCCCCTAGCTGCATTTGTGGTCTCATAGTAGGGCAGGCTATGTGGTGAGTGGTGCTGAGGCATCCTGTCTGCAAGGAGAGGGCTGAATAGCAGCACTGGGGAAGGCTAAAGCCCCAGGGAACAAGCTGTGGGGCACAATTCCTCAGACACGATGGTGATGGGAACTCCAGGTATTTCCCTGCTCTGGAGATAAGCTGGTCTCTGAGTGTCAGGGGGCTATTTCCCTTCCTGCAGCCTACGAACCCCACAGCATGCGGGTGATGCTCTTCCTGAGAGGGAGCAAAGGGACCCTCCCGCTATTCAGGGGGTGCTCAGCTCCACCATCCCCAGCAGGAGCAAAACCCATCCCATGGGGAATTTGTTGGTTACCAGAGGGTGGGAGTTAGTGCTGCCAGTGGCATCCTAAGCAGCCAGAGCCCTCCACCCAACCCTAAGGCACATGCCACCCTTCCCCCAACACCTCTGCTCTGTCCCCAGAAGCCTACGTGCTACGCCAACCTCAAGATGCTGAAACCCCAAGGCCGGCAGCTGCCAGAGTCATCAGTGGGGGGTGCTGAGATCCAGTACACAGATGTGGTGGTGACGGGGCCCAGGCGGTCCGAGCCAGAGATTTGGGGCGGGGGGCCCCTGAAGGGCAGAGAGGCTACTCGGCCGCAGTCAGAGCTTTATGCGTCTGTGCATTCAGACAGATACACAGCCAAGTTTGAGAACCAAGACTACGCTAACAACCATGCGGTTCCCAGCTGAAGGGTGGGGGCTAACGGGGTTCTGTGTGCATGATTCATAGCAATAAATGCAAGCTTCACCAATGGCTCCCCTGTCTCATGTGCTGCTGAGGGTACAGAAATGCCCCCGTTCCAGCAATGCCCACTGCCCCAGGGTGGGGCCATGCGCAGATCCCATCCTGCTGTGTTGCTGACAGCGATTTAATTTCTGTGGCTACTTCTTCCTCAAGCAGCCAAGATTCCCCGGCCCCGCTCAATAATGCAGTTCCCCTGCCTGGGAAGGTGATGGGGATACTTCCTGTACACGGGGCAGGGGCGTATATAGTTATTAGTACTGTTGGGCGGCGGGGGGGTAGTGTCTCCCCGCTGAGCTCCACGGTGCCGGTCACCGCCTGCCCTGCCACATTCCTGAGCCTGGTCTCCCCGCCACGCCAGGTACTAACTTACCCCCACCCCGCAGAACAGAGGGGGCTCTCCCCACGGGAGGCATGATCTGAACAGCCCCACCCCGGGGCACAGGTGCCTGCCCCCAGCTGGGCTCACGCTGTTCCGCAGCGGCGGGCGGGTCGGAATCCGAGAGCGGAAGAGCTGGGGCGCCCTGGGGGTGGCTCAGCCCCGCGGAGCCGGGAGCGGAGGGGACGCAGAGGCGAGGCATGAAGGGGGAAGGCCCGGGAACGGGCGGCTGCCCCCAGAGCCCCGCAGCCGGAGACGTGGAGCCGGGGGCGCGGCCGGGGGGGGGCACCAGCCGCAGCCGCAGCCCCCTCCCCAGGGCGACAGCCTGCCGGACGCTGGGGTCCCGCGACCGTGGGGGACCTTCCGGCTTCCGCCCTGCCCCAGGCGCGGGCTGTTTGCCCCCGTCAGCCGGGGAGTCTCCGCCCTCCCGCCAGTGAGGGCAGCGGCTTCAGCAGACGTTACTGAGCATGCTCAGTCCGTGCGCAGCTGCCCCAGTCCCAGGGCAAGCGCGCCTCGGCTCGCTACGCCGCTACGCAGCCCAGGGGGCCGGCGGGGGAAGGGGGCCAGGCTGACCCTGGGGCCCTCCCGTCGCTGGGCCCCGGAGGGCGGAAACGCCCCGGGGCAGGCTGGTAAGTGTAGTTCCTGACTCTCCTCGAGCCGGAAGTGACGTTGGCGCCTGCCCCGGCGACGGCCCCTGCGGTCGCTCAGGAGGCGGAAGTGCCCCGCCCGCTTTCCTGGGCACGCTGGGAAGCGTAGTTCCCTCTCACGCAAGCCCGGCCTCCTAGTGGCGCAGCGGCTCGCGCCTCATTGCGGGGCCCGCGGCCGCTCTCGGCTCCCTGCCTGGCGCGGGTGGGGCTGATGGAGCCGGAAGGGGCGGGGCCGGCCGATGGGAGCCGGAAGCAGAGAGGCGGGGGCTGGGCGACGCGCCCGTTGCCGGGAGACCGGGCTGAGCTGGGCGGGCGGGAGAGCCGCAGGCCTCAGGCCGCCTTCGGCTCGGGCCGGCTCTGCCCCGGGGCGGGGCCCCTTCGTGTGCCGGGGGGAGATGGGGGCGCAGCCCGGGGTCCACGGGGGGGGGCGGTGTGAAATCCTGCCCGACATCTGCCCAGTGCCAGGGAGTCTCTGCCCCAGCCCCCCCCCCCGTGCCCTCCGGAGCACGAGCTGCCCTGGGGAAGCCATCAAAGCCCCCCACTTCTCTCACGTGTTTAGTGTCAGCAGAGAATCCCTTCAGGTCTCGGTGGTTTTCTATCATATTAAATACCTTTGACCTCTTTCTTCCCCAGTTCTCAGAGATAGATCTAAAATATCCAGCCTGCACTCCTGTAGTAGCCGGGTGGTCCCAGGGTATTAGAGGCTGCCCCTTTGATTTATATACAAATGTTTGGTGTTTTTCTCCATCCCAATCCTTATGAACCCTTACATGTGGTTAGCTTTTCTGGGCTGTGGCTGTGCATTGAGTGGAGTTTTTAATTAAGCTGTCTACAGCAACATGCAGGTCGCTTTCTTGAGTTGATAGTTAATTTACAACCCAGTAAGGTGTACGAGGAGCTCCAATTTTCCCCTCCAAAGTGCGATGCTTTGCATTTAGAGAGACAGGGTAGGGTAGGTTAGGTAATACCTTCTACGGGACCAACTTCTGTTGGTGAGAGAGAGAAGCTTCTGAGCTACAGCGGTATGCATCCGATGAAGTGAGCTGTAGCTCACGAAAGCTCATGCTCAAATAAACTGGTTAGTCTCTAAGGTGCCACTAGTCCTCCTTTTCTTTTTACAGAGGTTTTTAGGAGAATATCCTAAAATATGCTAAAATTTTGCCCTGCTTCCTATCTAGTTATCTTTTACTAATTTAATATTCCCTGAGATTTTTTTCCTGTCTCTCTAATTATAGAATATTAACATAAAATCCCCTCCGATTTTGACTTTTTCTCAAATTCTTGAATATTGATAGCAAATCCTTGTAGATGTTGCCCCTTTTCTATCTTTTTCAAATAATGATATGAAATTCACTCAGATTTTACCTCTGTGCCTACTACTGACTGTTGATACATAATCCCTCACAATTTTATACTTTCCTCTCTAGTTTGTGAAAGTTGATTCAAAATTCTTCAGATTTCCACCCTTCTCCCTTTAATGACTGAACATTGATATCAGCACTCAGATTTTTGCCTTTTGCCATGAAATGTCTGTTAAAAAGGATCTCGGGTTTGGAGGTGTTCCCAGGTTTAGTTTCAGCAACTTCTCCTTTTTGGGAGGGAATTTGTTGCCTTGAGCCATTCTCCATACTGGTGGTTGTAAGGGATTAAATGATAAACTTTCCCCTCTCATTTGAGACTCATTTCTTTCCCCATTTAGCTCCATTAAAATGTTTTCTGATGAAAGTGACCTGCCCATATTTAATACACAACAAAGCCAGAAGCCTCCCCGGCCAGTCTCCCAGCTGCTCACAGGACAGTTGGTTGGAACCTTTTCTTTTCCTCAGGGGGGCACAGGATGAGGGTTCACTCATGATGGGCTCCTTGGTGCCCAGAATGGCTGAGAATCTCCATGCTAGTGTATTAGCCCCTCATTTTCCCCTCACCAATATCACCAGTAGTATCCAAAATCCTATGATGAATGGTCTCCATGTGGGAGTGCTTTCCTCACTGCTGAGATGTAGTTGTCTCTGGGGTGGGTCCCTGTTAGCCATTATCTGTCTGTCTCTCTCTCCTCAGGATATTGGTGTTCAAATGCTGCTGCCTCCACCGTGACCTTGGAGCCCAGGCTGAGCAGCTGCTGCTCCCCGAGAGGGGTCTGAGCTGGGGAGTGACCTTAAGTAAAACTTCTGTTCCCAGCCAAGGTGAGGACTTTCTCCAGCTGTAATTACTCCCATAAGCCAGCCCTAGGGTCTGCCCACATCAGCATCTGAGCCAGAGACTCCAGGTGATTGGTGGAGACCTTAGGAAATGTGCTGTGGATGGACATTAATGTGACTGCACAAACAGTCCCTCCTCGCCCCTCGTATCTCTTCCCCTTCGCAATGGCAGGAGCCGATCCAGCCAGAGGAGAGCGAACCCCCAGGAATGGCTGAATCTCAGCCACAAGGGGCAGAACAGGGGAAGGGAAATAGAACAAGAAAAAGGAGAGAGAGACTGAAAGGGGCACTCGGAGAAATACTTGGTGAGAGAGATTCCCAGATCTCTAACTTGCCCCCACACACTCATTGCAGAGAAAAACAACAAAAAGGATCAGGGCTGTGGAACAGCTTCCGTATGAGGAGAGATTAAAAAGAGTGGGACTTTTCATCTTGGAAAAGAGACGACTGAGGGGATGGGGAATGTGATCGAGATCTATAAAATCATGACTGGTGTGGAGAAAATGAATGAGGAATTGTTATTTACTAGGGCTGTTGATTAATTGCAGTTAACTCGCATGATTAAAAAAAGTAATTGCGATTAAAAATTAATCACGATTAATCGTCATTTTAATTGCACTGTTAATAGAATACCAGTTTAAATTTATTAAATATTTTGGATTTTTTTCTACATTTTCGTATATATTGTATTCTGTTTTGTAATTGAAATCAAAGTGTATATTTTTATTACAAATATTTGCACTGTAAAAATGATAAACAAAATAAATAGTATTTTTCAATTCACCTCATACAAGTACTGTAGTGCAATCTTTGTCATGAAAGTGCAACTTACAAATGTAGATTTTTTTTTGTTACATAACTGCACTCAAAAACAAAACAATGTAAAACTTCAGCGCCTACAAGTCCACTCAGTCCTACTATTGTTCAGCCAATCGCTAAGACAAACAAGTTTGTTTACATTTACAGGAGATAATGCTGCCCTCTTCTTATTTACAATGTCACCAGGAAGTGAGAACAGGCATTTGCATGGCAATTTTGTAGCTGGTATTGAAAGATATTTATGTGCCAGATATGCTAACCATTCATATGCCCCTTCATGCTTCAGCCACCATTTCATGCTGATGACGCTCGTTAAAAAAATAATGTGTTATTTAAATTTATGACTGAACTTTTTGGGGGAGAACTGTATGTCCCCTGCTTGCATTCTGTCATATATATGTTACAGCAATCTAGGATGATGACCCAGCACATGTTGTTCATTTTAAGATCAATTTCACTGCAGATTTCACAAAACACAAAGATAGCTACAGCATTTAACCCAAGGTTTAAGAATCTGAAGTGCTTTCCAAAATCTGAGAGGGACAAGGTGTGGAGCATGCTTTCAGAAGTCTTGAAAGAGCAACACTCCGATGTAGAAACAACAGACCCCCAAATCACCAAAAAAGAAAATCAACCTTCTGCTGTTGACATCTGACTCGGATAATTAAAATAAACATGCTTTGGCCCTCACTGCTTAGGATCGTTATTGAGCAGAACCCGTCATCAGCATGGGCGCGTGACTCCTGGAATGGTGTTTGAAGCATGAAGGGATATATGAATCTTTAGCGCAGCTGGCACATAAATACCTTGCAATGCTAGCTACAACAATGCCATGAGAACGCCTGTTCTCACTGCCAGGTGATATAACCAAGAAGCGAGCAGCATCATTTCCTGCAAATGTAAACAAACTTGTTTGTCTGAGCGATTGGCTTAACAAGAAGTAGGACTGAGTGGACTTGCGGGCGCTAAAGTTTTACATTGTTTTATTTTTGAATGCAGGTTTTTTGTACATAATTCTACATTTGTAAGTTCAACTTTCATGATAAAGAGATTGCACTACAGTACTTGTATTAGGTGAATTGAAAAATACCATTTATTTTGTGTTTTTACAGTGCAGATACTTGTAATCAAAAATAAAATATAAAGTGAGCACTGTACACTTCGTATTCTGTGTTGTAAATGAAATCAATATATTTGAAAATGTAGAAAACATCCAAAAATATTTAAATAAATGGTATTCTATTATTGTTTAACAGTTCAATTAATCGCACGATTAATTACGTTTAATTTTTTTAATCACTTGACAGCCCTATTATTTACTCCTTCACATAACACAAGAACTAGGGTTTACACAATGAAATTAATAGACAGCAAGTTTAAAACAAACCAAAGGAAGTACGTCTTTGCACAGCGCACAGTCAACCTGTGTAACTCTTTGCCTGGGGATGTTGTGAAGACCAAAACTATAACAGGGTTCAAAAAAGAACTAGATAAGTCCATGGAAGGATAAGTCCATCAATGGCTATTAGCCAGGATAGGTGGGGATGCAACCCTATGTTCTGGGTGTCCCTAACCTCTGTTTGCCAGAAGCTGGGAGTGGACGACAGGGAAAGGATCACTTGATGATTGCCAGTTCTGTTAATTCCCTCTAGGGCACCTGGCATTGGCCACTGCTGGAAGACAGGATACTGGGCTAGATGAACCATTAGTCTGACCCAATATGGTCTTTCTTATGTTAAACTACCAGCTCGCCTGAACTCTTTATTTTTTGCCTTAGATTTTATTTTCATGGGCCTTCACCTACCAGTTCTCTGAGTTTGTTGAAGTCCATTGTTCTTATTCTGCTGCTCTCGTGCCTTCCTTCTCTTAGGATGGTGAAATCTATCATTTCATGATCACTTTTGCCCATATTGCTTTTCACCTTCAGTTCCTAACTAATTCCTTCTATTTAGTCAGAATCAAGTCTAAGATGGCTATTCTCCGGCTACTTCTTCCATCCTCTGAAAAAAAACAAGTGTCCCCAGTACATTTCCGGAACTTACTGGGCACTTTGTGTTTGGTTGAATTCCTTTTCTAACAGATATCTGGGTAGATTAACCCCCCCCACACACACACAGTTTACTAACTGTGTTTTGAATATTTCTTTTATTTGCCTGACAGAATCTAGAACATCCGTCTGCAGGGAAAGAGCCAGGGGGAATTGTGATGTGACGTTACTGTTCTGTTCTGACATGTCCCCAATTGCCCTGACAGGCTGCAGTGTAACATCCCATCCTTCCAGGGAGCAAGGAAGGGAAATGGCTGCCGTGGAGCCGGTTCAGGTAGGGATTTTAAGGGAGTTGCTGGTTGGTTCCTGTTGGCGGGAGAAGGGCAGTAAATACACAGGAGGTGGGAACTTCTGGGGTGGCTGATCTGGAGGTGGGAGGGGGCAGGAAATACCCAGGTGGAGAAGGGGGTGGGGCCAGGGGGTGACAATCTGATGGGATTTGTTTACTGTTGGGCCTGGATCTTAGCAACACCCAAGGGGTTTGTGGGTGGAAATTCCCTAATTTGTCAAGCAGGAAACAACCCCCTGGACTGGGCTGGGGAAACGTACCAGACTCCAGTCCTGGAGCCTGAACCTACTGGCCAGAGGCTGCTGTGAGAGATAAAGCGGCAGCCACCAGTTAGGCCCAGGGAAGACACCCCATCCCCTCCCATCTGGCTGCTGGCAATGGGGAGAGCTTTTGGATTCCTACCAAGGGGCTGTCCCTGGGCCCTGCTGGGGGCTTCATCTCCTCTGGCTAGTAGGTGAGTGATGAAGAGAAGACCCTGCCCCCTCTGTCTGTCATGGGGGAGGGGAAGGGGGTGAGGGCCTCTCTCTCTCTCTCTCCCCTCACCCTGATGCTGCCTGGCAGCTCTGATGGCGTGGGGGTAGGACTCTGCTGCCTCCCAGAGCTTCCGTGTGATTGGCCCTCCTCCCCAGTGAATGGTGGGGTTGTAACTGGACAGCAAGTGCTGAGTGGGGTACTCTCGTTCTTTCAGGGGCCAGTGAATTTCGAGGAGGTGGCTGTGCTTTTCACCAAGGAAGAGGGGGCTCTGCTGGACCCCTACAGAGAGCCCTCTACAGAGACGTCATGCAGAAGAACTATGAGAACGTGACCTCGCTGGGTGAGGATTTCTGTCCCCTTTAGAAGGGGAAATGAAGAGTGAAGGTTCATGACACCCCACATGTAATCTCAACTCTGACCTGTTTCGGCAACAGGCCAATGACACTCACACTAGCATTTTTCCCTCCCTGCTACAGAACGCTCTGGGAGCAGAGCACAGGCGCAGTACAGCACAAAGTCTAACACCGTCTCTCTGCTAAGGCAAAACTTGGGGTTAGGTCCGGTGTAGGGAACAGAAGCTGCCTACCCCTGGCTTGCACTCCATCACTGAGCCTACTGCCCACAACGCATCAGACTTTCATAGTGTCACCACACCTTTACCTTTGCACTGAGGATTCCTTATGAGTCATGACCTTCACTTACCCCTCACTGAGCACTGGAGACCACTAGCATGTATGCCACCAGACTGCTGACAGTACACATGGCAAGAACACACCTTTGTGCACCATTATTGACACAACCTACAACACTCAGCATTGAAATGAGGAACACATGTTCCTTCCATTTTCACATGCACCTCTCCGCATATCATAGGGCTTTTCTACGCTACCGTGTGGGGTCAATCTAAGATACGCAACTTCAGCTATGTGAATAGTGTAGCTGAAGTCGATGTACTTAGATCTACTTACCACTGCGGTAAGTTGACAGCTGACGCTCTCCCGTCGACTCTGCTTGCGCTTCTCATTCTGGTGGAGTACCTAACAAACCTAAAACTCTCCTCCCTAGCATCAAATGATGAGTCAACGAGATTGAAATTCACATGTGCGAGTCGATGAGAGAGTGCTCAGCGGTCGATTTTATTGTGTCTATACTAGATGTGATAAATCGACCCCCGCTGGATCGATCACTGCCCACCGATTCGGCGGGTAGTGTAGACAAGCCCTTAGTCACAGCTTTGCCCAGCTGCTCCAACTATTCCCTCCACCATTCACGTAAAGCTACAGCTGACACACTGCGCACGGCTGGAGGGCCTGCAGGTAAGTGGTGGTGTTCCAATCTGTAGAATAGAACACAAACAATGGTATGTTCTTAGTTCTTCCTCCTATTGATTATTGATCAATAGATTTTAAGGCCAGGAGAGACTATTAGGTCATCTAGTGTGACCTGTGTAATACAGGCCATGGAGTTTCATCCAGTTACCATTGTAGTGAGCTGAATACCTTGTGTTTGATTAAAACATCTTCCAGGAAGGCATCCCATCTTGACTTGAAGACTTCAAGAGATGGAAAATTTGCCACTTCCCTGGGTAGTTCGTTAACATTTGCACCACCCTTACTGACCTATTCCTAGTGAGATTTGCTAGCTCCAGGGTTAGGGGGTAAGGCCAGAGTTAAGGTTGTATTGGAAGAGTGGTGTGTAGTTTAGTCCTTCATTTCCTGTTTTTCACGGATTTTTAACTTTTGTCACCATCCACATGCTTGGAAAGCCATGCGGCAGCACTGAACAACCTTAACTCTGCTTTAATGTAGTTTATGGGCATTTAATTCCTTTGAGTTCTTTTTAATGGACTTTTTTGCCACTATAACTGTCTACTCTAGAGATTTTGCTGGCGAGCTATGTCAGGTGGGGACGTGATTTTTCACACCACTAACCTGACAGAGCTATGTTGGCAAAATTCTTAATTAGGGACCAGTCCAATATCTCCATGTAGATTTGAGAGCATTTGAAGATATTGTTCTTAACACAGAAATGTTGGTATCAGGGCAAAACTTCCAAGAGAAATTTCTACAGAATGTAAGAATAATACACAAGACACATTGTCTGACAGTTGTCAGGAATAGGGCTAAGACTCAAATGCATGGTGTAGCTCAGGTTCAATGGCCATAGCATGTCCTCTTAAGCCAACCAATTATTGTGACAGCAGATTTTTGGAAACCCTCTGGCTGTTAAAAGATCTTCATCTTGCTGCACATGTGAATTTCAATCTCGTTGACTCATCATTTGATGCTAGGGAGGAGAGTTTTAGGTTTGTTAGGAACTGGGGGACCTCTTGGGAAAGGAGGATCCTGTAAAGGAAGGATGGGCTCCACCAAAACCAAAATAGAACCAGACTTACGGCATGTAAAATTAAAAAGTTCAGAGAGGAGATTAAACTCAGTGATGGGGGAAAGCTGACAGGTGCGGAGGAGGTGCTCCCCCCATCCAAAAGGCTAGTTACCCTGTCAAAGAAGGATATTAGGTTGGTTTGACATGATTTCTTCTTGGCAAATCCAGGTAGACAGTTACTTCTCACTGTATTTTCTTTAAGATGCTTAGAAATTGTTTAATTATTTGGTCCATTATCTTTCTGGTTACCAAAATTAATCTGACTGGCCTATAATTCTCTGGACTGTCCTTGTTTCCTTTTTATAGGTAGGTATTATATTCACCTTTTTCCAGTTCTCTGGGATATCTCCCATCATTCATGAGTTCTCAAAGGTACTCACCAGTGGCTCAGGGTTCCCTTCAGCCAGTTCCTTAAGTATTCGTGGATGTATTGAAGGCATCATCAAAGGTTATCACTAATGACGAGGTCTCTTCAGCCAGGTTCTTAAGGAGCTTACTCTGCAGGAAGGGAGATTTAGGTTCGATATTAGGAAAATCTTTATAATGATAGTTATTCTCTGGAATAGGTTTCCAAGGGAAGTTGTGGATTCTCCATCATTGGAGGCTTTAAAAACCAGTTTGGACAAACACCCATCAAGGATGGTCTAGGTTTACTTGGTCCTGTCACATGATATGGGGCTGGACTTGATGACTTTTTGAGCTCTCTTCCAACCCTACCTCTCTGTGGTTCTGTGCCTTTTCCCCTGCTGCTCCTTGGTCTTTGGAGCAACTCCCCATAAACATCCCCAGACCTACCTTGTTATCCTTCTTCCCATCCCTCCATACAACGCTCATGTTCCATGAAGTTTTAAACACATAACAGTGGTTAGGCAGCTGGTGTGCTGAGCCCACTGTCTCTCAGGGTGACAGATGTTGTGACAATTGTTTCCTTGTGCTCCCCCGTCGCTATTTAGGGCCATTGCACCCATATTCCTCCTCTGGTCCAGCAAGGGCACCCACTCTCAGGCTGCTCAGCTGTCATTTCCCTTGGGTAGAAACCCAGATCTCTCTCCCTCCTGACTGGGGTATCTCCAGGCTGCACAGCTCCTGCCTCCATTGAGAATTCCCCAGCAAGGCAGATCCCCTCAGGAGGCCTGCTTTGCCTTCCTTCCCCAGAGGCTATGAACAGTGTAACCGCCCCTGGTTAAGTTACCACACAGCCCTTCCCCAGCAAACAATGATTCTCACGATAAAAGCATTACAGAGAGAACATATTAAAAAAGAATTAAAGAATGTATACACATGCTAATGAGCTTACCTGAGATCAGCCTAGGCTGACCAGACTGCAAATGTGAAAAATCAGGATGGGGTGGGGGGTAATAGGAGCCTTTTTCAGAAAAAGACCCAAAAATCGGGACTGTCCCTATAAAATCGGGGCATCTGGTCACCCTAGATCAGCCCAACCCCACCGAGGGCTCAGGCAGGTGAACAGACCTTCAAACCCCACCAAGAGTTTTTCCTGTGGTCACAATCTACCAGTTCGTAGCTCAGAACAAGCATGCCCATGCATCTGAGAGTCACCCTGTTATCCAGTTTGGGCCTCTGAACTTGTCTTCATGTAACAGGTGATCAGTACACAATCTGACGAAGTGGGTATTACCCACGAAAGCTCATGCAATGGGAGGGCATCTTGGTGTTACTTGTGCCATGGCAGCCAAAACTTAAACAAGTGTGGAAAGAGACTTTCAAACTTCTGGGGTAAATTCCCCCTGGTGTGGGAGTTTAGTCTGTCTAGCTGTAAAGAAGAAACTTCTAGTGCAGAGGGGAAAGGCAAACAGGTGGCTTGGAGAGGCCACAGGAGGTGGTCTACAGGATTTGCTCCGGCTGTTGAATCCCCATAAAGAAGGGATCCCCTCTATCTGATCAACATTTGATGCCCAAATTAAGGTTGGGTGAACCGATTTGAACAAAGAGCAAATGCTGAAGTGGTATGGGGGTCCTGACAGACTTGCATCAAAATAACACATGGTATGAACTGAAGCCGACTTAACAGTTTTGAAAAACAACGAGGAGTCCAGTGCACCTTAAAGACTAACAGATTTATTTGAGCATAAGCTTTCGTGGGTAAAAAAGCCCCCTTCTTCAGATGCATAGAATGAAAATGACAGATGCAGGCATAAATATACTGACACATGAAGAGAAGGGAGTTACCTTACAAGTGGAGAACCAGTGCTGACAAGGTCAATTCAGTCAGGGTGGATGTGGTCCACTCCCAATAATTGATGAGGAGGTGTTCCCTAGCGTCTCTCCTCTACTTGCACTACATTGACGACATCTTCATCATATGGACCCACGGGAAGGAGGCCCTTGAGGAGTTCCACCTGGATTTCAACAGTTTCCACCCCACCATCAACCTCAGCCTGGACCAGACCACACAAGAGATCCACTTCCTGGACACTACAGTGCAAATAAGTGATGGTCACATAAACACCACCCTATACCGGACACCTACGGACCGCTGTACTTACCTACATGCCTCCAGCTTCCATCCAGGACACATTACATGACCCATTGTCTACAGCCAAGCCTGGGGTAGTCCTCACTGGAAATGCCAAGATCAGGGCGGGCTGCAAAAGGGAGAGCAGATACCCACCAGTCTTGAGAGTAACACTGAAGTTAAACTCCCCAACCAGTCACAAACTGTGCTTCTGATTCTACCCCACCCCACACACACACACACACAAACTGGTTATCAAGACGCAAAAGGAAATCACACAGCTCCCTCTATTGCATTCCAGTTCTCTGGCTCCCAATCAGCACCTAGGTCCGGTACACTGAGAAGTTATTTAAAAAACTCTGCTCATATATACAAAATGTTC
Source organism: Lepidochelys kempii (assembly GCF_965140285.1). NCBI lineage: Eukaryota > Metazoa > Chordata > Testudines > Cheloniidae > Lepidochelys > Lepidochelys kempii. The sequence continues at coordinate 51,219,653 of NC_136393.1, read as the reverse complement.
TTCTGATCCCAAAGGGTTAGCCATGTTCCCAGGGCAGTATAGGTTTGGATCTTACCCAAAATGCCATGCTGTCAGCCAATGCTTTAGTGTCTAAAACTAAAGCTTTATTATAAAGAAAAAGGAAGAGAGATGGTAAAACAGTCACATACAAAGCCTTCAAAGTCTCTCAGGTTCCTATCAGTATTGGTGAGTTTGCAGGCTTGAAAGTCCCTCTGGAAAACATTCACAGCTTGGATGGGTCATTCAGTCCTCTGTTCAGAGCTTCATTTGTAGAAAGGTTTCAGAGTAGCAGCCGTGTTAGTCTGTATCCACAAAAAGAAAAGGAGTACTTGTGGCACCTTAGAGACTAACAAATTTACTTGAGCATAAGCTTTCGTGAGCTACAGCTCACTTCATCGGACACATTCAGTGGAAAATACAGTGAGGAGATTTATATACACAGAGCACATGGTGTCTCAGAAACCATTGTCTCATTGTTACCAAGGAGAGTGATCAGGTAAGGTGAGCTATTACCAGCAGGAGAGCAGGGAGGGTGGGGGGAGTGGAGACCTTTTGTAGTGATAATCAAGGTGGGCCATTTCCAGCAGTTGACAAGAACGTCTGGGGAAGGGGGGGAATAAACATGGGGAAATAGTTTTACTTTGTGTAATGACCCATCCACTCCCAGTCTTTATTCAAGCCTAAGTTAATTGTATCCAGTTTGCAAATTAATTCCAATTCAGCACTCTCTCGTTGGAGTCTGTTTTTGAAGTTTTTTTGTTGAAGAATTGCCACTTTTAGGTCTGTAATCGAGTGACCAAAGAGACTGAAGTGTTCTCTGACTGGTTTTTGAATGTTATAATTCTTGATGTCTGATTTGTGTCCATTTATTCTTTTACGTAGCAACTGTCCAGTTTGGCCAATGTACATGGCAGAGGGGCATTGCTGGCCCATGATGGCATATATCACATTCGTAGATGTGCAGGTGAACAAGCCTCTGATAGTGTGGCTGATGTGATTAGGCCCTATGATGGTGTCCCCTGAATAGATATGTGGAATAGATATATTCTTCAACAAAAAAACTTCAAAAACAGACTCCAAGGAGAGACTACTGAATTGGAATTAATTTGCAACCTGGATACAATTACCTTAGGCTTGAATAAAGACTGGGAGTGGATGGGTCATTACACAAAGTAAAACTATTTCCCCATGTTTCTCACCCCCACACACACAGATGTTCTTGTCAACTGCTGGAAATGGCCCACCTTGATTATCACCACAAAAGGTTCCCCACTCCCCCTCCCCTCCCCGCTCTCCTGCTGGTAATAACTCACCTTACCCAATCACTCTGCTTACAGTGTGTATGGTAAAAAGAACAGGAGTACTTATGACACCTTAGAGACTAACCAATTTATTTGAGCATAAGCTTTCGTGAGCTACAGCTCACTTCATCGGATGCATACTGTGGAAACTGCAGAAGACATTATATACACAGAGACCATGAAACAATACCTCCTCCCACCCCACTCTCCTGCTGGTAACTCTCCTGTGTGGTAACACCCATTGTTTCATGTTCTCTGTGTATATAAAATCTCCCCACTGTATTTTCCACTGAATGCATCTAATGAAGTGAGCTGTAGCTCACGAAAGCTTATGCTCAAATAAATTTTTTAGTCTCTAAGGTGCCATAAGTACTCCTTTTCTTTTTGTTTGTATAATGGTTACTCCAGAGGTAATAAGCAGGAATAAAGACAAGAAGCAGGACTGAAGACAAAATGGAGAAGATGCAGCTGCCTTTTATAGGCTTTTGCCATGTGGCTTGTGCTACCTTTGTCCTAAACACAAGCTGCCCAGTACATGGCCTGAAAGCCTTAGAGTTCTGTCCATATGCCCTTGCCTGCCTTGCTGAGTCATCAGGTGTATCCCTTGCCTTCTCTCAATGGGTCAATTGTATAGCTGATGGTCCTTAATGGGCCATCAAGCAGCTAGGCAATGCTGATGCCAAACTGTCTGGGGGTGTCACCCAGAAGTATATCCCAAGTTTAAAATACAGACATATCTATAAAAAGAAAAGGAGTACTTGTGGCACCTTAGAGACTAACCAAGTCTCTAAGGTGCCACAAGTACTCCTTTTCTTTTTGGGAATACAGACTAACACGGCTGTTACTCTGAAACCAGACATATCTATAACTCATAATACAAAAGGTGACACAAACATATAAACAAGATTATCATATCTGGCAAATCATACCGTTTTTGCAGCTATCTTATGTGGCATATCTGGTATAACCCATTTTACAATTTAACACTATTGCTATTCATAATATCCTAAAGTGTCTCCCAGATTCCATACAGCGTCACACTTACATCCCAGCTTTCTGAATTGAGCAGGGCTGACTTTTCCTTGCCCGGTGTCTCAACCAGCTGGGAGACAGGCTGCCTCTGCTCTCTCTGGCAAAGTATCCAACAGGATGCTGCAGTTGCCCTGCTTCTAGCTAAACCCATGCAGGCTTTCCTTGCACATTCCTCTGGAGACTTTGTGCTCTACTGCAATGCCCCTCCTCCCCCCCAAAAAAATCCTAAAGTTGAGGCAGAGCAGAGGGGACCCCAGATCGGCTGGCTCCCTAACCTAAAAGGAAAGGATGGCGCACAGATGGAGAGGGAGCAAAGTAAACTGACCCCCATAACATCCTCTTGTAGTTTAATCCTGGCTCATCTGTTGGCTGAATCTGTCTCCCAGCACAAGAATTAGGGGACCACTGCCCAGTTAGAAGCCCAGAGCTGGCAGCGTGGCAGAGCATCATCACTTGGGCTCTGCTACCAGGCCACCTGGCTCCAGATGGTTCACTTTGGGAATGCGAGGGCACAGGGAGCCTGGTAACGACTGCGAGCCCTGTCCCTGAGTATCGAAAGCCATGAAGCTCTCGGCTGGATTGGGCCCCTGTAGCATAGGGGAGAGAGAAGCTCCCGTGGCTGTGCATAGGGCCTGTTTGCAAACCCTGCCTCTCCTATATTAGGCACTGGGGCATCGGCCCGTTGTGTTGGAACCAAAAAGGTCATTCTTCCACTGCCTCCAGTTTTCCAAAAAGAAAAGGAGTACTTGTGGCACCTTAGAGACTAACCAATTTATTTGAGCATGAGCTTTCGTGAGCTACAGCTCACTTCATCAGATGTTTACCGTGGAAACTGCAGCAGACTTTATATACACACAGAAATCATGAAACAATACCTCCTCCCACCCCACTGTCCTGCTGGTAATAGCTTATCTAAAGTGATCAACAGGTGGACCATTTCCAGCACAAATCCAGGTTTTCTCACCCTCCACCCCCCCACACAAATTCACTCTCCTGCTGGTGCTAGCCCATCCAAAGTGACAACTCTTTACATAATCAAGTCGGGCTATTTCCTGCATAGATCAAGGTTTTCTCACATCCCCCCCACCCCCATACACACACAAACTCACTCTCCTGCTGGTAATAGCTCATCTAAACTGACCATTCTCCAGGTTTAAATCCAAGTTAAACCAGAACATCTGGGGGGGGGGGGTAGGAAAAAACAAGAGGAAACAGGCTACCTTGCATAATGACTTAGCCACTCCCAGTCTCTATTTAAGCCTAAATTAATAGTATCCAATTTGCAAATGAATTCCAATTCAGCAGTTTCTCGCTGGAGTCTGGATTTGAAGTTTTTTTGTTTTAAGATAGCGACCTTCATGTCTGTGATTGCGTGACCAGAGAGATTGAAGTGTTCTCCGACTGGTTTATGAATGTTATAATTCTTGACATCTGATTTGTGTCCATTTATTCTTTTACGTAGAGACTGTCCAGTTTGACCAATGTACATGGCAGAGGGGCATTGCTGGCACATGATGGCATAGATCACATTGGTGGATGTGCAGGTGAACGAGCCTCTGATAGTGTGGCTGATGTTATTAGGCCCTGTGATGGTGTCCCCTGAATAGATATGTGGGCACAATTGGCAACGGGCTTTGTTGCAAGGATAAGTTCCTGGGTTAGTGGTTCTGTTGTGTGGTATGTGGTTGTTGGTGAGTATTTGCTTCAGGTTGCGGGGCTGTCTGTAGGCAAGGACTGGCCTGTCTCCCAAGACTTGTGAGAGTGTTGGGTCATCCTTTAGGATAGGTTGTAGATCCTTAATAATGCGTTGGAGGGGTTTTAGTTGGGGGCTGAAGGTGACGGCTAGTGGCGTTCTGTTATTTTCTTTGTTAGGCCTGTCCTGTAGTAGGTAACTTCTGGGAACTCTTCTGGCTCTATCAATCTGTTTCTTTACTTCTGCAGGTGGGTATTGTAGTTGTAAGAAAGCTTGACAGAGATCTTGTAGGTGTTTGTCTCTGTCTGAGGGGTTTTCAGTGCAGCCGCTCAGGGAAGAGGGTGAGCCAGGGCAACGCCTCTCCTAACCAGTTCCTGTTAAAGACCCCGCCCGCTCAGCAGCACCACTTCCTAGGGCTGGGGTTGTTTCCAGACCCATTCGGGCAGTTGAGCTCCAGGCCAGGCTCAGGAGTGACTGTGCAAATAAGTGTCTTCCTCAGCAAGCTTTAACTTCTGCAGGCTGAGGGGGCTGAAGCTGCCCAAGCTGTGTTATGATGCTTCATGCTGTCCTGGGTGCTATTTGTACGCCGCATGCCCCCTCCCCAAGAGGTAGGGCAGTGCAATAACACCCATGGTACATAGCCTGGGCCTCAGGACCCCCTGACTCGCTTGCCCACGGTCACACTGGGACTAGATAGCTGAGCCAGGAATTGAATCCAGGTCTCGCATTCTAGGCCAGCCCCTATCGGACCATTCACAATCTCTTCCTCCAAGAACAACCTCAGAGAAGGCTGCAGTGGGGCACAGCAGGCTTCTGAGGGGGTATCACTAAGACCCAAACACCTCAAAAGTCCCTTGCCGTATCCCGTAGGGACCGACGGTCATTAGGTCTTTGGAGGTCACTAGAAGCCCAGCATGGGTGGTAGGTACCATAGGCTGGGGGAGGTTGTGCCTTCCCAAACAGCCAGATGTGGCCCCGCCCACACTCTGCTCCCAGACCCCGCTACCCCAGCTTGCCACCCTCTACATGCATGGCTCCAGCCCCCAGGCAGTGCTGGCCACAGCTGGGGGCTGCACCAGCGGCCCTCCTGGTGCTCCGGGGCTGGGGCTGGTGGCTGCAGTGGGGTGGGTGCAGAAGAAGTGGGGCCTTGGGTGGAATGGGTGGGGCTGCGAGTAGCCTCCCCCAGCCGGGGGGGTCACGTGCCGCCCATGAAGCCCAGAGTATTGTGGGAGTGCTGACAGGGTGCTTGCTACCCTTGAAATACAAAGGAAGGCACTTCCTCCTGCAATGCTTCCAGTCTAGTAGCCAACCATAGCTGTCTGGATCTCTAGTCTAGCCTAGTGCCTGCTGCATATTGGGGGCTGGCTCTGGCAAGGGGGTCACCAAAGAGTTGGTGGCAAAGATGTGTTCTACGGAGGGCTTGGAATGGAAGGAGCGGAGGCTGTTTGGGATGGGAGGGTATTTAACTAGATCCTATTACAGCTTGGAGGGCTACATAGTGCTAGCCTCCATCACCTGCTGCAGCTTCTTCTGACTACAGAAGCCACCACTTTCTGCCCTCAGTGCTGTGTGCTACTCAACAGCTGGTACGTTCCACTCCACAAGTAGCTGCCTTCTTAGGGCTAGAAGTTGAGTGCAGTAGGTGAGAGGTGGTAGAGGACCCTGAGTCATGAGTTGTTATTGACAGCGGCTCAGAAGCAGGCAGTGGGCAGCAGGGATGACTCAAAGCTTATGAACTCCAACCAGCAGGAGAACAGAGACCCACTGGAGGAAGACGGCATCTGGGCAGCAGGCCAAGGCCAATGGGTGGGGAAGCCAGAGGTAATCCCAGAGCGCTGATGCCCACTGGGAACCTTGCCAGCCTTGCAACAGCCAACTAGAAGGGTGCAATTCAACCTAAGTTGCAATGTAAGGAATTGTGACTTCGTTCTTGGCTTGCTGTTGTATCCATGAGTCTCTAATATCGCCACTTAAACTGGAAGGGTTGTATCATGCCTCAGCCTTTTATTGTAAGTAAAGTTGGGACACTTTTGTTGTCTGTCAGTGCTTCTTTGACTAAGCAAACTCATGGGGCCAGTGATGTGGCATTCTCCAAGGGTTTACATTGCCGACCTGTATGTAAGCGTAACTAAAGAGACATTGCAACACTGTTGTTTAGTACACTTGTCTGTTTCTGTAGTATTGCAATTAAACATTCATTGTACAAGGGCGTGGTTGGACTGAGTGAATAGTGTTACTGAGAGTCTTTTTTTATAGAGATGCTAACATTACAAGATGGTAACAGAACTCCAAAGTTGTGCAGGAAGGCCACACGGAAGTGCAAAAGGTTTCTCTTCACCAGACTAAGGACCACAACTTGAAAAAATGTGTTTGCCAGCAATGAATGGGACGATCCCCCTACCAAGTGTGGATGGTGGTGGGGCACACAACAAAGCTATTGCTTTTTGCAGAACAAACTTTCCATTCAAAATAAGCTTCTAGCCCTTATGGCTGCAAAACTTTCAATGTGACCTGATGCCGTGGTTTTTATTTGAGTCCCTAAGCAACTCCAGTGCCAAAGCTGCTGCTCTGGGTTTTGCCCGGAAGCAGTGGTAGAATTAAATTAGTAAGACTATAGTCTGTTTTGCTGCTGTTCAAAATCCTCTGCATTTGTGAAACTGTCCATTCCTCCCAAACAAACTGGGTGAGGGAATAGAGTAGCAGAGACCTATTCTCTTCAACTTTACAGCAGCCAGGAGGCTATGCAGATGAAAGAGGACAGAGATGTTTCTCTCTTCCAGTTGGGGGACTAGGTATGGTATCATCTTAAAATCTAAGCTTTAGACACTTACTAGCATTGATCCAACAAATGGAGGACTCAGCATCCTTAATCCTAACTTCTGTGGATGGCACAGTGGCTGGCTTGTCCCCAAAGTGTTGCCTCTGAGCATTGCTGAATGGCTAACTCCTATATTCAGGGGTGTGGCATTCTTTCATGTGAATCTAAAGCTTCCTAATAAGAGAGTGTGATAGGGCCTTCTGTGGCCAGGCAGCCTACTGGCTAGATTGTTGATTAGGGGGCTATAGGGGAACCTGACCCCTCCTTCTCCATCAGGTCCAGGATCCTGTGTTGCTCAAACCCCTAAATAGGGGAGATGGATCTTTCTCCCAGCCGTGGGCGGGGGGTCAGGACCTGTTTTCCTGGGTTGCTCCCCTATGCAAGTCCTTTTAGTTTGGGGCATGGCCCCACTAGTCCCGTTTCCCCACAATTGGAGCTTATCTGCAGGCTCCCCTTCACAGGGGAAGACTTACTTTTTGCCTCCAGTGGCTACGTTGGCAGGCAGGTTGCCGGTCCATGCCTTCAGCCAGGCATACAGAGAGCTTCTGCCTCTTGGTCAGTCAGCCCTTGACTGAGCCAGGCTCCCTTCTTTTCTCCCCTCTCCAGGCCTGGCACTGGCTGCAGGTATAGTGGGGCAGGGCTAGCTGATCCCACAGATTTTCTTTAACCCCTGCTGTACCTGGCCGCAGTCCCTCTGCTCCTTCACAGAGGGTAACAAACTTTAGATGAACCACTATTATAATCAAACATGAAAAGTAGATACAGATGCTCTCTGTGCAGTTGCAATATACTTAGTGCTTCTGAGCCCAAGTAGGAGTCTTGTCTGGTGCATTCTGTCCTCCATCTCTAGAGATGCTTGATACTGGTGGCTTTCAGGATTGAACATTTCCACCATTGTGTGGAGCAGCAACAAGTCCTTTTGGAATTTAGAGAAATAACCTAAATTAAAACTTTTTTCCAGTGCTTAATCTAAAACTGAGTTGTGATGGCACATGTGACAGACTTCTGGGGACAAGACTGCAGTAAAAATGTCTCCTATTCCTATTCCAATTCCAATCTTCCTATTCCTATGATGTAGGTCATTTCTGCATCAATTTCAGAACTCTGAATGCAGAGTGTGGATTCATGGTTTGGTAAGTATCTCACAGTGGGAGACTAGGGTGTCTGCTTTCTGCTGAGCTGAGGCTTTGGGAAAGGGAAATGTCCCTGCCCTGGGAAACTCTCTTATGTTAGGCCTGACTATGTTAGGCGCTACTTCAGTAAATGACGTGTCTAAAACCTAAGTACAGTAAAATGCTATCCCTGATCAAGAACTAGTGAGTTGATGACAGGCTTCGCTAACATCATAATTACTTGTATACCATGTGGTATTGTTACAAATGTTTAATATACAATGTGTTGAGAGTGTTTCCCACAGGTCTGAAAGCCAGTCTGGAGAATGTTCCTCCTGCAGAGAATGTGGCAACTGTCTTGCAGCACAAGCCTGCCTTTTCAAAGGCTAATCTGCCGCAAGCTATTGTTTCACCAATGGTGAAATCCAGTAAGTTGGCACGATTCTGAAAAAATAACCTCCATCCACTTGAAGTAGAGAGGCATTGGTGCTAAAAGTGGCATAATGGCTTAGTCCAGGATGGTTCTGTGAGGTTGTTACAGCCTTCTTGGAACAACAGGACAGACATGTCTTAGTACACTTGCAGACTTGCTAGTTCATGGCTCTGATGTTGTTTCTGTCTCCCACACGCCCCCAGTACCATTTCATGGGCAACTTTCCGGAGATCTACAACGAGTCGCTGCCTTCATGGCATGGAGCCAGCGGAGTGGGGCATGGTCGGTAATGAGGGTGAAGTGCACGGCCAGAAGATAGTAACGGAGTGAGTCCATGGCTCATTTTACTGCCAGGGCTTCTTTCTCAATTACAGAATAGGTCTTCTCTCGTGAGAATAACTTCCTGCTAATATAGAGGATGGGGGTGTTTGTGTGCCCCCTAGGCCCACGTCTGTTTGTGTTTGTCTGTCTGGTCCACTGGATCCTTTCAGGACTCTTGTTCTTGAGGAGATTGGAAAGGGGGGCCACATTGGAGGAGAACCCTGGGATAAAGCGGCAGTAATATCCGGCTCGTCCTAGGAATCTATGTACATGCCCGCGTTAGGGCGCCCTGACCTGGCTGGTGCTACAGCCGGATGGTGGGGCAGACTTGGCGGCAGCGCTCTGCCCTTCTTATCGGGGTGTCCCGGCACCCCCCGTGGCACTGAGTCCACTCAATGCAGGGTGTCGCTCCCCCAGATATCATGTCTGAGGGGTCCAGGCTGTATGTCGGCCTTGATCCCAGACTTCTTCTCGAGTCTCGGGGTGCCCGGCCCCGATGCTGGGACCTGCATCGCTGGCCTGATCAGAGTCTCCATGGCTAAAAAGTCCTCCGTCAGAGCGATGGCCATGCTCAGCGTCGTCAGCCGGTGCTGGAGGATCCAGGCCCTCTCTCGGGTCGGGAGGATGTGCACAAACTGCTCCAGGACAGTCTGTTTGGTAACGTCATTCACGGTCTGTCGCTCGGGCTGCAGCCACCTCCAGCAGGCATCCTTCAACTCCTGGGCCACAACCTAGGGTCTGGCGCCCATTGGACAGACCTTTTTGTGGAATCGCCACCGGAAGGTTTCCAGAGTGATATCCAAGGAGTCTAAGATGGCTGCTTTCACTTGTCTATAATCCCTGGCCTCATCATTCGGGAGCCCCCAGGAGGCGGTTTGAGCTGCCCATGTCAGGTGCGGGGTGAGGAGGGTGGCCCATTGGTCGGGAGGCCTTCCAGCCACCGACGCAGCCCGCTCAAGTGTCACAAGAAAAGCCTCAGGGTCGTCTTTGGGTCTCATCTTGGCCAGTCGCACTGGCACGGTGGGGCCAGGTGCTCCCATGGTCTGGGACCTAATGGGACCAGGCAGCAAGGCTGCCAGGTGCTGGGGGCACTGCTGCTGCTGACAACATTGGGCCCACAGCTCACGAAGTAGCTGCTGTTGCTGGGCACCCAGCTGTTGCACCAGTTGCTCTTGGCCAGGAATTTGAGTTTGTCCATCTCCACTGTTGTTAAAGGAACCACTGGAGCCTGACTTGCTTAAGACTCCTTCTCACAGGGGCAGGGTCGCTACCCGTGTTCTCCGCCAAGTGTGGTGGACTCACAGTTGTCCCTCCCTCTCTGGGTCGGAGGGAGGCCACTCGGCTTCACTCCAGTGGCTGTCCAGTCTGCTCTGGCTGCCCTGCTGGTTGGAGGTCTCCCTGGCTGCGGCTGCTGCAGCTGTGCGGGGGGCCCTGCCGGCCTGCCCTCTGGAGGGAAGCGACTGACCCTGGGGTCTGTGCTGGCTGGCGCTGCTGCTGCTTCGGAGCCTTGTGCGGAGGAGGAGGAGGAGGACGGGACACTGTGCAAGGGGTTTATGTTGCTGGACTAAGAGACTTTCCATCTTTGCTCCTGTGGGGGTGGCAGCTACTGCTGCTGTGGGGAGCAGGGGGAGAGGTATGGATCCCTCCCCCAGCCCATCTGCTCCCCCCTACACCATCACCACTACCCATCACCCCCATTACCATCTGGACCTGCTCTTCGCCCCTCGACGTGGCTGTTTGCTCACGCTTCTCACCATCTGGGACAGATTGCAGCAGCAAGCAGAGGCTGCTTCCCAAGCGCACGTGGGTGCACGTGCCTCCTCTCCTTGGACTTGCCTCCCCCCAAGTTGCATTTGGCTCTCCCCCACCCTTTTTTGTCCCTGGCCCCCCTACAGCATTTGCCCCCTTTCCCTTGCTGTCTTCCCCTTGTTGTCCATTTTGTTTCCCACCCCCACTTCTGCCTTGGTCCCTTAGGAGTTTTTTGTTACTTTGCGCCCCCCTCCCCCTGCAGCTCTGGACTGTTAGTTTGCCTGCCCTGCCCCAGCCTTCAGAGCTTGTCCCTGTGCCTCTCCAGCTCCTCCCCCCCCCCCCCCCGCCTGTTTCCAGTTGGGTCTCCTTTTTCCCTAACCTCCCATTGCTCCCCTGCTCACTCAGTCCCCTTGTTTCATGCACCCAGGCCTCCTCCCTAAGTGCTTGTGTCCCTTTTCCATTGCACCCCCCCATTCACTGAACCCCCCACAATGATATTGTGGTCCCTCCCCTTCCTAGTGCACTGGAGGAGTTGGTATCCCCCCCTTCCCTGCCTCAATTGGCCTCCCTGCGCACCCACCCATTGGCCCTCTCCTCCCCTGCCCACAGCCTAGCGGGGAGGAGTGGAAGACCTTTTCCCTCCCCCCCACCTCCTGCCCCTTGCCAAAATGGTGGGGAAACCTATGGGTCGTGCCCCTTCTGCTGACTCTGTGGCCCCCCTCTGCTAATTCCCGTCTCTCCCTGGGGCTAACCTCTCGACCATCGCCAGCCTCTCTGCCTCTGATCAGGTGCTGCGGATGCCAGGGGACACGAGTCCAGACGCCACCACTGCCATGGCCACTACCTCCTCTGGGTTGGGGGGGAACCCCCTTGGCCGGTAAAAAGGGGCAGGGGAAGAGCCCCGCCCCGAAAGTGAAGCCTCCCCTGCTGTTCCCTCCACCAGCTCCAGGGGCACCCCCCCTTGGCCCCCAGAGCGTACACGCAGATGGCCACAGCCCCTCCACACGCCACTATAGCATCTTCCCCAACCGCCGCCTCCAGTCCATCCCTGGTGGCCAGGGTCCCCTCCCCACCCAGGAAGCACGGCGTCTGTTGCCTCCTGGTGCCCACCTCGCCCCATGTGGAGACCTACATGCAGGCATTGGCATGGGTGGTGGGGCCCATGGTCCTGGTGGCGGCCTCCAAGATGTACAGGAAGGTTGTCGTTTTCCTGGCATGGGAGGCCCCTGCCCAGGTGGCAGTGGAGAAGGGCCGGGGAGGATGTTTGTCCCATTTTGCCCCTTGAGGACCTGGGCATATGGGTGGTTTTCACTTCCATCCTGCCCTTCCTTCCCAACGCTGCCCTTCTGCTGCACCCTGGGAAAATCCCCTATCTGTCATCAGCCCTCTCCCACTGGGCTGCAAGGACCCTGCCCTCCATCACGTTCTGTCCTTCTGCTGGCAGGTCCAAATGCAACGGCCCCCGGCAGCGCGTGACGCAGAGGCAGTTGTGGCATCCTTTCTGGTGCCCCAACAGGGAGTCCATTACCGGGCGCACTACTCCTCGGGGGATGCCTGGTGTTACCTCTGCCGGGTGACGGGGCACATCCAGAGGGATTGGCCCCTGGCCCAGCATGGAGGGGTGCCTGGGACCCCCGAGATCTGGGAGGGCACTGGCCCTGCCATCGCCGGCAACCCTGGCTGTCTAGCTCCTATAGTCACCCCTCCTCCTTCTGCCATTGCTCCCGCTCGGGCCCCGGGGGTAGCCCCCCCCCCGGCGCGCCCAGACGAGCAGGTGGGCCCTGCCTCTGTCATATGCAGTCCAGCGGGGCCCGTGGAGGAGAGGGGCAGCAGGGCCATCCCTGGGCAAGGTCAGTAACCGATTGTTGCAGGGGCCAATACGGGCCGCCAGCACTCCTGCCCACAAGGATCCACCCCAGCCCTCACAATGAAATCCAGGGCTATAGGGTGGGCCTCCGCAGGTGCCAGGTGCTCTCCTGCCTTTGGGAGTGGGGTGGGAGGCTACTCTGTGATTTTCCTGCAGGAAACCTACATGGATCCAACCGCCGCCATCAGTTGGAATGGGGGGACGGGATGTATTTCAGTCATCTCAGCGCTCATTTGGTTAGGGTGGCCCCCCTGTTCTCCCCTGTCCTATGGCCTGAGGTGCTGGGGGTCGCCGAGGTCATGCTGGGTCGCCTGCTGCACTTCCAGGCCTGCGTGGAGGGGTTGACGTTGACTCTGGTCAATATCTAGACCCCGACATCAGGCGAGGAGTGGGTGTATTTCTATCAGCAGGCATCTGCCATCCTTGTGAGTGCCTGGGCTTGGGCGGGACCGCTCTGGAACCGAGAGCAGCCAGGTCACCACGGGCGTCCTCCCGGAGATCGTCCATCGTCACTCCCTGGTGGACATCTGGCTCGGCCACCACCAGGACGACAATTCCACCTTTACCTATGTCCAGATGGAAATCAATAGGTTGCGCTACTCCTGGTTGGACTGCATTTATCTATCACGCTCCCATCTTGCATGGGTCCACTCCTCCAGCATGCAGTCGGCCCCATTCTCGGACCACCATCTGGTGGCCGTGACGGCCTCTCTCATCTCAGAGAGCCCAGGGCCAGCCTGTTGGCATTTCACTTAGAGCCTGCTGGAGGACGTGACTTCGTGACATCCTTCCAGGAGTTCTGGATAGCCTGGCGAGGGCAGCGGCGTGCCTTTACCTCGGCCTGGTGGTGGTGGGATGTGGGGAAGATGCGCGCCTGGCTCTTCTGCCGTGACTATACCCAGGGCGCCAGCCAGCAGAGGGATGGGGTGATAGAGCAGTTGGAGTGGGATGTCTGGGAGGAGATTGCTTTCAGGAGCACTGGAGTTCTCTGATCAGTATCCCCCTCTGGTTCCCTAGTTTTGAACCTGTGATCTCCACTCCCTGCCCTGTTATTTCTCAGTTGTGCCCCGTCTTTAGTTGAGTCCTGGGTCCAGTGGTTCTTCCCACATGGCAGGGGGAGGGACCCTTAGTGTCCTGGATTAGGTGGGCAATGATGACATAGCAGTATCAACTCTTCATGAATGGTCCCATATTGATATAACTGGAGACTGACATCTGCTTAATCCACCACATGCAGCAGCTGTGTGAACTTGTGCATGATATCCTGTCAGTGTGCTTATTTCCTAACCCAGAGGCCCCATCTGTAGGGGTAAGAAGGTGGTTCAGTTTCATACCTGGTGGCTGAGATAACCCCGTTGTGCGCTGGTGACTTCCAGGATGTGTGGGTATCTGGAATTGGACTGAAGGTGGAAGAGCCCCTTTGCTGATGGTAATACTCAAAAGTTGCTACTGAGTGAGGCTGAGTTCAGACTTGCAACCTAGATGTGCCAGGGGCTTTGTACCATAGTACAAATCACAGGAGTGATTTTAGGTTTCCAACTTGCAGTGTAACAATTAGCTGCTGTTAGTCTCCTCTGAAGCATATCCGTATGTAGTGCTGTCTGGATTTCAGTGACTCTTTCCAGGAAATATTGAAATACATTATGTGGGACTGACTGTCCTTCCCAAAGACCACATGGGAGACTTGACACTACTCTTTCCTGCAGTAGGGTATCCAGAAGACAGTCAGCCCAACACAAGATTGGCAGATGAAATTCAATGTTGATAAATGCAAAGTAATGCACATTGGAAAACATCATCCCAACTGTTAAGGAAAAGTTAGCATATGTGACTCCATTTTAGTTTGGGGCCCACCATTGTCTAAAAGCAAGCACATCATGTACCAGGAGGAGGGTTCCCTAGATACTGCATTCCTGTGAAAATCCTCCTCCTTGTCTCCAGCCTGCCTTGACTCCCGGTATCTGTTCTTTGTCCGTCTCTAACTCCCTATCTCCTGGCCTTTGATGTGAGGCCTCCTATCCTGATAATAAAAATTACTGATGCATTGCTTTAGGACCATACTGTGTAATTAACATACTAGTTTAGCACGAGCAAGCAGGGATAGGTGGTAGATAAGAAAAGGGTTTGTTTATTGGCTAAGGTTTCCGATGCATGAGGGCAACATGCTTTGCTAAGAGGTATATAACCTTTGTATAATCTGTATTCGGGGTCCCTTCCTGGTTAGCAGGGGGGCACCAAGCTCGAGCGTAATAAACTTGGTGTTTTTTGGGAACTCTGCAGTTGTGGACTTTGTTTATGTGCCTCAGCCTAGATTCGAACTGTGCGTGTCCTACCAGGTGTAATTCGCAGCATTTGTGTGCGTGTCCTACCAGGTGTAATTTGTAACACAACTATAAAATGATGGGCTCTAAATTAGCTGTTACCCCTCAAGAAAGATCTTGGAGTCATTGTGGATTGTTCTTTGGAAACATCTACTCAATGTGCAGGGGCAGTCAAAAAAAAGAACAGAATGTTGGGAATCATTCGGAAAGGGACAGATAATCAGACAGAAAAGGTCATGTTGCCTCTGTAGAAATCCACGGTTCGCCCACAGCTTGAATACTGCGCGCAGATGTGGTTGTCCCATCTCAAAACAGATAGACTGGCATTGGAAAAGGGCAACTAAAATGATGAGGGGAACAGCTGGAACAGCTGCCATATGAGGAGAGATTAATAGGACTGGGACTTTTCAGCTTAGAAAAAGAGATGACTAAGGGGGGTATGAGAGAGGTCTATAAATGTGGAGAAAGTAAATAAGGAAGTGTTGTTTACTCCTCATAACACAAGAACTGGGATCACCAAATGAAATTAATAGGCGGTGTGATACAGTCAGGGCGGACGGCTGCAAGAAGGTAGTGGAAGGCAGATATGTTAGCCCTAGAATGTTAAAGGCCCTTTCTCCTACAAACTGAGAAGGGGTTACCTCAGATTAATTGAATCCAAGTAAGGGCTGCCTGAGACCTTTTAAAACCCCTCCTCCAGTGAGGAAAAGAGAGGAGAGAGAGACAGACACCAGCTATTACCAGGCTTGTAGCAGCAGGGAATTAGCTTCTCCAGGAGGAGAGGTCGTGTTCCTTCCCATAAGGGAAGCAGACAAGCCCAAGTGCCAGCTAGGAGAAGGACTGACACCCCAGGACAAACAACAGGATGACACTCTGTCCCAGCGAGGAGGCAGGGAAAGGTATCACCCTTTGTTGGGTCTATGGGACTATTTCCTTTTCTTGAGTGGGGAAGTAGCGCCCCTTAGGCTTACCCTCAGGCATGCCCTGAAGACACAACCAAGGGAGCACTGAAGGGGGAAGGCAAACCCTGCCTGATTAGGACTGACTACCCCAGGCCCACCATTACCAGAGGGGAAAAATGCTAAGGCTGGCGAGAGAATAAGAGGTGCCTTGCCCCAGCAGCAGATTCAGAAACAAACAAACGGAAGTATTTCTTCACACAAAGCACAGTTAACCTAACTTGCCAGAGGACGTTGTGAAGGCCGAGACTATAAGAAGGTTAAAAAAAAAGAAATAGATAACTTCATTGAGGATAGGTCCATCCTGGCTAATAGCCATTGATGGACAGGGATACAAAACCTGTAGTCCAAACTGTGGGGCAGTGCAGAAGTAGCTCTGAGTCCCAGTTGCTGCTCAGGGGTTGTCTGCACGGGGTAACTGACTCCCTGTTTCAGAGTAGCAGCCGTGTTAGTCTGTATTCGCAAAAAGAAAAGGAGGACTTGTGGCACCTTAGAGACTAACCAATTTATTTGAGCATAAGCTTTCGTGAGCTACAGCTCACTTCATCGGATGCGTTCAGTGGAAAATGCAGTGAGGATGTTTTATACACACAGACCATGAAAAAATGGGTGAAACAAGGGGATGTCTGAGGAACAGTGGAGGGTGGGGGGGTAAGAAAAAACAAGGGGAAATAGGTTACTTTGCATAATGACTTAGGCTTGAATAGAGACTGGGAATGGTTAAGTCATTATGCAAGGTAACCTATTTCCCCTTGTTTTTTCCTCCCCCCCTCCCCCACTGTTCCTCAGACGTCCTTGGCAGTTTCCACGGTATGCATCCGATGAAGTGAGCTGTAGCTCACGAAAGCTCATGCTCAAATAAATTGGTTAGTCTCTAAGGTGCCACAAGTACTCCTTTTCTATTTCCCCTTGTTTTTTCTTACCCCCCCCCCTCCACTGTTCCTCAGACATTCTTGTTAAACCCTGGATTTGTGCTGGAAATGGCCCACCTTGATTATCATACACACTGTAAGGAGAGTGATCACTTTAGATAAGCTATTACCAGCAGGAGTGTGGGGTGGGGGGAGAGAAAACCTTTTGAAGTGATAAACACCCATTTTTTCACGGTCTGTGTGTATAAAACATCCTCACTGCATTTTCCACTGAACGCATCTGATGAAGTGAGCTGTAGCTCACGAAAGCTTATGCTCAAATAAATTGGTTAGTCTCTAAGGTGCCACAAGTACTCCTTTTCTTTTTGACTCCCTGTGTGGATGCTCTTATTTCTGGAATAAGGGCTTTATTCCATATTACTGTAATCCAAGTGGATTGGGTTAACCCAGGATAAGAGCACTCACACAGGGAATTAGTGAGGAATACTACTCTGCTTTAAATTCACACCCTACCTTAATCTGCATTAATTTCACTGTAGACAAGGCCTTAGTCTCCAGACCCTCCCCTTCCCCATAACTTCAGGACTGAGGCTTTTAACCATTTCAAGTTCTTTAGTATTTAAGTGTTGGGGATGAGCTGTCTACAACCATCATCTGCCTTCTTGCAGATGTAACTCTACCTGAGTCTGAGTCAGACCTGTGCACCATGTAGCAGACAGCATGACCATCACCAAACAGACAGAGGCAGACGTATCCACCAAAAAAGATTTTTCCACATTTTTAACAGCATATTTCTGGAACCATATCAAATGGCATGTCTAAAGTGTATTAGGCCACAAATCTACCTGGAAACACAGCTTAACTATCTTGTGAAATATAAAGGGCTAAGGATGGCTTTGCAGGCCTGATAGAATGCACATAACTCCATAGAGAACACAGGATTTGGATGAGCATAAACTGTTCCTCCTCAGTATCAGTTTCATGGGGTTTTCTCCTTTTTAGGACAACCTGCGAAGAGAACTGCTGGTCAGGTAACAAAGCCAGTTGACTTCCATTTCTGCTCAGATGAGAGGATTAAACAGCACACAGAAAGCCAACCTGGGAATGAATACAAGAAACTGGATTTCGTAGCAGCACTGAGAAAGTACCCCGCAACTCCGGTGAGAGGATGAGGAAGCAAAGGTGCTACCTGATTGTTCTAGATCTATTGGTGGCTGTCTCTTCCTGTTCCACTGTTTGCTAATGTGGGATTTGCTGATAGTAATTCACTGGGTGTGAATGAAAGAGGTCATGTGGGATGTGACAGACTAGTAGAAGTGCTGTGGACTTACTGAGCTACACAATGCTGGCTGTCGGCATCTCTGCAGAGTTTCCAAACTGGCCGATCCCAAGTTTTTAGTATGTCCAATCAGCTCACAAGTGGTGGAAGTGGAATCTGGAATCCCATCTACTATTCCAACAGGTTGAGTTCCCATGAGGCTTTGAAACAAGAGTAGTATGCCTTTCCTTGTACACCTACTCCTCAGATCTCCAAGGTAGGAACTAAGTATTCTTCCCTTATAGATGATTCCTTATCAGCAAGGCAGTCACAAGTCCTCATCCTAGTAACATACCAAGGATTCGATTTCCAAGCTGGAGTCTGCTTATTTAGCTACCTCTGAGTATCCATGCAGTAGGGTCTATCCCCAGCAGGGCTGAGTATGCACAGCTGTTCAAATTAGTGGGAGCTGTGGGTGCTCTTGACTCTGCATGGATTCTCTTCTTGCTGTCAAGGTAGTTTTGGGAGGAGAGAACTTCAGGGAGTTCATTAATACAAGTTGAAGATATGTCTACAGTATCTTCTACATAGTTACCTGTTGAGGTGGCAGTTGAGCGGTTAGGTGTAAACGGTGTTCTTGCTACCAGATGGGACTGGGTGAATACAGTAATGAAGGTAGTGATGTCTGCCCAACAACTGGGGAAATTGTTCCATGTAACAGAACACAGCCTCTGTGACTCCCCGGAATCGTATGTCATTAAAAAGGAGATACTGGCCATGGCTGCTGGGGTTGTGCCAGTAGTAACTGGAATCCCACTGGATTTCAATACTTTAGCTTTTAAGACTGCATTGTTAGATGGTTTGAATTCAAGAATGAAGGTAATTTTAGGACCCATAGATCCAGCTAGGGGATACCCAGAGTTAAAACATGAAATTTTTCGAGAAGCTGTAGTTTTTCAAGACATGCAGGGACAAGCGGGAAAAGGAAATAAGGACAGGAATATGGAGCCTGTACAGGCGGTAACTTTTGCCAACAACTGGGCCCCCAGATCTCCAAGGGGAGCTGGGAGGAAAGGGGCCCGCTGCACTGTGACGTGTTAGAGGAAGGGGACAGGGAGGTGCAATGGACAGCAGAGGAGCAAGAGGAAGAAATGGATCTGGACGTGGGTATCAGATGCAGACTAGAGGATGTCTGGCTCAAGCTGGGAAAGGTACATTGAACTTCCCTGCTCCCATACTCCAAGCCGGCTATGCTCCCTGCAGCCGGTTCGCTTCCAAACCACACCCAGGGACCAACTGTACATGCTCGTGCTCCACACATTGCATGTCCTCACCCTCTTATCCCACCACGACTCCAAGTGGCGGGACTATTTACCACCTGTGGAGGGTGAGGAGCCCCGGTGGGCCAGCCTCTATTCCACCTTGGTCCCACGGCCCACCAGAGACATCGGTTGGCAACTCCTTCATGGAGCCGTAAGCACGGGTGTGTATCTGGTGTGGTTCACCCCCATTCCCGAGGCCTGCCCCTTCTGCAGAGTGAGGGAGAGCCTGGCACATGCCTACCTCGAATGCACCATGTGGCAGCCCCTATTCCGGCTCCTCCAGAACCTCTTGTTGAGGTTCTGGCTGCATTTTTCCCCCCACACCTGTTCATTTTCGCACACCCTATCCATGGCCCCACGAAGTCGTGAGACCTCCTCATCAACCTCCTCCTGGCTCTGGCCAAAGTTACCATCTATAACACCAGGAGGAGGATGTTGGACGAGGGGGTGCTCTGCAACTGTGGGGCCTATTTCTGTTCCTCCCTAGTCTCACGTCTCCGGGCAGAGTTTTACTGGGCAGCGTCCGCTGGCTCCCTCAACAGCTTTGAGGAGCAGTGGGCGCTGTCCAGGGTTCTCTGCTCGGTGTCTCCATCTGGTACCCTTGTTTTTAACCTGTGACCATCACTCCCGACCCTGTTTTCTCATTAGTTGTCCCACGCAATCAGTTGGAATCCAGGTCCAGAGGTCCCTCCTTGCGCTCACCCACCTCCCAGGATATCCAATAAGGTCTCACTATATGCACCCCACCCGCGCTTCAAGCCATTTGGAGGAGCGCGGGTCCACTGCTCTGTCTCGATGTTTACCTTTCTGCCACTCATTCTTCTCCGCCAGAGAACTGGCAGGGTTTGGAGGCCAGGATGGGTGAGTGGCGAGGGAGATGGACAGGACTGCTCCAGTGTCTCTCCCTGTGCGGGAGGGCACTGGTGCTGAACCAGCTAGTTCTGTCCCTGCTCTGGCACTGGCTCAACACCCTGAGCCCGGTCCCAGGGATCCTGGCCAGGCTCCACAGGACAGCTCTGGAGTTTTTCTGGCCAGGACTGCACTGGGTGTCTGCAGGGGTCCTGAGTCTTCCCCTGGAGAAGGGAGGACAGGACCTGGTCTGCCTTCGTAGCCAGGTCCATGTCTTCCGCCTCCAGGCCCTGCAGAGACTCCTTTGTGGTGCAGGTACTCCAGCGTGAAGCATGTTGGAGCATGCCTTCCTCCGCCACCTGCTCCTCCTGCCTCTCTGCAGTCTGCTCTGGATGGGAACCACTTGTGCATCTTTATGTAATATCAGGCTGTTAAGAAAGAGATCCTGTCCTAATAACACCCACTATCACCAGATAAAGAAACAGATCTTAAGATGGTTAAAGAAAACTTAGTTTGATGGCATCTGTCTGGCAAGAAATCTCTGATCAATAGTTTCTTTATTGTTTTGTCTTTATGGTCCCCACTTTTCTATTTCAGAGTAACAGCCGTGTTAGTCTGTATTCGCACAAAGAAAAGGAGTACTTGTGGCACCTTAGAGACTAACCAATTTATTTGAGCATGAGCTTTCGTGAGCTACAGCTCACTTCATCGGATGCAATGAAGTGAGCTGTAGCTCACGAAAGCTCATGCTCAAATAAATTGGTTAGTCTCTAAGGTACCACTAAGTACTCCTTCACTTTTCTATTGTTTGTCCGGTCTCTGCTTGGTTCTTTGTTTCTGTCAGTGACATAATTGATTTCGCTAGGTGTAAATTAAGGTGGTGGGGTATGAATGGTTAGAGAATTTTGTTACAATGTGTTAGGATTGGTTAGATAGATTTCAGTACAATGATTGGTTAAAGTCTAGCGAAGCAGGATTCAAGTTTCACTGTATAAACTGGGGTCCAAGAAGGAGACCAGCAGGAAGAAAGAACAGAAGAAGAAGACGACACAGCCTAAGATCAAAGCTGCTAAGAATTCTCTGCACGATTGTGACCTGAAGCAACCAGATGAGACTGACCTTGCGGGGCCAGCAGGGAAAGGCCACCAGCCTGATCAGGACCGGTGAGCAGAGCACTGTATGTTTAGCATGTGTATTCTGCTTGGTAATGGTCAATAAACAGAGGACAAGGATATTACAGTGGGAGGCTCTTTCACTGGTAAAAGGTCCTGCAAACCCGCCAAGTGTTAGGCCTTTGCCCTAGGAACTGGGTAAAGGTGGTGGGAATTGGGTGTGTGACTTTTGCTGAGGCCCTCAGCTGCCTGCATATAGGTGATAGCCGATGCCCTTTGTAACCTGAGACCCAGGAGGAGGATGCGACCAAGTGACACTTTACCTGGGAAGCAAGACAAAGACCGGAGGAGGAGCAAGGGATGTGGGGGAGGCCAGACAGCGGGATCCAGGGCCATCTGCTGTGTGGGACTGGAAGAGGGGGAGCCCAGGGCATCCAGCCCCGGAATCCCCCAAGATGGACTTTGCTGAAAGTCACTGATTTCTGTGTTAACAATATCTGTTCTACTCGGTGTTCCTGTCGACTAATAAACCTTGTTTTACAACACTGGCTGAGAGTCATGGCTGACTGCGGAGTTGGGATGCAGGGCCCTATGGCCTCCCCAGAGGTCCTGTCCAGGTATGCCCCCCATGGGGAAGTGTACGGTGTGAACAGGGATGCTGAATGCTCCAAGGTCAGACTAGGAAGGCCGTAGCCAAGGTGGCTTTTTGCCCTGGCCAGCATGGCCTGAGGGGAGTCACGCCACCCCAGAGTCCTGGCTGGCTTCATACAGAACAGTTCCAGCGCAACGGACCTGTGGCTCCGTGACAACTGGTGGGAGCAGTGGGATAAACTGTACCCCGCGGACAAAGCATCCTGCAGTGAGTGACGGAGGAGCAGGAGAACAAAGGGGGATTAGCAAGAGCCAAGTGTGCTGAAGGCTCAGAGAGGTGTGGTTACAGGAGGCAGAGGAGCCTACGGCTTAACCCTGAGAGTGGACCCCTGAGAAGGGCTGTCGCACTGAAGGGGTTCCTCCCAGGGATCGTGGGGAGCTGAGAGAGCACAGGCCTGTGAGTCTGTGACCACGTGGGAAGAGCATGGAGATGGCGTATCACCATCTCCTTAAGGAGGACATTGTAGAGCTGTGCAGAGAGAGGGCTGCACATTGGAAAGCTCACTAAGGCACAGCTGATTGCTTAGTTGGAAGAGGAGGATCGCTGTAAGGAGCTAGTTCCTGACCCAGCTGGGGCCATGACAGAGGCTGGGAGCAGCCAGGCAGCCTTAGGGGCTGCACCAGCCCGACCCAACTGAAGCCATGGGAGGGGCTGAGAGCAGCCAGGTGATCCTTGGACCCACCTCCCAGGCCAGCAGGGGATGTTCATGGCCAAGTTCCCCATCTGTGGAGCTGAAACTGAAAGAACGGGAGGCCAGTGAGAGACAGGGAAAGCATGGGGAAGAGTAGAGACTCATGAACTGGCGATGGCAGAGTGAAAGGCAGAAGGATCCCTACCACGGTGAGTGGGGATGGTCCCAGGGTGGCCAAGCATGCAGGGAATTCCAATATAAAGTTGCTGCCCCAGTTTAAGGAAAGGGAGGATATAGATGCCTTCCTTACTGCCTTTGAGAAGGCCTGCAATGTGCACCCGATTGATCCGGAAAACAGGCTCTGACATCTCACCCCTTTACTGGGTCCCAAGGCCACAGAGATGTTCAGCCAGATAGATGGGGTGGAAGTAGGGGACTGTGGGCTGTTCAAGCAAACCCTGCTGCTTGTCTTCCTTCTTGTTTTTAATACTGGTATGGACTCAGCATGAGTGCTGGAAATAAAAGGTCTTTTACAGGTGTTGCCTGTGTGCACTCGGGCCTTGGGTGGTGGGGGGCCGTCCAAGCCGCAAGGTGGGTGCACTGGGCTATCAGCTGGGCCTTGGCTGTATTGTTGTCCGCTGGACCCAGGTCTCCCTGTGTGAGAGCCTCGCTGCTGCTGTCCATCCAACAGCTCAATCTCCCCCTCCACTGCCAGCTTCTCCTGCGCTGGCAGACACGCCCCACACCCAACTCCACTCAGGAGCAGGGCCCCGGCACTGCTGGGAGGGGAGGCCACCGCTCTTTGTCTCCAGGGGCCAAAGTAGGGGTGCCAAATGTCTAATCACACACACACAAACACCCCTGCCCCACCCCTTCCCTGAGGCCACACCCCTGCCCCACTCACTCCCTCCCTCCTCCCTTGCTCTCTCCCACCTTCAGTCACTTTCACTGGGCTGGGGCAGGTGGTTGGGGTGCACGAGGGGGAGCAAGCTCTGAGAGGTGCTGGGGCAGGGGCCCAGGACGGAGTGCGGTCTCTGGGAGAGAGAGTTTCAGTGCAAGAGGGGGCTCAGGATTGGGGCAGCAGGAAAGAGTTTGGGGTGCAGGTTCCAGGAGGAGGCTCAGGGCTGGGAGTTGGGGTGCAGGCTCTGGGAAGGAGTTAGGGTGCAGGAGGAGGCTCAGGGTTGGGGCAGCGGGTTGGGGTGCAGGAAAGTTTGGGGTGTAGGGTCTAGGAGGAGACTGGGGGTTGGGGTAAAGGCTCTGGGGTGCAAAAGGGGGTGCAGGCTCCAGGAGGGAGTTTGGGTGCAGGAGGGGACTCAGGGCTGGGGCACAGGGTTGGGGTGCAGGAGGTGGTTTGGGGTGGGGCAGGGGTGTGGGAGAAGGTGCAGGCTCTGGGAGGGAATTTGAGTGCAGGAGGGGGCTCAAGGCTGGGGCAGGGAGTTGGGGTGCAGGCTCTGGGAGGGAGTCTGGGTGCAGGAAAGGGTGCGGGGTCCAGGAGGGGGTGCGGGGTCCGGGCTATGGCAGAGTCACAGACTATGCGATGGAGCTCAGGGCTGAGGCAGGGGTGCAAGAGGAGTACAGGGTGCAGGTTCTGGAAGGGAATTTGGGTGTTGGACGTGCCTCAGGGCTAGGGCAGAGGGGTGGGGTGCAGGCTCTGGGAGGGGCCTCAGGGCTGGAATAGGGGTACGCGCTCTGGTAGAGCATTTGGGTGCAGGAGGGGGCTCAGGGCAGGGGTGTAGGAGTGGGTGCGGTCTCTGAGGGAGTTTGGGTGCTGGAGGGGCTCAGGGCTGGGGTGCAGGAGGAGGTTTGGGGTGGGGCAGGGGTGTGGGAGAAGGTGCAGGCTCTGGGAGGGAATTTGAGTGCAGGAGGGGCTCAAGGCTGGGGCAGGGAGTTGGGGGGCAGGCTCTGGGAGGGAGTCTGGGTGCAGGAAGGGGTGTGGGGTCCAGGAGGGGGTGCGGGGTCCAGGAGGGGCTCAGGGCTGGGGCAGACAGTTGGGTGCAGGAGGGGTTGCAGGGTCCAGGCTCTGGGAGGGGCTTCAGCACTGGGGAAGGGCTATGGAAGGAGGTGCAGGCTCTGGGAGGGAGTCGGGGGGCAGGAAGGGGTGTGGTCTGTGGGAGGGGGCTCGGGGCCAAGGCGGGGGGTGCGGTCTCTGGGAGGGAGTCTGGCGGCAGGAGGGGGGCGGGGAGTCTGGGAGGGAGCCTGGGGGCGCGGGGGGGGGGGCTGAAGCGGGCTCTCTGCCTGCCGTAGGTCCGGGCAGCCCCGAGGAGCACAGCTGCGCATGCGCCGATGGCCGCTCCCGTACACGGCCATTCGCGGCCGCCATTTCTGTGTACGGCGGACACGTGACTCGCAGCGACAGTGGCGGGCCGGAGGCCGCTGCCACAGGATGGGGCAATAGGCCCTCTTGGTGCTTGGAGCAAACCGCGCAGGCGCGATAGGTACCCACCGCAGGCTTCCGAGCGGGGGCGCCATCTTCTCGGGGAGAGTCTGAGCTGCACATGCGCAAACCCAGCTGTCAGATGCCATCTTGTCACTCGGCTTTATTCAAGCTGCGCGCGCGCACTGAGCAGGCTTGGGCGGTGCTCGGGAAGGTTTGAGCCGTGTCGCGCTCCGTGTTGTACGGCAGCTCCTCTGGGCCAGTCCAGCCCCTTTCCCTAAGCGGAACAATGGTCTCTGCCCGGCCGCCTGAGGGAACAGGACAGTGCCGCCGTGCAGAGCGCGCCCACGGGCATCCCCGCATTGGCTGGCTGGCTGGCAGCGTCCCCCACCCCAAATGGAATGGAACAGTCCGGCCCTCTCCCTCCAGGGGCAACAGAGCCGCCCCGACCCCTCTCCCATGGGACGGGACGGTCTCGTCTGGGTCCCAGGCCGCTGATTGGCGGAACGGGATTACGTGACGTAAGAAACACAAAGCACCTTCCGTACAGGAAAATGGCCGCGCCTACTTGTAACGTAGGGGCCGAACAAGAAGACGGCGGCGGTGACGGGAGCGCGTCTTGTCCCGTTCGCTCATTGGCTCTGCGTATCCGACGCCCTTGTCGCGGATTCAGACTCAGAGGCAGCCCCTTGCTCTGATTGGGCCGCTGCTCCGTAACCTGTCGCCGTACGCGATCATGGCGGCGCCCGCTGGTGACAAAGGGCCACTTCCGGTCCTGCGCAGTCCGGGGAGGAGGGGAAATCGGTTTTTCCGGTGCTGGTCTTCGGAGGAGGAACCAGGAGGCGGGTGAGCGCGCGAGGGCAGGGCCTGGGGTGTCTGTGGGGGGGGCCCTTGGGGTAGGGGAGGATCTGTGGGGCGGGGACAGGGCCTGGGGGGTGGAGGATCGGGGGGGCGGGATGTGGAGGATCTGTGGGGTGGGGGTGTGGAGGATGTGAGGGTAAGGAGGATCTGTGGGGTGCGGGGTTGGGGAGGATCTGTGGGGCTCTGGGCGGAGGGGGGACAGGGCCTGAGGATATGGGGTGGGTAAGGGATCTGTATAGCTATAGGGTGGGGTAAGGTCTGGGTCTGGGGTGGAGTGATATGGGATTGGTAGCAGGGTGGGGAGGATATAGGGTGGCTCCCAGGGACCGCGTGAGGTTTGGATATGGGATGGCTACAGAATGGGGCCTGTGTACCAGGGTGGAGTGAGGGGCAAGTACAGGATGGGGATGGGGCAGATGCTGGATTCCAGGGTGCATGAGGGGCCATAGAGGGAAAGCACTAGGTATGTGGTAGAGGGATATAGGGCAGGCTCTGGTTACTGGCTGGGGCATATAGAGAAGTAGGATTGGCATTGGGGGTGGGTACTGGGCCTGGCATGGAGATAGGGCTATAGAGTGGATCCTGGGGGTGGGTCCAGCACTCACCATTCTATCTCCCCATGCAGGCACTGCCCCCTGGGACTGAGAGACCCCCTGCACTGTGGGGGTTACTCCCCGTGGCTCCCCCCCGGGATGTGCTGTGCCCTCAGGCCCCCCCTACAGCTCTGATCCCCGACCCAGGCAGTGACCTACCCCCATGGCCGCCACAGTGGAGAGCAGCATCATTGTCTTGGATGATGAGGAGGAGGGGCTGCCACCACCTATGCCCAGGGAGCCCCCAGGGCCCGTCTCTGCCTCCCCACAGCCCAATGGGACCCCCACCAAGAAACCAGGTCCCCTGGCCCAGCATGGTGGCAGCTTCAAGGCTGAGAACGAACAGCTCTTTGGAGAGGTGAGTGCCCCAGGCAGAGTCCCCATCGCCCATGTATGGCCTTCCCTGGCCATGTACCCCTGTTCTCTCCCACCCCACATATACCCCTCCCACACCCATGGAGTTCTGTGTCCCTTCCCGATATCCCCCACCCTGCATCCTGTTCCCTGAGCCAGCCAGTCCCTGCTCTGGGGCTGGATCTGAGCTGGCACCCCCTAGAGGGGAAAGGCCCAGTGTCCCATTCCCCACCCTGTAAGCCAGCTCTGGGACCAGATTGGAGCCAGTGCCCCCTAGAGGGGAAAGGCCCTGTGTGCCACTCCCTGCACCTCTGAGCCAGCCAGTCTCTGCTCTGGGGCTGGATCAGAGCTGGTACCCACCATGTCTCATTCCTCAGCCAGCTGGCCTGTGAGGCTTGGGGCTTGCTCTGCCCTGGTTAAATCTGCTGGGCTGATCCTGCCCTGTGGGTCTGAGCTCGGCGCACTTCCCCCATTGTGAAAGGGGCTTGGGAGGGAGGCCTGTGTGGCGCGAAGCATGAACAGCCCACGGCTTGTGGGCCCTGGGAGGGGTGGGAGTGAGCAGATCTCCAGGGCTGACCCAGCTGAGGGGAGGAGACTCTGGTTTTGGTTCTTTATCAAACCGTAGGGACTGAAGATGAAAATGCCCGGGGAGGCGTTCCTGTGAACAGGGGCCCTGTCCCCCCCAAGCCCTCTCCCCTGAGCCTGGTCCACTGACCAAAACACCCTGTGACTCCATCAGTGCCTTGCTGCTCTGGGCTCTGTGCCCCTCGGTCCCCTGACCCTGCTGGCCATGTGACCACCTCTGTGTCCTGTGAGCATGTGTGCCTCTCTCCCCGCACCCCAGCCCTAGCTCTGTGTCCACCTGGTCTGGACACCCATTCTCCCTTCCGCTGAGTCCTGAAGTGCTGGCACCCATCTGACCCTTCCCCCCATGTCTCTCTTTTCAGTTCCTGGAGTGCTGTAGCCGGCTGACGGAGGAGCACCCCGAGGTGATCCCATTCCTGGCCAGCCGGCACCAGAAGGCCAGCACCGAGTTCCTGGCCTCAGCCGAGTTTCGCAACGTGCTGGGGCGCTGCCTGACGCGTGTGCAGAGTAAGCGCAGCAAAGTCTATGTCTACATCAACGAGCTGTGCACTGTGCTCAAGGCCCACACGCAGCGCCGCAAGCTGGCGCTCAGCTCAGCCCCAGCCCCCGCCACCCCCCACCAGCTAGAGCCAGCGGCGCCCCAGGGGGAGGGGATGTCGGGACAGCGTGGCACCGGCTCCAAGCGGCAAATCCGCTACCTGGAGAACCTGCTGCGTGTCTACATGGGGGAGATCCGGCGGCTGCAGGAGCGGGAGCTGGACCTGGCTGAGCTGGACAGCGAGGACTCCACCTACCTGCAGGAGAGCCGGCTCAAGCGCAAGATGATGCACATCTTTGAGCGGCTTTGCCAGCTCAAGCAGTGCAGCAGCCTGACGGGCCGGGTGATTGAGCAGCGCATCCCCTACCGGGGCACCCGCTACCCGGAGGTCAACCGGCGCATCGAGCGCTTCGTCAACCGGCCCGACGTCTTCCCCGACTACACGGACATCCTCAAGGTGATCCAGAAGGCCAGCGCCCGCCACAGCCTGGGCCTGGCCAAGCGCCAGATGCAGAGCATGGCGCTGGATGCCTTTCGCGAGGTGGGCAACCGCCTGCAGGAGCGGCGCCACCTCGACCTGGTCTACAACTTCGGTAGCCACCTCACAGACCAGTACCGGCCTGGTGAGAGCACTGGGGGATGGGGGGCCGTAGCGACCAGTACCAGGCTGGTACGTGCGGGGGTGGGGGCGTAATGACCACTACTGGTCTGGTGAGAACGCGGTGGGGAGGGGGAAGAGACGTGTACTGACCAGTACCGGCCTGGTGACAGTGTGTGCGGGGGGACGTACCGACCAGTACCGGAACGGGGGGACATACCGACCAGTGCAGGCGGAACATACCAACTGTTGTCAGCCTGGTGAGAGCATTCGGGAGGGTGCGGGGGGCAGCATTGGTTGGGGAAGGCCAGATGAGGCGCTGCCCAGTCGTCGTAGAGAGAAGGGCAGGTGGGGTTATTCCGGGTTGGGGGCGGGAGGGGGAGTGTTTCCACTCAGGGCCCCTCTGACACCCCCCCTATGTGCAGACACTGACCCCGCCCGGAGGGACTCTGCACTGGCCCGGCGGCTGCGGGAGAACCGCGAGGTGGCCCTGACGCGGCTGGACAGTGTTGTCTCGCGCTATGCCCAGCTGCAGGACGAGAGCGAGGAGGAGGAGCGTGTCCGCAAGAGAGCTGCCCAAGCCCGTGGCAGCGCTGCCCCCCGGCAGGAGGGGCTGCTGCCCCCACCCTGTCCCATGGCGCCAGACCCAGGGGAGGGGCAGTCCCACACGCAGGTGAGGTGGGGTGCATACGGCAGTGTGCGCCCTGTGGGGGGACAGAGCTCTCAAGCTGTGCCATGCACTTTGCCCAGCCCCCTGCATGGGGAAGGGAGTACTTCGGCTCCTCTGTGAGGGTGGGGCGGGGTGGGGTGGGGGGGAACGGGGACGATGATGAAGGGAGTTTGTAGACAGCCCTGTGGGGATGCAGCTGGCATAACACCCGATTCTCCACCCTCCCCAGGGCAGCCCCAGCGCAAGCACCGCAAGCCAAGGTGCACCTGCGGTCAGTGAGGAGGACGAGGACGACTCGGAGGAGGAAGAGCCCTCATCAGACACAGACATTGAGGAGGAGCTGCAGCAGAGCCAAGAAGTGGGGGAGGAGGAAGAAGAGGATGCAGCCATGCAAGGTACATACCGCACAGAGCCAGGACTCCTGGATTCTATCCCAGCTCTGGGAGGGGAGTGGGGTCCAGTGGGTAGAGCAGGGGGGGCTGGGAGCCAGAACGCCTAGGTTCTGTCCCCTGCTCTGGGAGGGGAATTGGGTCTAGTGGGATGTAATGGTTGGAGCAGAGGGGCTAGGAGCCAGGACTCTTGGGTTCTATTCTGTGGTGACTCTCCCAGATGCGGAAGCAGCAGGTGAGGACACGGCAGGGGACCAGGAGGACCAGTGCATGGAGTTGGGCCTGGAGCCGCTGCCATGCTTGTCAGGCGGGGAGGATCTGGAGGACGAGGATGAAGAGGAGGATGAAGAGGAGGATGAAGAGGAAGAGCCCCTGCCCCTTGCAGAGGGCGAAGGGCCTCCGTCACCCAAGGAGGGGCCACCATTCAGCCCGGTGCAGGAGCTGTTTGTGCTGGAGATTGAGGCGCTACCCCTGGAACTCAGCGAGACACCACCCCCCTCCCCCCAAATCCCAGGGGGCTCCGAGGCCACCCCCAAGGCCACCCCCTCGTCCCCAGAGCCCTCTGAGGCCACCCCACTGGGCCCCGCCTCCCCCGAGACAGTCTCTTCCCGGACTGAGCAGGAGGTCTCCCCGAAGGAGCCTGCTAGTTTTGCGGTGAAGCAGGAGGGAGGCGGCATGGGGGACTCCGGGCTCCGGACTCAGCCCCCTGCCAAGAGAAGGCAGCTGTCTGCCCCCAGGAGCCCCCTTGCCCGGCCCTTGGAGAACGGGGGCAGCATCATCAGCTCCACCAGCTTCAACGGCAGCACTGGGCCCCCGGCCTGCAAGAGGGGACGCCAGGAGCTGCCCTGTGGCAACAGGTGGGGGCAAGGGGAGACACGCCTGGCCAGGCAGTGTGTGAGGTGGGGGGAGCTCTGTGTGTCAGGTGAGGAGACAACAGGGGAGAAGGAAGTGGGCCTTGCACATCAAGGAGGGGATGCTGGGCTGGAGCTGACGCTGTGGTTCCCTCTCTTGTCCTGCTCCTGACTGGGAACCACGGCAATGGGTGAGGGTCTTTGCATGGGGGGCCTTGGTGGAACAGTCACTGTCAGGGTGTGGTGGCCACTCCAGCCCATCCGTGTCCAGCCATCCCCAGTGGGTGAAGGGGGCTGGGAGCAGAGCCTGTTCCAAGGGGCCCATGGGTTCAGGAACCATCTTCCCTCTTGGCCTGCCATGGGGAGGGTGGGCCCTGGTATGGGGGTGCATTGCGGGAGAAGGGGAACCCTGCCCCTGGTGTGATGGGCTGACTCCAGGTGCCACCCCATGCCGTCCCCTCCCCCATGACCCCCATCTCTCCCGCCCTTGCCAGCAGCTGCCTCGAGGTTCACAGCATCGGCTCAGAGGATGAGGACTTGGAGCTGCCGCTAGATGGCCTGCTGCCCTGCAGCCCTTTGCCTGACTCCACCCGTGCCGACTCGCCCTTCCATAGCTTGGTCAGCAGCTCCCAGGGCAGCCCGCAGCTGTGCCAGCGACTCCTGCCCAAGATCTGCAAGGTGAGGGGCTGGCCGAGGTGGGGGGGTGAGTGGGGATGCCAGTTTGGATGAGAGGTGGCCTGACCATGTGTCCCTGCCCTGCTCTCTCCCCAGACCAGCGTGGCGACTCAGTGTGACCCGGAGGAGATCATCGTTCTGTCGGACTCGGATTAGACCCTCTGTCTGCCCAGGGGGGCTGGAGACTCTGGGGAGCAGGGAGGGCAACAGGGTTTGTTTGTGGCTGATTCTGGGGTGGGGTTAAGGGGGTGGAGCAGAGCCCCCCCATCTCTTGGGCTGCCCCTCCCTCTTTGTACAAAAGAAACGTTTAAAAAACAAAAAAAACCCGAAAAATAAAATCTTTTTTCTTACTCAGCAGCTGCTGGCTCTGGGCTGTGACTGAGCTGGGGGGGCGGTAAAGGGATATGGGGGGGGCAGGTGGCTCTGTGGGGGGAGGGGCTATGACTGAGCTGGGGGGCGCTAAGGGGTAAAGGGCCTGGGGGGCAGGTGGCTCTGTGGGGGGAGGGGCTATGACTGAGCTGGGGGGCGCTAAGGGGTAAAGGGCCTGGGGGGCAGGTGGCTCTGTGGGGGGAGGGGGGCTGGCCTGTCCCTGGGCGAGGCACAGCTGGCTTGGGCGGGGCGGGGACTAGACGGGGAGGCCCCGCCCCTTTCCGGCCCTGTCTGTCACGGAGGAGGGAGTTAAAGAGCAGCTGGAGCCGTCGGAGGCCGCTTTTTCCCAGGGAAGGAACTGAGCCTGCGCAACGCTGATCCCTTTAAGGCTCGGCATTTAAAGACGAAGTTCCGTTGTCGGCCGACGTTGGCTCAGCGATGGAGAGCGGCGGCTGGGCCTGCCCCTTTAAGAGGAAGGAGTTAAGGGGCTCCACAATCCGGGCTGGGCCACGTTAAAGGGGAGGGCGGGCTGTCGGCGGACAGTGCCCCCGTGGCAGCCTGCGGGCGACAGCGCCTGCCCCTTTAAACCAAGCAGGGGCGGGGCCGGGGCCTGGGGGGAGGAGGGTGAGTAACAAGATGGTGGCGGCGGCCTGAGAGACCCGGAGCGCGAGCGCGCGGGTCAGCGGGGGGGCGACGGGAAGGAGGGGCCCAAGGGGGCTGGGGGGGTGGCATGGGGGAGGGGTCTGTGGGCCGAGGGGCGGGGGGGAGCTGGGGGGCGACATGAGGGGGGAGGGGCGCGAGGGGTCTGTGGGCCGAGGAGCGGGGGGAGCTGGGGGGCGACATGAGGGGGGAGGGGCGCGAGGGGTCTGTGGGCCGAGGAGCGGGGGGGAGGTGGGGGGCGACATGAGGGGGGAGGGGCCCGAGGGGTCTGTGGGCCGAGGAGCGGGGGGAGCTGGGGGGCGACATGAGGGGGGAGGGGCGCGAGGGGTCTGTGGGCCGAGGAGCGGGGGGAGCTGGGGGGCGACATGAGGGGGGAGGGGCCCGAGGGGTCTGTGGGCCGAGGAGCGGGGGGGAGGTGGGGGGCGACATGAGGGGGGAGGGGCCCGAGGGGTCTGTGGGCCGAGGGGCGGGGGGGAGCTGGGGGGCGACATGAGGGGGGAGGGGCCCGAGGGGTCTGTGGGCCGAGGAGCGGGGGGAGCTGGGGGGCGACATGAGGGGGGAGGGGCCCGAGGGGTCTGTGGGCCGAGGGGCGGGGGGGAGCTGGGGGGCGACATGAGGGGGGAGGGTCCCGAGGGGTCTGTGGGCCGAGGAGCGGGGGGGAGGTGGGGGGCGACATGAGGGGGGAGGGGCCCGAGGGGTCTGTGGGCCGAGGGGCAGGGGAGGAGCTGGAGGGGTGACATGGGGGGAGGGGCCCGAGGGGTCTGTGGGCTGAGGGGCGGGGGGGAGCTGGGGGGCGACATGAGGGGGGAGGGGCCCGAGGGGTCTGTGGGCTGAGGAGCGGGGGGGAGCTGGGGGGCGACATGAGGGGGGAGGGGCCCGAGGGGTCTGTGGGCCGAGGGGCAGGGGAGGAGCTGGAGGGGTGACATGAGGGGGGAGGGGCGCGAGGGGTCTGTGGGCTGAGGAGTGGGGGGAGCTGGGGGGCGACATGAGGGGGGAGGGGTCCGAGGGGTCTGTGGGCTGAGGAGCGGGGGGGAGCTGGGGGGCGACATGAGGGGGGAGGGGCCCGAGGGGTCTGTGGGCCGAGGGGCAGGGGAGGAGCTGGAGGGGTGACATGAGGGGGGAGGGGCGCGAGGGGTCTGTGGGCCGAGGAGCGGGGGGAGCTGGGGGGCGACATGAGGGGGGAGGGGCCCGAGGGGTCTGTGGGCTGAGGAGCGGGGGGGAGCTGGGGGGCGACATGAGGGGGGAGGGTCCCGAGGGGTCTGTGGGCTGAGGAGCGGGGGGAGCTGGGGGGCGACATGAGGGGGGAGGGGCCCGAGGGGTCTGTGGGCTGAGGAGCGGGGGGGAGCTGGGGGGCGACATGAGGGGGGAGGGTCCCGAGGGGTCTGTGGGCTGAGGAGCGGGGGAGGAGCTGGAGGGGTGACATGGGGGGAGGGGTCCGAGGGGTCTGTGGGCTGAGGAGCATCGGGGGGCCCGAGGGGGTCTGTGGGCAGAGGGGCAGGGAGAGCTGGGGGGGGCAGAGGGTCTGGGGGGTGACATGAGGCGGGAGGTGCCCGAGGGATCTGTGGGCAGAGCGGCGGGGGCGGGAAGCTGGGGGGTGACATGGGTGGAGGTCTGTGGGTAGGGGGAGCTGGGGGGTGACATGGGGGGCCCGAGGGATCTGTGGGCAGAGGAGCGGGGGAAACTGGGGGGGGTGACGTGAGGGGGGAAGGCCTAAGGAATCTGTGGGCAGAGGGGCGGGGAGGACATGGGGGGGCGACATGAGGCAGGAGGGGCCCGAGGGGTCTAGGGGTGGGGGGGAGCTGGTGGGTGGCATGAGGAGAAAGGAGTCTGTGTGCAGAGGGGCTGGGGATTGGGGCACTGTGGGGGAGGCCAGTTGGCTTTGAGGTTGAAGGGAGCTAGGGGCAGGGTAGGAGCTGAAAGGAGGGTTGGGGGGTGACATGGCATGGGGCGGCTGGGAAGCAAGCTGGGGGGTATAAGGTGGGGGGCTGTTGGGGCGGGGGAGGAGGAGGCTCTGTGCGGATTGAGATGGGCTAGGGGAGGTTTGCAGGAGGGAAGTATAAGGTCGGAGGGTCAGGGGTTGTGATCGGGTGGTGCCTGAGAGTTGGGGGCTGAAGTAGGGGGTTGGGGGAGGTTATGACCGGAGGGGTGGGGAGTGTTAAGGGCAGTTATGCGTGGGGGGCAGGGAGCCAGGCAGGGGCTCAGGGGTTACTTTATGATAAGGACATAAGAGGGACCAGACTGGGTCCGACCAATTGTCCATCTAGCCCAGTGGCCGGTGCCAGATGCTTCAGAGGGAATGAACAGAAAGGGGCAGTTATTGAGTGATCTCCCCTGTCACCCACTCCCAGCTTCTGGCAGACACTCCCTTATTCACTTTCTCCACCCCATTCACGATGTGGTCGACCTCTGTCGTACCCCCTCAGTTATCTCTTTTCCGAGCTGAACGGTGCCAGTCGTTTTACTCTCTCCGCGTACGGAAGCTATTCCATCCCCCTGATCATTTTTGTAGCCCTTCTTTGTACTTTTTTGCAATTCCAATATATCTTTTTTGAGATGGCTTGACCAGATCTGCCTGCAGTATTCAAGGTGTGGGCGTACCATGGAGGCAGTACTATAGACAGGCAGTATGACCTTTTCTGTCTGATTATCTGTCCCTTTCCTAACGGTTCCCAACATTCTTTAGTTTTTTTGACGGCTGCTGCACATTGAGTGGATGTTTTCAGAGAACTATCCACGACTCCAAGATCTCTTTCTTGAGGGGTAACAGCTAATTTAGACCCCACCATTTTATATGTATAGCTGCGATGATGTTTTCCAACGTGCATTACTTTGCATTTATCAACACTGAATTTCATCTGCCATTTTGGTGCCCAGTCACCCAGTTTTGTGAGACCCCTTGGTAGCTTTGGACTTAACTATCCTGAGTAATTTTATATCCTCTGCAAATTTGCCCTCTCACTGTTCACCCTTTTTCCCGAGGTTTGGGGATGTATGGGGGTTGGGGCAGGGGCCGGTAGTGTTAGGCCGGGGGCGGGGGATATGGGGAGGTATGGGTGGGAAGGGGAGCTGGGCATGGGTTGATTATATAGCAGAAGCAGGAATGGGTGTTGGTGGGGTGGGAGGGCTGTAATGGGGGCTGAGGGGAGGGTGTGGAGGAGAAGCTGCGGTTTGGCAATAATGCAGGCAGGGAGAGTGCAGAGGGAAGGGAGGTGGATTGTGATGGGGAAGAGGGGGGCTGGAGGGGGCTCAGTGTGTGTGATGGGTGCCCCACACACCCCAGTCTCTCTGAGTGCCCTGGTTCTGCTCCCACAACCCGGAAACTATGTCTCTTTGCCTGGGGCTCCTCCTCCCCCACGTTCCCAGACACACTTGTATATCACTGTTCTTTCCAAACATGCTATGGACAGCCCAGACAGACCTCGGCCAAGTGCTGCAGGGCTGCGGGTGGTGGTGCTGTGGAGGAGTTAGGAGTTGGAGAAGGTCTTGTCCGAGGGGCGGACCCCAACAGGGGTCGGTAAGGATTTTCATGAGTTGGTTGATCCCAGAGGGAGAGTTCATGGTGTTTTTTTGGGAATTGCTCTAACCTGGGGGATTGGGACTGGGGCACAATTGTCGCCTATGGTTCATTCCACAAAGGGTTAAATGTCTCAGTGACTCTCCTCAGATCCAGGGCCTGCCCTGCTCCCTGTGCTGGGGAGGGGTCTGAGTCACAGGATCTGTGGGGGTGCCCAACCAACAGAAGGCCCCCTCCCTGCCCTGGGGATCTTTGGAACGCAGCATCTGAGGAAGGAGGAGGGGTCTCCTTAGCACCCCATAGAGAGGGTCTCTGGGACACCAGATTGTTGGGGGTGTCTCCCAGCACCCCACAGCTCTAATCCTCTGTCTCTCGCAGGCAGTCCATCCCTGGCACCATGGACCCAGCATGCGGTGCCATTGTGCACGTGGACTTCCCTGAGATCACCAGCGCCCTGCTGGAGAACCTGAACCAGCAGCGGGTGGAGGGCAAGCTGTGCGACATCTCCATCCACGTGCAGGGCCGGGTGTTCCGGGCCCACCGGGCCGTGCTCGCCGCCTCCTCGCCCTACTTCCACGACCAGGTGCTGCTGAAGAACATGACGTCCATTGTGCTGCCCAACGTCATGGACCCGGGCGCCTTTGAGACAGTGCTGGGCTCCGCGTACACCGGCAAGCTGAGCATGGCCTCGGACGAGATTGTCAACTTCCTCACCGTGGGCAGTGTGCTGCAGATGTGGCACATCGTGGACAAGTGCACGGAGCTGCTCAAGGAGGGGCGGGGCACCACTGGCCCCTCGCCTTCCTCCTCTTTCCGTGCCCACTCCAGCCGCACCAGCGAGAACCAGTCCCCCAGCAGCAGTAACTACTTCAGCCCCCGGGAGACGGGCGAGGGGCCGGAGCATGGGCCTGCCAAGTATGCGCTGCGAGGGGTGGCTGGCGGCATAGAGCGGGATGGGTCGGAGGGGCCGGATGAGGAGGTGATCTTCCAGGCCGAGAAGGGTCCCACCCGCTGCCCCGAGCCCTTCTCCGGCGGCAGCAAGTTCATCCTGGAGACAGACGATGACGTGAGTGACAGCGGCGGGGATGGGGGGGGCGGGGGGCGGCGCCCAGCCTACGTGCAGCCCAGCATCATGCCGCAGAAGCAGTGGGTGTACATCAAGAAGGAGCGGTCCCAGGAGGACTTGGTGCTGACGTGCGAGGAGGACGAGGACCCGGTGGAGGTGGGGCCGGCCCCTGGTGAGCCCCCCCTCAGCATCAGTGACGTCCGTACGCTGACCGAGCCCTCCGGGGCCAAGCTGGAGGAGCAGGTCAACTTCTGCGAGTCCTCGGAGGACTTCCCCTCGCCCTACGAGGGGCTGGAGGAGGGGCCGGGTAGTGGCGGCAGCTTTGCCCAGCGTTCCCTCATGCCCATGGACATGCAGGGCAACCAGATCCTGGTCTTCCCCCCCCAGACCCCTGTGGAGCACGGGGCCGTGCAGCTGGCAGCCGGCTCGGGCGATGGCAACAAGATCTTCATGTGCCACTGCGGCAAGGCCTTCTCCCACAAGAGCATGCGCGACCGGCACGTCAACATGCACCTCAACCTGCGCCCCTTCGACTGCCCCGTCTGCAACAAGAAGTTCAAGATGAAGCACCACCTGACGGAGCACATGAAGACGCACACCGGCCTTAAGCCCTACGAGTGCGACGTCTGTGCCAAGAAGTTCATGTGGCGAGACAGCTTCATGCGCCACAAGGGGCACTGCGAGCGGCGCCACCGCCTCTCCGGGGCGGGTGGGGGACTCAAGAAGGAGCCTGTAGCCGCAGGCGCGGGAGGGGAGGGCGACTGGGTGGTGCCGCGGGAGCCCCAGGCTGCCGGCAGGTCTCCACGCAGCGAACTGGGCTTCGGTGGGGGGAGCGGGGCGAAGATGTGACGTGGCGGATGGCCTCCCCTGCCCTGCACATGGACACCCCCTCCTCCCCAACAGACCCTGGGGCACAGACATGACATGCCCCCCCCACCCCCATCCGAGATGCACAGACTCGACAGTGACTGGATCCCCACCTGAAGCAGCCAGCTCTTCCCAGGATGCTGTGGGGCGGGGGGGGCAAGGAGTCAGGATGCCCTCTGGGGGTGGGGTGAGACAGGAAGCAGTGATGATTGTACAGACTGAAGTCTCTGTCGGGGTCCTGGGTAGTGAATTCCATGCCCGCACTCCACTGCCAGGAGGGAGCTGGATTCCTGGGATGTGGTTTTGTGGGTCCATAGCTGTGTACCCTGGGGGGACCTGGACTCCTGGGTCCCTGAGGAACTCTTAACACTAACCCCCCGTCCTTGCTGGGTGGGGGGCACCTCCCTCGCCCATGATGGGCTAAGGAGACTGGGGGTAGGGTGTGTTTGTGGGGTGTGGCCCCTCTGTGCTGTGTGTAGCAGGCCGACCTGTGGGTCGGTGAGTCTGTCCTGTTCCTGTCTGTCTGGCCGTCTGTGATTCACTTTGGTTTTCTCATATGTGTAATGACTGATGCTGAACCTGCAGCCCACCCCCTCTATCCCTTCTGGAGGATGGGGCAACCCCAAATCTCCCCTCAGACTACCCTCACCCCTCCTCCCTGGGCCAGTCCCCCTGGACCCCAATTTATGGCCAAAGGGCTAGTGTGATCCTTGGAGGTACAAACAGGGCAGTCACATGCAGGTTTGATTTTACCTTGTACCTGGCCCTGGGGCAGCCGCCGCTGGGCTCCTGTGTCCAGGTCTGGGGCCCGTGCTCCCAGACGGATGGGGATATGTTGGAGAGGGGCTGGAGGAGAGCTCAGAAAAAGCTGAAAGATACAAGGTACAGGCCTTGCAGCGATAGACTCAAGCTGCTCACGTGGAGATGGCAAAGGAGTGACTGGATCCCCGCCTTGGAACAGAGCTGTGATGCAAGGGTTCTTTGGCCCAGCAGCCAGAGAGCCAGAGTCTGGAGACCAGGGGCAGGTTTTGACCAGGGAGGGGCATGGGAACAGCTGCCCAAGGGGGCCACGTTCTGACCAGGATGGGGCAGCTGAGAGAGCTGCTCCAGGCCTAACAGGGTTAGTGCCAGGCAGGTTGCTGGGCTGTGTTCTGCTGGGGGCATATGAGATCCGGCCTTGGGATCTATTAATATCCCCTCCCTATAGTGGGGTGGGGTTCCATGCCCCTCTGTGCTTCACCCCCTTCCCTCGTCCTTCTCTGGGACAGCACCCCCCTTCCATCCCGACTGCCCTCAGGACAACATCCTCTGTGCCCTTTTCTCCATCTCTCCCCTCCCTGGACAACGCCCCTCCAGGGATGTCTCCCCCAGTTTGGTGTTCCCCCTTCCTCCCTGGTACAACACTCTCCCCCCACTCCCTAAGCACAGAGCTAACCTGAATGTAGGTACGATGCCACCTTCCCTTCCAAGGGC
Source organism: Lepidochelys kempii (assembly GCF_965140285.1). Taxonomy (NCBI): domain Eukaryota; kingdom Metazoa; phylum Chordata; order Testudines; family Cheloniidae; genus Lepidochelys; species Lepidochelys kempii. Next base: position 51,180,914 of record NC_136393.1, on the reverse strand, counting down.
TGGGGATGAATGCCCCCGGTTCCGTTGAGGGGCATTCCAGTGAGAAGGGCAGGCCCCATGGTAGCACCTGGTGTTTGTTGTGTGATGTAGTAATCTGCCCATTACAAACTGAACAGGGGCTCTGTCTCTAACCCCTCCTCCCCAGAGGGAAAAAAAATGAGGGGGGGGGGGGGAATAGCTCGGTGGTTTGAGCATTGGCCTGCTAAACCCAGGGCTGTGAGTTCAATCCTCGAGGGGGCCATTTAGGGATCTGGGGCAAAAACTGGGGCTTGGTCCTGCTTTGAGCAGGGGGTTGGACTAGATGACCTCCTGAGGTCCCTTCCAACCCTGATATTCTATGATTCTATGAGGATCCCTCCAATGCTGGGCTAGTGGGGAAGTCACTGGATTGGGCCTTAGGACTCCTGGGTTCTGTCTCCAGCTCTGGGAGGGGAGTGGGGGCTAGTGGGTTAGAGCAGGGGGGAGGGGCTGGGAGCCAGGACTCCTGGGTTCTCTCCTGTTGTTGTTTTGGGAGTAAGTCCTTCCCCCATTCCACCTCTGTGCCTGTTTTCCCCACTGCAGGGTGGGGGGTGGGGAGAATCATCTGGCTCAGTGAGGAGCTGGGTGGCACTTCTGCCTCTGCTCAGAGTGGGGCTCCCCACTCCCTCTTGCCCCTCGGTTCCTGTCTGGTTCAATTCTTTTGTAACTTGATTCTTTGTTGGTTTTTTAATGTCTATAAATATTTATTGGTCTGTTTGAGGCCAGGCTCCTGCTTCTCATTGTGTGCCAGTGCCCTCCAGGAAAGCACCCCCCAAAATGGCTTGAGGACCCCCTAACACCAGGCTTGTGAGATGGGGCACAACCAGGATCCCTCACAGCACACCTCCCTCTGGTGCCGGCTGAGGAGATCGCGTATGCAGGACCCACAGCACACCTCCCTCTGGTGCCGGCTGGGGAGACCGCGTATGCAGGACCCACAGCACACCTCCCTCTGGTGCCGGCTGGGGAGACCGCGTATGCAGGACCCACAGCACACCTCCCTCTGGTGCCGGCTGGGGAGACCGCGTATGCAGGACCCACAGCACACCTCCCTCTGGTGCCGGCTGGGGAGACCGCGTATGCAGGACCCACAGCACAGTCCCCCTCCCTGTCCCCCGCCCCCCCACAGCACAGCGGCCCCTAGCACCAGGCTGGATTTTGAGGTTCCACTCTGTTCCAGTTGCTAGTTATATATCACACACCCTGCCCTGTTACACAACCCCGACTGCATGCCTGATTCATGGGCCAGAAGGGGCTGGGCATGGGGTTATGTAACCTTCCATGGGCAGGGGGATAAAAGCAACCCCATATCTGCCTGGTGCCCAAATGCATGGGAAGAGCTGAGTCACACCCCAAACTCTCCACCCAAGTGAGTCTGCAGGGTGATGGAGCAGCTGGGGGCAGAGAAGGGATGGGGAGAGGGAGTGATGGGGGGGTTCAGAGTCTGAGGGTGTCTTGGGATTTGAGGTGCACCTGAGAGCTGATCCTGCTGGGCTGGGGGATGCTGGGGGGACTGATGGGTATGGGGACCTACAGGCTGGGCAGGTTGTGCTCCAGGTTCTCTGGCCTTGGCAGCATGGGGTGGGGGTGTCTGGGGGGTGGCTTTTTCATCACCAGCCTGAGTCTCTCCCTGCAGCTTCTGCCACAACACCCCTCGCGATGCTACTGCGAATCGCCCAACTCCTGCTCCTGCCCCTGGGGCTCTGGGGAGAGAGGTGAGTGGGGGGCTCTCCCCACACTGCAGAGGTTGGTAGAGGGAACATCCCCAAACCCTTCCCCCAGTGCCTCAGGGGATGGAGATTGATCCCTGCACAAACCCCCTGGGGCAACAGATCCAATTCAGGGAAAGGGGGGCAACAGCACCTCCAGGGTGATGGGGCCAATCCCGGGGGGCTGTACGCCCTAACTATCCCCATCTGGTTCTGCAGGGAGAAGCCTAAATTCTGCGGGGAAGTCACTGAATGTTTCACCTTTGACCTCATCTGCAACAGCTCAGACTATGAGGTGAGGGTCAGTTGTGGGGGAGGGAAAACCTGCTAAAATACCCCCTCCTGAGATGGCCAGTTCCCCCCACCCTGGGGCTGGATTGGAGCCTGTGTCCCCTAGCGGGGAAAGGAACCCCATCTCATTCCCCACCCTCTGGAGTCAGCCAGTCCCCCTGAAGCTGGGAGGGAGGGGGGTGGAGGGATGGGTCAGGAAGAATGGGAAGGAATTGACCCCACTCCCGTGCTCCTGTCTGTCCTCCCCCCCCCGCCCCCAGGCCCGGCTTTACCCCCCCTCGGCCTGGGTCAGCACCCGTGTGAACAACACGTACACAGCCGCCAAGACCACCGGCTTCTGGCACCTCTTCCGCTACATCCAGGGCCGGAACCAGCTGGGTAAGGTGACCCCCACAGCCCCTCTGCCCCCAGCCTCGGACTCCACCCCCACAGCTCCCCAACCCCCACATATAACCCCCCTCCTAGAGCCCTTAGAAGACCCACAGCCCTGCTTCACCCATATGCCCCTCTGCGCCCCCAACCATACCCCCCTCTCCCTCCCAGGTCCCCCAAACCCCATAGCCTTCTCCCATGGGGTCCCTACAGGCCCCCAAAACTCCATTGCTCCAGATAGCCCATAATCCATCCCTCAGAGACCCTGTAACAACCTGAGAAACTCCTTCCAAGGTCCCCAGGGGCTAACGGGAGGGACTAGGGTGTTGGGCCACCCCTCCTGCTCTCTGGGGCTGCTTCACGTTTAATGAGCCTCAGTAGAACAGGGACAGAAGAAAAGGGGGTCTCTACCCTCCCCCAGGAGCTGGCTGCAGTTGAGGGGGGCTGGGGATTGGGGGTGGTTCTGGGGAGGGGAGGACTTCCGGATTCTGAGCAAACATGACACACACCCGGCAGGTGTGAAGATCCCGATGACCACACCGGTTCTGACCCGGGTGGACCAGGCTGCTGGAGAGATGCAGGAGTACACCATCTCCTTCCTGCTGCCGGCAGCACGGCAGGGCGACCCCCCACAGCCCACCGAGCCTGCTGTGAGTGACTCCCCCCACTGAACCCACTGAGTGACCCCCAGCCCCCACATGGCTCCCCACTGAGCCTGCTGTGACCCCCCCCACTGAACCCACTGAGTGACCCCCCACCCCCCACACGGCTCCCCACCGAGCCTGCTGTGACTCCCCCCACTGAACCCACTGAGTGACCCCCCCCCACGGCTCCCCACCGAGCCTGCTGTGACTCCCCCCACTGAACCCACTGAGTGACCCCAACCCCCCCCACGGCTCCCCACCGAGCCTGCTGTGACTCCCCCCACTGAACCCACTGAGTGACCCCCAGCCCCCACATGGCTCCCCACTGGGCCTGCTGTGAGTGACACCCCCCACTGAACCCACTGAGTGACCCCCACCCCCCACATGGCTCCCCACCGAGCCTGCTGTGAGTGACACCCCCCACTGAGTGACCCCCAGCCCCCACATGGCTCCCCACTGGGCCTGCTGTGAGTGACACCCCCCACCAAACCCACTGAGTGACCCCCCCACTGCCTCCAATTCTCCCACCCAGCCCACTGTGAGTGACCCCCATCCCCACAACTGCTCCCTACCAAACTTGCTATAAGTGACCCCCACTGAACCTGCCGTGAGTGACCCCCAACCCAGCCTGGCCGGGGACTGACCGTCAAACCCCGGTGTGGCTGGGGCTGTCGCACCCCCCCACACACACACACCCCAGACTGGCTGAGGCTGACACCCTCTCTTTGTGTCTGGCCCAGGTTTTCATCGAGCGGTTCCCTGCTCTGCCCGCCTACGTTCGCTCCTTTGGGGGGTGGCTCACGGACGCCAATCGAGGGACCCACATCCGGGCCCTTGATGCCTCCCTGGGGAGGGACGCCCGGCACTTCAACCGCTCCTGGCACTACTCAGCTGGCTACAACAGGTGGGGGGAGACCCGTCTGCTGCCTCCCTGGGGTGCTGGGGTGGAGCAGGGACCAGCATTCCCCAGGGCGCAGCAGCAGGGCCAACCGCAGGGGAGCAACCCCCTGAGTCAGGCACCAAACCGCCAGGCGCTTGGCCCCAAACCCGGGGCCTTTGTGAAGGGGTGGGAAGTTGGTGGGGTGACCAGATGTCCCGATTTTATAGGGACAGTCCCGATATTTGGGGCTTTGGCTTATATACGCTCCTTCCCCCCCAATCCTGATTTTTCACACTTGCTGTCTGGTCACCCTAGGTGTTGGGGGGCTGCCCTGAGCTCCCCCCGCCATCCTGCTGGGACAGTATCATCCATGCCTCTAGATGTAGTGGGGGAGTGGATTCTGCCCCCCCCATCTGCCTGTCCTCCCCCACCACGCAGCCCCTCTCTGCTACTCCTCAGGCTCTTCACCCCCTCTCCCAGGCCTAGGGGTGGGGGCTGCAGCAGGCCCCCCTCTCCCCTTCCAGGCTGGGGACAGGCAGCTCCAGGGGCTCTTTAATTCCCCCGCCACCCCACAGAGCAGCTGCTGCAGGAAGGGGGCAGCGGACTGACCCATTGCTCACAGGAGACGGGGAGAAAAGAGCAGACTGACCCATAGAATGACCCACTGCTCACAGTAGGTGGGGTGTGGCACTCCCCTGACCTGCTGCAGGTCTTTATCTCCCTCCTCCCCCTCCCATCCTATGAGTGAGGCTGGGGGTTGCAGAGAGGAGGGGGAGAGGGAAATCTGTCTGCAGTAGCTATGGTTGGTTGCTCTGCCCCCCAAGGTGGGCAAGTGGGACAGGCAGCCAATCAGAGGGCTAAACACTCACTAGTGGGACACGTTTAAGGATTGCACCAAGAGCTGAGATGGGGGGAGGTTCCCTGTTGCACCAGAAGGTGGGTGGGTGGGATCTCTAGGGAGCAGGTTTACAGGGTACAAGGTGCAGCTGGGAGGAGTGTCCATGTGGGGCCCAGTTTACCTGTTGTACCACAGGGTCAGGTTTAAGGGTTACACTGGGAGCTGCGGGGTGCTAGGGGGCTGGGTTTGTCTGTTACCCCAGGAGCTGGGAGTGGTGTCATTGGGGGCAACAAGTTGACCTGTTATGGCAAGAGCTGGGAGAAAAGGGGTCCTGGGGGGTGGGGGTAGGTTACTAGAGATGTGGGGGGCACTAGGAGACAGGTTTATCTTTCACACCAGACTAGGTGGGTGGGATGGTTTCTGTGGGGAGGGGACAGGTTTACCTGTCCAGGCAGGAGCTGGGGGAAAGGGGTGACTAGGGGACAGGTTTCTCTGTTTCACTGGGAGCTGGGGGGCAGTGAATGCTCATTGCGGGGCAAGTGTATCTGTTACCTCAGGATCTGGAGGAAAGGGGGCAGTGGGGGAAACATGTTTATCTTCTACACCAGTAGCTTGGGGAAGCAGTGACTGGGGACCACTTTACCTATGGGGGGGGTGTTGCTGGGGGACACATTGACTTGTCACACCAGCAGCTGGGAGGGCTCAGGGGGGAGTACATTTACCTGTCACAGCAGCAGCTGGCCAGGGGGAGAGGGGGGAAGGAGTTAGTTGGGGGCCGAGTTTGCCTGTTACATTAGGAGTTGTGGGGAGGGTAGGAGGGCAGATTTTCCTGTTACACTGGGATCTGGGGGGAAGGGAATGGGGGGGGAGGACAAGTTCTCAGGGGATGTTATTAGAGAGGTTGCAGGTTTCCCTGTTACCCCAGGAACCGGGGGAGGGATTAGTGGGGGGCAGGTTTCCTTGTTACCCCAGGAGCTGGGGGGATTAATGGGGGGTCAGTTAGTGGGGGGTTCTGGGGTAGGTTAGTGGGGGGCAGGTTTTCCTGTTACCCCAGAAGCTGGGTGGGGGAATAGGGGGGCAGGTTTCCCCATTACAGCAGGTTCTTGGGGGAGGATTGGGGGGCAGGTTTTCCTGTTACCCCCAGAGCCAGGGGAATTAATGGGGGCCTGGTTTCCCTATTACAGCAGGTTCTGGGGTGTGTTAGTGGTGGGCCAGGTTTTCCTGTTACCCCAGAAGCTGGGTAGTGGGGATTGAAAGGCCAGGTTTCCCCCTTGCAGCTGGTTCTGGGAGGGATTCGGGGGCAGATTTCCCTTTACAGCAGGTTCTGGGAGTCCCCCTGACCCACTCTATTGTTCCCGTCTCTCTGCAGCCCCATGAAGCTGTTCGACCGCCACAACGAGGTCTGGCGCCTGGCATGGGGCGGCCTGGGCTGTGCCCCAGAGTGAGCCCCCCCAAATGTCACCCACTGGCATCGCAGCCCCGCCAGGAGTGAGAAACCCAGCTCTCGATTACGCCCCCCACGAGTGAGCTCCCAGTGACCAGACTCCCCACCCCCACCCCCCATAATAAAGCCAAGTGACCAAGGCTGCCCTGTGTATGAGGCATGAATTCTGGTTGCTGCCTTAAAGCTGGACAGGCCAGGGGTGGGGGGGGGTCCCCTGGCAGCTGCCCTAGTGGGTCACCAGAAGGGGGTGCGCGCTAGGGTCTGTGGTAGCCCCGAACCCCAAAGAATTTGACCTAGGGAAGCAGAGAACAGGATCTGGACTGGGAGGAGGGAAGAAATGGGCATGGGGGGAGGGGCAGGGGGCATACCTAGGGGCTGGCCAGGGAGAGCGGTGGGGGGAGGCTCTGGTTGAGGTGGCAGATGTGGGGGGAAAGGAGGACCTGGGGGAGATCAGGATGGGGTGGGACTGCAGGGGAGGAGCGGGCCAGAGGGAGATGGATGGGATCTGGGGGGCATATGGGGCAGAGGGAGATGGGGGGCAGTGGCCAGACAGGGCAGAGGGAGGGGAGCCTGGCAACGGGGCGGAGGGAGATGGAGAGGAGCTGGGGGGGCAGAGGGAGATGGGGGCAGGGCAGAGGGAGCTGGGAGCAGTGGGGGGAGAGGCAGGAGGAGATGGGGGGGCAGGGCAGAGCGTGCTGGGGAGGTAGGAGGAGCTGAGGGGTGGGCCAGAGGGAAGTGCGGGGGGAGGAAGCGCTGGGGGGACAGGGCAGAGGGAGCTGGGGGGTAGTGGAGGGAGGGGCCGGAGGCAGAGGGAGATGGGGGGCAGTGGCCAGACAGGGTAGAGGGAGGGGAACCTGGGGGCAGGGCAGAGGGAGCTGGAGAGGAGCTGGGAGCAGTGGGCGGAGGGGGCAGGAGGAGACGGGGTGCAGTGGAGGGAGGGGGCGGGGGCAGAGGGAAGTGGGGGGCAGGAGCTGGGGGTGGGGCAGAGGGAGCTGGGGGGCAGTGGAGGGAGGGGGCGGGGCAGAGAGGGCCGGGCTGTGTCTATCTGTCCCGCCCGCTCCCCGAAAGTGAAAGTGAAAGTGGAAGCGGGGGGTGGGGGGTTTTCGGGTATTTCCATCCTGCCTCGCAGCCGACATGACTTCGTTCGTCCCCGTGGGGGCCCTGGCCCTGCTCCTGCCTGGTGAGTCGGGGGGGGGCTCCCCCCACCTGTCCTCGGACCCTCCCCCCCCAGCTCTCTGTCCGTCTGTCCACAGGACACACCTGCCCGCCCCGCAGGGCAACCTAACGCTCCCCCGAAACACAGCCACAGCTTCCCCTAGGGCCATCTAGGACCCTCAGCCCCCCCCTCGGGACACGGCTCCCCCCTGCCCAGGGACCCTGACCCCCCCACGCACTGACATGGCTCCACCCCCCATTCTGGGACCCTGCCCCCCCCAAACACAGAGCCCGCCCTGCGCCAGGGCAGCCCGACACCCTCGACCTGAGACACAGCTCCCCCCTGCCCAGGGACCCTGACCCCCCCAGAGACATGCTCCCCCCCACCCAGGGACCCTGAGACTGCCCCTCCACCAGACACAGCTCCACTCCCGCTCTGGGACCCTGCCCGCCCAACACGCAGTGCCGGGCCCCCCCGCGTCCAGGGCGACCTGAGCCTGTCCTGCGAGGGGCTCTCCCTCCTCCCCCCACTCTGGGGGGGGCTGGCCCCCCTGAGACACGGCTCCCCCCCGCCCAGGACCCCTCAGTGTGAGGTGGGCTCCAGCCAGTGGGGGCAGGGCGGGGCCAGGCTGTGTCTGTCTTTCCCGGGACCCTGACACCCCCCCCAGACATGGCTCCCCCCTGCCAGGGCAACCTGAGCACCCCTGCGGACACAGTTCTTTCCCAGTCCTGGCCTTCAACCCCCCTACCCCACATGTCACGTGGCCCTGAGAGGGCCCCTGAACTGCGGGGGGCTTTGCTCCCACAGGGTGTTTGGGAGGAGGGGGCCGTTTGTCTGGGTGTGGGGTGATGGGGCTGCTCCGGGGCTGGGTGGGATATGGAGGCACCTGCTGGTTATTGGGGGGGGCAAGGGAGAAATCAGACCCTGGGGGGATAAGGGGTCACCCTGGGGAGGGGCATCTCTTGAGGGTCCTGCCCTGGGGGAGGGGGCAATCTGGGGGCAATCCGGTGTCCCAGGGAGCTTTGGGGGGTCCTTGTGTCCACACTAACCCCCGGCCCCTGCCGCTAGGGTTCGCTCTGTGTCTGGCTCTGGCGGGGCCCCCCCGGCTGAGCTGCTGGTTCGTGGAGGAGGCTGGGGGGCGCATGGGGATGATGCCGAGTTCCGTGACTCAGCGCCGGGCGCTGCTACTGCTGCGGGGGGCGAGAGGGGGGCTCCCCGAGACAGAGCCCGAGCTGCCTCCCGACCTGGAGCCAGGCATGGTTTTTGACATCACTGGTATGTCCCCTTCCTCCCCCCTATCGGGCTCCCACACCCTGATCTTCCAGTGCCTGCTCCCACTACCACCCTGCTGCCCGGTCCTGACCCACAGGACTACCTCCACATCCCATCTGCCCCCCAGTGTTACCTCACCTGTCCACCACACCCTGCTCCTCCCCTCTGCTCCCCCATACCCGCTTCTTACAGCCCCCTCTTTTCCCCATCCTCCCCAGTACCCCCCCACTCCTTTGCCCTGCCCCCCAGTGCCCTGCCACTCCCATGTCTGGCATTCCCCCCATTTGCCTTCCTGTTCCTCACAACTGCCCCCCCACTGCCTCTCTCCCCCCAGATTCCGGGGGACCCTGCATTGTATCCCCCTCCTAGCAGCGGTGGGCATTGGGGTGTCCATGTCTCTCCCCTCAATTTCTTTCTCCCCTCCAGACCCTTCAGGGGCTCTGCACCGCGTCCCCCTCCCAGCGGGGGGGCGCTCCAAGGAGGGGGAGCTGCCTTCCTGTGAGATCAACGCCTACACACCACAGGAGGCCCACGTGCCCTGGGCAGCCGGCCTGACCCCCGAGCACCGCAGCCCCCTGGGCCTGGGGGGTCCCTGGTTCATCAGCAGCGTCCAGGCCCCGGCCAGGGGCTACGGGGTCAGCGCTGTCCTCAAGAGTGAGGAGGCGGCAACGTCCCAGCAACCAGCGGTCATCATGGCAACTGGTAACCAGGGCGACTGGGAATGTAGGGTGGGAGCGGCCTCCCCCCAAAATCCTGCTGTGGGGACCCTCTCTTTCCTCAGGGCCCCAAGCTCCTTCCCTTGCCCCCACATCCTGCTGTGTTGCTCACAGCACTACCCACTCCCCCAGGGCACTGTCCGTGTGGCGCTCACAGCCCTGCCCTCCTCCAAGGCACTGTTCTTCATGGTGCTCACAGCCCTGCCTTGTGCTTCTGTGGTGCTCAAAGCACTACCTCCGAGGCATCATGCTCACAGTCCTAACCGTTCCCCATGGCACTGCTCCCATGGTGCTCACAGCCCTCCCCCTCCCCCTGGGGCACCGCCCATGTGGTGCTCACAACCCTGTCCCCCTGTGGCACTGCTTCCATGGTGCTCACAGCCCTCCCCCTCCCCCTGGGGCACTGCCCATGTGGTGCTCACAACCCTGTCCCCCTGTTGCACTGCTTCCATGGTGCTCACAGCCCTCCCCCTCGGGCACCGCCCATGTGGTGCTCACAACCCTGCCCCCCTGTGGCACTGCTCCCATGGTGCTCACAGCCCCCCCCCCCGGGGCACCACCCATGTGGTGCTCACAACCCTGCCCCCTGTGGCACTGCTCCCATGGTGCTCACAGCAGTAACCCCCTCATCTCTGCCCCACAGCGGTGTTGTCCGTGTTCTCCCGCACCCCGCACCTGCACTCCCGCCTGGGCCGGGACGTGCTGCTGGACTGTGGCTTCACGGCACCACCTGGCCCCTTCTCGGTGGAGTGGCGGTACCAATACCGGGGTGCTGGGCGCGTGGTGCTGGCCTACGATGGGGTGTCAGGCCGGGCCCACGTGGCCGAGGAGGGGGCGCAGCTGTTCCTGGAGGAGGGGAGGGCGGGCGCAGACACCAACGTGTCGCTGCGACTGTCCCAGGTCGGGGTGCGGCACGAAGGAACCTACATCTGCACCATCTACCTGCCCCACCTCCATGCTCAGCAGGCCCTGGAGCTGCGCATCTCCGGTGAGTCTGGGGGGGCCTCCCGAGCTGCTCCCAGCGTGGGGGGACGTGGGTATGAGACGATCTTTGCACCACACGGGTATCTTCCCCCCACCCCAGGCTAGTGATGCACGACTGATTCTGGGGAGGGGTCCCTGGACTGATGCTCCCACAGGCTAGGCTGTGAACCCCAATATTTACCCCCTGAGTTGGAGGAGTCCCAGAGTTCTCCACATTGAGCCAAAGCACCCCCTAGGCTGTACAGGGCTGTATGGGACTGGTCTCTAATCCCTCCTTCCTCCCAGAGCCCCAGGTGGTGGCACTGTACCCCGTGCCCCCCAGGAGATGAGGGAGGCCAGACTCGGTCGAAACTCATCTCTTCCTCTGAACCCACTTCCCCCCACCCCCCAGGCGACACTGCACCCCAGCCCTCTGTCTGTGCCTCCCAGAGGAGGAGGGACGCCGGGCTGGGCTGTACAGGCCCATATGGGACCAGTCTCTAACCCCCTCTCCCCTCAGAGCCCCCCATGGTGACGCTGCACCCTGACCCCCTATCGGTGGCCCCTGGGGCACCAGCTGAGCTGGCCTGTGAGGTCTCTGGCTATTACCCATTGGATGTGACGGTGAGCTGGCTGCGCCGGGGCCCCGGGGAGGTGGGGGGCGACCTGCTGGAGTACGTGACTGAGACCTGGGAGTCAGGGCACCGGCATGGCCCCGACGGCACCTACAGCCTGAGCAGCTTCGCCCGCCTGGCACCCGTCCAGCCCCGCGACCACGGAGCCACCTACAGCTGCCACGTGACCCACGCCGCCCTGGCCACCCCTGCCCGGAGGAGCGTCCGGCTCCGGGTGGCAGGTGGGGACAGCGCGGGGACAGGGCAGGGGGCAATGGGAGAGAAGTGCAGGGATGGGGGGCTCAGGGGAGCGGGGATGGAGTGGGGGGCGGAGGGGAGACAGGGGAGTGGGTAATGCAGGAGGGTTGGGCAGGAGGGGGAGGGGTGCAATGGGGGAGGATCCGGGGAGGGGGGAAATGGGGAGTGTCTCTTGGTCTCATCCCCCCTCTGCCCCAGGTGCCACAGGCCCCTCCCTGGAGGATGCCATTGGGATGTTCCTGGCTGCGTTCCTGCTCTATGGGCTCTTCCGCCTCCTCGGAAACAAGGGTGTGTGCCCCCCCCATGTCACCCCCTCCCCCATACACCGCCATCCCCACTGCCTCTACTGGGACAAGGATGTGTGCCTCCCCGTGTCACTTCCCCTCCCCCCACTGCCCCTCATGTCACTGCCTCCCCCCATACACCCCGATCCCCCATTCCTCCCATACACCCCAACCCTCCTGCCTCCTCCAGGACAAGGGTAGGTGCTGCCCTGCCCCCATTCACCCCATTGCCTCCCATACAGCCCCCAACCCTCCCACTGTCCCCATATGCCCCCCAGTCCCCATCCCCCCATACCACCCTCCATTGCACCCCCAACCATCCAGCCTCCTCTGCAACACCCCCCCATACTGCCACCCTATACACCCCTGAGCCCACAGGTACCCTCCAACCGGCCCACTGCCTCCCAGACCACCCCCGTTCCCCTCCCCCGCATCTTCTGGGGAACAATATGTACCCCCAGACCTCTGCTGCCCCTGCTCCCCTCAAACCCCCTCTGCCTCCTTGCGCCCCCCGATCTCACCCTGTATCCTCATGGACAAGGCTATATCCCACCCCTACCCCCAGCCAGCCACTCTCCCCCACCTCCTGTTCAGGGGAGCCAGGGTCTCACTCCTCTCTTGTTCCTTTTTCAGTCTGTCCATCCGGAGCTGAAGAGAAAAGCAAGGTAAATACCCCCCGCCCCACCAGTGCGCCTGCCCTGCTCCCCACAGCGCCCCTGCTGGGGGAGGCTGGGGCTGGAGTACCTGGTGTGATTCTTACCTGACTCTCTTCTCCCCGCAGAAATCAGAGTGAGACGTGCCCAAAGAAGCTGAGATTTTGGGCGCTGATGTGTGACCCCCAAAATAAGATTGTGAACCTCAGGACAGGAACCAGAGTTGGGGGCTTAATGGACAATAAAGGGTTAACATCCTCTCCAGTCCCCCTTCCCTGCACCTGCCGTGTTACGAGCCAGGATCATGCCTCGATCCTCCTCCACTGCTTCCCCATCCCCTCTTGGCCTTCTCTCCCCACAGCACCCACCTCCCCTGCTGCCGGGGTCCCTCCGCCTGCTCCCCCTACTGCCTGCCTCACCCTGGGGGGCTGGGCAAGTGGCCTGTTCCATTTAAGGTTGGGGGGCTGTTGGTCTGCACTGCTGTACGGGGGCTTCAGCCCCAGAAATAAAAATGTTTTGCTGTGACCCCCGTAACTCCAGCATGGGCGTAGTCATCTCTCAACACTCCTTCCCAGAGCCCCGACCCCCGCAAGAAGAAGCCTGCTCTCCCCACCCAGCCCCACATGCCCTGCCCAAACTGCCCCCCCCTAGTGCTGCCATCTCCTTCTGCCTCAGCAGGAGACCTCCCCATCCCCTCACCCCGCCTCCAGCTCCCCCATCCCGGAGACCCTCATAGCCAGGGCCAGTTGGGTTCAGAGAGTCTCCACTCCCTAAGACCCAGGGCACGCAGTCCCAAGGATTCGTGTCCAGTAGCAGAGAGTTCCATAGGCTCAGGGAGACGAAGCTTTTCCCTCCATCCTTGCTCCCCTTCGTTGCTCCTACTCCCCCTACGTTATGGGGTCCTTTATGTCCTGCTCTTTACTTCCCAGCTCTCCTCACTCTCTGAGCATTGCTCACGCTGGGTTCATACCCAGTGGGCTGGCACTGGAAGGGTGCAGTGGGGGTATGTGGGAGGTGTGACTTCCTGGCCGGAGGGAGACAGGAAAGCTGTCCCCATTGTTCAGCTTCCTCCCCCTGGGGAGGGGGGAGAATGTAGGGACCAGAGGTTCCAGACCCCAGTGGAGGGGGGAATATATGGACTGGAGAGATGGGAAACCCGGAACTGGATGCAGGGGAGGAATGTAGAGACTGGAGACCTGGGAAACATGGATCCAGATCCCATGGGGAGGGGGAGAATATACAAACACGGGGTGGGGTGGAGTGTATATATACAGACTGGAGCGCTGGGAAACATGGAGCTGGATTCTGGCGGGAGGGGAGGGGGAAGACTATACAAACCAGAGAGCTGGGAAACATGGGTCTGGATCCCATGGGGAAGGGAAGAATATATACAGACTGGAGCCACTGGGAAACATGGAGCCGGATCATGGGACGAAATATGAAGCTGGATCATGAGGGGACTATAAGGACTGGAGAACTGGCAACGCGGAGCTGGATCCCAGGGGAGTGGAAAACACACTAAATGGAGATTTGGGAAACATGCATCCAGGGGACAGAGCCCATAGCGCGTCCGCCCCAGGTTCTGGGTCTCTCTGGCCTTGGCTCTGTTCCCAGGCAGATCTGGTCTGCGCTTTAACTCTCCCCAGTCCTCTGGCTCCTCTCTGGGCTTTGCAGGTCTCTGCTCCCTGACTCCGCTCTGAGTTTCATGTCACTTCCTTTCCAGGTGTACTCCACTCCAGGATTTAAATCTCCCCAGTAGGCTTTGCTCCGGGCTGTGCAGTTCTGGCTCCGATCCTCCCCCTTGAGTCCTGCCGGCTCTGCTCCCGGCTTTACGGTTCCCTGGAGCCCGTCCAGGCTGATACAAGCTCCGGGCTTTATGCCTCTCCACTCGCTCCAGCTCCGGGCTTTCTGTCTCTCTGGCCCCGGGCTCTGTTCCTAGGCTCGGTCCAGCTCCGTTCCGTCTGTCCGGCTCCAGCTCCGGATTTCTCTCTCTCCGGCCCCGGACTCCACCCCGTCCTGCCCCTCCTACCCAGCTCCGGGCTCCGTTCCCAAGCCGGCTCCGGGGCTTCCGCCCAGCCCCGCCCAGCCTGGCCCCGGGGCGCAGCGGGGAGCCGGGTGCCCGAGGGGAGAAGGGACCTTCCCAGCCGCAGCCTGGCACCCAGGTGGGCGTGGACTGGGAGAGCGGGGGGGGTGCAATGGAGGGTATGGGAAGAGGTGCCAGGGGGTGCTAGGGAGGGGTGACGTGGGGAATATGGGGGTGCTGGGCGGGGGGGGTGCAGTGTGGAATACGGGGGTGTAGGGAGGGGTGCAGTGGGTCTGTTGGGGGGTGAAGTGGGAGGAAGTGGGGAGCGGGAGGGAAGGGGACAAAGTTCCCCCAAATATTTCCTGCTTCTGGAGAAGTTCTAACTTCCCTCCCCTGTCCGTCCGTTCCCGCCCCCCTCTTTCTCAGTCCTGGACCTCGCCTGACACCCCCCTCCCCCGGCAGTAGGGGGCAGCCCATGACTCCTCCGTGGGGCTGAGACGTCCCCTCCACCCACGGCCCCCCATGCTGCCCCGCTCGCTGCGCCATCTGCTGGAGGGGGCCCGGCTGGAGCTGCGGGAGGAGCAGGGGGTCACTCTGAGCGGGTACCGGAGCTGGCCCCCTGAGCCCCAGGTGAGGAGGGATGGGGAGGGGTCGGGGTGGGGGGAGCAGGTGATGTGGGGCGGGAGCAGGGGGTCACTCTGAGCGGGTACCGGAGCTGGCCCCCTGAGCCCCAGGTGAGGAGGGATGGGGAGGGGTCGGGGTGGGGGGAGCAGGTGATGTGGGGCGGGAGCAGGGGGTCACTCTGAGCGGGTACCGGAGCTGGCCCCCTGAGCCCCAGGTGAGGAGGGATGGGGAGGGGTCGGGGTGGGGGGAGCAGGTGATGTGGGGCGGGAGCAGGGGGTCACTCTGAGCGGGTACCGGAGCTGGCCCCCTGAGCCCCAGGTGAGGAGGGATGGGGAGGGGTCGGGGTGGGGGGAGCAGGTGATGTGGGGCGGGAGCAGGGGGTCACTCTGAGCGGGTACCGGAGCTGGCCCCCTGAGCCCCAGGTGAGGAGGGATGGGGAGGGGTCGGGGTGGGGGGAGCAGGTGATGTGGGGCGGGAGCAGGGGGTCACTCTGAGCGGGTACCGGAGCTGGCCCCCTGAGCCCCAGGTGAGGAGGGATGGGGAGGGGTCGGGGTGGGGGGAGCAGGTGATGTGGGGCGGGAGCAGGGGGTCACTCTGAGCGGGTACCGGAGCTGGCCCCCTGAGCCCCAGGTGAGGAGGGATGGGGAGGGGTCGGGGTGGGGGGAGCAGGGGGCAGGCTGGGGGGCACCGGAGGGTCACAGGGAGGTGTGTGCTGAGGGGGGCAGGGGTGGCTGCCCCGTGGGGTTGTGTTGTGGGGCGTGATGAGGGGTCAGAGGGGATGTGGGGTCAGGCCCTTGTGTGTGGTTGAGGGGGAGGTTCTGCGTGGTCTTGGGTCACACAGGTGTGAAGGGCGGGTGTTGCCGGCTCACACCATTGTGGGCACATGTGGTACACGGGGCGGGGGGGCTGTGGGTGTGTGGTCACGCCCGTGTGGGATTGTGGAGCCGTGTGTTGTCGGGGGGGGTGTGTGGCGGGGTCACGCCCGTGTGGGATTGTGGAGCCGTGTGTTGTCCAGGGGGTGTGTGTGGCGGGGTCACGCCCGTGTGGGATTGTGGAGCCGTGTGTTGTCCGGGGGGTGTGGCGGGGTCACGCCCGTGTGGGATTGTGGAGCTGTGTGTTGTCCGGGGGGTGTGTGTGGCGGGGTCACGCCCGTGTGGGATTGTGGAGCCGTGTGTTGTCCGGGGGGTGTGTGTGGCGGGGTCACGCCCGTGTGGGATTGTGGAGCCGTGTGTTGTCTGGTGGGTGTGGCGGGGTCACGCCCGTGTGGGATTGTGGAGCTGTGTGTTGTCCGGGGGGTGTGGCGGGGTCACACCCGTGTGGGATTGTGGAGCTGTGTGTTGTCCGTGGGGTGTGGCGGGGTCACGCCCGTGTGGGATTGTGGAGCCGTGTGTTGTCCGGGGGGTGTGGCGGGGTCACGCCCGTGTGGGATTGTGGAGCCGTGTGTTGTCCGGGGGGTGTGGCGGGGTCACGCCCGTGTGGGATTGTGGAGCCGTGTGTTGTCTGGTGGGTGTGGCGGGGTCACGCCCGTGTGGGATTGTGGAGCCGTGTGTTGTCCGGGGGGTGTGTGTGGCGGGGTCACGCCCGTGTGGGATTGTGGAGCCGTGTGTTGTCCGGGGGGTGTGTGTGGCGGGGTCACGCCCGTGTGGGATTGTGGAGCCGTGTGTTGTCCGGGGGGTGTGTGTGGCGGGGTCACGCCCGTGTGGGATTGTGGAGCCGTGTGTTGTCCGGGGGGTGTGTGTGGCGGGGTCACGCCCGTGTGGGATTGTGGAGCCGTGTGTTGTCCGGGGGGTGTGTGTGGCGGGGTCACGCCCGTGTGGGATTGTGGAGCCGTGTGTTGTCCGGGGGGTGTGTGTGGCGGGGTCACGCCCGTGTGGGATTGTGGAGCCGTGTGTTGTCCGGGGGGTGTGTGTGGCGGGGTCACGCCCGTGTGGGATTGTGGAGCCGTGTGTTGTCCGGGGGGTGTGTGTGGCGGGGTCACGCCCGTGTGGGATTGTGGAGCCGTGTGTTGTCCGGGGGGTGTGTGTGGCGGGGTCACGCCCGTGTGGGATTGTGGAGCCGTGTGTTGTCCGGGGGGTGTGTGTGGTGGGGTCACGCCCGTGTGGGATTGTGGAGCCGTGTGTTGTCCGGGGGGTGTGTGTGGTGGGGTCACGCCCGTGTGGGATTGTGGAGCCGTGTGTTGTCCGGGGGGTGTGTGTGGTGGGGTCACGCCCGTGTGGGATTGTGGAGCCGTGTGTTGTCCGGGGGGTGTGTGTGGTGGGGTCACGCCCGTGTGGGATTGTGGAGCCGTGTGTTGTCCGGGGGGTGTGGCGGGGTCACGCCCGTGTGGGATTGTGGAGCCGTGTGTTGTCCGGGGGGTGTGGCGGGGTCACGCCCGTGTGGGATTGTGGAGCCGTGTGTTGTCGGGGGTGTGTGGCGGGGTCACGCCCGTGTGGGATTGTGGAGCCGTGTGTAGTCCGGGGGGTGTGGCGGGGTCACGCCCGTGTGGGATTGTGGAGCCGTGTGTTGTCCGGGGGGTGTGGCGGGGTCACGCCCGTGTGGGATTGTGGAGCCGTGTGTTGTCCGGGGGGTGTGTGTGGCGGGGTCACGCCCGTGTGGGATTGTGGAGCCGTGTGTTGTCCGGGGGGTGTGTGTGGCGGGGTCACGCCCGTGTGGGATTGTGGAGCCGTGTGTTGTCCGGGGGGTGTGTGTGGCGGGGTCACGCCCGTGTGGGATTGTGGAGCCGTGTGTTGTGCGGGGGGTGTGTGTGGCGGGGTCACGCCCGTGTGGGATTGTGGAGCCGTGTGTTGTCCGGGGTGTGTGTGTGGCGGGGTCACGCCCGTGTGGGATTGTGGAGCCGTGTGTTGTCCGGGGGGTGTGGCGGGGTCACGCCCGTGTGGGATTGTGGAGCCGTGTGTTGTCCGGGGGGTGTGGCGGGGTCACGCCCGTGTGGGATTGTGGAGCCGTGTGTTGTCCGGGGGGTGTGTGTGGCGGGGTCACGCCCGTGTGGGATTGTGGAGCCGTGTGTTGTCCGGGGGGTGTGTGTGGTGGGGTCACGCCCGTGTGGGATTGTGGAGCCGTGTGTTGTCCGGGGGTGTGTGTGGTGGGGTCACGCCCGTGTGGGATTGTGGAGCCGTGTGTTGTCCGGGGGGTGTGTGTGGTGGGGTCACGCCCGTGTGGGATTGTGGAGCCGTGTGTTGTCCGGGGGGTGTGGCGGGGTCACGCCCGTGTGGGATTGTGGAGCCGTGTGTTGTCCGGGGGGGGGGTGTGGTGGGGTCACGCCCGTGTGGGATTGTGGAGCCGTGTGTTGTCCGGGGGGTGTGGCGGGGTCACGCCCGTGTGGGATTGTGGAGCCGTGTGTTGTCTGGTGGGTGTGGCGGGGTCACACCCGTGTGGGATTGTGGAGCCGTGTGTTGTCCGGTGGGTGTGGCGGGGTCACGCCCGTGTGGGATTGTGGAGCCGTGTGTTGTCCGGGGGGTGTGTGTGGCGGGGTCACGCCCGTGTGGGATTGTGGAGCCGTGTGTTGTCCGGGGGGGGGGTGTGGCGGGGTCACGCCCGTGTGGGATTGTGGAGCCGTGTGTTGTCCGGGGGGGGTGTGTGGCGGGGTCACGCCCGTGTGGGATTGTGGAGCCGTGTGTTGTCTGGTGGGTGTGGCGGGGTCACGCCCGTGTGGGATTGTGGAGCCGTGTGTTGTGCGGGGGGTGTGGCGGGGTCACGCCCGTGTGGGATTGTGGAGCCGTGTGTTGTGCGGGGGGTGTGGCAGGGTCACGCCCGTGTGGGATTGTGGAGCTGTGTGTTGTCTGGTGGGTGTGGCGGGGTCACGCCCGTGTGGGATTGTGGAGCCGTGTGTTGTGCGGGGGGTGTGGCGGGGTCACGCCCGTGTGGGATTGTGGAGCCGTGTGTTGTCCAGGGGGTGTGTGTGGCGGGGTCACGCCCGTGTGGGATTGTGGAGCTGTGTGTTGTCCGGGGGGTGTGTGTGGCGGGGTCACGCCCGTGTGGGATTGTGGAGCTGTGTGTTGTCCGGGGGGTGTGTGTGGCGGGGTCACGCCTGTGTGGGATTGTGGAGCCGTGTGTTGTCCGGGGGGTGTGGCGGGGTCATGCCCGTGTGGGATTGTGGAGCCGTGTGTTGTCCGGGGGGTGTGTGGTGGGGTCACGCCCGTGTGGGATTGTGGAGCCGTGTGTTGTCTGGTGGGTGTGGCGGGGTCACGCCTGTGTGGGATTGTGGAGCTGTGTGTTGTCCGGGGGGTGTGGCGGGGTCACGCCCGTGTGGGATTGTGGAGCTGTGTGTTGTCCGTGGGGTGTGGCGGGGTCACGCCCGTGTGGGATTGTGGAGCCGTGTGTTGTCCGGGGGGTGTGGCGGGGTCACGCCCGTGTGGGATTGTGGAGCCGTGTGTTGTCCGGGGGGTGTGGCGGGGTCACGCCCGTGTGGGATTGTGGAGCCGTGTGTTGTCTGGTGGGTGTGGCGGGGTCACGCCCGTGTGGGATTGTGGAGCTGTGTGTTGTCGGGGGGGTGTGGCGGGGTCACGCCCGTGTGGGATTGTGGAGCCGTGTGTTGTCCGGGGGGTGTGTGTGGCGGGGTCACGCCCGTGTGGGATTGTGGAGCCGTGTGTTGTCCGGGGGGTGTGTGTGGCGGGGTCACGCCCGTGTGGGATTGTGGAGCCGTGTGTTGTCCGGGGGGTGTGTGTGGCGGGGTCACGCCCGTGTGGGATTGTGGAGCCGTGTGTTGTCCGGGGGGTGTGTGTGGTGGGGTCACGCCCGTGTGGGATTGTGGAGCCGTGTGTTGTCCGGGGGGTGTGTGTGGTGGGGTCACGCCCGTGTGGGATTGTGGAGCCGTGTGTTGTCCGGGGGGTGTGTGTGGTGGGGTCACGCCCGTGTGGGATTGTGGAGCCGTGTGTTGTCCGGGGGGTGTGTGTGGTGGGGTCACGCCCGTGTGGGATTGTGGAGCCGTGTGTTGTCCGGGGGGTGTGGCGGGGTCACGCCCGTGTGGGATTGTGGAGCCGTGTGTTGTCCGGGGGGTGTGGCGGGGTCACGCCCGTGTGGGATTGTGGAGCCGTGTGTTGTCGGGGGTGTGTGGCGGGGTCACGCCCGTGTGGGATTGTGGAGCCGTGTGTAGTCCGGGGGGTGTGGCGGGGTCACGCCCGTGTGGGATTGTGGAGCCGTGTGTTGTCCGGGGGGTGTGGCGGGGTCACGCCCGTGTGGGATTGTGGAGCCGTGTGTTGTCCGGGGGGTGTGTGTGGCGGGGTCACGCCCGTGTGGGATTGTGGAGCCGTGTGTTGTCCGGGGGGTGTGTGTGGCGGGGTCACGCCCGTGTGGGATTGTGGAGCCGTGTGTTGTCCGGGGGGTGTGTGTGGCGGGGTCACGCCCGTGTGGGATTGTGGAGCCGTGTGTTGTGCGGGGGGTGTGTGTGGCGGGGTCACGCCCGTGTGGGATTGTGGAGCCGTGTGTTGTCCGGGGTGTGTGTGTGGCGGGGTCACGCCCGTGTGGGATTGTGGAGCCGTGTGTTGTCCGGGGGGTGTGGCGGGGTCACGCCCGTGTGGGATTGTGGAGCCGTGTGTTGTCCGGGGGGTGTGGCGGGGTCACGCCCGTGTGGGATTGTGGAGCCGTGTGTTGTCCGGGGGGTGTGTGTGGCGGGGTCACGCCCGTGTGGGATTGTGGAGCCGTGTGTTGTCCGGGGGGTGTGTGTGGTGGGGTCACGCCCGTGTGGGATTGTGGAGCCGTGTGTTGTCCGGGGGGTGTGTGTGGTGGGGTCACGCCCGTGTGGGATTGTGGAGCCGTGTGTTGTCCGGGGGGTGTGGCGGGGTCACGCCCGTGTGGGATTGTGGAGCCGTGTGTTGTCCGGGGGGTGTGTGTGGCGGGGTCACGCCCGTGTGGGATTGTGGAGCCGTGTGTTGTCCGGGGGGTGTGGCGGGGTCACGCCCGTGTGGGATTGTGGAGCCGTGTGTTGTCTGGTGGGTGTGGCGGGGTCACACCCGTGTGGGATTGTGGAGCCGTGTGTTGTCCGGTGGGTGTGGCGGGGTCACGCCCGTGTGGGATTGTGGAGCCGTGTGTTGTCCGGGGGGGGTGTGTGGCGGGGTCACGCCCGTGTGGGATTGTGGAGCCGTGTGTTGTCCGGGGGGGGTGTGTGGCGGGGTCACGCCCGTGTGGGATTGTGGAGCCGTGTGTTGTCCGGGGGGGGTGTGTGGCGGGGTCACGCCCGTGTGGGATTGTGGAGCCGTGTGTTGTCTGGTGGGTGTGGCGGGGTCACGCCCGTGTGGGATTGTGGAGCCGTGTGTTGTGCGGGGGGTGTGGCGGGGTCACGCCCGTGTGGGATTGTGGAGCCGTGTGTTGTGCGGGGGGTGTGGCAGGGTCACGCCCGTGTGGGATTGTGGAGCTGTGTGTTGTCTGGTGGGTGTGGCGGGGTCACGCCCGTGTGGGATTGTGGAGCCGTGTGTTGTGCGGGGGGTGTGGCGGGGTCACGCCCGTGTGGGATTGTGGAGCCGTGTGTTGTCCGGGGGGGGGTGTGGCGGGGTCACGCCCGTGTGGGATTGTGGAGCCGTGTGTTGTCCAGGGGGTGTGTGTGGCGGGGTCACGCCCGTGTGGGATTGTGGAGCTGTGTGTTGTCCGGGGGGTGTGTGTGGCGGGGTCACGCCCGTGTGGGATTGTGGAGCCGTGTGTTGTCTGGTGGGTGTGGCGGGGTCACGCCTGTGTGGGATTGTGGAGCCGTGTGTTGTCCGGGGGGTGTGGCGGGGTCATGCCCGTGTGGGATTGTGGAGCCGTGTGTTGTCCGGGGGGTGTGTGGTGGGGTCACGCCCGTGTGGGATTGTGGAGCCGTGTGTTGTCTGGTGGGTGTGGCGGGGTCACGCCTGTGTGGGATTGTGGAGCTGTGTGTTGTCCGGGGGGTGTGGCGGGGTCACGCCCGTGTGGGATTGTGGAGCTGTGTGTTGTCCGTGGGGTGTGGCGGGGTCACGCCCGTGTGGGATTGTGGAGCCGTGTGTTGTCCGGGGGGTGTGGCGGGGTCACGCCCGTGTGGGATTGTGGAGCCGTGTGTTGTCCGGGGGGTGTGGCGGGGTCACGCCCGTGTGGGATTGTGGAGCCGTGTGTTGTCTGGTGGGTGTGGCGGGGTCACGCCCGTGTGGGATTGTGGAGCTGTGTGTTGTCGGGGGGGTGTGGCGGGGTCACGCCCGTGTGGGATTGTGGAGCTGTGTGTTGTCGGGGGGGTGTGGCGGGGTCACGCCCGTGTGGGATTGTGGAGCCGTGTGTTGTCCGGTGGGTGTGGCGGGGTCACGCCCGTGTGGGATTGTGGAGCCGTGTGTTGTCCGGGGGGGGTGTGTGGCGGGGTCACGCCCGTGTGGGATTGTGGAGCCGTGTGTTGTCCGGGGTGTGTGTGTGGCGGGGTCACGCCCGTGTGGGATTGTGGAGCCGTGTGTTGTGCGGGGGGGGTGTGTGGCGGGGTCACGCCCGTGTCGGATTGTGGAGCCGTGTGTTGTCCGGGGGGTGTGTGTGGCGGGGTCACGCCCGTGTGGGATTGTGGAGCCGTGTGTTGTCCGGGGGGTGTGGCGGGGTCACGCCCGTGTGGGATTGTGGAGCCGTGTGTTGTCCGGGGGGTGTGGCGGGGTCACGCCCGTGTGGGATTGTGGAGCCGTGTGTTGTCCGGGGGGTGTGTGTGGTGGGGTCACGCCCGTGTGGGATTGTGGAGCCGTGTGTTGTCCGGGGGGTGTGTGTGGTGGGGTCACGCCCGTGTGGGATTGTGGAGCCGTGTGTTGTCCGGGGGGTGTGTGTGGTGGGGTCACGCCCGTGTGGGATTGTGGAGCCGTGTGTTGTCCGGGGGGTGTGTGTGGTGGGGTCACGCCCGTGTGGGATTGTGGAGCCGTGTGTTGTCCGGGGGGTGTGGCGGGGTCACGCCCGTGTGGGATTGTGGAGCCGTGTGTTGTCTGGTGGGTGTGGCGGGGTCACACCCGTGTGGGATTGTGGAGCCGTGTGTTGTCCGGTGGGTGTGGCGGGGTCACGCCCGTGTGGGATTGTGGAGCCGTGTGTTGTCCGGGGGGTGTGTGTGGTGGGGTCACGCCCGTGTGGGATTGTGGAGCCGTGTGTTGTCCGGGGGGTGTGGCGGGGTCACGCCCGTGTGGGATTGTGGAGCCGTGTGTAGTCCGGGGGGTGTGGCGGGGTCACGCCCGTGTGGGATTGTGGAGCCGTGTGTTGTCCGGGGGGTGTGGCGGGGTCACGCCCGTGTGGGATTGTGGAGCCGTGTGTAGTCCGGGGGGTGTGGCGGGGTCACGCCCGTGTGGGATTGTGGAGCCGTGTGTTGTCCGGGGGGTGTGTGTGGCGGGGTCACGCCCGTGTGGGATTGTGGAGCCGTGTGTTGTCTGGTGGGTGTGTGTGGCGGGGTCACGCCCGTGTGGGATTGTGGAGCCGTGTGTTGTCTGGTGGGTGTGGCAGGGTCACGCCCGTGTGGGATTGTGGAGCTGTGTGTTGTCTGGTGGGTGTGGCGGGGTCACGCCCGTGTGGGATTGTGGAGCCGTGTGTTGTGCGGGGGGTGTGGCGGGGTCACGCCCGTGTGGGATTGTGGAGCCGTGTGTTGTCCGGGGGGTGTGTGTGGCGGGGTCACGCCCGTGTGGGATTGTGGCGCCGTGTGTTGTGCGGGGGGTGTGGCGGGGTCACGCCCGTGTGGAATTGTGGAGCCGTGTGTTGTGCGGGGGGTGTGGCGGGGTCACGCCCGTGTGGGATTGTGGAGCCGTGTGTTGTCCGGGGGGTGTGGCGGGGTCACGCCCGTGTGGGATTGTGGAGCCGTGTGTTGTCTGGTGGGTGTGGCGGGGTCACGCCCGTGTGGGATTGTGGAGCCGTGTGTTGTGCGGGGGGTGTGGCGGGGTCACGCCCGTGTGGGATTGTGGAGTCGTGTGGTGTCTGGTGGGTGTGGCGGGGTCACGCCCGTGTGGGATTGTGGAGCCGTGTGTTGTCGGGGGGGGTGTGTGGCGGGGTCACGCCCGTGTGGGATTGTGGAGTCGTGTGTTGTGCGGGGGGTGTGGCGGGGTCACGCCCGTGTGGGATTGTGGAGCCGTGTGTTGTCTGGTGGGTGTGGCGGGGTCACGCCTGTGTGGGATTGTGGAGCCGTGTGTTGTCCGGGGGGGGGGTGTGGCGGGGTCACGCCCGTGTGGGATTGTGGAGCCGTGTGTTGTCTGGTGGGTGTGGCGGGGTCACGCCCGTGTGGGATTGTGGAGCCGTGTGTTGTCCGGGGGGTGTGTGTGGCGGGGTCACGCCCGTGTGGGATTGTGGAGCCGTGTGTTGTCCGGGGGGTGTGTGTGGCGGGGTCACGCCCGTGTGGGATTGTGGAGCCGTGTGTTGTCCGGGGGGTGTGTGTGGTGGGGTCACGCCCGTGTGGGATTGTGGAGCCGTGTGTTGTCCGGGGGGGGGGTGTGGCGGGGTCACGCCCGTGTGGGATTGTGGAGTCGTGTGTTGTGCGGGGGGTGTGGCGGGGTCACGCCCGTGTGGGATTGTGGAGTCGTGTGGTGTCTGGTGGGTGTGGCGGGGTCACGCCCGTGTGGGATTGTGGAGCCGTGTGTTGTCGGGGGTGTGTGGCGGGGTCACGCCCGTGTGGGATTGTGGAGCCGTGTGTTGTCTGGTGGGTGTGGCAGGGTCACGCCCGTGTGGGATTGTGGAGCCGTGTGTTGTGCGGGGGGTGTGGCGGGGTCACGCCCGTGTGGGATTGTGGAGTCGTGTGGTGTCTGGTGGGTGTGGCGGGGTCACGCCCGTGTGGGATTGTGGAGCCGTGTGTTGTGCGGGGGGTGTGGCGGGGTCACGCCCGTGTGGGATTGTGGAGCCGTGTGTTGTCCGGGGGGGGTGTGTGGCGGGGTCACGCCCGTGTGGGATTGTGGAGCCGTGTGTTGTCTGGTGGGTGTGGCAGGGTCACGCCCGTGTGGGATTGTGGAGCCGTGTGTTGTCCGGGGGGGGTGTGTGGCGGGGTCACGCCCGTGTGGGATTGTGGAGCCGTGTGTTGTGCGGGGGGTGTGGCGGGGTCACGCCCGTGTGGGATTGTGGAGCCGTGTGTTGTCCGGGGGGTGTGTGTGGCGGGGTCACGCCCGTGTGGGATTGTGGAGCCGTGTATAGTCCGGGGGGTGTGGCGAGGTCACGCCCGTGTGGGATTGTGGAGCCGTGTGTTGTCTGGTGGGTGTGGCGAGGTCACGCCCGTGTGGGATTGTGGAGCTGTGTGTTGTCTGGTGGGTGTGGCGGGGTCACGCCCGTGTGGGATTGTGGAGCTGTGTGTTGTCCGGGGGGTGTGTGTGGCGGGGTCACGCCCGTGTGGGATTGTGGAGCCGTGTGTTGTCCGGGGGGTGTGGCGGGGTCACGCCCGTGTGGGATTGTGGAGCCGTGTGTTGTGCGGGGGGTGTGGCGGGGTCACGCCCGTGTGGGATTGTGGAGCCGTGTGTTGTCGGGGGGGTGTGGCGGGGTCACGCCCGTGTGGGATTGTGGAGCCGTGTGTTGTCCGGGGGGTGTGGCGGGGTCACGCCCGTGTGGGATTGTGGAGCCGTGTGTTGTCCGGGGGGTGTGTGTGGCGGGGTCACGCCCGTGTGGGATTGTGGAGCTGTGTGTTGTCGGGGGGGTGTGGCGGGGTCACGCCCGTGTGGGATTGTGGAGCCGTGTGTTGTCCGGGGGTGGGTGTGGCGGGGTCACGCCCGTGTGGGATTGTGGAGCCGTGTGTTGTCGGGGGGGGGTGTGTGGCGGGGTCAGGCCCGTGTGGGATTGTGGAGCCGTGTGTTGTGCGGGGGGTGTGGCGGGGTCACGCCCGTGTGGGATTGTGGAGCCGTGTGTTGTCCGGGGGGTGGGTGTGGCGGGGTCACGCCCGTGTGGGATTGTGGAGCCGTGTGTTGTCCGGGGGGTGGGTGTGGCGGGGTCACGCCCGTGTGGGATTGTGGAGCCGTGTGTTGTCTGGGGGGTGGGTGTGGCGGGGTCACGCCCGTGTGGGATTGTGGAGCCGTGTGTTGTCGGGGGGGGTGTGTGGCGGGGTCACGCCCGTGTGGGATTGTGGAGCCGTGTGTTGTCGGGGGGGGTGTGTGGCGGGGTCACGCCCGTGTGGGATTGTGGAGCCGTGTGTTGTCCGGGGGGTGTGTGTGGCGGGGTCACGCCCGTGTGGGATTGTGGAGCCGTGTGTTGTCCGGTGGGTGTGGCGGGGTCACGCCCGTGTGGGATTGTGGAGCCGTGTGTTGTCCGGGGGGTGTGTGTGGCGGGGTCATGCCCGTGTGGGATTGTGGAGCCGTGTGTTGTCCGGGGGGTGTGGCGGGGTCACGCCCGTGTGGGATTGTGGAGCCGTGTGTTGTCCGGGGGGTGTGGCGGGGTCACGCCCGTGTGGGATTGTGGAGCCGTGTGTTGTCCGGGGGGTGTGTGTGGTGGGGTCACGCCCGTGTGGGATTGTGGAGCCGTGTGTTGTCCGGGGGGTGTGTGTGGTGGGGTCACGCCCGTGTGGGATTGTGGAGCCGTGTGTTGTCCGGGGGGTGTGTGTGGTGGGGTCACGCCCGTGTGGGATTGTGGAGCCGTGTGTTGTCCGGGGGGTGTGTGTGGTGGGGTCACGCCCGTGTGGGATTGTGGAGCCGTGTGTTGTCCGGGGGGTGTGGCGGGGTCACGCCCGTGTGGGATTGTGGAGCCGTGTGTTGTCCGGGGGGTGTGGCGGGGTCACGCCCGTGTGGGATTGTGGAGCCGTGTGTTGTCGGGGGTGTGTGGCGGGGTCACGCCCGTGTGGGATTGTGGAGCCGTGTGTAGTCCGGGGGGTGTGGCGGGGTCACGCCCGTGTGGGATTGTGGAGCCGTGTGTTGTCCGGGGGGTGTGGCGGGGTCACGCCCGTGTGGGATTGTGGAGCCGTGTGTTGTCCGGGGTGTGTGTGTGGCGGGGTCACGCCCGTGTGGGATTGTGGAGCCGTGTGTTGTCCGGGGGGTGTGTGTGGCGGGGTCACGCCCGTGTGGGATTGTGGAGCCGTGTGTTGTCCGGGGGGTGTGTGTGGCGGGGTCACGCCCGTGTGGGATTGTGGAGCCGTGTGTTGTGCGGGGGGTGTGTGTGGCGGGGTCACGCCCGTGTCGGATTGTGGAGCCGTGTGTTGTCCGGGGTGTGTGTGTGGCGGGGTCACGCCCGTGTGGGATTGTGGAGCCGTGTGTTGTCCGGGGGGTGTGGCGGGGTCACGCCCGTGTGGGATTGTGGAGCCGTGTGTTGTCCGGGGGGTGTGGCGGGGTCACGCCCGTGTGGGATTGTGGAGCCGTGTGTTGTCCGGGGGGGGTGTGTGGCGGGGTCACGCCCGTGTGGGATTGTGGAGCCGTGTGTTGTCCGGGGGGTGTGGCGGGGTCACGCCCGTGTGGGATTGTGGAGCCGTGTGTTGTCCGGGGGGTGTGTGTGGTGGGGTCACGCCCGTGTGGGATTGTGGAGCCGTGTGTTGTCCGGGGGGTGTGTGTGGTGGGGTCACGCCCGTGTGGGATTGTGGAGCCGTGTGTTGTCCGGGGGGTGTGTGTGGTGGGGTCACGCCCGTGTGGGATTGTGGAGCCGTGTGTTGTCCGGGGGTGTGGCGGGGTCACGCCCGTGTGGGATTGTGGAGCCGTGTGTTGTCCGGGGGGTGTGTGTGGTGGGGTCACGCCCGTGTGGGATTGTGGAGCCGTGTGTTGTCCGGGGGGTGTGGCGGGGTCACGCCCGTGTGGGATTGTGGAGCCGTGTGTTGTCTGGTGGGTGTGGCGGGGTCACACCCGTGTGGGATTGTGGAGCCGTGTGTTGTCCGGGGGGTGTGTGTGGCGGGGTCACGCCCGTGTGGGATTGTGGAGCCGTGTGTTGTCCGGGGGGTGTGTGTGGCGGGGTCACGCCCGTGTGGGATTGTGGAGCCGTGTGTTGTCCGGGGGGGGTGTGTGGCGGGGTCACGCCCGTGTGGGATTGTGGAGCCGTGTGTTGTCTGGTGGGTGTGGCAGGGTCACGCCCGTGTGGGATTGTGGAGCTGTGTGTTGTCTGGTGGGTGTGGCGGGGTCACGCCCGTGTGGGATTGTGGAGCCGTGTGTTGTGCGGGGGGTGTGGCGGGGTCACGCCCGTGTGGGATTGTGGAGCCGTGTGTTGTCCAGGGGGTGTGTGTGGCGGGGTCACGCCCGTGTGGGATTGTGGAGCTGTGTGTTGTCCGGGGGGGGTGTGTGGCGGGGTCACGCCCGTGTGGGATTGTGGAGCCGTGTGTTGTCTGGTGGGTGTGGCGGGGTCACGCCTGTGTGGGATTGTGGAGCCGTGTGTTGTCCGGGGGGTGTGGCGGGGTCATGCCCGTGTGGGATTGTGGAGCCGTGTGTTGTCCGGGGGGTGTGTGGTGGGGTCACGCCCGTGTGGGATTGTGGAGCCGTGTGTTGTCTGGTGGGTGTGGCGGGGTCACGCCTGTGTGGGATTGTGGAGCTGTGTGTTGTCCGGGGGGTGTGGCGGGGTCACGCCCGTGTGGGATTGTGGAGCTGTGTGTTGTCCGTGGGGTGTGGCGGGGTCACGCCCGTGTGGGATTGTGGAGCCGTGTGTTGTCCGGGGGGTGTGGCGGGGTCACGCCCGTGTGGGATTGTGGAGCCGTGTGTTGTCCGGGGGGTGTGGCGGGGTCACGCCCGTGTGGGATTGTGGAGCCGTGTGTTGTCTGGTGGGTGTGGCGGGGTCACGCCCGTGTGGGATTGTGGAGCTGTGTGTTGTCGGGGGGGTGTGGCGGGGTCACGCCCGTGTGGGATTGTGGATCTGTGTGTTGTCGGGGGGGTGTGGCGGGGTCACGCCCGTGTGGGATTGTGGAGCCGTGTGTTGTCCGGTGGGTGTGGCGGGGTCACGCCCGTGTGGGATTGTGGAGCCGTGTGTTGTCCGGGGGGGGGGTGTGGCGGGGTCACGCCCGTGTGGGATTGTGGAGCCGTGTGTTGTCCGGGGTGTGTGTGTGGCGGGGTCACGCCCGTGTGGGATTGTGGAGCCGTGTGTTGTGCGGGGGGGGGGTGTGGCGGGGTCACGCCCGTGTCGGATTGTGGAGCCGTGTGTTGTCCGGGGTGTGTGTGTGGCGGGGTCACGCCCGTGTGGGATTGTGGAGCCGTGTGTTGTCCGGGGGGTGTGGCGGGGTCACGCCCGTGTGGGATTGTGGAGCCGTGTGTTGTCCGGGGGGTGTGGCGGGGTCACGCCCGTGTGGGATTGTGGAGCCGTGTGTTGTCCGGGGGGTGTGTGTGGCGGGGTCACACCCGTGTGGGATTGTGGAGCCGTGTGTTGTCCGGGGGGTGTGGCGGGGTCACGCCCATGTGGGATTGTGGAGCCGTGTGTTGTCCGGGGGGTGTGGCGGGGTCACGCCCGTGTGGGATTGTGGAGCCGTGTGTTGTCCGGGGGGTGTGTGTGGTGGGGTCACGCCCGTGTGGGATTGTGGAGCCGTGTGTTGTCCGGGGTGTGTGTGTGGTGGGGTCACGCCCGTGTGGGATTGTGGAGCCGTGTGTTGTCCGGGGGGTGTGTGTGGTGGGGTCACGCCCGTGTGGGATTGTGGAGCCGTGTGTTGTCCGGGGGGTGTGGCGGGGTCACGCCCGTGTGGGATTGTGGAGCCGTGTGTTGTCCGGGGGGTGTGTGTGGTGGGGTCACGCCCGTGTGGGATTGTGGAGCCGTGTGTTGTCCGGGGGGTGTGGCGGGGTCACGCCCGTGTGGGATTGTGGAGCCGTGTGTTGTCTGGTGGGTGTGGCGGGGTCACACCCGTGTGGGATTGTGGAGCCGTGTGTTGTCCGGTGGGTGTGGCGGGGTCACGCCCGTGTGGGATTGTGGAGCCGTGTGTTGTCCGGGGGGTGTGTGTGGCGGGGTCACGCCCGTGTGGGATTGTGGAGCCGTGTGTTGTCCGGGGGGTGTGTGTGGCGGGGTCACGCCCGTGTGGGATTGTGGAGCCGTGTGTTGTCTGGTGGGTGTGGCAGGGTCACGCCCGTGTGGGATTGTGGAGCTGTGTGTTGTCTGGTGGGTGTGGCGGGGTCACGCCCGTGTGGGATTGTGGAGCCGTGTGTTGTGCGGGGGGTGTGGCGGGGTCACGCCCGTGTGGGATTGTGGAGCCGTGTGTTGTCCGGGGGGTGTGTGTGGCGGGGTCACGCCCGTGTGGGATTGTGGAGCCGTGTGTTGTCTGGTGGGTGTGGCAGGGTCACGCCCGTGTGGGATTGTGGAGCTGTGTGTTGTCTGGTGGGTGTGGCGAGGTCACGCCCGTGTGGGATTGTGGAGCTGTGTGTTGTCTGGTGGGTGTGGCGGGGTCACGCCCGTGTGGGATTGTGGAGCTGTGTGTTGTCCGGGGGGGGTGTGTGGCGGGGTCACGCCCGTGTGGGATTGTGGAGCCGTGTGTTGTCTGGTGGGTGTGGCAGGGTCACGCCCGTGTGGGATTGTGGAGCCGTGTGTTGTCCGGGGGGTGTGTGTGGCGGGGTCACGCCCGTGTGGGATTGTGGAGCCGTGTGTTGTCTGGTGGGTGTGGCGAGGTCACGCCCGTGTGGGATTGTGGAGCTGTGTGTTGTCTGGTGGGTGTGGCGGGGTCACGCCCGTGTGGGATTGTGGAGCTGTGTGTTGTCCGGGGGGTGTGTGTGGCGGGGTCACGCCCGTGTGGGATTGTGGAGCCGTGTGTTGTCCGGGGGGTGTGGCGGGGTCACGCCCGTGTGGGATTGTGGAGCCGTGTGTTGTGCGGGGGGTGTGGCGGGGTCACGCCCGTGTGGGATTGTGGAGCCGTGTGTTGTCGGGGGGGTGTGGCGGGGTCACGCCCGTGTGGGATTGTGGAGCCGTGTGTTGTCCGGGGGGTGTGGCGGGGTCACGCCCGTGTGGGATTGTGGAGCCGTGTGTTGTCCGGGGGGTGTGTGTGGCGGGGTCACGCCCGTGTGGGATTGTGGAGCCGTGTGTTGTGCGGGGGGTGTGGCGGGGTCACGCCCGTGTGGGATTGTGGAGCCGTGTGTTGTCTGGTGGGTGTGGCGGGGTCACGCCCGTGTGGGATTGTGGAGCCGTGTGTTGTCCGGGGGGTGTGGCGGGGTCACGCCCGTGTGGGATTGTGGAGCCGTGTGTTGTCGGGGGGGGTGTGTGGCGGGGTCACGCCCGTGTGGGATTGTGGAGCCGTGTGTTGTCTGGTGGGTGTGGCGGGGTCACGCTCGTGTGGGATTGTGGAGCCGTGTGTTGTCCGGGGGGTGTGGCGGGGTCACGCCCGTGTGGGATTGTGGAGCCGTGTGTTGTCGGGGGGGGGTGTGTGGCGGGGTCACGCCCGTGTGGGATTGTGGAGCCGTGTGTTGTGCGGGGGGTGTGGCGGGGTCACGCCCGTGTGGGATTGTGGAGCCGTGTGTTGTCCGGGGGGTGGGTGTGGCGGGGTCACGCCCGTGTGGGATTGTGGAGCCGTGTGTTGTCCGGGGGGTGTGGCGGGGTCACGCCCGTGTGGGATTGTGGAGCCGTGTGTTGTCCGGGGGGTGTGTGTGGTGGGGTCACGCCCGTGTGGGATTGTGGAGCCGTGTGTTGTCCGGGGGGTGTGGCGGGGTCACGCCCGTGTGGGATTGTGGAGCCGTGTGTTGTCTGGTGGGTGTGGCGGGGTCACACCCGTGTGGGATTGTGGAGCCGTGTGTTGTCCGGTGGGTGTGGCGGGGTCACGCCCGTGTGGGATTGTGGAGCCGTGTGTTGTCCGGGGGGTGTGTGTGGCGGGGTCACGCCCGTGTGGGATTGTGGAGCCGTGTGTTGTCCGGGGGGTGTGTGTGGCGGGGTCACGCCCGTGTGGGATTGTGGAGCCGTGTGTTGTCTGGTGGGTGTGGCAGGGTCACGCCCGTGTGGGATTGTGGAGCTGTGTGTTGTCTGGTGGGTGTGGCGGGGTCACGCCCGTGTGGGATTGTGGAGCCGTGTGTTGTGCGGGGGGTGTGGCGGGGTCACGCCCGTGTGGGATTGTGGAGCCGTGTGTTGTCCGGGGGGTGTGTGTGGCGGGGTCACGCCCGTGTGGGATTGTGGAGCCGTGTGTTGTCTGGTGGGTGTGGCAGGGTCACGCCCGTGTGGGATTGTGGAGCTGTGTGTTGTCTGGTGGGTGTGGCGAGGTCACGCCCGTGTGGGATTGTGGAGCTGTGTGTTGTCTGGTGGGTGTGGCGGGGTCACGCCCGTGTGGGATTGTGGAGCTGTGTGTTGTCCGGGGGGTGTGTGTGGCGGGGTCACGCCCGTGTGGGATTGTGGAGCCGTGTGTTGTCTGGTGGGTGTGGCAGGGTCACGCCCGTGTGGGATTGTGGAGCCGTGTGTTGTCCGGGGGGTGTGTGTGGCGGGGTCACGCCCGTGTGGGATTGTGGAGCCGTGTGTTGTCTGGTGGGTGTGGCGAGGTCACGCCCGTGTGGGATTGTGGAGCTGTGTGTTGTCTGGTGGGTGTGGCGGGGTCACGCCCGTGTGGGATTGTGGAGCTGTGTGTTGTCCGGGGGGTGTGTGTGGCGGGGTCACGCCCGTGTGGGATTGTGGAGCCGTGTGTTGTCCGGGGGGTGTGGCGGGGTCACGCCCGTGTGGGATTGTGGAGCCGTGTGTTGTGCGGGGGGTGTGGCGGGGTCACGCCCGTGTGGGATTGTGGAGCCGTGTGTTGTCGGGGGGGTGTGGCGGGGTCACGCCCGTGTGGGATTGTGGAGCCGTGTGTTGTCCGGGGGGTGTGGCGGGGTCACGCCCGTGTGGGATTGTGGAGCCGTGTGTTGTCCGGGGGGTGTGTGTGGCGGGGTCACGCCCGTGTGGGATTGTGGAGCCGTGTGTTGTCCGGGGGGTGGGTGTGGCGGGGTCACGCCCGTGTGGGATTGTGGAGCCGTGTGTTGTGCGGGGGGTGTGGCGGGGTCACGCCCGTGTGGGATTGTGGAGCCGTGTGTTGTCTGGTGGGTGTGGCGGGGTCACGCCCGTGTGGGATTGTGGAGCCGTGTGTTGTCCGGGGGGTGTGGCGGGGTCACGCCCGTGTGGGATTGTGGAGCCGTGTGTTGTCGGGGGGGGTGTGTGGCGGGGTCACGCCCGTGTGGGATTGTGGAGCCGTGTGTTGTCTGGTGGGTGTGGCGGGGTCACGCTCGTGTGGGATTGTGGAGCCGTGTG
Organism: Lepidochelys kempii; assembly: GCF_965140285.1. Lineage (NCBI taxonomy): Eukaryota > Metazoa > Chordata > Testudines > Cheloniidae > Lepidochelys > Lepidochelys kempii. The sequence goes on along the minus strand of NC_136393.1, from coordinate 51,148,185 downwards.
TTGTCCGGGGGGTGTGGCGGGGTCACGCCCGTGTGGGATTGTGGAGCCGTGTGTTGTCGGGGGGGGGTGTGTGGCGGGGTCACGCCCGTGTGGGATTGTGGAGCCGTGTGTTGTGCGGGGGGTGTGGCGGGGTCACGCCCGTGTGGGATTGTGGAGCCGTGTGTTGTCCGGGGGGTGGGTGTGGCGGGGTCACGCCCGTGTGGGATTGTGGAGCCGTGTGTTGTCCGGGGGGTGGGTGTGGCGGGGTCACGCCCGTGTGGGATTGTGGAGCCGTGTGTTGTCCGGGGGGTGGGTGTGGCGGGGTCACGCCCGTGTGGGATTGTGGAGCCGTGTGTTGTCGGGGGGTGTGTGTGGCGGGGTCACGCCCGTGTGGGATTGTGGAGCCGTGTGTTGTCGGGGGGGGTGTGTGGCGGGGTCACGCCCGTGTGGGATTGTGGAGCCGTGTGTTGTCCGGGGGGTGTGTGTGGCGGGGTCACGCCCGTGTGGGATTGTGGAGCCGTGTGTTGTCCGGTGGGTGTGGCGGGGTCACGCCCGTGTGGGATTGTGGAGCCGTGTGTTGTCCGGGGGGTGTGTGTGGCGGGGTCACGCCCGTGTGGGATTGTGGAGCCGTGTGTTGTCGGGGGTGTGTGGCGGGGTCACGCCCGTGTGGGATTGTGGAGCCGTGTGTTGTCCGGGGGGTGTGTGTGGCGGGGTCACGCCCGTGTGGGATTGTGGAGCCGTGTGTTGTGCGGGGGGTGTGGCGGGGTCACGCCCGTGTGGGATTGTAGAGCCGTGTGTTGTCCGGGGGGTGTGGCGGGGTCACGCCCGTGTGGGATTGTGGAGCCGTGTGTTGTCTGGTGGGTGTGGCGGGGTCACGGCCGTGTGGGATTGTGGAGCCGTGTGTTGTCTGGTGGGTGTGGCGGGGTCACGCCCGTGTGGGATTGTGGAGCTGTGTGTTGTCCGGGGGGTGTGGCGGGGTCACGCCCGTGTGGGATTGTGGAGCCGTGTGTTGTCCGGGGGGTGTGGCGGGGTCACGCCCGTGTGGGATTGTGGAGCTGTGTGTTGTCCGGGGGGTGTGTGTGGCGGGGTCACGCCCGTGTGGGATTGTGGAGCCTTGTGTTGTGCGGGGGGTGTGGCGGGGTCACGCCCGTGTGGGATTGTGGAGCCGTGTGTTGTCCGGGGGGTGTGTGTGGCGGGGTCACGCCCGTGTGGGATTGTGGAGCCGTGTGTTGTGCGGGGGGTGTGGCGGGGTCACGCCCGTGTGGGATTGTGGAGCCGTGTGTTGTCCGGGGGGTGTGTGTGGCGGGGTCACGCCCGTGTGGGATTGTGGAGCCGTGTGTTGTCCGGGGTGTGTGTGTGGCGGGGTCACGCCCGTGTGGGATTGTGGAGCCGTGTGTTGTCCGGGGGGTGTGTGTGGCGGGGTCACGCCCGTGTGGGATTGTGGAGCCGTGTGTTGTCCGGGGGGTGTGTGTGGCGGGGTCACGCCCGTGTGGGATTGTGGAGCCGTGTGTTGTCGGGGGGGTGTGGCGGGGTCACGCCCGTGTGGGATTGTGGAGCCGTGTGTTGTCGGGGGGGGTGTGTGGCGGGGTCACGCCCGTGTGGGATTGTGGAGCCGTGTGTTGTCGGGGGGGTGTGGCGGGGTCACGCCCGTGTGGGATTGTGGAGCCGTGTGTTGTCGGGGGGGGTGTGTGGCGGGGTCACGCCCGTGTGGGATTGTGGAGCCGTGTGTTGTCCGGGGGGTGTGTGTGGCGGGGTCACGCCCGTGTGGGATTGTGGAGCCGTGTGTTGTCCGGTGTGTGTGGCGGGGTCACGCCCGTGTGGGATTGTGGAGCCGTGTGTTGTCCGGGGGGGGTGTGTGGCGGGGTCACGCCCGTGTGGGATTGTGGAGCCGTGTGTTGTCGGGGGGGTGTGGCGGGGTCACGCCCGTGTGGGATTGTGGAGCCGTGTGTTGTGCGGGGGGTGTGTGTGGCGGGGTCACGCCCGTGTGGGATTGTGGAGCCGTGTGTTGTCGGGGGGGTGTGGCGGGGTCACGCCCGTGTGGGATTGTGGAGCCGTGTGTTGTCCGGGGGGTGTGGCGGGGTCACGCCCGTGTGGGATTGTGGAGCCGTGTGTTGTCCGGGGGGTGTGTGTGGCGGGGTCACGCCCGTGTGGGATTGTGGAGCCGTGTGTTGTCCGGGGGGTGTGGCGGGGTCACGCCCGTGTGGGATTGTGGAGCCGTGTGTTGTCCGGGGGGGGGGTGTGGCGGGGTCACGCCCGTGTGGGATTGTGGAGCCGTGTGTTGTCGGGGGGGTGTGGCGGGGTCACGCCCGTGTGGGATTGTGGAGCCGTGTGTTGTGCGGGGTGTGTGTGTGGCGGGGTCACGCCCGTGTGGGATTGTGGAGCCGTGTGTTGTCCGGGGGGGGTGTGTGGCGGGGTCACGCCCGTGTGGGATTGTGGAGCCGTGTGTTGTCCGGGGGGTGTGTGTGGCGGGGTCACGCCCGTGTGGGATTGTGGAGCCGTGTGTTGTCTGGTGGGTGTGGCGGGGTCACGCCCGTGTGGAATTGTGGAGCCGTGTGTTGTGCGGGGGGTGTGGCGGGGTCACGCCCGTGTGGGATTGTGGAGCCGTGTGTTGTGCGGGGTGTGTGTGTGGCGGGGTCACGCCCGTGTGGGATTGTGGAGCCGTGTGTTGTCTGGTGGGTGTGGCGGGGTCACGCCCGTGTGGGATTGTGGAGCCGTGTGTTGTCCGGGGGGTGTGGCGGGGTCACGCCCGTGTGGGATTGTGGAGCCGTGTGTTGTCCGGGGGGTGGGTGTGGCGGGGTCACGCCCGTGTGGGATTGTGGAGCCGTGTGTTGTCGGGGGGGTGTGGCGGGGTCACGCCCGTGTGGGATTGTGGAGCCGTGTGTTGTCCGGGGGGTGTGTGTGGCGGGGTCACGCCCGTGTGGGATTGTGGAGCCGTGTGTTGTCTGGTGGGTGTGGCGGGGTCACGCCCGTGTGGAATTGTGGAGCCGTGTGTTGTGCGGGGGGTGTGGCGGGGTCACGCCCGTGTGGGATTGTGGAGCCGTGTGTTGTGCGGGGTGTGTGTGTGGCGGGGTCACGCCCGTGTGGGATTGTGGAGCCGTGTGTTGTCTGGTGGGTGTGGCGGGGTCACGCCCGTGTGGGATTGTGGAGCCGTGTGTTGTCCGGGGGGTGTGGCGGGGTCACGCCCGTGTGGGATTGTGGAGCCGTGTGTTGTCCGGGGGGTGGGTGTGGCGGGGTCACGCCCGTGTGGGATTGTGGAGCCGTGTGTTGTCGGGGGGGTGTGGCGGGGTCACGCCCGTGTGGGATTGTGGAGCCGTGTGTTGTCCGGGGGGTGTGTGTGGCGGGGTCACGCCCGTGTGGGATTGTGGAGCTGTGCGAGGGGAGCGCTGTCGCTGGGGGCAAGGCGTTGGTAGTCGAGGTGTGTGCGGTTGTGTTGGCTTTGCTGGTAGTTCTGCGGCTTGCTCAGGGTGTGGTTGTGTGGGGTGGCCGGGGGGTGGCTGTGTTGTGAGCTAGCTGTGAGGGGTGAGTGACTGGGGTGCGGGGAGTGTGGTCTAGGGCAGTGAGCAGCTGCGGGGCTGGGGCTGGGGTGAGGGGCAGTGTGGGGCTTGGGTGTCAGTGAGCCCTGGGAGGTCCCTTCACTTCCTGTCCCGAATTCCCCTTGGCCCTCAGCAGCCATGCCCCACCCAGAGGTGGCTGCCGCTCCTTGCGGTCATAAGGCTCAGGTGCGTGTCCCCGCTTGAGGACACACCCAGTCCCTGCGGTGGGGGGCAGGGCGGGTAGCCTGGCAGCTGCAGGGTTTGGCGGGGCAGGTTTGGGGAAGTGCCGGGGGGGGCAGGGCGGGACGGGGAGGGGCTGGAGCAGACCGAGAAGGCGGAAGCAGCAGGGGGAGGGAGACAGAGAGAGAAAAACAGGGGCAGACAGACAAGGGGAACAGGACAGACAGACGGGGGAGGGGAGGGGTGTAGGGGAACAGGGGAGGGGAGGGGGACAGACTGACAGGAGTGTAGGAGGGGTTTCTTGTGGAGGGGGGTGACTGGGGAGGCGGGAAGGGTGTTTGTCTGTCTGTGCCCTGGCCTGCGTGTTTGGGAGGTTCACTGGGTCCCCCTCTGCCCCCTCCCCCTGCACCCCCTCCCTGCTGTCTGTGCCCCTGAACCCCCACTGTGCCCCCCAACTCTCCTACCCTGCCCCCCAGCCCTACGCACCTCGAACCCCTGCCTGGGCCCACAGGCCCAGGCCTGTCCCATAGGGCTGCGGGGTTTGGGGGGGGGCTCAGCTAGGCAATTCCCTTCCCCACACGCCCCCACCCCAGTGAGAGTCGCGCTCCGGGGTGGGGCTGAGTGAGACCCAGTGAAGCGCACCTTGGGGTGGGGGTGGTGACAACCATCTGTCTGTCCCCACCCACGTATCCAGATGCCCCCCAGAGTGCTCCCTCTGCCTGAGGGGAGGGGGCAGTTCCTGGGGGGGCTGGCGAGGGCTACGCCCCCGTAGGCAGCAGGAGGGGGGTCTCTGTTCGGGGGGGCTGATGAAGGTTTTCCTGCGGCTGGGGGCGTGCCTGGAGCCAGGAGGTCAGGAGGGAGGGGGGCTGTCCCGGACACGGTGGTACTGCCTGCCTGTCAAGGTGAGTGTGTGTGTGTGGCGGGTGGGGGGCAGCTCAGATACAGCTGGGCAGGGGATATCCAGGGGGGCGGCTGGACTAGGGGGAGGGGGGGGATGAGACTCCTGCAGTTGGAGGGGGGTGGAGAGGTGGGGGGCAGTGATATCCGGGGTAACCTTCCCCTCTCCCCAGCCCCCGGTGACCCTGACGGAGGAGGCCGAGGAGGGAGCGATCTACACAGTGACCACGCGGCAGTCTGGGGGCGCCCAGCCAGGGGTGAGTGGGGGGGCAGGTCGGCTCTGGTGCCCCCTCTTTCCCCTAGGCCTCAGTGGTATTGGGGGGGCGGGGTGTCCAGGCTGGCTCTGACGCTCTCCCCACAGGCCCCGGGGGGGGGGGGTGGCAGGCAGCCAGGCCACGTCACTTGGGGAGATATGGGGGGGTCCAGGCTGATTGACGGTCTCCCCACAGGCCCCAGGGGGGGCAGGCAGCCAGGCCCGCTCGCTAAAGGCCGGGTCGCTGGTCCGGCTGGTTCGGCACCTGCTGGAGGCCCAGACGCTGGGTGACGCCACCTACGTCCCTACCTTCCTGATCACCTACCGGGTGTTCGCCCGCCCCCCCACGGTGCTGGGGCTGCTGCTCGACAGGTGACAGGGGCAGGGGGTGGAGGGGGCGCAGGATGCTGGGGGTAAGTGGGGGGGGGAGAGGGTGCAGGACATGGGGTAAGTACAGGGGAGATGGGGGTGCAGGACGCTGGGGGGAAGTGGGGTGTGACTAGAATTGGGATTATGGGGGAAACGTCGGGGAAGAGGGGATGGGGGGACACAAGGGGGGAGCCGGGCCCCATGGGGGAATGAGCTGGGGGTGGGGGAGCCGAGCTCCATGAGGGGATGAGAGGGGAGGGCTGGGACTTGGCGGGGAGCGGTTAGGGGGCACAAACGAGGGGAAAGGAGTTGTTGGGGTGTGGGGAGGGGAGCGCAGTGGCAATGGCAACCGCCTCACCCCGTCTCTTCCTCAGGCTGGAGGAGGTCGGGGCGCTGGAGCCGAGCCCCGTTTCCCCAGAGACAGCTGAGCTGCAGCGGTGAGTGACCCCCGCCCCCACAGCCCCCACCCACCCCGACTTCCCTTCCCCCGGCCGTGTCCCCCATTCACCCCCATCTCCCCCCAGGGCCTTCTCCTCGGTGATGTGCTCCTGGCTGGACGGGTACCCTGAGGATTTCGGGGGGGGCTTGGACCCTGGCCTGGTGGAGCGACTGGGCCGGAGCCTGCAATGTGCCCTGGGGCAGGGCTCTGAGGCTGAGAGACGCCTGCTCGCCCTACGGGGGGTGCCGGGGGGGCACAGCAATGGAGGTGAGGGGGGCTGCAGGTGGGGGAAGCCTGCAGGGGGGCAGATGGATGCGGGAAGGGTTTGGTTGGAGAGGAGTGGGGGAGCCGGGGGGGCAGGCAGATGGGGTTGGGGGCAGATCTGGTGGGTGGGCAGATGGGAGGGGGTACTGGGGTAGAGGGGAGGGTCTATCTGTGGGGCAGGCTCCCCACCCCGCTGGATCTAACACTGCCTCCTCTCCCCTGCAGGGGAGCTGGAGGAAGAGGAATTGGGGGTGGGGGAAGATGGCCCCGAGGGGGGTGTGACCCCTCGGGGGGACCCTGACCCCCTCGACATTCTGACCTTCCAAGCTGACCATGTGGCTGCTCAGCTGACACTGGAGGAGGCGGTGAGTGTGTGTGGTGGGGGGGCTGTACCCCAGGGGCCCCCATGTCAGGGTATTTGGGGGGGTAGGTGACGGGGGAGGGGGACTCTGTCTTTAGGTTACGGGGTGTGGGGGTGCAGGACATCCCAGGAGATGTTCCTGTGGGTAAGTGAGGGGTAAGGGACACCCCTAGCAGTGGGTGGGGGTCAGGGAGCAGCCCCCCATTAACCCCTGCCCCCCACCCCCAGGCGCTGTTCCTGCGGGTCGTGCCCTACCAGTGCCTGGGCTCGCTCTGGTCTCAGCGGGACAAGAAGGGGCGGGAGCGGGTCTGCCCCAGTGTCCGCGCCACGGTGCACCAGTTCAACCGCCTGGCGGGGGCCGTGATCCGCTCCTGCCTGGCGGGGCCGGGGCTGCGCCCCCAGCAGCGGGCCCGCATCCTGGAGAAATGGATCCACGTGGCTGAGGTGAGTGTGGGGCCGGAGCTCAGCCCCTCAGGGTCGGGGTCACCACGCTGCGTCCAACCCCGCAGCGATGGGCCCCTGGCTTGTGGGAAAGGAGAGCAACCTCTGACCTCAGCTCTGCCCCCAATACCAGCCAGGCCCTCTGACCCCTCACCCCCCCCGAGCCCCTGCCCTGCAGCTCCATGGGAGCTGGCCCCCCGCCTCGACCCCTCACCCTCCGAGCCAGCCCAGCCCCCGCCCTGCAGCTCCATGGGAGCAGGCCCCCCCCACCGAGCCAGCCCAGCCCCCGCCCTGCAGCTCCCTGGGAGCAGCCTGCCCCCCCCGCCCCGAGCCAGCCTAGCCCCCGCCCTGCAGGGGTGTCGGAGCTGGCCCCCTGTGACCCCGACCGCTGTGCCCCCAGGAGTGCCGTGCCCTGAGGAATTTCTCGTCTCTCTGTGCCATCATCTCCGCCCTGCAGTCCAGCCCTGTGCACCGGCTCAAGCGGACCTGGGACGAGACCGCCAGGTGGGGCTGGGCTGGCGGGGTGGAGCTGGGTGGTCAGGATGGAGGGGGCAGCATCTGGGGGGCAGCATCTCATGGGTCATTCACCCCCCCACACACTTCTCCCGCCAGGGACGTGCTGCGCAGCTATGAGGAGCTCTGCACCATCTGCTCCGAACAGGATAACTATAGCCTGAGCCGGCAGCTGCTGTTCCAGGTGAGGGGCCGCCTGGCTCCTGTGCCCCCCACATCCTGCCCCCAATCCTGTGCTCCCAGCTCCTGTGCTGCCTCCCAGCTCCTAGCCCCCCATCCTGCCCCCGGCGCTCAGCTCCCCATACTGCTCCCTACCCACCTCCTCCCCATGGCCCCCTATTGTCCCCCTCTCCCATCTTGCCCCCGATCCCTTCTTCTGCCCCATCCTGACCCCCAACCCCTATGTCTCACTAGGTCTCCTGTATCTGCCCTCATCCCCGACACCTTCCCATGTCTCATTGTTCCTCCCTGCGCTCGCACCCTGTGCCCTCTCTCATATTCCTCTGACCCCCCCCCAGGAGGGCACCTCCAAGCCGTCTGGTGCCGACCCTGCCCCCCGCCGGCAGCCACGAAGACCCCAGGAGCAGCGCCCAGTGGTGAGTGGTGGAAGGGGGGGCTGCAGTGATGGGCGAGGATGCAGGGGCACAGGATGGGGGGGCTGCCCCGTCCCTGTTCTTCTCCTCCAGTGCACGGGGGGGCAGAGGTGGGGGGGATACTGGGGGCATGGTGGGCTTGGGCAGCCCTGGTTGGGGTATATGGGGCGCTGGGCAGAGGCACAATAGGGTGGGGGATATGTGGGGGGGCCAGTGGTTTGGGTTGGAGGTGTGGTTTGTGTGAAGGTACGTGGGGGGCTGGACAGGGTACACTGGGGTGGGTGGGGGCTAGGCAGGAGGCTGTGGGGGTGGAGAATATGTGCGGGGCACTGGGGCCTGGACTGTAGGTGTGGTTTGTGTGGGACTATGTGGGGGATTGGGCAGGGTGCTGTGGGGTGGGGGGATTGGCAGTCATAGCATATGTGCAGGCAGCTGGAGCAGCCTCACCTGCCCCAGAGGTCTCAGCCAAAATCTCACACCCTATTCCCACCACCGAGGTATTGGTGCAGCACACAGGGAAACTGAGGCACACGCAGTATTCATGCAAAACAGTAAAACTCACCTAGGCTCAACAGTAAGACTCACATACAACATAACAAGGGAAAATCCCCACTTCGTCACAGCGGGGTGCTGCGGGGCAGGGGGGTTGGCAGTGTGGTTTGTGCAGGGCATTGTGGGGGGCTGGAGGGTGCACGGTGGGGTGGGACACAGTGGGGGATATGTGGGGGGCTGGGGGGTTGACTGCCTGCTCTCTGACCCCCTGCTCTCCCCAGGGTGTGGTTCCGTACCTGGGCACCTTCCTGCGAGACCTGGTGATGCTGGATACAGCCATGAAGGACAAGCTGGAGGTGAGACCTGGGGGTGGGGGATGATCTAGGATCCTGTTAGGGGTGGGGGCCAGGCCAGTGGGAGGGGCACGTGTGCAATGGGGGGGCCAGGCAAGGGGGCAGGAGAGCAGTGGGGAGCTGGGGGGGTAAGGAACATGCGGGAGTTGGTCATGGGGCTCATGGCACCTCTCGTTTCTCTGGCAGAACGGATACATCAACTTCGAGAAGCGGCGCAAGGTACCGGGCTGTGCCGGGCCTGCTGGGCTCCCTCCGCATCTGGCTTGGGGCTCCCCTCTGTCGCTCTCTGCCTCTCCCCGGTACAGCCCCCCTCTGTCGCTCTCTGCCTCTCCCCGGTACAGCCCCCCTCTGTCACTCTCTGCCTCTCCCCGGTACAGCCCCCCTCTGTCGCTCTCTGCCTCCCCCCACTAAGTAGAGCTCCCCCAGGCTCTCTAATCTCCCCCTCACCCCAGTACAGCCCCCTATGCTCTCTATGCGGTCCCCCCCCGCTGGTTACAGACCCTGGGCTCTGTGCCCCCAATATAGCCCCCCACACTCTCTGTGCTGCCCCCCAGTATAGCACCCCCCTGCTCAATGCCCCGCTGCCCTGTTATAGCCCTGCTGTCTGCAGTGCCCCCTCCCCGTGTAACTGCCCCGCTCTCTGCCCCCAGGAGTTCGAGGTGCTGGCCCAGCTGCGTCTCCTGCAGTCCATATGCCGCAACTACAGCGTCCAGCCCAGCTCCCACTTCCAGCGCTGGCTGCGGGCACTGCCCCCCCTCTCTGAGGCACAGAGGTAGCGGGGGGGGGGAGCGTCCCCCCCGTGGCTGGGGCGGCGGGATGGGGCTTGTAGGTGCTGTGTGAAGTGGTTGCTGCATGTAGGGGATTGTGTTTGCATGTAGAGTGTGGTGGGGGGTTGTGTAGAGTTTTGGGGGGGGTATTGTGTGTGATGCATGGGGGGTTGTGTTGTGTAGGGGGTGTGTGTAGAGGAGTTTGGGGGTTGTGTAAGGAGTGTTGCATGTAGGGGGTGTGTGTAGAGGAGTTTGGGGGGGAGTTTGTGGGGTGTTGTGTGTATTGTGCAGTTCTAATCCCCCTCTCCCCACAGTCACAGTCTCTCCTGTGAGATCGAACCCCCCGGGGAGGCCCCAACCCTCCAGCGGTCCCTGAAGCCCACCCTGGTCATCACCCACTGCACAGAGTGAGTATGGGGGGGGCAGAGCTGAGCCGCAACTGAGGGAGGGGGGCTCTGAGGCATTGGGGGTCTGGAGGGATGGGGAGGCGGGCTCAAGGGTTGAAGGCTGGTGGGGCTGAAGGTAGCAGCCCCCCCTCAATCCTTCTGTTACCTCCCCTACCTCCAAGGCTGCTGAGCTCCGTGGGGAACCCTCTCGTCTCCTGGGAGGGGCCCAGCTCCCATGAGGGGCCCCCTGGCTGCTGCCACAACCTGCTGCCACCCCCCCGTGGCCCCACGCAGCTGCTGTCTCGCCTGGCGCAGGTGAGACCCCACCCCATTACCGCTTCCTCCCCCTGCCTGATCTCCCCCCCCAGACCTGCACCCCCATCCCCTGTCCCATTCCTCCCTCACCCCCCTTCTCCATCCCCCTCATCCCTTCCTCAATCCCAGCCCCTCGCTGCCCCAGTCACCCCCTCTGCGTCCCCGCAGCACATAAAGTGGCCGTCAGTCTCAGCGTTGGACACAGCTCCTGAGGATGTGGCTCCCTTGGCCGGGGGCCTCTCGCCTCCCATCCCCACCGGGGGGGGCTTTCCCCGGGGGCACCGGCGCTCGGCTTCCTGCGGCTCGGCCTTCCCTGCCCCTCCCACCCGGGAGCCTGGGGCCCCCCCCTCCGATTGCTGCATTATCCGCGCGCGCATGGCCCTGCACAACGGCAGCCTCTACAAGAGCATCCTGGTGAGCACTGGACGCCTGGATCCCATCCCCAGGGTGGGGGCTGGGAGCCAGGACTCCTGGGTTCTATCCCGGCTCTGGGAGGGGAGTGGAGGATAGAGTGGGCGGCTGGGAATCAGGACACCTGGGTTGTCAATCCTGCCCTTTCTGTCTTGCTGTGACACTTTCCTGCTGCAGTCTTAGCCTGGCCCACCCACTAAACACTATTAGTTTAGTCAGGGGACCCCCCCTTTTCCCCAGGGTGATCCCGATCCCAATCCCACAGCTGCTGTGGGGAAGGGGCAACTGGTCCCCTGACTCACTGTCTCTCCCTGGGGGGAGGGGCTGCCCCATTGTGTGTGTCTGGTGTGGACGGGCTGGACCCCTACATGTCTGCGTGCGGCTGTGTTGTGTGTGCACATTGTCACGGGGGGGGGGGGTGTTGACTGGGTGTGGGGCTTTCTGGGGTGTCTGCTGGGATTTGCTGCGTTCTCCTGGGATTTGCTGCATTCTCCCAGCTTTGCGTGTTGTGCACATGGGGCATGTCTTTGTGGCTGCACTTGTGTTATCTCTGTGGGGCGATCACTTCCATGTACGTGGTGGTGGTCTCGGGGGCGCCTGGCCTGGCTCTGTTGAGGAAAGTGGGAGTTGTGTGTTGTGTTGCTGTAGGTGACCAGCCAGGACAAAACCCCGTCCGTCATCGCCAAGGTGCTGGAGAAGCATGGCCAGGAGCTGGGGGTTGCCCCCCAATTCCAGCTGGTCCAGCTGCTGCCTGAGGGGAAAGGTGAGGGGGTCAGGGGAATTGATGTCCCTGGGGTAGGGATTGGGGGGGCCCATTGGGGGGTTGGGGAGCACCCACAGCAATGAGGGGTCTCCAAAGGAGTCCCTAGGAAGCTGGGGTCCCATGAGTGGGTGCGGGGACCCTATTCCCTAACTGCCCTCACACCCTCTCTCTCCCCCTGCAGAGCTGACCTTCCCGCCTACAGCCAACATCTTCTACGCCATGAATGGCTCCAGCTTGGACTTTGTGCTGCGCCCCAAGGGCCCTGGGGAACCTCCCCTGCCTCCCAGCGCTGCCCCCCGCAGGGCTGAGCTCAGCGCCACCTTCCCCAAGATCAAGGCCACCGGCCGCAAGCTTGCCAGGGCCCTCTTCTGATGGTGAACCCCGAAACTGCCCTGGGGCTTCCTGGGCTGGAGGAAAGGAAGTGACATGCGCCCAGACTCTGGGGAAGGGAACTGGAGCTGCACAGGGCCTAGGACTGTCTGCTTGGCCTGGGGCTACCTTCATCTCCCCTGGCACCAGGCTCTGGTCTGCCCCAGGACTGTCCAAGGGGCAGCCTGCCCAGCCCAGCCAGCTGCCTCAGGGCTATGATCTAAGTATCTTGAAATGGGTGATGTCCTGACAGCCCCTCCCCCCCCAAACACCAGTACCTACTTCCTGTCCACCCAGGAGGTACAGCTGGGCGGGGGGGGCGACCGGAGCAGTGAGCCCACTCTCCCAGAGCATGGTCTCACCCCTGCCAGGACACTGCAGCAGAGGCCAGGGTGCTAATTCCCCTCTAGTCACAGGTGGGAAGTGGGATGCCCCTGCCAATGCCAAGATGGCAGCTTCTCAGGGACTCAACTGGAGGTGGGGGGAAGGACTGGGTGATCTAAGCCCTGCAGGGGCAGCTGATTTCCCCCTGCATCACTGTGTAGGGGGCTTGTGGCCCTAGCCCTCTTTGCTGTAACACTAACGCAATAAAGACACTAGAAGCAGCTGGCAGAGAGCTGTGTCTCTGGGGAGGCGGAATCTGCCTGGCACAGCACAGCCAGAGACCACAGGAGAAAGCTGAAGGGACAAAGCTCAGGGCAGGGCAGAGCACAGCTGAGAGCAGCAGCAGCGGCCCCAGGCCAGCGAGTGGATACCAAGGGGTAGGGGGCACAGAGGGCCAGGTGCCATCAGTTTGTGCATCACCTCTTTAATTTTTTTGCTGTTTGAAATAAATACAGCTCCCCCTCCCCTCACAGCCCCAAGGATCCAGCTTCCCCCACCAGCACCAGCTCATGCCTTAGCCGTCCCCTTGCCCTGGGCTCGCTGATACTCCTGCTGCAGCCGGGCCAGCACCTCCCGCTGCTGTTCCGCCTTCTTCTCAGACTCCTGCATCTGCAGCTCATAGCGCTTGCTGTGGGGGGGAAGGGGAGAGTGAGATGGGCCTAGAACCCTCCCCCCAGCCCTGAAACCAAGAGAGGCCCCCGAGCTCAGGCCCCTGTCTGCCATGGGGCTGGATTGGGGCCAGTGACCCCTAGAGGGGAAAGGCCCATTCCCCACCCCATGAGCCAGCCAGGGCCCCTTCCTGGGAGTGGAGCGAAGCCAGTGACCCCAAAAGGGGAAGGGCCCATTCCTCATCCTGTGAGCCAGCCAGTGTCCTTGCGGGGCAGGGAGCCAGCCCACCACACAGGAAACCCCCCTTCCTCACACACATACATCTCTCCAGTGATATAGTCCAGCCGCTTGCTGACAGTGGCTTTAGCCTCATCCATGTCCTGTTTCACCAACACGGGGCCAATCAGCTTGTAGACAGTGTTGGTCACATCCAGCAGCCCCAGCTCCTGTGGGGGAGCAGAACAAGGGGAGGTGAGGGGCGGGGAAGGGAGGGAGAGTACAGAGTGGGGGAGCAGGGCGCACTCACCTCCTTGACAATGTTGTTCTCAGTCAACTGTGCTTCCAGTTTCTGCCGTGCCGCCATGGACTTGCTGAGATCTGAGGGGCACACACAGAGGGACCCCATGAGCTCCAGGGCTGCAGCCCCATAGGGACACCAGAGACCTCTGCCCACATCACAGCCCCCAAGAAATCAACCTGCTATCTCTTATATTGCAGCACTGATGAATAACCCCCAGGGGTCTGCAGGAGGAGGAGACCCAGCTTCCCTCTGCCCGCAGTGGGGCTCTGCAGGCCAGTGGCTGGGGGTCTCTGGGCCAGTGCTCAGGGTACAGGCAGAGGGTCAGGTGGCAGGGGAGCTCTCCCCACTGGGATCAGAGCCCTCAGCCTGTCAAGCCAGCTCCTTCCCCAGCCTGTGTATTCGCATTAGGAGTAACTGGGGGAAAGAGGGTAGAAGGGGGGCTCAGGGATGTGAGGGGTGGGAACATGGAGGGTGCAATGAAAGGCCCCAGTGGGGGGGGGAGGGAATCTGAGGAACAGGAGGCAGTTTGTTTGTCCAGGGGGATCGGGGGGAGCAGGGACCCCGGGAGGAGGTCAATGGGCTGCAGGAACCCCAGAGGGTGGAAAGGGGGCAGGACGCTGGGGAAGAGGAGGTGCAGCAGATCGAGGGGGGTGGCAGAAGGATTATGGCCTGGGTTAGGCAGGTTAGGAGGCAGGGTGCAGGGAGGTTGGGCCATGGAGAAGGGTGATGGGGAGGAGGTGCAGGGATGGATTATAGGGCGCAGTAGGCTACGGGGTACAGGCAAGTTATTGGGCATGGGGCGGGGTGCAGGGTCCCCAGAGGCAGGGGATGCGGGAGTATGGGGCACGGGTGGGTTAGGGGAAGGCAGTGGGTTATGGACAGGAATTAGTGGGGAGGTGATGGGGGAAGGGGATGCCTGGGGTTATGGGGCGGTAGGGCAGGCCTGGGGGGACAGGAAGGGGCCGGGGCGGGTGATGGGGCGGCGGGGGGGTGATGGGGGGAGGGGCCGGGGCGGGTGATGGGGCGGCGGGGGGGTGATGGGGGGAGGGGCCGGGGCGGGTGATGGGGCGGCGGGGGGGTGATGGGGGGAGGGGCCGGGGCGGGTTATGGGGCGGCGGGGGGGTGATGGGGGGAGGGGCCGGGGCGGGTGATGGGGCGGCGGGGGGGTGATGGGGGGAGGGACCGGGGCGGGTTATGGGGCGGCGGGGGGGGGGGGCCGGTACCTTTCTGCAGCTGCTGGTATTTCTCCAGCTCGCCCTGCAGCTTCTTCTGGATCAGGTCCGCCATGAGGGTCCGGTCGGGTCCGGTCCGGTCCGCCTGCGGGGGGAGGGGGGTTAGAGCGGGGGGGGCACACGGTCCCTCCCGAGCGCCCCCCACCCGACCAGCACCTACCGCTCCCCGCTGCTCCGGCGCTGAGCCCCGCCCCGCAACGTGCGTGCGACCTCTCGATCCGGCTTCCGGTACAGCCCACTTCCGCCGGGGGCCGCGGTGCACCATGGGATTTGTAGTCCGGCCTCTGAGTCCCTCCGCTTCCTCCCCTGCGGGATCAGGACCAATTCGGGGTCGCAGGTCCCGGCCCTCCTGGGTTTGGGGACAGGGCAGACGGGACAGGGAGACTCGCCTTCCACTTCCGCCCGCTTCCAAGATGGCCGCCGGCTGGGGGCCTTGAAGGGCAGCTCACTTCCGCCTCTTTCCAAGATGGTCGCGAGCTCGTGCTAGAAGCAGATTAAGCCACTTCCGCCTTTTTCCAATATGGCGGCATCGCTAGCCGGGGAGAATGCGCCTATTTCCGCCCTGTTCCAAGATGGCGGCCACCTGTGCCTGAAATGGGAAGGAAGCTACTTCCGCTCCGTTCAAAGATAGCGGCGCCTGGGTCAGATGGGGAAGTTAGTAACCTGCCTGGGCCCATGTAATTAAAGCCTGAAGCCCCCCAGGCCCAGAGCAGGAGCACAGGAGACATGAGATTCACATGTTACCCACACGGCATTAGCGACATGACACCCGGGGTCCCAGCGCATCGCCAACACGGCATTAATGACATCACACCCGGCATCACAGGTCGTCACCGACACAGCGTTAGTGACATCACACCTGGCGTCCCAGCGCGTCGCCGACACGGCACGAATGACATCACACCCGGGATCATAGGTCGTCACCAACATGGCGTTAATGATGTCATATCTTGTGCAGTACCCTGGGGCTAATTAATATTATCCCAGCTACGTCCTGGGATGAGGCGGTTAATCCCCTGGGGGCTATATGCTTCCCCCCCTACTCCCTGATTCTGGGGGGTCCCTGAATCCTGTCTCCAGACGCCAGCAAGCACAGCCCCTGGTCGGTCCCAGACATGAGCTCTTGTTTGGTCTGTCCAGCACCGCCCAGGGGGATGGTTCAAATCACAGGCCATGTTTGGGCATTTTCTAGGGGACCAGCAGGTGCAGCCGCCGTATCCTGCCTGCCCCACCCCAGCCCACCAAGTGAGCAGAGCTGCCAAGCCCTGCCCTGGGGCCTCAGAGGCAGGGGATGGGGGAGTATGGGGCACAGGTGGATTAGGGGAAGGCAGTGGGGCAGGGCCTGGGGAGCAGGAGAGCCCCACAGGGAGGTGCTGAGTGACAGGCCACGGACAGGAGCGACACTCGAGTGAGAGGCCACAGGTACCCCCTCCCACGCCCCCCCCCATGCCTCTGCACCTCCCCCTCTGCACCCCTCTCTGCCCTGCCCCCCCGGCAGTGGCCTCTATTTGGCCACTTGAACTGTGGATTCCTCGGTGCCGGGATTGCTCCCACGGGGGGGGGGGGGGGGCAGAGGGCCCTTGCGGGTTTTCTCCTTCCTCACACACATCAAGCAGGGATGGTGCTGGTCCGCTCCCTGGGCTGCCCCACCCCTGGGGTCACTGGCAGTGCTGCTCTCATGGTGAGGGGCTGGGTGGAGGGGCACCTGGCCATGTCCTGGGCGCTGGGGGGCGCTCAATGTGCTGAGCCTGCCGGATATGCTGGGAAGCAGCTACTTTGGGGCCCCCAAATTTCACGCTCCATCCAGGGGGCAGGCACCCTAGACAGCCAGCCTCCTGCCGCTTACACATTCCCGGGGAGGGGCAAGCAAGGGCTGCCTGGGCCAGAGGCACAGCCTTTGCCTTGCAGTTTAAGTCCCGTGTTCCTGGGTCGCGGGCTCCTCCCAGGGCCATGTCCCCAGCGGGACGGCGTGCAAGAGTCAGCCGCGACTAACACCGTGCTGAGCCATACATGTAGCGAAAACAAGGGCGCGGCTGCAGCAAAGATCCCCGTGAGCGTGAGGAAGGCTAGTGGAGACAGGTGGTTACACATAAAATCAACACGCGCTTTCTAGAGGCGACAGGTCACAACCAGGTCAGTGCTGCCTTGGGCCCCGACCTGCTCGGGCCCCGGCCCCTCTTGCCGAGCCCAGGTTAGCCGGCTGTCCGAGGAGGTCTGTCTCGGCAGCGTTTTCAGCAAAGGTTGGCTGAGCGCCTGTCTTCATGCATGCAGCCGCAGTGTCTGGGGTGCAGGGTGTCTTTACCTCCCGGACGTACCCCCACAGGTAATGGTCTGTGCACACAGCCAGCATCCCCCCCACCCCCTCCGGGGCTTGTGTTTTCCTGGTGACTGTGTGTGTAACGGGGAGTCCTGCCAGCGAGCGAGGCCAGCTCTTGTCAGACAGGAAACCTGGTTTTGCCCATGGCGGGCGCCTCCTGCGTGCATTCAGAGGTGGGTTTCACGGGACACACGCCCAGCTCCTTGCACGGGGGCTGTACACACCTCTCACAAGCTACCCTGACCCGTGTGACCCCCAGCGCTCACTGGAGGCCTCGCCTGGAAACACCAGACCCCGGCGCTGGATCTCTACCGGCTTCCGGGTCAGCACCACACAGAGCAACGGGGGGGGGGAGAACTGGGGGGGTACCGGGGGGTTGATGGGAGAACTGGAGGGGGGGAGACGGGGTGATGGGAGAACGGGGGGGGGGGCTGGAGGGTGGGAACGGGGGGACATGCCAGTGGGGGAAGGAGAACTGGGGGGGAGGGGGCTGCCGGGTGGGTGCTGGGGGGAGGAGATGCCGGGGGGGAGGAGGAAGAACTGGGGAGCGGGCAGCGGCGGCGGGGGAACATGCCGGGGGGCGCTGGAGGCTGGGTACGGGGGGGGGACGTGCCGGGGAGGGGGGAAGGGAGATGCCGCGGGGGGAGGGGTCTGGCGGGCGAGCAGCAGCGGGTGGGGGGGAGGCCGGGGCGGGATGGAGAACTGGGCCGGGGGGCTGAAGGGTGGGTACGGGGGGGACATGCCGGGGGAGGGGTCTGGCGGGCGAGCAGCAGCGGGGGGCGGGGATGGGAGAACTGGGCCGGGGGGCTGAAGGGTGGGTACGGGGGGGGGACGTGCCGGGGAGGGGGGAAGGGAGATGCCGCGGGGGGAGGGGTCTGGCGGGCGAGCAGCAGCGGGGGGGGGGGGCGGGGGAGGCCGGGGCGGGGATGGGAGAACTGGGCCGGGGGGCTGAAGGGTGGGTACGGGGGGGCGCATGCCGGGGGGAGGGTCTGGCGGGCGAGCAGGCGGGGGGGGAGGCCGGGGCGGGATGGGAGAACTGGGCCGGGGGGCTGAAGGGTGGGTACGGGGGGGGCATGCCGGGGGAGGGGTCTGGCGGGCGAGCAGCAGCGGGGGGCGGGGATGGAGAACTGGGCCGGGGGGCTGAAGGGTGGGTACGGGGGGGGGACGTGCCGGGGAGGGGGGAAGGGAGATGCCGCGGGGGGAGGGGTCTGGCGGGCGAGCAGCAGCGGGGGGGGGGGGGAGGCCGGGGCGGGGATGGAGAACTGGGCCGGGGGGCTGAAGGGTGGGTACGGGGGGGGCATGCCGGGGGGAGGGGTCTGGCGGGCGAGCAGGCGGGGGGGGAGGCCGGGGCGGGGATGGGAGAACTGGGCCGGGGGGCTGAAGGGTGGGTACGGGGGGGGCATGCCGGGGGGAGGGGTCTGGCGGGCGGCAGCAGCGGGGGGCGGGGATGGGAGAACTGGGCCGGGGGGCTGAAGGGTGGGTACGGGGGGGGGACGTGCCGGGGAGGGGGGAAGGGAGATGCCGCGGGGGGAGGGGTCTGGCGGGCGAGCAGCAGCGGGGGGGGGGGGAGGCCGGGGCGGGGATGGGAGAACTGGGCCGGGGGGCTGAAGGGTGGGTACGGGGGGGGGCATGCCGGGGGGAGGGGTCTGGCGGGCGAGCAGGCGGGGGGGGAGGCCGGGGCGGGGATGGGAGAACTGGGCCGGGGGGCTGAAGGGTGGGTACGGGGGGGGCATGCCGGGGGGAGGGGTCTGGCGGGCGAGCAGGCGGGGGGGGGGAGGCGCACGGACGCCGCACGGAGCGGGGCGGGGCCGGGAGGTGAGTGCGGCTCCCCGGGCCCCCCCTCGCCCTGCCCCCCCGCATCCCCCCCAGTTCCTGCCCCCTCGCGCC
Organism: Lepidochelys kempii; assembly: GCF_965140285.1. Lineage (NCBI taxonomy): Eukaryota > Metazoa > Chordata > Testudines > Cheloniidae > Lepidochelys > Lepidochelys kempii. The sequence continues at coordinate 51,129,558 of NC_136393.1, read as the reverse complement.
TGCCCCGCCGCGGCCCCCTGGGGCCTGCCCCTTCCCCTCCGCTTCCCCCAGTTCCTGCCCCGTTACCCCCCTCGCCCTACCCCCCCCCGGCTCCTGCCCCCTCTTCCCACAGCCCCTGCTACGCCCCTTTTCCTTTCGTGTCCCCCCGGCTCCTGCCCCCTTCCCCCCTCCCTGGGGCCCTGCCCCCTTCCCCTCCCTCGCCGCGTCCCCCCGGCTCCTGCCCCCTTCCCCGTCCCCCTCTGGCCCCTGACCCCTTTCTGCTGCTTACCCCCCCTCGCCCCCGATCCACAGTGCTCCCAGCCCCTCCCCACGAAGTGCCTCTGTCTGGCCTTCTCCCTCCATCCACTGCCCCTGCCTCCCCGGAACAAGGGGGGTGGCTGTGGGCAGGGTAGTGGGGGGCTCATACTGGGGGGCTGCAGGGGCACTGGGGGGTGTTCTGTGTGTGATCCCCCATCTCTCTCTCTCTCTTGCAGGCAACCTCCATCACCTGCTGACCCATCCTCACCCCGTATGGCCCCCCGGCTCTGCCCCACCGCTGCCCCCCTGCCTGGCTGCGGCGGGGGCTGCTGACAGGGCTGGGGGGACTGGCGCTTGTGAGCCTCGTGCTTGGGGGCACAGGGGAGGAGCTGCTATCGTGGTCACTGGCCCCCTTCCTGGGAGGCAGGGGGGGTTTCCTGCACGGAGACCCCCCCTTGCCTGGCCCCGACTCCTTCCTGCTGCCCAACGTGGACGCCTGCAGGCCCCGGGCCCCCTTCCTGCTGGTGCTGGTGGCCAGCGCGCCGGGGCACACGGCCCAGCGCCAGGCGGTGCGTGCCAGCTGGGGGGGCGCCCGCTGGGCCGGGGGGTACCCGGTGCGGACGCTCTTCGCCCTGGGGGCACCGGGCTCGGGCGAGGAGCAGGCCCGGCTGGAGGAGGAGTCCCAGCGCCACGGAGACCTGGTCCAGGGCCGCTTTGCCGACACCTACGCCAACCTGACCCTCAAGACCATGATGCTGCTGGGCTGGGCGGCCGCCCACTGCCCCAGCGCCGCCTTTGTGGTGAAAGTCGATGACGACGTCTTCCTCAACCTGCCTGCCCTGGCCCGCCACCTGGGGGCGCTGCCCAGCCCTCGCCAGCTCTACCTGGGCCGGGTCCACTGGCGGGTGCAGCCCAACCGCGACCCCAGCAACCGGCACCACGTCCCGGCCTCCGCCTACCCGGCTCGGGCCTTCCCCCCCTACTGCAGCGGCACGGCCTACGTGCTGTCCAGCGACGCTGCCCTGTGGGTGCTGGGGGCCGCCCCCCACGTGCCTCCCGTGCCCCTGGAGGACGTCTACGTGGGGCTGTGCGCTCGCTGGGCTGGCTTGGCCCCCACCCACACAGCCCGCATGGCTGGATCCACCCACTACCCCATGGACCCCTGCTGCTATGGGGAGGTGCTGTACAGTGTGCACCAGGTGGGCCCTCAGGCGCTGGAGGCAGCCTGGGCTATGGCGGGGGGAGAAGGGGGATCCTGTACCCCACTGCATAGGGGGCTGGGGGTGCTGAGGTGCAAGGTGCTAGCTCTGCTGGAGGGTCTGTGAGGGGCGGGGGGGCTGGGAGCCAGGACTCCTGGGTTCTATCCTCAGCTCTGGGAGGGGAGTGGGTTCTAGTCCAGTGGTTCTCAATCAGAGGCACGTGTACCCTTGGGGTACGCCAAGGTCTTCCAGGGGGTGCATTGACGCAGCTAGAGATTTGCCTAATTTTACAACAGGCAACACAACAAGCACTAGTCCAGTCAGTACAAACTAAAATTTCATACAGACAATGACTTCTTTATACTGCTCGATGTACTATACACTGAAATGCAAACACAAGATTTATATTCCAATCAATTTCTGTTATAATTGTATGGTGAAAATGGAAAAGTAGCAATTTGTCAGTAATAGTGGCTGACACAATTTTTATGGCTGAGCTAGTAAGCAAGTCGATTTTAAGTTAAGTGAAACTTGGGGGTACGCAAGGCAAATCACACTCCTAAAAGGGGTACAGTAGTCTGGAAAGGTTGAGAGCCAGGGCCCTAAGTGGGGCAGGGGCGCGCTGGGAGCCCGGACTCCTGGGTTCTAACGCCAGCTCTTAGTGCAGTGATGCTCAGTGAGTGGCCTGGGCCAAATGTGACCCGGCAGCTCACCTTAAAAAAATGCTTTTGTAACTAAATTCATTATCAGCTGTGTGCTGCCTATGGCTTCCTTCGTAAGTAACGTCCTGGAGCTTAGGTTCTCCCATAGCGTCGGCTACGAATGAGTTGGGAGGCCGCCTGTTTTATCATTGGTGATGTAAATGGAGCCGGAAACGGATGCGAGTGGGGGAGTAAACGTCGCAAAGTCGACAGCGAAAACCAAGCTTTTAACCCAAGCTGCACAGTGTGTTTTCTCTTTGTTATGCTGTCGCATTTAAATACAAAGCCTTGGTGTTTCCTCTACCAAACCACTGGATCTGTCTGTAAGGTCGCCTCGGGAGGCGCCACTTTGACTCAAAGCACAGTCACTTCCACGCGGCCTGGCTCCTCATGGTGCTGCAAAATGTGACAAAATTGAAAACATGAAGTCTTCGTGTCACACCTGAAATGTTCTCACGAGATCAGCAACTGTACAGGGGAAAGCAACAGCTGCCTCTCGTTGGAGAATGTGGGCACTAGCTAAAAGGAAAAGGCCTTTCCTGGATGCCGAGCTCGTGAAGAGCGCACATTGGAAATGCTGGAGGAGCTCTTTGCCAGGGATAAAAACAAAGTTGACATTGTGACCCGTGTGACGCAGGTTCCCCTGTCCGATTCCATGGCAGTGCAAACAGTGGCTGATATTTGTAATTTATGTGGATTGTCTGTCAACGCTGCTTTCTGATTTAAAAACGCCAAACACACGTCTCCTGCAGTGGACGAATCATTTAAGTTACACTCCCCAGCTAGTGCGGTTTGTTAGATTTTATGATGGTGAAATTTCAAGGTAGAATTTTTATGCTTAATACTATTAGAAACCTACCCCACAGGAAGGAACCATCCTCTGTCGCCCATTCCAGCTTCTGGCAAACAGGGGACACCAATCCCGCATCTGCTCAACTTCTAGCTTGCAACATTGTTTTTATAAAACTGTTTTACGAGACATTTCAGCCAAATCCAGTGACCTGTTGCAGCATGATATTCGCTGGTTAAGCAGTGGGATTCATGATACAGGTGTTGTGCGCTTCAAAAGAAATAATAGAATTCCTTTCAAACCACAAAAACAACAAGGCTTGCAAGTTCCTGGAATTTATGAATTATGTCACAAGTAGCTTTTCTGTGTGATATTACTGGTCACTTGAATTCCTTCAGCTTGCAGTTCCACGGTCATGCAAGCAGTGTCAGATATCTGTTTGAAAAAGTGTGTGCCTTTCAGAGGAATCTTGAAAATTTTCAGGCAGACTTCGCAGGAAAGCTGTTGCACTTTCCCACATTATGTGGTGTTGTTACAGATGAAACCTCGATGAAAACGCTGCACAAATTCCTGAACAATCTGATCAAAAATTATAAATGGGATTTGAGAACTTTAAAATTCCCAAGGATTTGATTTGATTTGTTTTCTCTGCTGATGGCCCTTGCCCTTCTGAAGCAAAGAACACTCTTGATTCAATCAATGAAGGGGCCTTTCTATTAGAAATTGTAAGCTCAAGAGCTCAGATGTCTTGAAGGCAAAATCCAGAGAAGCGGGACATTGCAAGTTCTGGACTCAGTCCGCTGATCAGTTTCAGAATAGCCAGCATCTGGCTTTTAACCGTGTTCGGACCAATGTACCTCTACGAAGCTGGGTTTTCTGCCATGAATGCTATAAAAACCCAGTACCGCCATCACCTGAGGGACGAGCATCTTCATGCGTGCATGGCCTTGGCCAGACCACCTACAACCCACTCATCACGTTTGGTGCTGTCACCTCTCCCACTAGCGAGTGCCACAAACACAGGTAATAATGTTGAGTTATAACTGTGTTAGAAGAGAGAATCACTAATACTTTCCTTGCCTCTCGTTGGAGGGGCTTTATTTATGGCAGCTGAAGTGCTTTTTGTCAGACATCTGTACCAATGGGCTGCCTTGTGTCATAACATTCTCAGATTGGCCCGTGGGTAGCTCTCATTGAATATCACTGAGCTAGTGGGTTAGAATTTGGTCGGGGGGGGAACCAGAACTCCTAGCGCGCTGGGACAGTCAGGGTCAGTCTGTGTAGGGCTCAGCCCAACAGGGGCCCTGATCTCGGTCAGGCTCTGGGCAGCGCCTGGCCCAACGGTGGGGTAGGCTTGCTCTCGCTCATGGGTCTGTGCCACGCCTAGTGAGGGCTGTCAAGCTTTACCTGTAAGGGGTTAAGAAGCTCAAATAACCTGGTTGGCACCTGACCAGAAGGACCAATAAGGAAAGCAGATACTTTCAAATGTGTGTGTGTGTGGGGGGGGGGGGTGGTGGTGTTTGTGCTCTTTTTTGTCCCTCTCTGGACCGAGAGAGAAGCCAAGCAGGGACAACATCTCCTGAAAATATATCTGGAATAATCCATCTAAAAATTACAGAAATTGTAAGTGAGCTAAGGAACTGCATTAGGTTATCTTTTGTTTTAGCTTGTGAATTTTCCCTATGCTAAGAGGTAGTTTTATTTCTGTTTTGTAACTAAAGCTGAGTCCAGAAGGGAGTCCTCTGTGTTTTAAATCTTTTTATTACCCTGTAAAGTTACCTTCCATCCTGATTTTGCAGCTGTGATTCTTTTACTTTTTTCTTTATAATAAAAATCCTTCTTTTAAGAACCTGATTGATTTTAGTGCCCTAAAGATAAAGGGTTTGGGCTGTGCTCACACTGCAAACCAGTTGGTTGGTAGATTATTCTCAAGCCTCCCAGGAAAAGGGGTGAAGGGGTTTGGGGAATATTTTGGGGAATAGGGACTCCAAGTGACCCTTTCCTGAATTATGTGTAAATCATGTGGTCGCGGCAGCGATACCATCTAAGGACGAGGGAAGGAATTGGGGCTTGGGGAAGTTTTTAACCTAAGATGGTAGAATATAAGATTAGGGGGTCTTTCAGGTGAGTCCCCACCTCTGTACCCCCGAGTTCAGAGTGGGGAGGAAACCCTGACAAGGGCCCTGTGCTGCACCCAGCTCTGGGGAAGCACTCGCACATAGACTGGATGGGATGGGATGTGGTGGTGGGCACAGACTCTGTAATTAGTGTGTGGGCGGGAACAGGAACCCCCCTTTTCCTCAAGGAGCTGGTACCTGCTCATTGGGGTCCCTGGCAGCGGGTGGGGATGGCAGGCTGGGCAAGCCCTGACAGGTCTAACGCCTGCCAGTCCTCCGCACCAGAGAAACGTCTCCGCCATTTGGAACCCGTGCTCAGTTTTGTGCCCTCAGCACCAGCCCGCTGTACAGACCCACCCGAGCCTGCACTCGGCTCCCAGCCACGGTCCCCGCTCCGCCCAACGCATGCCCCCCACCTCGAGTAACCCCCTCCCCTCCCCCAAACACTCCCGCTGTACAGAACCACCCGAACCCCCCGGGTCTGCACTCGGCTCCCAGCCATGCTCCCCACTCCCCTCGAGTAACCCCCTCCTCCTCTCTGCCCCAAACCAGAGCCAGGCTAGACAAAGCCAACGACAACTTTAATACAAAAATATCAGGGTGACAGTGCAGGGTGAGTGGGGGACCCCACCCTGCTCCCACCCCCACAGCCCTTACCCCGGAGGGGATGGGTAACGCTCGTGACCCCTTTCGCCCCCATGGGGGGCAATCCTCTCCCCCCCAACCCCCACGAGGTTATTTCCTGAATCGATCCAGAGCCGACCTCTGAGCCCGGGGTGCCGCCTTCAGCTCTCGCTCCACCTCTGCTGCTGCTCCAGGCTCTTCCGGATCTTGGTCTGGGGGGAGGGGGAGCGGGGGTGAGCCAGGGACACCCCAGTAAATGGCCCAATTGGGGGGGGCACGACCCAGCGCGGGGGCGACCCTGGGAACCAACCCCCCCACCTCACCCCCCAATTCACAGCGTAATGGAGCCCTGGGGTATGGGGGAGAGATGCCCCCTGATGTCACTGGCCCAGTTGGAGAGGGGAGTTGTGGTGGGGGGCGGGGCACACGGGAAGTCCTGTTTGAGACAGGAAGTGGAGAGCTGGCTTTTGGGGGTGGGGAGCAAAGTCTGATGGGTAAGGACTGGCCCAAGGGCGGATGGGACAGACAGGTGGACAGTAAGGACAGACGTACCCGTTGCTCCTCATTCGCCACCTTCTTTTTACGCCGCAGGAGGTTCCGCTGAGCTGCGCCCCTTCAGCTTCCGTCGTGGCTGGAACGCCGGCTTGGCCTGGGGGTCGAAGGCCTGGGGGGCAGGGGAGGGAGGGAGAGAGAGTCAGTCCTTCTGTATCCCACAATGCACCATAGTGCCCCTCTGCTCTCCCCCCACCAGCTCCTGACATGCCACAGCGACTGCGGGCACTGCCTGGTCCCCACTGTGCCACCCCCCTCACTCTCCCCGCCACTTCCCACAATGCACCACGGCGCCCCCGCGAGACAGCCCGGCACTGCCCGGTGCCCACAACCCGCAATGCCCCACCGTGTCTCCCCGCCACTTCCCACAATGCACCACGGCGCCCCCGCGAGACAGCCACGGCACTGCCCGGTCCCCACTGAGACCACCCCCTCACTCTCCCCGCCACTTCCCACAATGCACCACGGCGCCCCCGCGAGACAGGCCCAGCACTGCCTGGTCCCCACTGTGCAACCCCCCTCACTCTCCCCGCCACTTCCCACAATGCACCACGGCGCCCCCGCGAGACAGCCCGGCACTGCCCGGTGCCACAACCCGCAATGCCCCACCGTGTCTCCCCGCCACTTCCCACAATGCACCACGGCGCCCCCGCGAGACAGCCACGGCACTGCCCGGTCCCCACTGTGCCACCCCCTCACTCTCCCGCCACTTCCCACAATGCACCACGGCGCCCCCGCGAGACAGCCCAGCACTGCCTGGTCCCCACTGTGCCACCCCCCTCACTCTCCCCGCCACTTCCCACAATGCACCACGGCGCCCCCGCGAGACAGCCCGGCACTCGCCCCCGGTGCCCCACAACCCGCAATGCCCCACCGTGTCTCCCCGCCACTTCCCACAATGCACCACGGCGCCCCCGCGAGACAGCCCGGCACTGCCCGGTGCCCACAACCCGCAATGCCCCACCGTGTCTCCCCGCCACTTCCCACAATGCACCACGGCGCCCCGCGAGACAGCCCGGCACTGCCCGGTCCCACTGTGCCACCCCCTCACTCTCCCCGCCACTTCCCACAATGCACCACGGCGCCCCCGCGAGACAGCCCGGCACTGCCCGGTGCCCACAACCCGCAATGCCCCACCGTGTCTCCCCGCCACTTCCCACAATGCACCACGGCGCCCCCGCGAGACAGCCCAGCACTGCCCGGTGCCCACAACCCGCAATGCCCCACCGTGTCTCCCCGCCACTTCCCACAATGCACCACGGCGCCCCCGCGAGACAGCCCGGCACTGCCCGGTGCCCACAACCCGCAATGCCCCACCGTGTCTCCCCGCCACTTCCCACAATGCACCACGGCGCCCCCGCGAGACAGCCCGGCACTGCCCGGTCCCCACAACCCGCAATGCCCCACCGTGTCTCCCCGCCACTTCCCACAATGCACCACGGCGCCCCCGCGAGACAGCCCGGCACTGCCCGGTGCCCACAACCCGCAAGCCCCACCGTGTCTCCCCGCCACTTCCCACAATGCACCACGGCGCCCCCGCGAGACAGCCGGCACTGCCGGTGCCCACAACCCGCAATGCCCCACCGTGTCTCCCCCACGCCCACTTCCCCCCCCACAATGCACCACGGCGCCCCCGCGAGACAGCCCGGCACTGCCCGGTGCCCACAACCCGCAATGCCCCACCGTGTCTCCCCGCCACTTCCCACAATGCACCCACGGCGACTCTGAGATAGCGCGTAGACAGCCCGGCACTGCCCGGTCCCCACAACCCGCAATGCCCCACCGTGTCGCCCCGCCACTTCCCACAATGCACCACAGCGCCCCCGCAAGACAGCCCGGCACTGCCTGGTCCCCACAACCCGCAATGCCCCACCGTGTCTCCCGCCACTTCCCACAATGCACCACGGCGCCCCCGCGAGACAGCCCGGCACTGCCTGGTCCCCACAACCCGCAATGCCCCACCGTGTCTCCTCGCCACTTCCCACAATGCACCACAGCGCCCCCGCAAGACAGCCCGGCACTGCCTGGTCCCCACAACCCGCAATGCCCCACCGTGTCTCCCCGCCACTTCCCACAATGCACCACGGCGCCCCCGCGAGACAGCCACGGCACTGCCTGGTCCCCACAACCCGCAATGCCCCACTGTGTCTCCCCGCCACTTCCCACAATGCACCACGGCGCCCCGCGAGACAGCCCAGCACTGCCTGGTCCCCACTGTGCCACCCCCCTCACTCTCCCCGCCACTTCCCACAATGCACCACGGCACCCCCGCGAGACAGCCCGGCACTGCCTGGTCCCCACAACCCGCAATGCCCCACTGTGTCTCCCCGCCACTTCCCACAATGCACCACGGCGCCCCCGCGAGACAGCCCGGCACTGCCTGGTCCCCACAACCCGCAATGCCCCACTGTGTCTCCCCGCCACTTCCCACAATGCACCACGGCGCCCCCGCGAGACAGCCACGGCACTGCCCGGTCCCCACAACCCGCAATGCCCCACTGTGTCTCCCCGCCACTTCCCACAATGCACCACGGCGCCCCGCGAGACAGCCTGGCACTGCCCGGTCCCCACAACCCGCAATGCCCCACCGTGTCTCCCCGCCACTTCCCACAATGCACCACGGTGCCCCCGCGAGACAGCCACGGCACTGCCCGGTCCCCACAACCCGCAATGCCCCACCGTGTCTCCCCGCCACTTCCCACAATGCACCACGGCGCCCCCGCGAGACAGCCACGGCACTGCCCGGTCCCCGCAACGCCCCACCGTGTCTCCCCGCCACTTCCCACAATGCACCACGGTGCCCCCCAAGTCGCTCACCAGCCGCGCCACTCGCTCCTGGTGCTTCTGCTCCATGGTGATGGCATCTACCTGGCCCAGCTGCCTCGGGTCCAGCGTGATCAGCTCCGACGGGATCTGCCGGGGGCCAAGCTGTCAGGGGCGGCACGGACCACCCAGGCTCCCCCCTCCCATGACACCACCCCTCCTGGCGGTGCCCCCGCAGGCACCCCAGCTACCCACCCCGGTGTCCCCACAAGGGGTGCCCGTGAACCCCTCCCCCCAGCCCCAGAGGTCCCTCCCTTAGCATCTTGGACCAAGGGATCCAGCTGACCCCCAGCTGGGGCTGCACGGTGGGGGGACGGGGCTGGGCACTGTGTGGTGGTGGTGGGGCGACGTTACCTTCTCCAGCAGGGCTTTGACCTCCCACTCCTGCCGCTGCTTCTGGCTCCGGAACGGGTTGTTCTCCAGGGCGTCGAAATTCGCCTGTCCAGCACCTGGGATGCGGGGGGGGACGGGGGGGACGACAGGAGGTTAGTGGGGGGAGGGGGTGGGCAACAACCCATCCCCCCTCTACCATGGACACAGCCACACAGCTGTACCAGGCCCCCACAGGCTGTAGCGGGGGGCATATGACAGGCAGGTCAGCTACTGGGCACTGTGGACATGGGGGGTGGGGAGGTTATGAGGACATAGTGGGGGGCCATACCTGGCACCAGGAGGCTGGTGATGCCGCTGCCATGCCCTACGCCCAGCACGTCCTCGAAGGGGCAGAAGCGCAGGCCGTGGGCCGCCCGGGGCAGCGTGTGCGACAGGTAGGGCTTGCGAGGCAGGTGCATGGGCACGTCCCGGTACACCTGGGGTGGGAGGGGCAGACATGGGGGATTAGCGCCTGCAGCAGGGCCTGGCTCATAGGGGCTGTCAGAGCATAGGGCAGTCAGAGCTCCCCCTCGGGTGGGGGACAGACAGGGCCCAGGCTCATCAGAACAGGGGCCAATGCCAGGTGCCCAGAGGGAATGAACAGAACAAGAAATCAAGAGATCCATCCCCTGTCGCCCATTCCCAGCTTCTGGCAAACAGAGGCCACGGACACCATCCCTGCCCATCCGGGCTAATAGCCACTGATAGACCTGTCCTCCATTAATTTATCTAGTTCTTTTTTGAACCCTGTTATAGTCTTGGCCTTCACAACATCCTCTGGCAAGGAGTTCCACAGGTTGATTGTGCGATCCGTGAAAAAATACTTAAACCTGCTGCCTATTAATTTAATTTGGTGACCCCTAGTTCTTGTGTTATGAGAAGGAGCAAATCGTTACCTAATTTTTCCACACCCGTCATGATTTTATAGACCTTAATCATATCTCCCCTTAGTCGTCTCTTTTCCAAGCTGAAAAGTCCCAGTCTTAGTAACCTCTCCTCATACAGCAGCCTTTCCATCCCCCTCATCATTTTTGTTGCTCTTTTCTGAACCTTTCCCAATTCGAATAGATCTTTTTTTAAAATGGGGCGACCACATCCACACGCAGTGTTCAAGGTGTGGGCGAACCATGGATTTATAGAGAGGTGATATGACCTTTTCTGTCCTATTATCTGTCCCTTTCCGAATGATTCATAATATTCTGTTTGTTTTTTTGGCTGCCGCTGCACATTGTGGACAGTTCTTTGGAAACATCCACTCAATGACCCCAAGATCTCTTTCTTGAGTGGTAACAGCTAATTTAGACCCCATCATTTTGTAGGTATAGCTGGGATGAGGTTTTCCAGCGTACATTACTTTGCATTTATCAACACTGAATTTCATCTGCCATTTTGTTGTCCAGTAACTCAGTTTTATGAGACCCCTTTGTAACTCTACACAGTCTGCTTTGGACTTCGCTATCTTGAGTAATTTTGTATCATCTGCAAATTTCACCACCTCCTTGTTTACTCCTTTTCCCAGATCATTTATGACTATGTTGAATAGGACTGGGCCCAGTACAGACCCCTGGGGGACACCACTATTTACCTCTCTCCAAAGCAGTTCGGGGGGGGGGGATGGGAAGGGGGTTTGAGCAATACCTAGTCTGTGGGAGAAGGATGCAGGGCGGATGGGGCCCTGCTGAGCCCAGCGAGAGAGAGGGGGACAGCCCGGAGTATAAGGGCCCCTCCTTTACCTGCACCACGGCCCCACAGCTACCCCCAGCAGCCCCCGCTGGCTGAAGGCCAGGTGCCAGTATGTGGGGGGAGGAATAGGGGGGTGTCTGTGTGTGCAGAGCCAGGGGGGATCGTTACCTGGACCACATCCCCGCAGGCGGCCCCCAGCAGCCCCCGCTGGCTGAAGGCCAGGTGCCCGGCGCCCATGGGCAGCACCAGGGAGTGCAGGGGCTGATATGTCCGGAGGTCGTAGACGCGCAGCTTCCGGTCCAGCCCCGATGTCGCCATGTACCTAGGGGGAGGTGGGGGGAGATCCAGAGCATGATCCCCCACGACCGCACAGTGTCACCCCAGCCCCGACGTCGCCATGTACCTGTGACATGCCATGTCACAGCGTGACCCCCACCCCCGCCATATCCCACCCAAGGAAGGTTGGGGGGAGACCCACACCATGACCCAGCCCCAAGCCTCCATCCCCTCCCCCCATATTCCACCTCTGCCCTGATGACACCATGTAGCTGGGGGGAAGTGGGGGGAGACCCCCCCAGCTCCCCTCCTTTCCCCACATGCACCCCTGCAGCCCCTTTTCCCTGTTCACCCCACTCGGGCCCCTTCCCCACCATGGCAGGACTGCTGCCCCCGAGTCACTCACGTTCCGGAGCTGTCGACGGCCACGGCCCGGACCCCCCCTTGGTGGCACAGCATCCGCACCAGGGGCTCCTTGACATTGGGGCTCCACAGGGTCACCGTGCCTGCGGGGGGAGGGCCCACAGAGCACGAGGAGTTAACGAGGGGTCACCCCCCACCGGGCACAAGGGGTTAGCGAGTGGTGGAAGGGATGGACAGGGCCAGGTTCACCGCTTGAGGGTGGGGGGGCTAAGGGGCTGTCATAGCAATGGGTCTGACTAACCAGGCCAGGCTGAGGGGGCAGGAAGGAGATGAGGCCAGCGGTTCCCCAGGCCAGAATGGGGCCACGCTGAAGAGCTTGATGGAACGTCGCTGTCTGAACCGGTGCCTGCCCCAGTGATGGGCTGGGCCAGGGGGCTGTGCCCTGCCGGGGGGGGCAGGGCAGGGATGACACACAGGGTGTGAGGGCCCTGGGAGAAACACTCCTAGTAGTGTGGGGCAGGGGACGTTGGCGCTGTGGGGGGGGGGGAGCTCCAGTTATGGGGTACAGGTGGTGGCAGGGGATGTCTCATCGTTGCTGTGCCCCAGGTGGACGAGGGCGGTGGGGTAGCAATGGGGCGGGGTTGGGGGCAGAGTTGGGGGGTAGTGGTGAGGTCGGGTCGGGCGTAGCAGTGGGTTGGGGCGGGGTTGGGGGAAGAGTTCGGGGGTAGCAGTGGGTTTGGGGTGGAGCAGAGGGGGCAGCAGTGGGTTGGGGGATAGCAGTGGGGGGTAGCAGTGGGGCGGTCTCACCGTTGCTGTGCCCCAGGTGGATGATGGCGTTGGCCGGGTTCTGCCCCATCACGCCCAGGCGTCCCCCCCGGGTGCAGATGGCAGCAACCTCCTTCCCCACCGAGATGTCCAGGTACTGCAGGAACCCCGTCTCGCTCTGCACGGGGGAGCGGGGGCGGGGTCAGTGGGGCACCAGCCCCCCAAACCCTGGTGCCCAAGCCCACCCCCTGCTTTACAGCATTGGCCAGCAGGAGCCCTGGTGTGCAGGCCCCCCTCTTTCACTGTGGTGGGCAGCGGGAACCCCGGCCACCGGCCCGCCCCACAGCGGCCCCCCGCCCCAGCACTCACCGCGGTGGCCAGCAGGAAGTGGTAGGGCAGGAACTCCATGCGCAGGACCCCATTGAAGCGCTTCAGGCAGTTCAGCTCCACGCCCTGGTTGTCGTAGACGTAGAGCCAGCGCCGCTGGGCCACCGCGAACATCGTCTCCGTGTGCAGCCACCTGAAACGGGGGGCATGAGACGGGGGGTGGGGGGGCCACGAGGTGTCCCGCTGCACGGCTCAGCCCGTGAGCAACCTGCAAACTCCGTCTGTGCAACACGCCTCCTCGTGCAACTCTCCCAGCCTCCCCGGCCGTGGGCGGGCACGGATGTGCCCATTCGCCTTCCCGACGCACGCCCACCCGTGCGATGGGCATGCCCTGCTGATGCACCGTTACACCTGCCGGGAGCAGCGGATGCAGCCCCGCCCCCCCGGACCCCCCTGTGCCGCGTGCCGCGCCCGGGTGTCACTCCCCCCCCAGTCGCACACTCACGTGACGTCAGTGACCGTCTCCATGACATTGATCTCACACAGCAGTGACTTGGTTTGCCAGTCCAGAGCTGCCACATGGCCCCGCCGGCCCCCCAGCAGCAGATGCCTGCGTGGGGAGATGGGAGGGGAGCACACACACAATCCAGTCTCCGTATGTCTCCTGACCTGCCCCTCTGGGACCCCCAGAGCAGGTCAGGGGAGGCCTGCGGGGTCAGGGGTCCCTGACGCAGGCCCTCCCTGACACAGGAGAGCCCAGTTGGGCCCTGCCTCTCCAACCCCTCCCCAGAAGATATGTTACCTAGGTACAGCCAGCCCCCACACCTTCCCCACTGATTCCCACCTGCCCCACGGGTTCCGCTCCCTCCTACTCTCCCCCACATGCTCCTCCCTGCCCCCTCCCTCACCTGCCAGGTCGGGTATAATCCATCCTGTAGGGGCCAAACTGGTTCAGTCTCAGCTCAAAGTGCTATGGGGGAGAGACCTGGTTAGACACAGCACAGGGACCCCCAACCCCGGTGACCCTGCCCCCACGCCACTGAGACGCTGCCCCGGGATCCCCCCGGCAACCCCCCCCCCACCACTGAGATGCTGTCCTGGGATCCCCCCTGCAATACTGCCCAGTGACCCCCCCCTTCCTAGGGGCAGCCCCTCCCCCTGCCATTCCTCCCACCCCACGACACCCTCAGACCCGGCGCATGGGGGTGTCTCTGACCTTAGTGGCGCTGACAATGTCCGTGGCCTCGGCAATGTCAGCCTGGGCGATGGTGCAGGTGTCCTCGCCGGGGTCCCCCTCCAGGAAGCTGCAGGGGGGACGGGGGTGAGAGTCAGGAACGGACCCAGCACTGGTGTGGGAGGGGAGCCAGCCGGGAGCCGGGGCGTGTGTGTGGGGGAAGGGGGGTCACCCATCCCATCCGGGGCGGGGAGAACCAGCAGGCAGCCCCGGCTCAAGTGGCAGCACCGGACGGGGGCCCGAAGGGAGGAGACGATGGGGGCACTGGGGCAGCTGCCCCAGCTTGGGGGGCCGGGGGGGGGGGACGACGACTCACCCTGGCTCCTCGGGCAGCAGCAGCTCCATGCGCGCAGCCTGTTGTGTTGCCAGCTCCACCTTCTGCTCCAGCGAGGCCAGATGGTCCCGGAGCCGCCGGCTGGACGCCCCTGCCTGGGGGGGTGGATGGACGGACGGACAGACGGATGGGGTGAGAGCCGCACGTGGCCCTGTCCCTCCCGCCCCCCACCATTGGGGGGGTCAGTAACCATGGGGGAACCCCCTCAGGGACGACCTTGCCTGGCAACCCCCAGGCACCCAGCTGCCCCCCAGTTTCCACCACACCCCTCAACTCACCAGCTGCGATTTCTGGCCCCGCTGGAATTTCTTCACCTTGTGGAGGGGGAGGGGGGCGGCGCCGGGGAACGGGTCCCTCTTCTAGGGAGAGAGGGACACACAGACAGATAGGGGGTGGGAGGGGCCTGCTACAGGCCCCCTTCTCCCCCTAGAGGTACTTCCCTTTGCCATGCAACCCCCGGCCCTCCTCCCCCTGACCTCAGCTGCCCCTCCTCCCCCCATGGCCAGCCCCCCAGGATTCTCAGCCTTACCCCAGAGATCTGGCCTGCAGCCCCTGACGCCGGCAGCCCCTTCCTGGCCTCCAGGCTCCCCTCTGCCCCAGCCTGCAGCCTGCTCTTCTCATTGCGAGGCCTCTTGGCCCTGAGGGGGGCGGCTTCAGGGGTGTCCGGCTGGGAGGCCCCTTCCCAATAGCGCTGCAGCTTCTTCGTCAACTTCTTCTTCGGGGGGTTGAAGTGGGGGGGAGGGAGAGAGAAAGGGGTGATGAATCGGGGGGAAGAATCAGTTACCCTCAGCTCGGGAGGTGGGGAGACTGGCAAGAGGATGAGACATGGGGAGTTAGTTCCCCTAGCTAGGAGGGTGGGGGGTACAGAGGACAGGGACTGAAACTGCCCCCCAACTTGTGCAGAGATACCTGCCCCACAGGGCAGAATAGCCGGCCACTCCCACTGGCCTGATGGGGAGTGCCCCCCGCCCCGCCGGGCAGAACCACCAGCCACAACACACAGTCGGGGGGAGGGGGTCTGCCCCCAACAGGGAAAGACTTAGTCCCCTGCTGGGATAGGGGGGCAAGTGCCCCGCGGGCTGCAAGAGGGCCAGCCCTGCCCCCCAGAGCACTCCGCGCACAAGCAGGGACGCCCCACGGATACAGCCAGCCCCTGCCCCGTGTCCCCCGGTTACTAGAGGAGCCCGAGAGACCCCGCCGCCCCACAGACATGGGGGCAATAAACTCCCCCCCCAAACCCCTGTAATTGCGTGTTCGGCCCCTGCATGCACCGACTCGTGTTAGTGACCTGCCCCCTCCCTGCTTATGACATGGGGTAACCACCCCCCCGGGGAATCCCTGCCCCACTCCCCGGCACTCACCTTGCCCGCCCCGGCTGGCCCCCCCTGCATCCCGCTCCCTGCCACCACCTCCATCCTGAGCGCCTGCAACCACGTGCAGCCTCCAGCTGCGGGCCAGGTTCTTCCGGTCGTGGCCGCCGCACCCAATCACGGAGCGAGGCGACTGAGCCCACGGCCAATCAGCGCGGCGACAACCTGCCCGGTAGTGAAGCCGTGCAGCTGACATTATGGGCGAGGGCAACTCGCCAGCTACGGAGACGCGGCGGCCATCTTGGGTGAGGGCACAGGCCTGGACCATCCCATACAGACCTACCGGCGGGAGAAGGCCACGGCATTCACCACAGCCCACGTGGTAGGGTGAACTCAGGAGCTCCACGCTACTGGGCACAGAGATGCAGCCACCTCTGGGGAGGGGCAGGGGGTTTCACAGAGTCCAAGGCCAACAGGGCAGCGACCAGCCCCACCATAACCCCCAGCACTGAATTAATTTGAGAGACGCAGCGAATCCTCATTTAAAACCCAACCATGTCCAAGAATCCACCCCCACCCGCTTGTGGAAATTGGTTTAATTACTCTCAGCATTAAAAATTGATGCCTTATTTCCCATGTGAGCTCATGTAACTGCAGCACCAGCCCAAGGATCCTACTGTCAGACATTTGCTTGGCAAGCAGATACCTACAGCCGGTCACCCACAGCCCCACAGATTGACCTCCGGGGGCCTAGCGGGAGACATTTCCATTCCTCTCTGTTTTCAAGGCTCTTCGCTGACTCCTCCAGCTTATCGACCGCCTGCTGGAAGTGCAGATGGCAGAACAGGACCCCGCTTCCAGCAGCAGGCAGGCCAGGGCCCTGCCAGAGGGAAAATCACCCCCCGTGCACTACTCCCGTTTCTGCATCTCCGCATCCCATTGGTGAGGTGCAGCTGTCCGAGGTGGGGCAGGGGGCTGTTTACGCAGGGATCCCGCAGGAGGGCACAGCCGCAGGTGGGGCAAGGTGCAGGGTCTGAAGCACTGTGCACAGGCTATGAAGAGGCATCCTGTACCCCACTGCCAATTGTGAGTAGTGCAGGATGCAGCAAGGAACCCCGCACTCCTGCCCCAACACCCCTGGGGCTGCACGGACCACCCTTACCCAGTTCATGGGCGGGAGGGCCCCCCCGAGACCCAGTCCCACACCAACCCCCTCCAGCGCCACCCTACGGAATCAGCCCTGTGCCCAGGTTTACTCCTCCCCATTGCCCTTCCACTAAGGCGATGACAACCCCCTAATCTCTCCCCACTGGGGGCCACTCCCTAGCCGCAGAGATCCCCCTTCCCCACACAGTGAGAAGGCAGCTCTGAGAACAGCACTTTATTGCAGACACAGGGCAGACACTACTTCTTCTTGGAGACGCCGACAGTTCTGCCCCGGCGCCCAGTCGTCTTGGTGTGCTGGCCCCGCACGCGCAGCCTGGGGGAGAGAGGGGAGTGAGACGGGCCCAGACCCCGGCCCGCCCTGCTGCTGCTCCCAGATTCCAGACCTGCCTCCCCAACTCTGAATCCACCCCCCAGCCAACTCCCTATGGCCCTGCAGCCCAGCTCTTCATTGTCCCATAACCCCCTGCTACACCCACATGCAAAGGCTCTGCACCCAGTTCCCCCTCCCCTTATTCAACCCAATGACCCCTTTTATCTTCACCCACCCGTCCCCCACTCTGCAGCAAAGGATGAAGGGGACCCCCCACATCTCACAGGGAGTAGGCAAACGGACCCACCCCTGTTCACTAGGCCCCACCATTCACCCCTCCCACCCCCACAACTCTCACTCCTCTCGTACCCCCAGAAGTGGCGCAGGCCCCGATGCGCCCGGATTTTCTTTAGCCGCTCCAGGTCTTCGCGTAGTTTGTTGTCCAGCCCATTGGCCAGAACCTGACAAGGAAAGAGACATGGGGGAGGGGAAGTCAGGCACAGCTGGACTGGCTCAGAGCCATCCAGCCCAGTTTCCCTCCACAAGAGGGGCCACCGCCAGCTGGGGAAGAGCCCACAGGGGCAGCTGTGGGACAATCTGCCCCACATCAGGGCTTCTCCTGATCTGTGATCATCAGAGATCAGCTCTGCCCTGCAGCACGAGGTTTGAGATCCTTGCCCGTTGTCAGCATGAACTGGTCCAGCTGTGAACAGTCTGAGCCACAGAAATGGCCAATCCCTTTGTGAACCTGGCTCAGAGACATCCTGTGGCAGTGAGTTCCACAAAGTAAGTACAGGGCACGTATAAAAAGTCTTTCCTTGTAGCAGGTTTGAACTTAGGGTTAGGGCATGCATGCTGGGACAGGATTCTTGTTAACTCTGCAGTGACAACCAGCCCTGGGAGACATGTGAGGGCCCTAGTGGCAGCCAATGGGCTGGTGCCACCCCAACACACTGGGATGACAAAGTCCCCTGCTGCCTACGGGACCCCAGAGCAGTCCCTGCAGTGGGGAAAGGAACAAGCCCTGCCCCACACTGCTTTGATCAGAGCTCCCCCAAACACACACCTAGCAATGGGCTCAGCACCCCGCTCTCACCTGGCTGTATTTGCCGTCTTTGACGTCCTTCTGCCTGTTGAGGAACCAGTCGGGGATCTTGTACTGACGGGGGTTCTGCATGATAGTGATGACACGCTCCACCTGTGGGGGGGCACAGAGATGGGGTCAGGCAGGGGGCTCCCTTCACCCCAGAGAGACCTCCCTCCTTCACCCCAGACATCCCCCGTCCAAGACATTCCCATACTCTCGACACCAACCTACACCTAAATACCCCACAAAAATTCACCACCCACCCCAGACACCCCTCAGCTGTCTCTCAGATACACCCCACGCCTCAGCCCCCCTTTCACTCCACAACTCCCCACCCAGACCCCAAGGTGAAAGCCATACCACCTTCATCCCAGAGACCCCAGCTTCCCTTATAGCCCCCCACATCTGAGACAAATGCCATCCCCCATGGTCCCAGAGAGACCACCCCCGCCCTTGCCCACCTCATCCTCTGTCAGCTCCCCAGCCCTCTTGGTCAGGTCAATGTCCGCTTTCCTCAGCACCACATGGGCATAGCGCCGACCCACACCCTGCAAAGGGGAAGAAACGTCAATACGGCCCCAGTACCCCCCACCCCATAAGGTTCCCAGGA
The DNA here is from genome assembly GCF_965140285.1 of Lepidochelys kempii. NCBI lineage: Eukaryota > Metazoa > Chordata > Testudines > Cheloniidae > Lepidochelys > Lepidochelys kempii. The sequence continues at coordinate 51,110,677 of NC_136393.1, read as the reverse complement.
AGCTCCGTCTCTGATGCCAAGAGCAGGACCGCGCCCCCCCCCCCCCCAAGAACCTGCTTCAAGAGACACCCATGGTACAGCCCAGATCTAACCCCTGCCCCATACCTGTCTCCATATACACCCCCACCCTTGCCCGTGTAACAGACAGGCCACGGGGTGGAACCTGGGACCTCAGGAGCTAAAAGCCACAAGGCTGTTAGCTAAGGCTGTAGAGCAGACTCAATCTCTCTCTGGGTGGTCTCGGTGCCACTCGATGGGACAGAACCCCACTCCCAGGAGGGGTTTGGGTTATGCCTGACCCCCTTCTCCATCCCAGCTGTGCAGCACCTCTCCTTCCGCCAGGGCTGGCCTGGCCACTCCACCACACTGGGTCAGCCTTGGCCCCTAAGTCTTCCCTGGCCTGAACTAGAGATGGGGCACCCACAGCAGAACCCCATCTCCCCAGGGAGGGCACCCCATGGATGCACACAGAGGCACTGGGATGTTTTCAACGTTCTCTCTCTGGTACAGCATTCCCAAGCCCCCCAGGTGAGGGGGGGAGACGGACACCCAGCCGTGCCCCCCGGGAGGGGGACAGACACCCAGCCATGCCCCCCTCACCTTGATGGCGGTGATGGCGAAGGCGATTTTCCGTCGCCCATCTATGTTGGTGTTGAGCACTCGCAGGATGTGCTGGAATTTCTCAGGGATCACAAGAGACTGTGGAGAAAATGGGGGCGGGGGGTCAGCAGAGGAGAACTGCCCCCTATCAGCCCCCCCCCACTGGGGATACACTCCCCCCAAGCCAGGAATCAGCCCCAAACCTCTGCTCCTCCAGGAAGCAGCCCCCCCATACCTGGTTGTTATAGATACCAGCCAGCCCCCCGCCAGCCTTGCCTCCAGTGCCAGCCCCCCCGAGCCCCCGACCCCTCCCCAAGCAGCCCCCTCCTACCCCCCAGGAGCCAGCACTTCCCAGCTTCTCCCCACTCCAGGGCCAGTCCCCCTGGAGCCCCGACTCCTCCCCCCAACAAATAGGGACCCCCCCGCTTCTACCCTTTCCAGGCAGCGCTCGCGGGCCCCGCGCCCCCCAGCTGCGGCGCGGATGGACCCCAATTCCCGCCCCGTCTCTATCCGCCCCTTGGATCTGATCGCGGCTGTTCCCCCCAGCGACCCTTTCTGCCCCCTATCGCCTCCGCAGGAAGCCCCCAGCTAGAAATGGAGGGCGCCCCAGAAAGCCCTGGCTCCACCCTCTCGGACAAGCCCTCGCCAGCCCCGCTGCCCCCTTCCCCGGGGCGGATGAACCCAGATCCCCCCCCACTCACCATGGCGGCTACTCCGCGCTCTAGTCTCACCCCGTCCGGAAGAGAGAGAGGAAGTGACGCGATGCCTTTTATAGACACTCCCCCTACAGGCAGATAAGCTTCCGGTCAGGGCAGTTCACCTTCCGGCAGAGACGACAGACTTCCGGTCCTCGCCGTAGTCTTTCCGGTCATCCTCCCGCAGAGTTCCCCTAGGGACAGCGCTACCTGGTTGGGCAACCATATGTCCGGTCCGGGTATGAAACCTGCCCCATGATAGAAGGTTCCTATGGGATTAAATCCCCTCTATTTGGTGGGGGTGACCCCCTTTGACTCCGGGGGGCATTTTCATGCCAGTCACTCTCTTCCGTTCCCGAAAGGAGAGGTTTGTTACCTCATTTCCGGTAACACCTCTACCCCCCCCACCCTGTGCATCATGGGAGTTGTAGTTTTTTTAAGGCGCACGGCCGGAAGTGAGCCCTTGGAGGCCCGGATGCGGCTGGAGCGAAAGAAGGAGCGGGGCGGGGACGATGGCGGCGCTGAGGCCCGATGAGGAGCTGGGGCTGCGGGCGACTGAGATGGAAGAAGAGGAGGGGATGGTGAGGTTCCCACAGCCAACTTCCGGTCCCCAGGCACCCAACTTCCGGTCCCTCCCAAAATAGGCCCGTGGTAGGGAACCACCTCCTGGTGTCCAAATTGGCCCTCACCTGTCATCTACCCCCCCCCCCCTGCAACGTGCTGGGGGCGGGTCTGGGTCTGGGCCTGGGCAGGGTTTGCAAGTGACCCCCTTAAGGGCTGTGTGAAATGTGGGAGCCTGAGGCTTCTGTGACCTTTGACCCTGACCCCAGTGACTCCAGGCCCTTGCTTGCATCACCCTGACCTCTGACCCCAATGCGCCCCCTTGCCTGTTCATGTGACCCCTGATCCTCGTAACCTCTGACCCCCCGAACCTCCTCCCCTCCCCCATCTGGTGCCCCTAATGCCCCGGACCTCTGCCCCTCCCCCTGCTCTGTTCCCTCTCTCTGCGCCCCCCACCCATGACTCAGCTGCCAAGGGCCCCACGTTGCCCCTCCCATCCGGACCCGGTGGCTCTGCCCCATGGCTGGCCTGGTGCCTGGGGCTGCAGCACCTGGTGGCCGTGTGTCCCGAACTTCGAGGGACGTGATTGTTCCCCTCTATTCGACACTGGTGAGGCCTCATCCGGAGTACTGTGTCCAGTTTTGGGCCCCACATTACAAGAAGGATGTGGAAAAATTGGAAAGAGTCCAGCGGAGGGCAACAAAAATGATTAGGGGACTGGAACACATGACTTATGAGGAGAGGCTGAGGGCACTGGGGATGTTTAGTCTTCAGAAGAGAAGAATGAGAGGGGATTTGATAGCTGCTTTCAACTCCCTGAAAGGGGGTTCCAAACAGGATGGTTCTAGACTGTTCTCAGTGGTAGCTGATGACCGAACAAGGAGTAATGGTCTCAAGTTGCAGTGGGGGAGGTTTAGGTTGGATATTAGGAAAAACTTTTTCACTCAAAGGGTGGTGAAGCGCTGGAATGGGTTACCTAGGGAGGTGGTGGAATCGCCTTCCTTAGAGGTTTTCAAGGTCAGGCTTGACAAAGCCCTGGCTGGGATGATTTAGTTGGGGATTGGTCCTGCTTTGAGCAGGGGGTTGGACTGGATGACCTCCTGAGGTCCCTTCCAACCTTGATATTCTATGATTCTATGATTCCTAAACACCGAGCGATGTTTGCGACCCTCGCTGAGTGCTGACCATGTTCCCTCTAATTTTTCCCACCCATGTGCGGAATTAATTTTGTTATGTGCACCGATGCATAATCACCCCCATATTGGTACTCGTAACAAAATTCATGCGGTGGGGTTGGGGCCGAGGGGTTCGGCGTGTGGGAGGGGCTCAGGGCTGGGGCCGAGGGTAGGGTGCGGGGGGGGCGTGAGGGCTCTGGCTGGGGGTGTGGGCTGTGGTGTGCGGCCGTGGATGAGGGTTTTGGGGTGCAGGCTGCCCCAGGGCTATGGTGGGGAGAGAGGACTCCTTCCAGCTCTCTCTCCCCTTAGCAGCACCTGGGCTGGGCAAGGAGAGGTGCCTCTCCCCACCACGGCAGCTCTGGGGTTGGGGCTGCAGGATAGGTACCCCGGCCCCGGTAGGTCCGAGCTGGGGCTGGGTTCGGACTGCGGGAGGGGCGCCCTGGCAGGGCCAGGCCAGGGCTGGGAGAGGGGTGCCGCAGCAGGTCCAGGCCGCAGCAGAGTTGGGGCCGGGGGAGGGATGCCCCATCCGTGGTAGGACCCCCAGTGGGTTCCCTGAGTGCCTGCACGGCACTGAATAGGCTGCTGTGTGGCCACGCAGCTTACAGGGAACTTAGCACTGGCAAGGGTCAGCGCCTATGTATCCTCTGTCTCCACGTTAGCCATGATCTTTCATCCCCTGTGGTGCCCCCAACCCCCCATAACCTCTGATTCTCCTATCCCCATCCATCCACCCTTGCTCCATATCCCCTGAACCCACCTTCAGCTGTCATCTTTGACCCCACACTGCCCCCCATGACCCTGGGACCTCCTGTTTCATGGGTGATAGAACCCCACTGACCCCTTTTTGTGCCCCACACCCCATAGCTTCCAAGTCCCATTCCATGCCCCCGTAGTCTTTTATCTCTGCAGTGAACTCTATGTTTGTGCTCCCTTCTTGACACCCACTTGTCCCTCTGTTCCTAGCCCACCTCGTAACCCTGCGCTCTATTCCCTGAACCTCTATAGCGCTTACACCCCCCAGCCTCCGGCCTGTCTAGCCTGGTTACTAGGTGTACCTCCAAGATCCCTTCCCCAGAGCCTGCTGGAGCTCACTGCTCCCCCACAGCCCCCCGTAACTGCCTGCCCTGCACTCCCTAGGGCCGTGGAGAGGAGCAGTCGCTGCAGCTGAACCTGGGGGACCTGGACCTCACCTCCGATGAGTTCATCCTGGATGAAGTGGACAGTAAGTGCGGGGGGGCCTTTCCCCTGCACAGCAACCAATGGGGGGCAGACAGTGATCTGGAAAAGTGGGGGAGGGCTGTGAGGTGGGGGAGACCAGTAGTTTGGGTGGGTAGAGGGAGGTGGGGGAGCACTGTGGGGGGGGGGTGCAGGGAGGTGGGGGTACTGTGGGGAGGTGGGTTTGGGGGACGACTGTTATTGGGTACTGACCCAGTCTCCCCTCCCTCAGTTCACATCCAAGCCAACCTGGAGGACTCCCTGGTTCAGGAGGCGCTGAAGACGGTAAGTTACCCCCTCCTCCCTCTCCTGAGGCAGGGGCCCAGCTGAACCCCCCCCAGCCCAGCTGACTCTCCCCTCTCTCCCCAGGGCGTGGATCTGCGGCAGTACTCCAAGCAGGTGGAACTGGAGCTGCAGCACATTGAGCACGCCTCCATCAGGGACTGTATCCTGCCCCATGGAGTCCCCCTAGGGCCCGCTCTCCGGGCACAGCGTGGGTGGGGGCTGATGGGGGGAGGCCGGGCGGAGGTCTTCGTGTCAGGGGCAGGTCCTTGCACCCTGGCTGTACCGCTGTACCGCTTCATATCCTGGGGTGTCTCCCTCCACACCAGCAGAGAGGGGTGTTAAGGGGCAAACCCTTCCCCAGGAGAAAGAGGAAAATGGCCCCTACCCAGGGCCTCTCACGTGCATTCCCCCCGCCGCGTCCCCCCTGCCTATTTCCTTAGCAGCCTGCCTGCCCTGCAGACATCAAGGAGAGCAAGAACATCACCTCCCTGCACAACCAGATCACCGCCTGTGACGCCATCCTGGAGGTGAGCCCCTGACCCCCCTGGGAAACCCCCAGCCCCTTGGGCGCCGCCCTCCAGCCCCCCACCCGTAGGTCACTGCCTGTGTTAACATCCTGGAGGTGAGACCTGGAACCCCATGGGAAACCCCCACAACCTCCTGATGCCCCCAAACTCTCCCCACTCCCCAGAACACTGTCTGCAGCCTTGGCCCCCAGCCCCAGCAGCCCTCCCTGGGGTGTCTCCCAGCCCCTGCACCTCCTTGCCAGGGAGGAGGGTGTACATATCTCTGACTGTTCCCCTCCCCCCGCCCCCAGCGCATGGAGCAGATGCTGAGCTCCTTCCAGTGCGACCTGAGCAGCATCAGCTGCGAGATCCAGACGCTGCAGGAGCAGTCGGTGGCCATGAACCTGCGGCTCAAGAACCGCCAGGCCGTGCGCAGCCAGCTCAGCCAGCTGGTGGACGAGCTCGTGGTGCCAGCTGCTATGATCAGGTGGAGGGATGGGCTGGGGGCTGGCCGCTGTGGTCAGGTGTGGGCTGGGAGGTGTGGGGAGGGCACTGTGGGGGGACAGGTTGCAGGGAGATGGGGGAAGGTGCTGGTGGGTAGGGGGGCTTGGGGTGCTGGCCACCACCTCTGGGGGGAGACTGTCTCCTGGGCCGGATGCGCAGGCTGTGAGGTGTGACCCTGGGACGCCTTTGTGCCTGCCCCCTGTCCCCCCAGCACCATCCTGGAGGCCCCGGTGACTGAGCAGGACTTCCTGGAGCAGCTGCATGAGCTGAACAACAAGATGAACTACGTGAAGGAGCAGGCCTTCCGCGAGACCATGGCCTGCACCGACGTGCACCACGTGCTGGACCGGCTGAAGGTCAAGGTGAGCCTTGCCCCAGGAGACCAAGCTCAGCCCTTCCCCAGAGCTGGTCACACGGGTGTCGCAGGATGGAGGTGCGGGGGGTGTGGAGCTGAGGGGGGTGGGGAGGCACTGGGAGGAAGGGGAGGGTGTCCGTGTGGGCTCAGCTTGCCCTGTGGTCCGTGATCTGCTCCCCCTCAACCCCCTGCAGGCTGTGACCAAGATCCGGGAGTTCGTCCTACAAAAAGTCTACTCCTTCCGTAAACCCATGACCAACTACCAGATCCCCCAGAATGCCCTGCTCAAGTACAGGTCAGCCATGGGTTGGGGGATAAATGAAAATCTCCCAGAATGCCCTGCTCCAGTACAGGTCAGCCATGGGTGGGGGTGGGGGTGCTAAATGGGAATCTCCCAGAATGCCCTGCTCCAGTACAGGTCAGCCATGGGTGGGGGAGGGGGTGCTAAACGGGAATCTCCCAGAATGCCCTGCTCCAGTACAGGTCAGCCCATGGGAGTGGGGACGGGAGAGTACGGGGATCTCCCAGAATCCCCTGCTCTGCTACAAGTTGGCCAGCGGGCATCTGGGGCTATGGAGCTCTCGCAGAATGCCCTGCACCAGTGGCGGGCAGTTCTCCAGGCTGACGCCCCTTGGCAGGTTCTTCTACCAGTTCCTGCTAGGGAATGAGCGGTCGGTGGCGCAGGAGCTGCGGGAGCAGTACGTGGAGACCATGAGCAAGATCTACCTGTCCTACTTCAAATCCTACACCAGCCGCCTCATGAAGATCCAGGTGAGGGGAGCCCGGGGAGAGTGGGGCAGCCCTCGGGGTGGTGGTGTAGAGAGCCCCATAGGGCAGGCATGTGGGGGTGGGGATTCCCACACACCGTGCTCTGGTTCCCCCCCATGTGAATGACGGGGTGGGGATGGGGGAATCCACCCTAACCCCCGCCGTCTGTCCTGCAGTACTGGGGGGAGGGGCTGGGGACCCCACACTGACCCCCGCCGCGTCTGTCTGTCTGTCCTGCAGTACGAGGAGGTGGCGGAGAAGGACGACCTGATGGGAGTGGAGGATACGGCCAAGAAAGATATCCTGGCTCCCTGTGCCTGGACAACCGCATTCCCTGGCACCCTGCAGGGAAAGGGTGTGGGGCTGTGGGGTGAGGGGGCTGGCTGGGAAGGCAATGGGGAGGGGGGTTGGGCGGGGCAGCATCTCCCCGCTCTTTCCCTTGACACCCTCCGCCACGGTTTTTCTCAAAGCCATCGCTGAAGAACCGCAACACAATCTTCACGCTGGGGAACCGGGGCAGTGTGATCGGGGGGGCCGAGCTGGAGGGGCCCATCATTGTGCCTCATGCCGCCCAGAAAAGCGATGTCCGCGTGAGCAAGTGGGGTCCTGGGGGGCTGAGACCCTGGCAGGGGTCAGGCTGTGGGAGTGGGGAAGGAGATGGGGAGGTGGGGGACAGGAGGCTTGGCCTGGCTGGGGTGGAGGAGAGGGAGGCTGTGACCTCTTAGGGCCAATGGATCAGGCGGGTCACTGGGGAAGCAGGTTGGGTGGGAGGCTGGGTGTGTGTCCCTGCCCCCCAACGGCAGTACCCCTTCGAGTTGCTGTTCCCCTGCCAGAGGGGTTGAGGGGGGCTGTGTCCTCCCCCTGAGCGAACACCCTCCCTCCCCGGCAGTACCCCTTCGAGTCGCTGTTCCGCAGCCAGCACTATGCTCTGCTGGACAACAGCTGCCGCGAGTATCTCTTCCTCTGCGACTTCTTCCTGGTGACGGGGCCCAGCGCCCAGGAGCTCTTCAACGCCGTCATGGGCAAGACGCTGGCCATGTTCCTGGTGAGCCTGGGGAGGGTGGGGTGGCTCGGTGGGAGGTGATGCTGGGGTGTTGCTGCAGGGAGTGGGTGGGAGATGGCGGTTGTTGGGGGCTCTCAGCCCCTTTGACTCCATGTCCATGCACCCCAGAAACACATGGACGCGTACGTGTGTGACTGCTATGACAGCATTGCCATCTTCCTCTGCATCCACATCGTCCTGCGCTTCCGAGCCATCACGGCCAAGCGCAACGTCCCCGCCATCGACAAGTGAGTGTGGGCCCGCCCTGCTCTGCCGTCGGGTGAGAGCCCCGGGATCCTGGCTCCCAGCCCCCTGCTCTGACCCACTGCCCGCGCGGTGCCGGGAGAGCGCCCCGGGGTCCTGGCTCCCAGCCCCCTGCTCTGACCCACTGCCCGCCCTGCTCTGCCGTCGGGTGAGAGCCCTGGGATCCTGGCTCCCAGCCCCCTGCTCTGACCCCCTGCACCCCACTACTCGCTCGGAGATGGGAGAGAACCCTAGAGTCCTGGTTCCCAGCCCCGCCGCTTTACCCCACTAGACCCCACTCCCTTCCCAAAGCTGGGGATAGAACCCAGGAGTCCCGGGTCCTAGCCCCTGCTCTGACCGCTGGGCCCCACTGCCTGTGCAGTGCCGGGCGAGAGCCCCGGGGTCCTGGCTCCCAGCCCCCTGCACCCCACTACTCGCTCGGAGCTGGGAGAGAGCCCTAGAGTCCTGGTTCCCCGCTCTACCCCACTAGACCCCACTCCTTTCCCAGAGCTGGGGATAAAACCCAGGAGTCCCGGGTCCCAGCCCCCTGCTCTGACCGCTGGGCCCCACTGCCCACTCAGATCCAGGAGAGAACCCAGGCGTCCCGCTGCCCCCCAGGTACTGGGACACGCTGCTGGAGATCCTGTGGCCGCGGTTCGAGTACATCCTGGAGCTGAACATCCAGAGCATCCAGAACACAGACCCCCAGAAACTGGGCTTCCTGGACACGCGCCCCCACTACGTAGGGGGGATGGGCACGGGGTGGGGGGGATGGGGAGGTCACCCTGGGAACAGTGGGTAGTGTTGATGGGAGGGGCTTGAGGGGTGAGGGGGCTTTGCAAGGTGTGGGGAGTTAGTGGACGCTCATATGGGGCGAGGGGGGCTAGGGCTGTCGGGGAAGTGGGGGGACTGGCCTAGGGCAGGGTGAGTAGTTTGCAGGGGGTTGGGGTGTCGGGTGGAGATCAGGGAATGCCGGGGGAGGAGCGTCTGGGGGTCCCTGGGAACCCTGCTGTGCCCTCAGGCCCCTTTGTCCCCCAGATCACACGGCGCTATGCGGAGTTCTCCTCTGCCATCGTCAGCATCAACCAGACCTTCCCCAACGAGCGAACCCACACGCTGCTGGGGCAGCTGCAGGTATGGGGGGCCCTGCCCTGCTGGGGGCGGGCTGCAGGTCTGGGAGAAAGACACAGCACAGTGGGGGGCGCAGTGGATACCAGGGTGGGCCCTGTGCTGCCAGAGGGCTATGGGTACTATGGGGAGGGAGATACAGCCCAGGAGACCCAGGAGTCCTGCGGCCGGGAGGGAGCTGGAGTCCCTCAGGCCCATGGTGGTGGGGCCCACCCAGCCAGGGGACCCAGGAGTCCTGGGGTCCCTTGGGCACTGGGGTCACTGACTCGGCCCCTCAGCCCCTGCTCTACCCCAGGTGGAGGTGGAGAACTTCGTGCTGCGGGTGGCGGCTGAGTTCTCATCGCGCAAGGAGCAGCTCATCTTCCTCATCAACAACTACGACATGATGCTGAGCGTCCTCATGGTAACAGCCCCCCACGTGCTCCCCCAAGAGCCAGCCTGTGCCCCCCGCCCTGGGGAACCGGCGCCTCCTAGAGGGGACAGGCCCCGCGTCCCATTCCCCACCCCTCTGAGCCTGCCAGTCCCTGCCCTGGGGCTGGATGGGAGCTGACGCCCCCAGAGGGGAAAGTCCCTGTGTCTCATTCTCTGCCCCCCTGAGCCTGCCAGTCTGTGCCCTTGGGCCGGATGGGAGCCGGTGCCCCCTAGAGGGGACAGACCCCATGTCCCATTCAAACCTCCCCCAGCCACTTACCCCCCTGCCCTGGGCCCGGCTCAGGGCCAGCGCCCCATAGAGGGGAGAGGCCCCGTGTCCCTTTTCCTGCCTCCCCCCCATCGAGCCAGGCAGCCCCCCCACCTTGGTGCTGATGGCCCTGCAGTGACAGGTCACACACGCCCCCACTTGGTGCTGACTGCCCTGGGGTGACAGGTCACACCCTCTGCCCTGTTCCCTGCCGCCCCCGCCCCCCCAGCTTGATGCTGACGGCCCTGGGGTGACAGGTCACACCCCCTGCCCCATTCCCTCCCCAGGAGCGGGCAGTGGAGGAAAGCAAGGAGGTGGAGGGCTTCCAGCAGCTGCTTTCAGCCCGGTCCCAGGTGAGTTCCCATGCGCCATGCAACTAGGGCCAGAGCATGGGCTGTGGGTCCAGGCAGGGGGCACTGACCTGGGGGGTGGGGATCTGGAACAGACGGGGGTGCAGGGCAACGGGGGGGGCTCTGGAACAGACGAGGGGCACGGTGAGGAATCCGTTGAGCCCGAGCTTCGTCCTGGGGTCACAATTGTCCCTTCTGGCCTTGGAATCGAAGAATGTGTCATGTGGCCTTTTGGGGGGGAGGGGGTGGAGGTGGAGTGGGGGAAGGGGGTCTAACCACCTGGTGCTACCCTAAGGCCCCCCCCCATGGGGTCTTCCCACCCAGCGGAAACCTTCCTAGGGAGCCCTGATTCCAGCCTGGGACCCTGGGGTAGCAGATGAGTGGGGGGGCAAGGTGCTGTGCTGGGCGGAGGGGGCAGTGCTGGGGTGGGAGCGTGGGGAGGATGGGGGGGCAGGGCTGACGCTGGGATGGGGGTGGGAGTGGGGGGAGGGTGAGGGGGCAGGGCCGGCGCTGACTCTCTCCCTCCCCCCACCCCCAGGAGTTCATCGAGGAGATCCTGTCGCCCCCGTTTGGGGGGATGATCGCCTTCGTCAAGGAGTCGGAGTCACTCATTGAGAAGGGGCAGCTCGACCGGCTGCGTGGGGAGGAGGGTGAGACACAGGGACCCCCCTGCCCCCTACACGATGAGGGTGACAGACAGGGACCCCGTTCCTACCCCCTTGTCTCCACCCCCCCACTGGCTACACCAGGAGGGGAGCTGCAAGGGTCCCTCAGCTGACAGTGTGAGCCTGTCCCTCGTGCTGGGTTCTCTATAATTGGGTTCCCCAGACTGGGGGGTGGTTCTAGGCTCTGCCCCCACCCCAGTGGCACTGACCCCCCGTCTCTCCCCAGCCCGGGTGACCCAGCTGGTGCGCGGATTCTCTACCACGTGGAAGGCCTCGGTGGAATTGCTGAGCCAGGACGTCATGAGATCCTTCAGCAACTTCAAAAACGGGACCAGCATCATCCAGGTGAGACGGGCAGCGAATCACAGAGCCAGAAGGCTGGCAGGGACCCCCAGAGGCCACCGAGTCCAGCCCCCTGTGCTGAGGCCGGGCCAAGTAAGGCCAGCCTAGCACCGCCCGCCCTGGGGAGCTTGTCCAACCTGGCCTGAAAAACCTCCAGGGATGGGGATTCCCGGGTGTGGGGGCTGGTCTGGGGTCCCAGCCTCCCCCAGCGCCTGGTCCGGGGCTTTGCTGCCCGGGGAGTTAGAAAATGTTTCCTCATCTCCAGCCGGACTCACCCCTGCTGCAGAGTGAGCCCCTTGCTCCGCGTCCTGCCTCCCAGGGATCCCCATCCTTTCTAGAAGAGCCCGGGGCAGAGCTGAAGGCTGCTCTCAGCCCCTCCTCAGGACTAAACGAGCCAGGTGTTTTTAACCTGATCTCACAGGTTGGGTTCCCTAAGCCTTTGTCACTTGTGGTGTTCTCCTCTGGCCTCTCCCATTTGTCCCCAGCTCTCCTAAACTGCAGGGCCCACAGCTGGACACTCTCCAGCTCCGGCCAAGCGGGACAGTTACCACACAACACCCCTGTTAACGCAGCCCAGCGTGACATCAGCCTTTTCCACAGCGGCATCACGGGGCTGGTTCACACTCTGTGTGATGCACTGTAACCCCAGCTCCTTCTCAGCGGTGCGCCCCCCAGCCAGCTAGGCCCTAGACTGGAGCTGGGTGTTTCAGTTCTTCTGCCCCAGTGACTTACTTTGCACTTTATTGAATTCAGACCAGTTCTGCAATGTGTCCAGGTTGTTTTGAAGTCTAACCCCGCCCACCACAGTGCTGGCAACGCCCCCACCTCAGCCAGGGGTCAGCTGCAGATTTTATAAGCAGCATCTCGGCTCCATTCTCTAAGCCATTAATAAAACTATTGACTAGGACAGGAGCCAGGACCGACCCCGGCAGCACCCGGAGATACGCCCTCCCAGTCTGACAGCACCCGCCAATACCTAGTGTGCGGACAGGCTCCCCGCTCTCAGTCACTTCATGTAGCCCCCACATCCCTTGTTTGCTGAGGAGACTGGCCTGGGGGGCTGTAGCTAAAGCCCAGCTTCCTCCCCAGACCCCTGGCAGAGCCGGACGGGAGGGAGGCTGGGATGTTATTTAGAACCCTGTTACCCTGCATCTGCTCACCCAGTGAGGGGCTAATCACTTGGCCCAGCAGCTGCACAGGTATTGACCTTACGTGTGGGGGGGGTGGGGTGTCTGCCTCAGAGCCAGCTCCCGCCAGGGGGCTGCAGTGCAGGGGAGGAGGGGGCACCAAGGTCCGGCAGGTGTTAAAGAGGGGGGAGGTGCCACTGTCCGGCAGGGAGAGCCCTGGGAGGGGATGGACATGGGGGGGCTCTGACTCTCGCATGCTCTCTCCCCTGCAGGGGGCGCTGACCCAGCTGATCCAGTACTATCACGGCTTCCACAAGGTGCTAACTCAGCCCCCCCTGCGCGCCCTGCCGGCCCGGGCCGAGCTCATCAACATCCACCACCTCATGGTGGAGCTGAAGAAACACAAGCCCAACTTCTAGGAGAGGGGAGCCTGCACATGCCCCCCTCCAACCCTGCCCCTGGCATGGGCAGATTGGCGCAGCCCCCTTCCCCGTGTGGGCACAGGGGTGGTCTGTGCCCCCTCCCCCCACCTGCCCAATGCACTGTGGGGAGTGGAAGATCCTTGTCCCACATTTTCCCCTGCCCCATGGAGCCCTGCCCCATGGAGCCCTGCCCCATGCTGCTATAACCTCCTGGGACCAGTCCAACCCCAGCACTCCCCACCAACCTGTGGGGCCCCTATGGTTGGGGGGTGGCTCCAGGCTGCATCCCTCTCTGCCCTGCAGGGGCTCCCCACAAGGGAAGGTGAGGGACCTGCAGGTGGGTGTCGGGGGGGGCTCTCTTCTCCCCTCCAGATTGCTTGTGTGTGTGTATCTGACTTTGAACAGTGACAATAAACTCCCTGCTACTCACTAGCTTGTTTGGGACCCCTGGCATGTGATGGGGGAGGGGCAGAACAGCAGGGAAAACCCTCCCCCACCCTAGCACAGGGAGGGGCGATGGGGTGGGACTCAGGACCTGCGGCTGGTACCTGGCTCAGATACAGGTGCTCCAGCTGCCTAGACTCCCCCAGCTCAGACCAGTGTGTCCAGTTCATCCAGTACCTCCCCTCCCACTCCAGCCTGTAACCCCTCCCCAACCCAAGGGGGAGCCAGGACTCTTAGGTGCTCTCCCAGCTCTGGAAGGGGAGTAGGGTCTGGTGGGCTAGAGCAGGATCGGGGCTGGGAACCAGGACTCCTGGGTCCTCTCCCTAGCTCTGGGGGGGAGTGGGGGCTGGTTGGTTAGAGCAGTGGGGTCTGGGAGCCCAGTTCTCTGAACATAGGGCCGAGGCTCCTCCACCTTCCCCCCCAGACCCCAAGAGACTCAGACGCTGATGATTCAAAGACCCAAATTGCTTAATGAGCCACAAACAGCAGAACCACTGTGAAAAGCCCCCAAAGCAAATCCTCCCCACAGCAGGGGGGGAAGCAGCAGGCATCCCTGTGCAGGGGGGACAAAGCAGAATCTAAGGGGTACCCCTTAGGGGCAGGCGTCTGTCCTGGGAGCAGCACCCCGTCCTTGGGGGGATGTTTCCAGCTTTTGGGGGGCCCTGCCTGGGCCCCCAGCCCTGCTGGCTCCAGCGGCCGTACACGGGGGCGCAGCAGCAAGGCGATTGCTGGGCTGAGTTCCATGGGGGGACGGGCCAGTTCTGGTCAGAGGGGCCCCCCTACTTCTGCTCCTTGGTGGGGGCATAGTACAGCTCCAGGGGCTTGGTGACCTTCCAGAACTTCTCGTTCACCAGCTCCAGGGTGAGGGAGCCATTCAGAGTCTGCGGGGAGATGGGGTTAGTGGGGGGGGGGGAAGAGCACCCCCCTGCTGCCCCCGCCCCCCACAGAACAGCCCCCTACTGCGGCAATGGGGCCAGTCCTGACTGCCAGGGGAGAGCGCCCCCTGCTGCCCCCGCCCCCAAGTGCATCAATAGGGCCAGCCCTGACTGCCAGGGGAGAGCGCCCCCTGCTGACCCCTGACCCGCAGCACAGGCCCCTAGCACTGCCCTAGGGCCAGCGTTGCCTCCCAGCCCCCGTACCGTGAAGGGCCCCCCGGAGGTGGTGATGTAGATCGTGTACTGCTTCTCGCTCACATCCTCCAGGCCAGGGGCCTCGGGGCCAGGGGCTGGCGCCTCCTCCAATGCGATGCGCAGGGCCAAGTACTTGGAGAGGTGGTCCACCGTGGCGTTAGCCGTCGTCTTTACGTACCTGCCGGGCACAGGGCAGGGTGAGGGGGACTGCCTGGACTGCCGGGGGGAAGTATGGGTGCTGGGGGGGGTATGACTGCTGGGGGGACGGACACAGGGGCAGGTCACTTTGGAGGCTGCGCTTGGGAGAGGCGCAATGGGGTGGGAGCGGGCGGGCATATGTGACAATGGGGTGCTGGACTCTTGGGGTCCCCAGGCTCTCCCCTCTGCTGCAGCTGGCTCGGGGGAATCGTGGAATAGAGGGGCCCCTGGAGGCTGCTCTCACCTGGTCTGGTAGAACTCCCACTTCCTCCCAGCACGGGGAGCAGCCTGGGTTCTAGGAGGGGGACCCTGGGGCTCGGAGGCTCGTGGAATGGAGGGGCCCCTGGATACTCAGGGGGCTGCTCTCACCTGGTCTGGGAGTATTCCCCCTTCTCCACCAGCACGGGGTGGGGGCGGAAGACGAGTTCAATCTCGCTGCTGCCCGGCTCGACACCCGGCTCGGGGGTCCCGCAGCCCCCCCCGTCGTGCGAGGTCTCAGGGTCAGGGTCGGGCTCAGGCCCCGAGTCGTCGGAGGCGCGTGAGCGCTTGCGGCTGGGGCCGGCCTCAGGGTGGCTGGGGGCTGAGGCATTGCTCAGGTGGGAGCGGCTGTCGCAGTTGTCCTCCCCCCCGCTGAACGTGGTGTTGTCGGACTCCTGGTGCAGCTTCCGCACCCGCTGCGCCCTGGGGTGGGGAGGAGCAGAGTGGGGTTACTGGGGGGAGGGGCAACGGAGGGGGGTTATCTGGGGGAGGGGGAGCGGAGGGAGAGCGGCTGGAGGGGGGAAAACAGTAGGAAACTCCCTGCAAAACCTGTGGGAAATGCCAAACTGAGCCAATAGACGCAGCACTCGCTTTGGGCCGGACCCCTCAGCCGGCCCCAGCCCCCCAGAGCAGGGCGTTGAGAGCAGCGCTAACGGGTGGGATTTAGGGAGGGTGGGGAGGGTCCCGAGGGACGGGCGGGGGGGCAGGGGCACGGCTATAGCGACACCCTGGTTCCTCTGCACACAGAAACTGTGGTAAAAACCCAGGAAATTCCCTGCCAACAACAGTGTGAAATGCGGCCGTGATCCTGGGGAGACCCTGCCCGCCCCCCCCAGGACGCCTCGGTCCTGCCCCCCGACCTGTGCATGGCCTGCATACGGAGCCCCTCCTCGATGCTGCTGCTGAGCGCCTGCTGGTTGTGGAGCCGGCTGAGCTTGGCCAGCACCCGGTCCTGGTGCGCCTCGTACTCGTCCCGGCTCGGGTAGATCTTGGAGATGAGGGCGTCGAAGTTGGGGTCGGGACGGAGCGAACGCTTGGAGACCAGCTTCTTCCGGCAGGTGGGGCACTCCTTGTTCCTGCACCGAGGGGGGGGGGGTTATCCCGGGCATGGGCGCCCCCACCCAATACACCCCCCAGCCATCCCTTCCCCGTCTGCCCCCCACAGCCACCCCTCACCCGATGCACCCCCCAGCAACCCCCTGATCCACCCAGCCCTTCCTCGTCTGCCCTCCATAACCGCCCCCCACCCGATGCACCTTCCAGCGACACCCCCGGAGCCATCCCCCACCCAATATACCCCCAAGTGACCCCCAACCCACCCGGCCCTTCCCCGTCTGCCCCCTGCAGCCACCCCCAACCCGATGCGCCCTCCAGCAACCCCCCGCTGCAGCCACCCTCCACCCAATACACCCCACAGTGACCCCCCGACCCACCCAGCCATTCCCCAGCCACCCCCACCCAATGTGCCCTCCAGCGACCCCCCACAACCCCAGGTCTTCTCTGACCTGCTCCCAGGCAGCCCCATCCCTTCCCCAAGACTCCCCCTTCACTTCCGCCTCTCCCCGCAGCCCCCGTACCCGCTGCGCAGGGCGGTGACGATGCAGTCGGAGCAGAAGCGGTGCAGACACTCCTTGGTGGTCATGGTGTTCTTCAGCATGTCCAGGCAGATGGGGCACATCAGCTCGCTGTGTAGGCTGCGTGGGGACACCGCGATCTCCGTGCTGTCCATGATGGCCTCCTGCCGAGGGGGGGGGGGGTGGTGTCAGAGCCCAGGCACCCACAGACCAGCCACCCGCCCCCCCCTTCCAGCCTGGTCTCCCCATGCCCCCCCTTCCAGCCCAGTGCCCCCACAGCCCCACCTCCCACTTTGGTGTCCCCCCAAGCCCAGCCCTGTGTCCTCACCCCCCTACCCCACCAAATCAGATCAATGGGTCCATCCAACCCACCCCCCAAGCCTGTTATCCCCACCCCGTCCCATCCCCCAGCCCAGTCGCCCCCTCGCCTCTCTCCCCCCCTCACATGTCTCACCTGGGGGGTCCGGTGCAGCTCATACAGACTCAGCTCCCAGGTCTTGCTGGCGCTCTGAGCATTGGCCGGGGTCGCCATGGTGGTGGGGGCTGAGGGGAGGGGAGCTGGGGGGGAGACAGATTAATGGGGAGCAACCAAAGCTGGGGTTACCTAGGAAGCCCCCCACATACACCGAGCCCCCCAAAGGCTGCCCCTTGAGCCTCCCACTCTTCCCCCATATCCCAGCCCCCAGGGTCCCCCGAGCCAGAACTGCCCCGCCTCAAGTCACTAGGCTTCCCCCCCATTCCCAGCCCCCCCCAGGGTCCCCCCAGCTGCAGGGTCCCCCCAGCTGCAGGCTCCCCCCCTTCCCCTGCCCCCCAGGGTTCCCCCAGCTGCAGGCTCCCCACCCTTCCCAGCCCCCCAGGGTTCCCCCCAGCTGCAGGGTTCCCCCATCCCCAGCCCCCCAGGGTCCCCCCAGCTGCAGGGTTCCCCCCAAGGCCCAGACCCCCAGGGTCCCCCCAGCTGCAGGGTCCCCCCCAGGCCCAGACCCCCAGGGTCCCCCCAGCTGCAGGGCCCCCCCATCCCCAGCCCCCCAGGGTCCCTCCAGCTGCAAGGTCCCCCCCAGGCCCAGCCAAACAGGGTCCCCCCAGCTGCAGGCTCCCCCTCCTTCCCAGCCCCCCAGGTTCCCCCCAGCTGCAGAGTTCCCCCATCCCCAGCCCCCCAGGGTCCCCCCCAGCTGCAGGGTTCCCCCATCCCCGCAGGGTCCCCCCCAGCTGCAGGGTCCCCCCCCAGGCCCAGCCCCCCAGGGTCCCTCCAGCTGCAGGGTCCCCCCCAGGCCCGCCCCCCAGGGTCTCCCCAGCTGCAGGGCCCCCCATCCCCAGCCCCCCAGGGTCCCCCCAGCTGCAGGGTCCCCCCCAGGCCCAGCCCCCCAGGGTCCCCCCAGCTGCAGGGTCCCCCCCCAGCTGCAGGGTGCCCCCCCAGGCCCAGCCCCCCAGGGTCCCCCCAGCTGCAGGGTCCCCCCCAGGCCCGCCCCCCAGGGTCTCCCCAGCTGCAGGGCCCCCCATCCCCAGCCCCCCAGGGTCCCCCCAGCTGCAGGGTCCCCCCCAGGCCCAGCCCCCCAGGGTCCCCCCAGCTGCAGGGTCCCCCCCATCCCCAGCCCCCCAGGGTCCCCCCCAGCTGCAGGCTCCCCCCCATCCCCAGCCCCCCAGGGTCCCCCCCAGCTGCAGGCTCCCCCCCATCCCCATCCCCCCAGGGTCCCCCCCAGCTGCAGGCTCCCCCCCAGGCCCAGCCCCCCAGGGTCCCCCCAGCTGCAGGGTCCCCCCAGCTGCAGGGTCCCCCCCATCCCCAGCCCCCCAGGCTCCCCCCCAGCTGCAGGCTCCCCCCCAGGCCCAGCCCCCCCTCACCGACTCTCCGAGTCCAAGACACAAACAACGTTTTTTTCCTCCTTCACTTTCGGGGGGGCGGGGCCTCCCCTCCACCAGAGACGTCACTTCCTCCCCTCCTTCCCCGTGACGTCAGGCACTCCCCCTGCCCCCGCCGGTGATGTCACCCGCCCAGCCACGCCCCCTCCCGAAGCGGAACGGGGCGGGCGGGGATCCCGGGGAATCCCCCCCAATGGGATCCCCACGTCCCCTCCCCCAGAGAGACCCCCCAAATCCCCTGGAGAGACCCCCGAGACAGAGACCCCCAGCCCCCCTTAATTGGACCCCCCAAATCCCCTGGAGAGACCCCCGAGACAGAGACCCCCCAGCCTCCCTTAATGGGACCCCCACGGCGCCTCCCCCAGAGAATCCCCCGCCCCCCCGGAGAGACCCCCCCAGCCCCCGTTAATGGGATCCCCACGGCCCCTCCCCCAGAGAGACCCCCCAGACCCTCTGGAGAGACCCCCGAGGCAGAGACCCCCCAGCCCCCCTTAATGGGACCCCCACGGCCCCTCCCCCAGAGAATCCCCCGCCCCCCCGGAGAGACCCCCCCCAGCCCCCCAACAGACCTTCCCGAACGCCCCCTCCCCCAGCCCTTCCCACAGGGAGGTCCTGGCCCCAACAGAGACCCCCAGACCCCTTTCCGAAGGGGGTTTAACCATCCCCGTCTCTCCCTTCCCCCCAGAGAGAGAAACCCTGCCCCCCGCAGACCCCTCACAGCAGGCAGAAACCCTGAGCCTTGCTCCCCAAGGGGCTTAACCCCCGAGACCGGGACCCCCAGCCCCCCGAGACAGAGACCCCCAGAGTCTATTCGCCATAGCTGCGGGACCCTCCCCACACACTCTTCCCCCCATGTGTGATTTACCTGCCATTACCCCCCCCAACACCTCCATCAGGGCGACTCCAGAACTTGGGAGCTGAGGGGGTGCAGGTCAGCAGTGGGGGGCGCTGGCAGCGCTGTGGTTGGAATTGAAGGGCACTGGGTGGGGTTGGGGTGGGGGCTCAGGCGAGCAGATGGGGTGAAAGCGGGTGGGAAGGCTGCCTGCCAGTGCCCCCTTCCTGCCCCACGTCTCAGTCTCTTTCTCTCCCCCAGCCTCCTGGCCTGACCCCGCCGCCATTCACCCCCCTGGGGACAGGGGCTCGGTGTTTGCTGGGGGGAGCCGAGTCGGGATGCTGGGGGAGGAAAGGGGGTGGGGGTGGGGCAAGGCATGGCTAAGAAGCGGGGGAGGGCGGGGAGTGGTGGCTGCTCCGGGTGTCTCTGCTGGGCCTTTGAATAGGGCTGGGACCACACAGGCTGCACCCCTCCCCTCGCCCCCCGCCCATTGTGCCCAGTGAAAGGGCCCAGAGGATTATGGGGCGGGAGCGGGGGTGGGGGAGTTAGCTCGAGTGTTGGAGTTGGGAGGGCTCACACCAGACACAGGCAGAGCCCCACCCCCCTCTCCTCACTGCCCCGTCACCCCAACCCAGGGTCCCCCCTCCCCTCCCCTCCCCTCCCCTCTGCCCCTTGGTTCTGCTGTCAGGCCGGCAAACCCTGGAAATGGCCCCTTAATACTTGGGGGGGGCACTGTACCCTAAAACCTGAGCCACCTGCATGCCCCCCACCTGTCAGCCAATCAGGGAGTGTCGCCTTCACACCGTTGGCCAATCAGGTCATGCCAAATCCATATCTCCCCACCTCTTGTCCAACCAGAATGGGTGTGGGGAGGGAGCTGGCAAGCACATTCAGCCAATCAGGTTTGTGACCTTCCCCAGTAGCCAATCAGAGGGCACTGTCTATATTCCCTGCCACCTGTCAACCAATCAGGTGGCATCATCTGTATTTGCACCCCCACCTGTTGGCCAATCAGTTTTCACATGGTGAAGGTGGGGACGGATCATCCCCAGGTTATGGGTTCTCCCCTCAGCCACCTGCCAAGGTCAGCCACTGGTCTCCGGAGATAATGAGATGGGGGGTCAAAGGGCAGAGGTCATAGGGGCTGAAAAGTTTGGGGTTGATGGATGAGGGAGGTTGGGAGATGAGAGTCGCCCGCCACGCCCCACCCACCCCCAGGCCAGCCAGTCCCTCCCCTGGGGCCGGATCAGAGACAGCGTCCCCTAGAGGGGACAGGCCTCATGCCCCATTCCCTACCCCCCTGAGCCAGCCAGTCCCCGCCCTGGGGCTGGATTGGAGCCAGCGCCCCCCTAGAGGGGAGAGGCCTCACGCCCCATTCCCCCAGACTGTGTGGGGTGCTGTGGGGGTCATCCCCCCCGTCTTCACCAGGTGTCGATAGGAAACCCCGGCTCACGACGTCCACACTCAATTCTTGGGCACAGACACAAGAATTGCGTTTGGACAATCAGGAGCCGGCATTCAGTGCAGGGTGCAGACAGAGTCGGGGGCTGGGGGATATGTGGGGGCAGCCACGGTGCAGGGAGGGGTGCGAATGACAGCATGAGGGGGACAATTCACACACATCACCACCAATGAGTAGCGAGACCAACACAGGACGGCAACATGCTGATAAGCATTTGGGTTAGAACAGGTGTGGACTGGGGTTCAGATCAGTGTGAAGTCACTATGCAAACATGTCAGCTCACACGTGTCACATGACACGTCTGAACTGGGCTGGAAACCCATGGACTTGCACATGGGTGAGCTGTGATGCAAACACATTAATTCAGACACGCTATACAATCATACATGTAATCATACAAGATCACACACATGCATCACACACCATACAGAAGCATATATGTGAATACACACACAGTGCCTGATGCAAACATACATGAACCCACAATAAATGAGTCTGATACAAAAGTGAACTCTGTTGTCAATAGAATTGTCTAAACATGTGACTCTACACGTGCAAACAGGGCAATCACCACATGTGAATCTGGTCATGTGACCTCATATACGAGTGGCTACAAATGCACATAAACCCGCACACTCACATGTGTGACCCCTGGCATGAACATGTGTCCATTTGAACATGGCAGTCATGAGCTGTTACGCAAACAGGTGTTAACGCACAGCCATACATGTGAGCTGTCATATGTGTAAACTCAAACATAGGAACTGACACATGGGATCTGGTCCAAATATGTGGAATCATGGGTCACATGTATGAACTCTGATGCAAACATTTGTTAACTCACATACGTGCCCTCTGATACATCCATGAACAAAAAAAACCAAACATGTGACCTTGTGTGGCACAGACATGAAGTAAAAAATAACCATGATGTAAATACATGTGAGCTCAGCACCCACATGACTATGCATACATAAGCACAAACACACATGAACTCAAACATGCTCTTACATGTAGGAGCTCTTCAAACATGTGAGCTCATGCATGTGAGTTCACATATGCATGTGATGTAAACTGAACACAGCTGAGCTCACAGACATTTGAAAAGGCTAATTAACACCCACAAACTCACATACATCATCTGGCACAACTGTGAGCTCCCATGCAAAGCCACATGACCTCCGGCGCACCCGAATTCACGAGCAGCACAGGGTCTGACATGAGTGCACACGGAATTGCACAAGCGTCAATGTGTCTTCACAAGAACTCGAATGCAGACATGCATGAACTCACAAATAAATGTGATCCAACGTTGTCTGATCAGAAATAAACATCAATTCATATGTTCTTATAAACACACATGAGCTCACCATTAAACATGGCGTCTGCTTCACACGTGATCTACACGTGGCTTCACCCAAGTGTGAGCTGTGATGTCAGTACATGTGATCCCACATACATGATCCTCCTCACACATGAAATTACAAGGAAGTAAATTACACGTGCATGCACACACACGGCCTCCTGAACTCAACGACCCTTGTGACCTGGGTCCCACATATGAACCCAGATATCTTGTGAGCACACGTGGATAATCCCAGGAATTCACATGTGTGTGACCTCAGGAACTCACCCATTACCTCCTAACACACACACACACTCAGGCAATTAACGAAAGAAGGGAACTCACCCTGTAGACCCCGACCCCTGGCACCCAGACACAGGACGTGGACTGAGGGGGGAGTGTCTGAGACAGCCCAGCCCGGAGTAGTCCCTCGGGATGGTCCCAGGACAGGGTGGTCCCCAGGGATTCAGTTCTCGGCCCACCGAGGGCTGAGAGGTCCCACGGAGGGTTCCCCCGGATAATGCATGTCACATGCTAGCACCTAGGAGACCTTACAAGCTACACACTGACATGCAGAACCCCTCCATCCCACATGCCTGACACACACTAACAGACCTCCAGCAACATGCCAACACACAGACGCTGTAAATCCTACCCACTAGGGAGCAGTGCACGTCACAACCCTCACGCTACACGCATGGACACGGACACTGCAAAGCTCTGCAAAGGGGTGTGTGACTCCTACACAATGACACAGGCGTGTACACACACTTGACCACAGGGGACACCTTGCAGCCCTCCCGATGACGCAGAGGACACCCAAAATCCGGCATGCTAACGAACACGCGAGCCCACACCCAGACACACAGGGACCCCCACCAGTCCTCACACCACCCCAGACCCACGGACACGCGTGCTGGCAGCTGGACTGCGTAGCCACTCGCACACACGGGACGCCCAGCGCACGCAGGCCCCACGCGTTGGCCCAGCCAGCCCGGCTACCACGTGTGTGACACACGCGTTAACACGCGGGACCCCCCCCACGGGGGGGACTGACACAACCCCAGGAGCTAACACAAGTGACAGCCCCTCCAGCCCCCCCCGACCAGCAACTCCCGCCTAGAAACAGGTGGGGAGAGACGGCTGGACAGACCTCCCCCAGCCCCCCGACTCCCACCCCCCAGGAGCTGGGGGCGGGTTTCCCCATCAGACACAAAGCAGAAGGTTTTGGAAAGTCCCGGGCTGTCCGGCTTCTCCATCTGTCCCAGGCCAGCCGTGGAGGGGTGGGGGGGTTGACACCAGTTCCCCTCTTTGGGGTCAGTGTGTGCTGGGGGGGCCCCCAAACTCCACCTGTCGCCTTCCTAAATTCCCCCTCATGGGGCGGGAGAAAAGGGGTTAATTTCTGCTCCCCTTCCTGCCCCACAAATCCCTCCCGATCCAGCCCCCTATTCCTTCCCCCACTTCCCCGCTCACTACCCCCCATCCCGTGTCCCAGCCGCCACACAACCTGCCCGCTCCCAGCCCCATTCCTGCCCCCCAAATCCCCCCACAAACCCCTGCAGCTCCATTCCCGCTCCCAGCCCCAGTCCAGTCCCCTTCCCCCCACAGCCCCAGACCTCCAGCCCCAAATCCCCCCTGGCACCAATCCCGCCCCCTCTGAATCCCCCAGCCCCTACCCACCGGCTCCCTCTCCCCTGGGGGCTCCGGCCGAGCCCCCACCCCGCAATGAGATGGGGGTGGCTGGTTTCCTCCCTCCTCCCCACAGCAGCTAAGAGGGGGGCTGCCCCCCATCTCTCCCTCCCCCCATTCCCCATGGGGGCGGACGGATCCCCCCACCCCGAACCCCGGTCCTGGGCTCTGTGCGCCGGCTCCGTCCCGGGTGTGTGAGCTGGGGCATGCTCCGGCCGGACCCCCCCCTCCGCAGCCCCCCCCCCGAAGGGGCCGGGCAGCTGGGCCACAATAGGCGGCAGGGGGAGGGGGCGGGGGACCCTCCGGCCGGCTGAATGGTCTCGGGGGAAGCTGCCTGAATGGGGATGGGTCCGCCCCCTCCCCTATGGGGCACGGTGTGTGTCCCCCGCCGCCCCTCGGCCGGGCAGCCACTCAGGGCGGTGGGGAGGGGTCTTAGACCACCCCAGAGGGCCAGAGACCCCCAGATCCCAGCACACTTGGGGGGCATGGCGAGGGGCTCAGACCACCCCAGACGGGCAAAGACCCCCAGCTCACTCGGGGGGCAGGGCGAGGGGCTCAGCCCCCCAGATTAGGGCTCAGACAGGGGAAGAAGGGAGAAGGGCTCAGACCCCCAAAGGGCCCCCCCATCCTGGCTCTGACACACGAGAGTCCCTCCCTCCCCTCTGCCCCCTTTGTGCGCGGCTCCTCCGCCCCCGGCCGTTGCCCTGAGAGATGGGGCTGTGAATGGGGAGGCATCTCCCCCCAGCGACTCCCCCCGCCCGCCCCGCCGGCACAAGGGGGCGGCGGCTTCAAACAGGAGGGAAGCGTGTGGGATGGACAGAGCCCCCTTCCCTCCCCACAGCCAGCCCCCTAATCCCCCTGCCCCTCCTCCCCACACCCCATCCCCTCTCCCCACACCCAGCCCACAATCTCCCTGCCCCTCATCCCCACAGCCCCCTAATCCACTCTTCCCCCACCTCTCCTCCCCTTCCCAGAGCCCCCCCCACTCCCTGCCTCCACCTCCCCACAGTCCTCTAATCCCACAGCCCCCTCCCCAATATCCCCACTCCTCCCCTCCCCCAGCTCTTATACCCCCAGGCCCCGAATCCCTGCCCACCACCTGTCCCAGTCCCTCCCCTTTCCCCCAGCCCCAGGGTCCCCCCACCCCCCGCGGCTGCAAACACTCATTAATGCAGCCCCACACGCAGCCTCCTCCAGGGATTTGTCGCTGGGTTACAGAGGAGAAACTGAGGCACAAAGAGAGGAACGGAGTGCACAGAGCCAGGGGGTGAACCCAGGAGTCCAGGCTCCCAACGCCCCCAGCCTGCTCTAACCCACTAGACCCCTCTCCTTTCCCAGAGTCAGTGACAGAACCCAGGGAGCATCAGGGAAGAAAACAATGGGAGACACAATCAGCCTGGTACAATCAGTGTTTTATTTTATAATGCCCCCCGGACCCCTCAAACTCAGGTCTGCTCCCCAGATCCTGCAGGGCTCGGGGCTTCCCGGGGGGCAGCTCACGGGGGCACTTGGCAATCGCTGCGTCCCCCAGTGGTGGGCGTGTGTCCAGAGGCTGGGGGCAGATCCATCAGAGAAAGAGACCCCCTGCAACAGAGAGAGAATGGGGGAGCCCCGATGGAGGAGGGAGCCCCCAACTGTTTCCCCCCTCTCCCTCGTCTCTCTGTTCCTCCAGCTTTCCCCCCACCCATGGCCCTACTCCCAAGCACCCTGTATCACTTCCCCTCCCCCCATCCCTCCTGGTTGGTCTCTACCCCACAAACGCCTAGTCCCCTCCCAGAGCCGAGATAGGACCCAGGAGTCCTGGCTCCCAGCCCCCCCTGCTCTAACCCATTAGACCCCACACCCCTGGTCTCCCGGAGCTGGGCTAGAACCCAGGAGTCCTGGCTCCCAGGCCTCCCCCGCCCTGCCGCCGCCCCGCCCCATACCTGTCACCTCCACACTGGCCCCTGTTATGTAACGACTCTCCTCTGAGGCCAGGAAAGCGCATACGTCAGCAACCTCTGGGGGCAGAAGGGGGGGGGTCAGTAACAGCCACACGTGTGGGGTCCACAGCCCCTTACCTCGTGGGGAGCGTTCCGTACAACACCCCAAATCAGTGTGCACAGCCCTGACCCCCCAGTACCCCAATCTATACATGCACCCCCCAGAACTGTGCCCAACACCCCTCCTCCCCACACCTGACAGATCCAGCCCCCCCTGCACAGGGCACCCTGAGTCAGGGGGTCTCACCTTTGGGGTCCCCGAGTCGTCCCAACGGCACCATCCCTGCAAACTGAGCAGCGGGAGGGGAGGGGTCAGAGATGGTGCTGAGCATGGAGCCCCCCTGCACCCCAGGGGAAAGGGGGGAACTAGGGGACAAGGCACGGATCTGCAGGGGAAGGAGAGGTGTTGCAGGGGGGAGGGGGGAATAAGGGGTTATGGGCTGGGTGCTTCAGGGGATATAGCGCACACCCCCCACCCCCCGTGCACCGCTTAGATGAAGCTCACAGCCCCAGATAGTCCCATCCAGGGCACTGCTCCGAGGAAGCTCACAGCCCCAATATCTCCCATCCCCTAGGTTGTGGAACAATGGGGGGTTCTGGGCAGGAATAAGGGGTGCAGAGAGATTGTGGGGCTCAGTGGGGAGGAGGGCACTGGGGGAGGTATGAGACAGAGGAGGTTGTGGGGGGCAGGGTGACGGGGGAATATGGGGCAGGTTCTTCAGAGGGAAAGGTGGGCTGGGCATGTGGATAACGGGGTAGAGGGGGACTATGGGGCAGAGAAGGGTTGTGGGGCTCAGGATGATACAGGGCAGATTCTCTGAAGGGAGGGGGCGGGGGAGTTATGGGGCCCAGCGCCTCCGGTGTTACCTTCTGCAGCACTTTGGGAGGGACCTTGTCCGTCATGGGGGTGGTGATGAACCCGGGAAGCACCACATTACAGCGGATCCCGAACCTGGGGGGGACCATGGGGGAGAGGGCAGCCCCCCTGCCTGGTTACCACAGCTCCCCCTGGCCTGCTTCCCCCCACCAGCCAGCTGCCTCCAACACCTCCATCCCAGCCTAAGCCCCAGGCCCCCAACATCCCAGCACAGCACCCCCACACCATCCCCCTGCCCTACAGCCTGCCACCCTGCCCATGATTTGCCCTACTTTTCCCAGGCCTCCTCAGCCTGCCCCCCAGCTGCACCCACCAGCCTGTACCCACAGCCTGGCCTGCCCACCCTGCAGCCTGCCCTGCAGTCCTCCCCCCCAAGCCTGCCCCCCTGCCCTACAGTCCCCCCGCAGCCTGACCCCCTGCCCACTTGGACTGCCCAGCCCCACCTGGCCAACTCTTTGGCAGCGGTCTTGGTCAGCCCCTCCACACCAGCCTTGGACGCTGCGTAGCTCACCTGCCCCAGGTTCCCCACCTGTCAGGGAGAGGGACATGTGAGTACAGGACACTGCTCCGGGGAAGCTCACAGCCCGCATTATCTCTCCCCCAGGGCACTGCTCTGGAGAAGTTCAGAACCCCCATTATCATCCCCAGGGCACTGCTCCAAGGAAGCTGACAGCCCCCACTATCCCCCCCCCATGGCACTGCTCCAGGGAAGCTGACAGCCCCTATTATCCTCTGAGGAAGCTCACAGCTCTCACCTTGCCCACGATGCTGCCCATGTTGATGATGGACCCCCCTGGGGCTCCGCTCTCCACCAGCCCCCGCGCCACAGCCTGGGTGACCAGGAAGGTTCCCTGGGGAGAGGGGGCCAAGTTAGCCGGGAGGGATCCTAGCTGGGGGGGCCCTGCCCTGCCCCCGTCCGGAGACCCCTGTACCTTGAGGTTGACTTGGAGCACCTTGTCGAATGCCGCCTCTGTCTGCTTGAGTAGGAACTCGTCCATGGTGATCCCAGCGCAGCTCACGCAGACCCGGGGTGGGGCGGAGAACTGGGCCTGAGGACAGCAGGGGTTCAGGGAGCCTGGGTTCTCCCGGAGGCCAGTGGGGGCTTGTGCTTAGAGTGGGGGGGGGGGCGGAATCAGAGGGCCTGGGTTCTTCTGGAGGCCAGTGGGACCTAGTGGTTAGAGCATGTGTGTGTGTGTTTGTGAGCGGGTGGGGGGGGATGTCAGGACACCTGGGTTCTCAGGGAGGGCAGTGGGGCCCAGTGGTTAGAGTGGTGGGGTGGGAGTCAGGACTCCTGGGTTCCCTGGGAGGGGAGAGGAATCTACTGGTTACAATGGGGAGAGCCCGGACTCCTGGGTTCTCTCCAGCCCTATTACCTGGATCCGAGCCATGAGCTCCCCCACGCTCTGGGCGGAGCTGACGTCCACCCCGAATGCCTTGTGCTCCTGGCCGGGCTCCCCCCGTGGCAGCCCCCGCACTGTCTCTGCAGCCCCCACTTCATTCTGGTCAGCCACGGCCACCAGCGCCCCCTCCTCGGCCAGCCGGGCACAGACTGCACGGCCAATCCCGCTGCCCCCGCCTGCCGTGGGGGGGACCAGGGTCAGGGACGGGGTGGGGGGGACCCAGAACCCCTCCAGGGACCCCCAGAAACACCCCCCAGCAGACAGTCATACCAGTCTCCCTCCCCCGCCTGCCGTGGGGGGGACCAGGGTCAGGGACGGGGTGGGGGGGACCCAGAACCCCTCCAGGGACCCCCAGAAACACCCCCCAGCAGACAGTCATACCAGTCTCCCTCCCCCGCCTGCCGTGGGGGGGACCAGGGTCAGGGACGGGGTGGGGGGGACCCAGAACCCCTCCAGGGACCCCCAGAAACACCCCCCAGCAGACAGTCATACCAGTCTCCCTCCCCCGCCTGCCGTGGGGGGGACCAGGGTCAGGGACGGGGTGGGGGGGACCCAGAACCCCTCCAGGGACCCCCAGAAACACCCCCCAGGAGACAGTCATACCAGTCTCCCTCCCCCGCCTGCCGTGGGGGGACCAGGGTCAGGGACGGGGTGGGGGGGACCCAGAACCCCTCCAGGGACCCCCAGAAACACCCCCCAGCAGACAGCCATACCAGTCTCCCTCCCCCGCCTGCCGTGGGGGGGACCAGGGTCAGGGACGGGGTGGGGGGGACCCAGAACCCCTCCAGGGACCCCCAGAAACACCCCCCAGCAGACAGCCATACCAGTCTCCCTCCCCCGCCTGCCGTGGGGGGGACCAGGGTCAGGGACGGGGTGGGGGGGACCCAGAACCCCTCCAGGGACCCCCAGAAACACCCCCCAGCAGACAGCCATACCAGTCTCCCTCCCCCGCCTGCCGTGGGGGGACCAGGGTCAGGGATGGGGGGGGACCCAGAACCCCTCCAGGGACCCCCAGAAACACCCCCCAGCAGACAGTCATACCAGTCTCCCTCCCCCGCCTGCCGTGGGGGGGACCAGGGTCAGGGACGGGGTGGGGGGGACCCAGAACCCCTCCAGGGACCCCCAGAAACACCCCCCAGCAGACAGTCATACCAGTCTCCCTCCCCCGCCTGCCGTGGGGGGGACCAGGGTCAGGGACGGGGTGGGGGGGACCCAGAACCCCTCCAGAGACCCCCAGAAACACCCCCCAGGAGACAGTCATACCAGTCTCCCTCCCCCGCCTGCCGTGGGGGGACCAGGGTCAGGGACGGGGTGGGGGGGACCCAGAACCCCTCCAGGGACCCCCAGAAACACCCCCCAGCAGACAGCCATACCAGTCTCCCTCCCCCGCCTGCCGTGGGGGGACCAGGGTCAGGGACGGGGTGGGGGGGACCCAGAACCCCTCCAGGGACCCCCAGAAACACCCCCCAGCAGACAGTCATACCAGTCTCCCTCCCCCGCCTGCCGTGGGGGGACCAGGGTCAGGGACGGGGTGGGGGGGACCCAGAACCCCTCCAGGGACCCCCAGAAACACCCCCCAGCAGACAGTCATACCAGTCTCCCTCCCCCGCCTGCCGTGGGGGGACCAGGGTCAGGGATGGGGGGGGACCCAGAACCCCTCCAGGGACCCCCAGAAACACCCCCCAGCAGACAGCCATACCAGTCTCCCTCCCCCGCCTGCCGTGGGGGGACCAGGGTCAGGGACGGGGTGGGGGGGACCCAGAACCCCTCCAGGGACCCCCAGAAACACCCCCCAGCAGACAGTCATACCAGTCTCCCTCCCCCGCCTGCCGTGGGGGGGACCAGGGTCAGGGACGGGGTGGGGGGGACCCAGAACCCCTCCAGGGACCCCCAGAAACACCCCCCAGCAGACAGCCATACCAGTCTCCCTCCCCCGCCTGCCGTGGGGGGACCAGGGTCAGGGATGGGGGGGGACCCAGAACCCCTCCAGGGACCCCCAGAAACACCCCCCAGCAGACAGTCATACCAGTCTCCCTCCCCCGCCTGCCGTGGGGGGGACCAGGGTCAGGGACGGGGTGGGGGGGACCCAGAACCCCTCCAGGGACCCCCAGAAACACCCCCCAGCAGACAGTCATACCAGTCTCCCTCCCCCGCCTGCCGTGGGGGGGACCAGGGTCAGGGACGGGGTGGGGGGGACCCAGAACCCCTCCAGAGACCCCCAGAAACACCCCCCAGGAGACAGTCATACCAGTCTCCCTCCCCCGCCTGCCGTGGGGGGACCAGGGTCAGGGACGGGGGGGGGGACCCAGAACCCCTCCAGGGACCCCCAGAAACACCCCCCAGCAGACAGCCATACCAGTCTCCCTCCCCCGCCTGCCGTGGGGGGACCAGAACCCCCCCCGAACCTCCCCCAGCCGCAGGGAGGCCTCAAAATCCCCCAAATGCCGGGTGGGGGAGGGGTGCCCGTGCCCCCCGCCTCAGCCCCCCATGGGGGGGTTCAGGCCCCGCCCCCGAGCGCCCCCTGCTGGGGGCACCTGTCACCAGGGCCAGCGTGGAGCGGAGCCGCAGCGGGGCCGCCATGACAGCGGGCGGGGACCACAGAGCGGGCGCGGGGACGGGCCCCAGGGGCGGCGGCGCTAGGCGGGAACTCTATGGTCAGAGTCCTCCCGGCCCAGGGGGCGGGACTCCTGGGTTCCCTCCCTGCTTGGGGGTTGGGAGCCAGGGCCAGACCCTGATGGAGCAGGCAGAGGGGGGTCAGTCTGTGCCCCCTGCTTTCCATGGGGTACCGCCACCCCCCCTCCTCCAGCACATACAGACTTCGCACCAACAGCGTCTCAGATTATTGTTTAATTTGTTAATTAATGACACAATTTTCGCTACAATCATCCACAAAATAGTCCTGCAAGGCCCCACCCTGCCCCCTCCTGGCCCCCAACCCACCCATACAAAAGCAAAATCATATACAAAAATACACCCCCTTATAAAACCTTTCCTGCCCACCCCGGGGAGCAATTGACCCCACAACCACCAGGCTCCAAAGTCACCCCCAATTAACAGTCCCTCCCCCAGGACATACCATTCAATAGGGACACCACTGAGCCGGGTGCTTGTGATTCACCCTCCAGCTCCGGACGCCTGGGTCCGCATGGCCCCCCTTGATCCTGCAGTTCGTGCTAATTCCTCCAGGTGCCTGGGTCTGCATGCCAATCCCCCCCTCCCCCAGCAGCCCCAGATGACTGGGTCTGCTTGTCCCCTCCATCACCAAAGCCCCTGCACCCCAGAATCACCCCCAGTCCCCTCCAAAATAACCTCTGTCGGGGAACTGTCCCCTAGCAGTGTCTTGATTAGCCCCCACTCTGTCCCCCTTGGTCCCCAGTGTGGTAGGGGGCTCAGGGCAGCTCCCCCATATGGAACTAGCCTGGATAGCTGCTCTGGTTTGGGGGCCACACAGGGTGGGTTGTGGCAGAGAATTCTGGGTAATTACCCCAATAAAACCTGGTCCAAGAAGCAAAGGATTCTGGGTAACCCCCCATGTAGCCCCCCATGTGGTCCAGAGGGCAGGGGCTTTTCTCCCCATCTTCTCTAAACCAACCCATGATGTGGCCCAGAGGATTCACTTCCATAAACTCCCCCTTCCAAAGGAAGGGGCGGCCCAGCTGCCCCCCTAGGGGGACACACAGGGCCGGGGAGGTGGGGAGGGACTTGGTTTTTGACCCTCCCAGAAAACAAATCAAACAGCATCACATTATCTCCCCCGCCCCAGGTTCGCACACTCCCTGTTCAGCTGATGCTCCTGGATGCCGGGGCCCATGAGATTCCCCCCACCCTGGTGTCTGGGCCATCCTCTGTCCCTGGCTGCTGGGGCTGTGCGGCTGACCCCCTCTCCCAAGCAGAGATGCCTGCGTCTACAGGGCACCTCATATCCCTGGAGTCTATATGGTGCCTGCCCCAAGGTCTAACCCAGCCCCGGAGCCTGCACTGTGCAGGGTCCACGTCACCACCCAACCCCAGAGAGTGTCAGCACCTGGACACCAGTGTCCATGCCACCCTCTCCCCACAGCACGCACTGCAGCCTCCCTGTCCCCCAGAAACCCCCAGGGCTCACACAGCACCCCTGCCCTGGGGGGAAGCTCTGTGTGGACCCAGGCATCCTGGTCACCAGGATTCATGTGGCTTCCCCCCCACAGCCCACATAACATCCCCCATCCTGGGCACCAGGGTCCATGCAGAGCTGGTCCCCACTCCCCTCCCCCCTGTGTCCCGGATGCCAGGGTCCACCACACCCCCTGCCCCAGGAGTCCACATGGAGTCCCATCCCGGACGCCTGGGTCCACACGCCACCGCCCCCCCCAGGCGCCCCCCGCTGGGGCCTGCTACTCGTACTGTGCGATGAGCACCATCATGGCGACGCCGCAGACCAGACCCAGCACCTCCAGCAGGGACTGCAGGGGCGCCGCGTCCCGCAGCAGCTCCGGGATCACCGAGACAGTGCCCACGTAGATGAACCCGCCCGCCGTGAAGGGCAGGATCCAGGCTGTGGCCGCCTCTCCGATGCCCTCGGCCAGCAGTGAGCAGGCCGTGCCCGCCAGGGCGCCCAGCGCTGTCAGCAGCTGCAGCTTCATCGCCTGTGGGGGAGAGAGAGTCACAGACCGGGGGAAGCAGGCCCTGCTTTCCAGCGCCCCCAGCGTCCATGTCACTGTGAACACGGGGGGGGGGGGGGGCAAGAACCTGTGGGGGGAAAGAAAGTCACAGATGGGGGGGAGCAGGCCCTGTTTTTCGGCACCCCCAGCTGTCACAACCTCACTGTGTGCATGGGGGGGGGGGGGAAGGGGAGAGAGAGGCAGAAAGGTCCAGGGAAGTCTGGGGAGGTGGGGGACCAGAGGTTAGACGTGGGGGGGCTGGCGCAGTAGGGAGGGACAGGGGGTGCTCTGGGGATATAGACGGGGCCAGGGGGTCAGTGGAGGGCTATGGGCTTTGGTGGGACTGGGGGGTAAGTGGGGGTTTGGGGCAGGGTCAGCAGAAGAATACAGGGGGATGGGGTCAGGCCTTAGCAGGAGTCCCGGGGAGGGGTGAGTAGGGGAATATAGGGGCGGGGTCAGGCAGCAGTGGGGGTCCCGGGGAGGAGTTAGCAAGGGGGCAGGGTCAGCAGAGATCCTGGGGCGGGGGCTGTACCTTGCGCTTGCTGCAGCCCGACTGGACGAGAATGGCGAAGTCGCCCACTTCATGGGGCACCTCATGCAGCAGCACGGTGAGGGTGGTGACGGCCCCCACACCGGCCCCCGCCAGGAACGACGCCCCGATCGCCAGCCCGTCCGTGAAGTTGTGCGTCAGGTCAGCCGCCAGGTTCAGG
Organism: Lepidochelys kempii; assembly: GCF_965140285.1. Lineage (NCBI taxonomy): Eukaryota > Metazoa > Chordata > Testudines > Cheloniidae > Lepidochelys > Lepidochelys kempii. The sequence continues at coordinate 51,077,620 of NC_136393.1, read as the reverse complement.
TACCCTGAGACCTTCATTGCTGGGGGGAGGGAGACAAGAGTTGAAACACCTCCAACCTGATCACCTCCCCCCCTTATCCTTCCCCAGATGCTCTCTGTGCCATGGTGCCCCCCCACGGACCCAGCTCCCTCCCTCCAACACCCCCCCCCCCGACAACTTACCGGATTCCTGAGTCCGCTCCTCTAACTCCTGGCCCCTCTTCTTGGGGGCTGCCTTGTCAGGGGCACGCACCTTGCCAGCCTTCCTCTCCTGGGGCCCGTTGTCCTCCTCACCAGAGCTGCTCTTCGCCTTGGGAGCTGCAGGTGGACCGGGAGGTAGGTGGGGGGGTCAGGGCTGATGCTCTAGTCCCACCCCCAGGAGCCCGCCCAGGGACAGTGCAGGGAGAGGAGGAAGACTCTCACTACTGTGTGGGTCCAGGACCCCCCAGCACCCCTCCCACTGATCCCTAGAGTCACTTGCAGACCCCCATCAGGGCCCTTGTATGGACATCCCCCCACACCTTCCCAAACCCACTCCAATCCATGGATTCCGAGGCCAGAAGGAACTGTCTGACCCCCTGTACAGCACAGGCCAGAGACCTGACCCACGATAATCCCCAGAGCAAATCTCAGAGAGAACCAGCCAACCGTGAGTTAAATACAGCCGGGGTGGAGAATCTGCCAGGACCTCGGGAAATGGTTCCACTTGTTTATTCCCCTCCCTGTTAAAAGCTCCCAGCCGGTGGATGGCGTTAGACCTTTCTGGGCTACACCGGGGAGCCCGGCCGGAAATCTTCATCTCCTTCATGTCACGCCTTCACCGTCTCCTGGTTCAGCGAACCACATGGAGCTCCTGGACTCCAGGGTTTGCGGCCCTTTCACCGCTCTCATGGCTCTTCTCTGACCCCTCCCCAATGTATCCCCAGCCCACTGGAGTTGCAGGTTTCAGAACCGGACCTGGGATTCTAACAACAGGCACAAGCAGGGGCTGCTGGAGATGGGGGAGGGTGTTCCAGCTGGTCCGTACCATGGCTGTGCCACCGTGGCTCTACCCATGGGCAGGGGATCGGGGGGGGCCGTGGGGGGCTGGGACATGGGGGTCTTCTGGGGTACATACCATGGCTGTGCCCGCCGTGGCTGTGCCCGTGGCCATGTCCCCCTTTCATGTGCCTCACAAACTTCTCCACCACCAGGAAGGCTACGATGCCAGCCAGCACCCAGAGCCCCACAGCCATCATCCGCTGGTGATCCTGCCCTGGGGGGCAGAGACAATGTTGGGCAGGCTGTGAAAGAGACTGCCAGCCCCCCCTCCCCCCACCATGGTACAGCCCCCCTCCCAGGAGCAGAGCCCCACTACTGTCACTTGCCAGGGATGCTGTCCTTGGGGCGGGGGGGAAGAGTACCAACCCACTAACCTGCTCTCCACTACACCTCCCCTATAGCCATTACCCCCATCCCCTGTCCTAGCCACAGACACGAGCCACTCCAGCTCTCCATAGAACCCCTAGCCCTTCTGGGCCCCCTTCATGCTGCCCCACACAAACCTCCAACCACAGCCCCCTTTCCCCAGTCTGTCCAGCTTTCCTTCCCCCACCCACTGCCCCCGGCCTCACCTTGATGGGAGTGACCATGGCCAGGCGACACCGTGGGGGAGTGAGAATGGGCATGGCCGCCCTCCACGTGGTGGGAATGGGGCACTGGGGAGGGAAAGGGGCAGAGATGAGTGACCAGACCCCCGAGAGGGGAGAGGGCCCATTTCCTGCCCCCTGAGCCAGATGGGCCGCACCACAGGCGCCTCCCAGAGAGGAATGCCCTGTATCCCATTCCCCGCCCCTGAGCCAGCCAGTCCCCCTGCCCCAGGCCGGAGTGGAGCTGGGACCCTGAGAGGCGAGAGGCCCCTTGTCCCATTCCGTCTGTGTGCCGCTCACCCAGCGCGTGGGGGATGAGGTGCAGGAAGGCATCCCCCAGGAGTCCCCCCGAGGCAAAGCTGAGCAGCAGCCTGAGCAGGGCCTGGTGCTGGGAAGTGTTTGACTCCACGGGGATGAGAAAGAGGATGAAGTAGGGGGCGGCACTGATCAGCAAGGTGGCTCCGATGGCCTGCAGAGGTTGGGGGAAGGGGGGAGGAGAGAGACTGTCAGGGGGTTACGCCGCTGCAAGCACGTGCAAGGCAGCACCTCCACGTTTGACACGGGAACTCACGTGTGTCCACAGCTTGACCAAGTCCTGCCTCTCCTTCCCAGGCAACTGCTGGTGGCTCGGGGACCCCTCAGCCGAGTGCGCAACATGGACCTCCTCGGGCTGGTGGCTAAAGTCAGCCTGGCTGGGGCCGTGGAAGTCCTCGTGTGAATGCCCATGGCCATGAAAGTCCTCGTGTGAATGACCATGGCCGTGGAAGTCCTCGTGAGAGTGGCTGTGATCAGCATGGCTGTGGCCATGGTGCAGATCCTTGTGGCTGTGCCCGGCGTGGCTGTGCCCGTGGTACAGATCCTCGTGGCTGTGCCCATGGTACAGATCCTCGTGGCTGTGCCCGGCGTGGCTGTGGTGCAGATCCTCGTGGCTGTGCCCGGCGTGGCTGTGGCCGTGGTGCAGATCCTCGTGGCTGTGCCCGGCATGGCTGTGGCCGTGGTGCAGATCCTCATGCGAAGAAGTGATCTGTATCAGCGCTGCACAGACCATCACGGTGGCGATTGGGCCACAGAGTCCCGCTCTGCCCTGCGTCCATCCAGGCAGCACCATCCTGCTGTCACGGCTGGAAAGCGGGAGTGGGAGCATGACCGTCCCCGTCACGCTCACATATCCCCTCGAGTCCCCGCTCCTTCCAGCGGAGGTAGAGGGGCCACAGAAACGTGGAAGAAACTCTAGAGAGGCCAGTGTAAAACCACCGAGGGGCAGCAGGGTCTAGAGCCTGCTCGACACAACCACTCCCATGACCGGAGCCGATCTAGCGCTGCAGGGCCACAGGGCTGGCGGCGGGCCCAGAGCGGCCCTGCGGGGACACAGGGCTCAGCGGCTCGGGGATCTCCCGGGCGCGGGGCGGCTGAGGGGTCCTGCAGGGACACGGGGCTCAGCGGCTCGGGGATCTGAGGGGCGGGGGACCCAGGGGCCCGGCGGGAACACGGGGCTCGGGGATCTGCGGGGCGGGGGGCCCAGGGGCCCGGCGGGGGCTCGGGGATCGGCGGGGGGCCCAGGGGCCCGGCGGGGACACGGGGATCGGCGGGGCGGGGGGCCCAGGGGCCCGGCGGGGACACGGGGATCGGCGGGGCGGGGGGCCCAGGGGCCCGGCGGGGACACGGGGATCGGCGGGGCGGGGGGCCCAGGGGCCCGGCGGGGACACGGGGCTCGGGGATCGGCGGGGGGCCCAGGGGCCCGGCGGGGACACGGGGCTTGGGGATCTGCGGGGCAGGGGGCCCAGCGGGGACACGGGGCTCGGGGATCTGCGGGGCGGGGGGCCCAGGGGCCCGGCGGGGACACGGGGCTCAGGGATCTGTGGGGCGGGGGGCCCAGGGGCCCGGCGGGGACACGGGGATCTGTGGGGCGGGGGGCCCAGGGGCCCGGCGGGGACACGGGGATCTGCGGGGCGGGGGGCCCAGGGGCCCGGCGGGGACACGGGGATCTGCGGGGCGGGGGCCCAGGGGCCCGGCGGGGACACGGGGCTCAGCGCCTCGGGGATCTGCGGGGCGGGGGCTCAGGGGCCCGGCGGGGACACGGGGATCTGCGGGGCGGGGGCCCAGGGGCCTGGCGGGGACACGGGGCTCAGCGACTCGGGGATCTGCGGGGCGGGGGGCCCAGGGGCCCAGCGGGGACACGGGGATCTGCGGGGCGGGGGCCCAGGGGCCCGGCGGGGACACGGGGATCTGCGGGGCGGGACGGGGGGCCCAGGGGCCCGGCGGGGACACGGGGCTCGGGGATCTGTGGGGCGGGGGGCCCAGGGGCCCGGCGGGGACACGGGGATCTGCGGGGCGGGGGGCCCAGGGGCCCGGCGGGGACACGGGGATCTGCGGGGCGGGGGGCCCAGGGGCCCGGCGGGGACACGGGGATCTGCGGGGCGGGGGGCCCAGGGGCCCGGCGGGGACACGGGGATCTGCGGGGCGGGGGGCCCAGGGGCCCGGCGGGGACACGGGGCTCAGCGCCTCGGGGATCTGCGGGGCGGGGGGCTCAGGGGCCCGGCGGGGACACGGGGCTCAGCGCCTCGGGGATCTGCGGGGCGGGGGCCCAGGGGCCCGGCGGGGACACGGGGCTCGGGGATCTGCGGGGCGGGGGGCCCAGGGGCCCGGCGGGGACACGGGGATCTGTGGGGCGGGGGGCCCAGGGGCCCGGCGGGGACACGGGGATCTGCGGGGCGGGGTTCTGCGGGGCGGGGGGCTCAGGGGCCCGGCGGGGACACGGGGATCGGGGATCTGCGGGGCGGGGGGCCAGGGGCCCGGCGGGGACACGGGGATCGGGGATCTGCGGGGCGGGGGGCCCAGGGGCCCGGCGGGGACACGGGGATCTGCGGGGCGGGGGCCCAGGGGCCCGGCGGGGACACGGGGCTCGGGGATCTGCGGGGCGGAGGGCCCAGGGGCCCGGCGGGGACACGGGGATCTGCGGGGCGGGGAGCCCAGGGGCCCGGCGGGGACACGGGGCTCGGGGATCAGCGGGGCGGGGGGCTCAGGGGCCCGGTGGGGACACGGGGATCTGCGGGGCGGGGGCCCAGGGGCCCGGCGGGGACACGGGGCTCGGGGATCAGCGGGGCGGGGGGCTCAGGGGCCCGGTGGGGACACGGGGATCTGCGGGGCGGGGGCCCAGGGGCCCGGCGGGGACACGGGGACCTGCGGGGCGGGGGGCCCAGGGGTCCGGCGGGGACACGGGGCTCGGGGATCTGCGGGGCGGGGGGCCCAGGGGCCCGGCGGGGACACGGGGATCTGCGGGGCGGGGGGCCCAGGGGCCCGGCGGGGACACGGGGATCTGCGGGGCGGGGGGCCCAGGGGCCCGGCGGGGACACGGGGCTCGGGGATCTGCGGGGCGGGGATCTGCGGGGCGGGGGGCCAGGGGCCCGGCGGGGACACGGGGATCGGGGATCTGCGGGGCGGGGGGCCCAGGGGCCCGGCGGGGACACGGGGCTCGGGGATCTGCGGGGCGGGGATCTGCGGGGCGGGGGGCCAGGGGCCCGGCGGGTATTTACAGCCCGGGGCGGCCCAGCGGCCCTTCTGGCCGCGCATCTCTATGGCCACTGCCCCTCCGAGCGGCCCCTGCTCCGGCCGCGCCAGCCCCAGGCCCGCCCAGGGCCCCGCGGCCCCCAGCCTGGGCTGGTCCCGGGCCCCGCGGGGCCCCTCGAGCCCCCGACCCAAGGGCGCTCTAGCCGCCGACCCCTTCCTCTCTATGGCCCTGGGGCCCCGTCCTCCCAGCTCCCGATCCCACGCGGCCCCTCTAGCCCCCTCCCCCGTCTCTATGCCCCGGCGGGTCTCACCGTCACTGGGCTCCGTTAGCTCCGGCTCAGACCCGACGTGGCATCCAGGCTCCGCCCCCTCCAAAATCTCGCGGGAAGAATGCCCAGGCCCGTCCCCCCTCCCCCGCGAGCCGGCCGTGCCCCTCACAAAGATGGCGGCCACCATAGAGCGTCACATCGCCCCTCTTAAAGATGGAGGCAGCAGCAGGCCGCCAGTTTGCCCCTCACAAAAATGGTGACGGCGGCGACACGGACAGTTACCATGGGGACGGGTTGAAGCCCGACTAGAGGGCGCCATATTTGTTTAGGGCGGAGCGCTTTCCCCCCCCCACTGATGTGGTAGCAACCAACGGGGACAGTTTAGAATGTTCTCCCCTCTCTATTGCAAGTGGGCTGGGGGGAAGCCGATAGATCGGTTACAGTGACTGTTTGGAACAAATCCCGTCTCTATGGTTCACAGCGTTGCATGCCGGGAAGGCGGAGGGGGGGGGTTCTCGTGGATGGTCAATGGTGCATTGTGGGCTAGTTTGTAGTCTCGCCCCGGTGCATGATGGGCCGAACTATCCCTCGCGCGGTGCATTATGGGCCGGAATGCCCTCTCCCCGCGCGGTGCATGCTGGGCCTGGCCGCGGTGCGGTTTGGGCGGGGGAGCCCCCGCGCGGGGTATCCTGGGGCCGGCCGCGGTGCATGCTGGGCCGGGGAGGCCCCCGCGCGGGGCATGCTGGGTCGGCTGGGCCCGGCCGCGGTGCACTGTGGGTCCGCTCGGCTCCCGCAGGAGGCGGTGGCGGAGCCTGGATCAGGCCGGAGCCCGGGGGGGTCTGAGGCCCGGATCCCCCCGGCACGGAGCGGGGAGCCCCGGGATGGGAGACCGCGGCCGCGGTGAGCCGGGGGGGCCGAGACACCCCGCGGGGGGGCCGGGCTGTGACGTAACGGGGGCCCCGGCCCTGTCGTGGGGGAGGCCCCAGGGTGGGGGGTGCCCCGGGCGGAGGCGAGGCTGCCCGCGAGCCGCCCGTCAGGCCGGGTGGAAAACGGTGGGGTGGGAGGTTGCACGGGGGGGGCGCTGGGGAGGGAGACCCGGCGGTGGGGCCCAGGCAGGCCCTTCTCGGGGGTCCCCCCTCCAGCGCGGGGGTCCTGTGTCCCGGAGACCCCTGGCCGAGGCGGGGGGCTGCCCCCTCCGTGGGATTCGGGGGGACCTGTCCCCCCAGAGCACGTAGCCCCCCGCGCTGGCAGGCCGAGAGCTGCCCAGGGATTGCAGGTGGAAGTGCGTGGGGGGGCCATTCCCAAAGTGCTGGGGGGGCCACTTCTGGGGGCCACTCCTGACCCCCTTCCCTCCCCCAAGGTGCCTGTTGTGGGCGGGGTGATCATGTGCTCGCTGGGCTCTTGTGCAATAGCGGGGGGGGGAAGTGCAGGCATCTGGGCAGAGGCTGACCTGCAGTAACCCCAGCGGGAGGTGCCATGCTGCTGGGGGCCGTGCCCTTGGTGCCCCATCTCCCCAGGGGTCGAGACACTGCGGGGGGAGGGTCCTGCTGTGCCCTGTCATCCCAGGGGGCATCATGTTACTGGGAGCCCTGCCCTAGGTGCTCTGTCTCCCCAACTGGGCGCCGTGCTGCGGGGGGAAGTGTCATCCCAGCTGTCCCCCATCTCCCTAAAGGGGGGGCACATTTCCCCAGCCAGGCGCTCGGGGTGCCATGCTGCTGGGGAGGGAGGGGGATGTCCTGGCTGTGCTGTCTCCCCAGCCGGGCACCAGGGGGTGCCATGCTGCAGGGTGGGGGTGTTGTCTCAGCTGTCCCCCGTCTCCCTGGGGGGGGCACATCTCCCCAGCCGGGCGCACAGGGGCACCACATTGCCGGGGGTGCGTACTGGTTGTGCCCCATCTCTCCAGCTGGGTACTGGGGGCTGCTGTGCTGATGAGCTAATCCCCTTCTTTCCCCCCCAGACTGCAGGAGCCCCGACAGTTCGTCTCTGAGCTCGTCACCCCCACCGGAGCTCTCGGCCCCACTTCACCCCTCCATGATCAGCTCGGCCATGACCTCCTCCATCAACTCACCCGTCAGCAGTTTGGGCTCGCCCTTCCCTGTCATCAGCTCGTCCTTAGGTTCCCCAGGGCTCCCAGCCACGCCCTCCAGTGGCTACGGCCCTGTAAGCAGTCCCCAGGTAAGGGGGAGTGTGGCTCCTCCCCCGGGGTCAGAGGAGATCTGATGGGGGCTGGGGAGCTGAGGGACGCTGTGGTGGTATATTGAGGGGGGCTGGGGGCTTCCCCAAGGGGGCGGAGCACCATGGAGCCGAGCCCTGGGGAGAGGGTTGGGAGTTAGGGGGATGGTCTCCTTGGAGGCAGGGGAGTCAGGATCCAATGTGGGTGGACGGACAGCCAGTGAGCTGGTAAGTGGATAAAATAAGGAAGGCGCCACAGGGGTAAGGGGAGGGAAAGGCTGAACCCTAGAGGTGACCGGGGCGTGATCCTCTGGGGAGCTGATACCCATGAGGGGATGGGAGCTGAGGGGAGGGATTGGGGAGTGGGGCATGCTCCCTTCCCCCGGAGCACTGCAGAGTAGCCAGGTCATCTCCCATCTCTCTGCCCCTAGATTAACTCCACTGTGAACCTGTCGGGCATGCACTCAGTCAGCAGTTCGGAAGACGTCAAGCCCCCCCTGGGTGTGCGGGGTCTCCCATGCCACCCCCACGGTGGCATGATGCCAGGGAAGCGCCTCTGTGCCATCTGTGGGGACAGATCATCAGGTACTGGGGGCCAGGGAGCCTGGGTTCTATCCTCAGTTGTGAAAGGGGAGTGGGGTCTAGTGGGCTAGAGCAGGGGGGGCTGGGAGCCAGGACTCCTGGGTTCTGTCCCTGGCTCTGGGAAGGGAGTGGGTTACGGAGGGCTGGGGGCCCGGATGCCAGGGTTCTCCCTGACTCTCCCCCTCCTCTCAGGGAAGCACTATGGGGTGTACAGCTGTGAGGGCTGCAAGGGTTTCTTCAAGCGCACGATCCGCAAGGACCTGACCTACACGTGCCGGGATAACAAGGACTGCATCGTGGACAAGCGTCAGCGTAACCGCTGTCAGTATTGCCGCTACCAGAAATGCCTGGCCACGGGCATGAAGAGGGAAGGTACTGCCCACCTGGGGGCGAGGCCATAGGGAGGGGGGCGGGGCCGGTACGGTACCGGTACTGCTCCTACCAGAAATGCGTGATGGGAAGGTCCTCCTCTGGGAGATGTGGGGCAGCAGCGGGGGTGGGGAGGGCGTTGTTGGGGGGGGTTCTGTGCTGTGTCTGACCCGTCCCCATCTCCCCCCAGCAGTGCAGGAGGGGTGGCAGCAGGGGATGGGGCAGATGTTGTCGGGGGGGGGGGGTGTCTGTGCCGTGTCTGACCCGTGTGTGTTCCCCGTCCCCCCCACCCAGCGGTGCAGGAGGAGCGGCAGCGGGGGAAGGAGAAGGACGGCGAGGGGGATTTCGCGGGCGGTGCGAACGAGGAGATGCCGGTGGAGAAGATCCTGGAGGCAGAACTGGCCGTGGAGCAGAAATCGGACCAAAGTGTTGACGGCTCTGGCACTGGGGGCAGCTCGGTGAGCGGGGCAGGGGGGCGGAGCCGGGCCCTGGCAAGGGGCATGTCCAGGGAGGACAGGAGGCTCCAGAGGCATGGGGTTTTAGGTCTGGGGTGGGGGGGAGGCAGGGGCTCTGGGGAAGGGGGGTTCCTTGGGGTGGGGCTGGGTTCTGGGGGGGGGAGGGAAGGAGTCTCTGGGGGGGCAGGGAAGGGGGGAGGGAGAGCAGAGGCTGCGATGGGGGGGGAGGAGGCTGCGTCTGACCCCCCCGTCTCTGACCCTCCCCCTCCTCCCCCCCAGCCAAATGACCCGGTGACCAACATCTGCCAGGCAGCCGACAAGCAGCTCTTCACGTTGGTGGAGTGGGCCAAGCGCATCCCCCACTTCTCCGAGCTGCCTCTGGACGACCAGGTCATCCTGCTGCGGGCAGGTGAGTGACGGTGGGCAGGAAGTCCTGCTGCTGGGGGGGGGTGCCTCCAGGCAGAGGGTGGTGGAGTGAGACAAGGGGGCTTTATTGCACATGGTTTCAGGCTGGATCCTAGAGAAGGAGGGGACCCCAAACTGTCCCCTCTGCTCTGTGGCTCCTGGGGACAGGGGTCCTGTTGAGGTGGGGTGACTGCCAGTAGAACTGGGTTGGCTTTGCCCTTAAGTCACGTGGCGGGTGGGGTGGATTCCCCTCACCCCTCACAAAGGGGGCAGTTCTGGGCACAAGCTGTGGGGAGGCCAGGGGATCGGGGTGGGGGGGCTCTGGGCATAAGCTGGGGGGGGGGGTGCAGGGGATCTGGGGCATCCCCGGTCTGGCTCTCAGCCACTCTCCCTGCACCCCAGGCTGGAACGAGCTGCTCATCGCGTCCTTCTCGCACCGCTCCATCTCGGTGAAGGACGGGATCCTGCTGGCCACGGGGCTGCATGTACATCGCAACAGCGCCCACAGCGCCGGCGTGGGGGCCATCTTCGACAGGTGGGGGGCAGGGGCCCAGGGGGCACAGCACTGGTAAGGGGGCTGCACTTACCGGGGGGCACAGGGCTGCCAAGGAGGCTGTGGTTCCCATGGGGCACAGCAACAGGGTGGGGACAGGGTCTCCAGGGCGTAGTGTGGGGATTCAGGAGGGGTCAGGGGAGCCCGTGCTGAGCGCTCAGTGGCGGGGGCATCCCTGCCCCAGTGCCCGCTGATGTGTGCTGCTCCCCGCCAGGGTGCTGACTGAGCTGGTCTCCAAGATGCGGGACATGCGGATGGATAAGACTGAGCTCGGCTGCCTCCGGGCCATCATTCTCTTCAACCCGGGTAAGGGACCCCCCTGAGACCCTCTAAACCTCCCCTGCGCTGCCTGCCCCCACATCGGGTAAGGGACCCCCCTGAAGACCCCCCCAACCTCCTGGTGCTACCTCCCCCCTCCAGCTTCTTCAGCCTGGGTAAGGGACCTCCCCAGAACCCCCCAATCCCCAGGGACTCCTCCCCCCATCATCCTCTACAACCCTAGTAAGGGACCCTTTGACCCCCCCTCGCCCCAGTTGTCCACCACCCTATCACCTTGGAGGCTGTTGACTCTGTTACCTTGCAGCCCCCCCGCCCTGGGGGTGTGGAGCTCTGGGGGAGGGGCAGGGAAGGCTGTGTAGGTGCTGACCCCAGGAGGGCTGACCCCCCACAGATGCCAAGGGGCTGTCGAACCCTGGGGAGGTGGAGCTGCTGCGGGAGAAGGTCTACGCCTCTCTGGAGTCCTACTGCAAGCAGAAGTACCCCGAGCAGCAGGGCAGGTATGGGGAGGGGCAGGAAGGAGGGGAGGCCGGAGATGGTGTTGGGGGCATGGGCCAGTGCCCAGGTGTCTGCACCCGGGGCTGCTGCTGTCAGTAAGGTGAGCGCTGTGCCTGGAGTGGTAGATGCTGCAGGTGGCCACTAGGTGGTGCCAGTTCATGGTGCCTGACCCATAGCTTGTCTGGCATGGGGGGGTGTGCGTGTGTGGGGTGGGGTGGGGGTTCTCTCTGGGGAAGGCTGGGTTTGCGTCCTGTCTGGGTGGAGTGCGGGGGGGGTTCTCCGTGGTGGGGGAGGAGCAAAGCATGGGCTGTTGTGGGGATGTTGGGGGGTGCCGTGTGTACGGGGAGCGTGGGGGCTTCTGGGGCACTGTTGGGGGGGTGCAGGGTGCCGTGTGTACAGGGAGTTGGGGGGATTCTGGGGCAGTGGGTGAGGCCCACTCCCCATCTAACCCCCCGCCTGCCCCCCAGGTTCGCCAAGCTGCTACTACGCCTGCCGGCCCTGCGCTCCATTGGGCTGAAGTGCTTGGAGCACCTCTTCTTCTTCAAGCTCATCGGGGACACCCCCATTGACACCTTCCTCATGGAGATGCTGGAGGCCCCCCACCAGCTGTCCTGAGCCCCCGGCCGGTCACACAGAGAGCGGCGCAGCCCGCGGCAGCTCCCCAGCACCCACCACTGGACTGGGGGGCTGCGGACTCTTATTGGGGGGCTGCCAGGAGAAGGCCCTGAGGGTAGTGTTGTCAGTTGTCGTGTTGGGGCCCCCTGGGCATACCCCCTTTCGCCATCCCTGGTTTGGGAGCTCCGTAGGGTGTACCCTGTGTGCCTGCCTAGAACTGGGGTGGCCCCAGACCGCTCCCCAGGGGTGGGCTATGGGGTGTACCTCGTTCCCCCAGTTGCTGGCACCCTCTGGAGGTACCCCAGGTCCCTCGTCCGTAGTGGGGTGCCCCGGGCTGACCTACCAGGCTCCCTCAGTGCTGTGTCACCCAGTATTGGTGTGCTGGGGGGCAGCAAAGCTAGAGATTTCAGGTAGGGGGGTGGGAAGAGCCCCCCCAAACTCCCCACTGTAAAATAATCCCCCATCTCCCTCTTCTCTCTGCAGGGCAGTGGGACCCCCCCATGGTGTGGGAAGCTTGGCCCCGCCCCTCACCTTGTGGGGGGACCTTCCCCTGTCTGGCATGGCCCCCTTTTCCCGTATGGGGGGGTCTTCTGGCGAAATCCCCCTCCAGTGCTCTGTGAGGAATTGGTTGTGTGTGGAGAGACTCCTGCGCTGTTGGAGTGGGAGGAGAGGGCATCTGTGTAGCGCTGACCCCCAGGGCCTGTGGGGGCTGTTACCTGCCCTGGTGGAGCGGGGGAAGTCACTCTTGGGTGGGGGCCAGCTCATGTCTGTCATTAGTTCTCAATGCCATGCCCCCCCGCCTCCTTGCCATTCTGCCGGGGGAGGGGCAATCCCTGTTTGGGGGTTTCGGGGCAGGTCACACTGAAATCGCAGGAGGGATTGTGCCTCGCTCGACCCCCCCAACCCCCCTTTCTCAGGCACCCAGTTAGCACTTTGAATCGACACCCTGTGCCCCTCCCCCACCTCAAACTATGCAGCAGGTACCAGACCCTCCCCGCCCCCCCGGCCTTCCGGAATCCAGACTGCAGCCTCCCCCATCCACACTGACCATGGGCTCTCCCACGGGGGTGTGGGTGGGGGGTTACTGAAGGTCCTACAGCCTCTGGGGGGGGGTGGTGTCTGTGGCTGTGAGCCAGAGCTCGGACCCCCAGTGAATTGGGGGTGGCAGGAATGTCTCACCCCCCCCTCCCCGTTTGCAGGGTCTGGGAGGCCCCCCTGCTTGGACAGTTTGTTTGAGTTGCTGTGGGGGGAGGGATGTGTCGGGTGGGGGCCCTGCCTTAGCAGCGCCCCCCGTTGCGCTCTGCCCTTCTCCCTGCATGCCCCTCCCCCAGTTATTTTCGCTTTTATTATTATTAACCCCTCCCCCTCCCCATTGCTTTGGAGTTACAGTGATTAAAGCTGCTGCTTCTCAACCACGGACAGCGCCTCCCCCTGGTGGTGACGTGCCAGCGCCCCTGGGGGGTGTCCCGTGGGACCTGTCGGGGCAGGGGACTGGGACCCTGGGAAGGGACGTTTCTCTGACGTGGGGGCGGGGACAGGGACCTGGTGGGGGGCTGGTCCCCTGGGGGCGGGCGGGGGGTGGGGGAGATGGTCAAAGTTTGGACCAGGTGGCCGGGGGGGGGGTGGAACTCTGGGGATGGGGGCACGGTCCAAACCTGGACCCTGGAGGGGGTGGGGGAGAGGAGACCAGAGGGAGGATGGTTCAAACTGGGACCCAGGGGGGCTATAGGGGTCCCTGAGTGACTCTCCTGCTCAGCAGGGCGGGGTGGGGGAGATCGTCCCCTCTGCCGGGGGCTCAGCTGTAACCCCTGGCTGGGATGGGAGGGACAGTTCTGGGGTGATTCACACTGTTGGGGGGGTGTCAGTCCTTCGCCAGGGTGACAATCCAGGAGGGATGTGCGGGGCAGGAGACTAGACAGAACCATCCCTCCCCCCCCCCCCGCCCTGCTTGCTTCCCCAATCTGTGTGGACCGCAGAGCTCTCCCTGCTCCAAGCTGCGGCCTCCATCTCTATCCACAAGAGATCAGCGCCCCCCATGACCACCCTCTCCCCGCTGCAGGGACACCTGACCCCCCATCCCTGCACAGCTCCCCCCACCCCCCACTGCAGGGACACCTGACCCCCCATCCCTGCTGCACAGCTGGGTCCCCCTGGCACCTCCCCTCCGCTATAGGGACAAGTGACCCCCCCTGCACAGCTGAGTCCTTTCCACCCACCCTGCTCCCCCCTCGTGCACCCAGCCTCCCCACATGTGCCCCCCCTTCCTCCTGCCCTTACACGGGGGGGGGTCCCGCTGCAGGGAGTGCGAAGTTGCAGCCAGCTGGTCCCTGTGGGGTCCCTCCCCCTGCTAGGAAACACACCCCTTCCTGTGGCCCGAGGTGACCCCGCCGCGTCTCATCAATGGGGCTTGTCTGAGCCGGGTGGGGGGGCGGACAAGGGGGGCTTTGTTCAGCTGCCCTGTGCCCGGAGCTGAGCTCACCTTCCGGGCCGGGGACCCCAAGCAGACCTCGCTCCAGTGGGCTGGCTGGGGGCAGGATTGGACCCCTCTGGTCTGTTCCCCCCGCCCCCCAGCCCTGAGAGCAGCCTGGACAGGATCGGGCCCTCCCCGTCTGTTCCTCCCCAGCCCAGAGAGTGGCTGGGGAGGGGATTGGGCCCCTCTGGTCTATTTTGACCCCCCACCCCTCCAACCCTGATAGCTATTGGGGGGAGGAGGCAGAATTGGGGGCTCTAAACTCCTACAGGAGAGGGTGACACTGGATCCCTAGAGGGGAAAGGCCCTGTGTCCCATTCTTCACCCCCCCGGCCCCACCCCCCCAGCCAGCCAGTCCCTGGGCCTGGGGCTGGATCAAGGCAAGCGGGGGGGGGCAGAAGGGGGGGCAGGGCGTGGTCCCTCCCCTCCGGCCACAGTGTCTATTTCTAGTCCCAGCCCAGAGCAAACTCCCATCTCCCAAAATAGCCGGGGAGGGGGAGCAGCATCTGTGGGGGTGAGTGTTAGATGTGGGGTGTCTGTGGGTTATTGGTGTTTGTCCCCTTCCCCCTGATGCTGTGTCACCTTGGGGGGCAGGAGGCAGCTGGGGCGGGGTGGGGGGGGACCCAAGACAGGGCTCCAGCAGAAGCAGCTGCCCCCCCTTCAGGGACCCCATCTGGCCCCCAGTTACGGGAGATCCAGCACTGCAGCCCCCCCGCTTCCACCCTGGCGGGAGCCCTGGAAGCAGGTGCAGACGTGCACAAACCAGCGTGCCCACGGAGAAGCAGGCGTTGGTGCAAAGTGCACACTTGTGCTCGGAGGGGCTGGCCTCTGACACTCGCTGGCCAGCACAAATCCGCCCAGCTGTGGGCAGACGCACGCACGCGCACCACATGCCTCACCAGACACAACTTCCTCGCACACGCTAGTGCAACGCACACAGGTGCGCACGGGCCAGCCGTGCGATTCCCACGCAGGCCCCGCCCCCTGCAGGACGGTCCCTGCCTCATGGACAGTGGGGGTCCTGTTCCCAGCCAGGCTACCGTGGGCACCCCCCGTCTCAGCGCAGAGCCCCACCCCGTGGCTGGGAGCTGGCAGGGCGGGGGCCGCACCAGGGCCCCTTTGAACCTGGGCAGCGTCTCGGTGCCGTGTTTATCCGCAGGGCGGACAGAGGCAGCTCTGTGCCGGGCATGAACGGCCCGGCTGTCTGGCTGCTGGGCCGGGGCCCAGCCACGAACCACAACCCCCCACTTCCCCCATCCCGGGGGGTGAGCGGTGCAAACAGCCCCCGGCAGAGGCCAGCGGGGCTTTGACCCTGGCAGACCAGGAACCAACTAGCCCTTGGGCCCAGCCGGTGGGACCCAGGGCACCAGGGTCCAGCCTTCCCCTGAGGGATCCCCCTGGCCCCGGGGTTCAGTCTCCCAGCTCCCCATGTGCTCGGTGGGTCCCACTGCCAACCTAGCGCTGTCCCTGCTGGGCCATGCCTCCCCCCGGCCGAGGGTATATACAGCCCTGTGCGGATGTGGGTGGCTCTGGGAGCCTCCCTGGGGCAGGCTGAGCCAGGCTGCAATTACCGGGGAACCTTTCATTGCGGGAGCTGGGGTGGGGCCGGCCTGAGCCAGAGACCTGGCCCTGGGCCACAGCCGGGGCTCCCCTGCCTCCCCCACTGGCCCCCCACCCCCACCTGCCCCTCCCAACCGGCCCCCTCCCCTGCCAGCCCCTGTCCCCCACATCTTATCCTTTCCCTCCTGTCTCCTCCTCCCAGCCAGCTTGCTCCCCCCTTCCATCTCCCCAACTTCCCCCTCTGATCCCCCACTTCCAACCCCCTTCTGCTCCCCCTCAGCCTGCCCCTCCCTCCCGGTGTCCCCTCCCCCCAGCCTACCTCCAACCTTCCCCCTCTATTTTCAGGCTCTCTCTCCATCTGTTCCCGCCTCCCACCCTCAGGACTGGGCCCCTGGCTCCTAGGGGAAGTGTTTAATTACAGAGCCTTGATTATAGCTCGGGTGGGGAGCTCTGGATCCTCGGCTGGGCTGGGCTGGAGTCTCCTGGGCACGGCGGCTTTCCTGTTCATCCCCCCCATTTCTCCCCCCCCCCGTGTCTCCTTCCCCCACGTGCCGGGAATGGTGGGAGCACTGGGCTGGGGCCCAGGAGCTGGGCGAGGCCCTGTCTGCGGCATGGCTCGTAGCAGCAGGGGCTTGTCCCAAGGGGGCTCTAGTCTCAGACCCCTCCCACAGGGGGCAGCACCGATGAATTTCCAGGGAGCCGGGGTGTCTCTGGTGCTCGGGCCAGGGAGCTGCAGGGCGGGGCTGTTCTCCCCCCCGAATGCTGTGCGCCCCACTGGGTGTTGGTATTTGCTAGCTGTATGAGGGTGGTGCGGGGACCCCAGCCCCATTGCGCCAGGCGAGGCATAAACCCAGAGCAAAGCCCTGGCCCCAGTGGTTACAGCGTAAGGCCAGGCCAAGGGCCCCCTGGAGACAGAGAGACAGACGGGGGGCACAAGGCCCCGATGCCGCGCTGCTGGGGCAGCGGGACAGGCTGAGCCTGGCGCACCGGCAGCCCGAGAGCAGCCGGGCTGGGTCAGCCCAGGGGGCCAGCGCCCGGCCAGTGCCAGGAGCTGCCGAGGGCGTGAGCGGAACTGGGCGATCGTGGAGTGCCCGTTCCCTGGGCCGAGGCTGGGGCAGTCAGGTTCGGCCGGGGGGCTCGGGGGGGTTAGTTCTGTGGCTGTCTGTGGGGAGCTGCCCCTCCCGCATGGGGGCAGCTTGAAGCCAGCCCCGGGGGGGGGCGGCGGGTGGTGTGCGACGGTACCAAAAGGGTGATGGCATCGAGCGGGGGCTGGATGGTGAGCCTGGGGCTGGGCCAGGACGGGCCTGGGCCGTGATGAAGAGGGTGTTCCAGGTGGCAGGCGTATCCGTGCACACCCACAGTCACACGCACGTGCCCAGCCTCACAGTACGCACACGCATGCATGGCTACATACTCACGTGCACACAGGGCCCCGTGCTCACTAGGCCATTTCCAGGTGAGTGCGTGGCCCTGCTGAGGGGGGAGGGGATGGGACCCTCCTGCCCACCTATTGTGCCTCCACCCCCCACCCCCTCGCACAGACCCAGGTGGGGCCCCAGAGAGAGGGGGAGGGGGCTGAGGTCCGGAGAGCCCCAGTGACTTGCTGTGGGGCCCCAGGGAGCGAGGGATCAAACCAGCCAGGCCAGGGCCCAATCCACAAGCATGTCCTCCCCCACCCACTCCCCTCCATTCCTGCCAGCGCCCACATGCACGCCGACACCCGGCCTGGGCACATCGATACCCGCCCGGGGCACACTGACACCCGCCTGGGCACACTCACACCCGCCCTGGGCACGCCTACACCCGCCCGGGGCACACCTACACCCGCCCTGGGCACGTCAATGCCCGCCCTGGGCACACCGATGCCCGCCCGGGGCACACCGACACCCGCCCTGGGCACACTCACACCCACCCGGGGCACACTCACACCCACCCGGGGCACACTGACACCCGCCCTGGGCACACTCACACCCGCCCGGGGCACGCCGACACCCGGCCTGGGCACGCCGACACCCGCCTGGGGCACACTCACACCCGCCCGGGGCACGCCGACACCCGCCCAGGGCACGCCGACACCCGCCCTGGGCACACCGACGCCCACCCAGGGCACACTCACACCCGCCCAGGGCACACCGACACCCGCCCTGGGCACACCGACGCCCGCCCAGGGCACACTCACACCCGCCCGGGGCACGCCGACACCCGGCCTGGGCACGCCGACACCCGCCTGGGGCACACTCACACCCACCCGGGGCACGCCGACACCCGCCCAGGGCACACTCACACCCGCCCAGGGCACACCGACACCCGCCCTGGGCACACTGACGCCCGCCCAGGGCACACTCACACCCGCCCAGGGCATGCCGACACCCAGCCTGGGCACGCGGACACCTGCCCGGGGCACACTGACACCCGCCCGGGGCACACTGACACCCGCCCGGGGCACACCGACACCCGCCCGGGGCACACCTACACCCACCCGGGGCACGCCGACACCCACTTATGTGCACACACACACACAGGTGCTGTCACCCAGGCTAGTGAGCAGACACACTCACACCTCTTGCCACACCCACGGGCTCACCAGCACACGGCTTAGCGGGCACCTGCACACGCAGGGTCACTCTTGCACAATTATCTGTGCTTCTGCCGGCCCCCCCCATGCTGCAGGAGTGCTGGGCAGGGACCCCCACATCCCTCACTGCCGGGGCCCTGGGCAGGACCCCCGGGTGCCTATTTCGGGGAAGCTGCTGACGGGGAGGGAGGGGAAGGCGCAGGGGCTGGCCTGGCTGATCAGCTCTGGGGGGGATCAGGGGTTCAGCTCGCTGGCCCCTCTACCCTGCCAGGAGGCAGCATCCAACCCTGACCGAACGGCTGTGCTGGAGAAATGGAGGCCTCCTAGCTCCCACCCCCAAACTGGCCAAGTTGGGAACCGGCACCCCATAAAGGGGACAGGCCCCACGGCCCATTCCTGCCTCCCTGAACCAGTCTGGATTTTGCAGCCCAGGGGCTGTGTCCCTGCTTGGGGGGGGGGGGGGAATGGGTGCAGTCCAGGGCTGTGTGTCTGTGTGTGATTAGCTCCCCCTCCCTCCAAGTACACCCAGCAGGGGGAGGCCCATTTCCTACAGCACCCCCCAGGGGCTGGGGGTTCCCTGCATGAGCAGGGAGGGGACTGCTCAGAGATGGGGGGCGTGTTCCTGAGTTAGTGGGGTGGGTTGCTAGGAGATGGGGGGCTCTGAGCCAGGAGAGGGAGGTGGCACTGGGGTGGGTCTCACCTGGAAAGGGGGGGTGTGTGTGTGGGGGGGGGCTTGGAGGGGTAAAGGGAGGAAGGACATCTCTGGGGGGAGGGGATTTTTGAGTGGGGGGAGAGATCGGGCTGTGGGTCAGGTGGTGGGAGGGGCAGTTAGGGGCAGAGTGTGCAGGAAACAGGGTCTCCCAGGGAGAGTGGGGAGTACGGGGGGCTTGGGGGGGTGAGAGGGGAGGGGTCTCCCAGCTGGGAAAGGAGCCAGGCAGGGGGGTGGAGCAGAGCTGGGAGGTGGGGGCTGCAGGTGTGAGTGGGGGGCTGAGGTGATCTCAGGGTGGGCCGGGCTGGGCAGGGGCGTGGGCAGGGGCGGGTCTCCCGGCCGAGGAGGGGGAAGGCAGGGCAGGGCAGGGCTGGGGCCGGCAGGGCAGGGCTGGGGGGCAGGTAGGGAAGGAAGGATGAGGGGGGCCGGGGCTGGAAGGGGGCCGGGAGGGGGCGGACAGGGTAGGGCTGGAAGGCTGGAGAGGTCCCTGCCGGGGGGCCAGGGCTGGGGGCAGGGAGCATTGGGGGGCCCGAGGGGTCAGTGGGGGGGCCCGGGGCGGGCAGGGCTGGAGGGGGCGGGCCGGGCCGGGCTAGGGTGGAGGGGCCAGTGGGGCGGACCAGGGGGGGCCGGGCAGTGCGGGGGCCCCGGGACGGGCAGGGCTGGACAGGGGCCGGGCAGTGGGGCGGGCCGGGGGGGGCCGGGCAGGGCTGGAGGGGGGCCGGGCCGGGGGGGAGCGGGCCGGGCTGGGACGGTGCAGGGAGCCGGGCGCTCGCAGACGGAGCCGGGGCTGGACACGGGGCAGCCGGAGCTACCGAGCAGCCGGGACCCCCTCGCCCTGCGCCCCCGACCCCGGGCTGCCCCCTCTGCTCCTGCCGGGCTCCGGAGAGCCCCCCTCGGCCATGGCCCGCGCCGGGCGCCCCCGGGCCCCCGGCTGCTGCTGCCCCTGCTGCTGCTGCCCGCTCTGTGCGCCCGGGCAGGTACGGGGGGGGGTCCGGGGGGCTCTGTGTCTGGGGCGCAGGGGGGTCCGGGGGGCTCTGTGTCTGGGGCGCAGGGGGGTCTGGGGGGTGTCTGGGGCGCAGGGGGGTCTGGGGGTGTCTGGGGCGCAGGGGGGTCCGGGGGGCTCTGGGGCGCAGGGGGGGTCCGGGGGGCTCTGGGGCGCAGGGGGATCTGGGGGTGTCTGGGGCGCAGGGGGGGTCCGGGGGGCTCTGTGTCCGGGGCGCAGGGGGATGCTGGGCTGTCTGTGTCTGGGGCGCAGGGGGGTCCGGGGGTGTCTGGGGCGCAGGGGGGTCCGGGGGCTCTGTGTCTGGGGCGCAGGGGGATCTGGGGGTGTCTGGGGCACAGGGGGGTCCGGGGGGCTCTGTGTCTGGGGCGCAGGGGGTCTCTGTGTTTGGGACCAGGAGATCTGGGACAGGGTCAGTGCCCTGCTCTGTGCCCGGGGTGTGTATGTCTGGGGCGCGGGGCAGGGGTGTCCATGCCCTGGAGGGGGGGGATCAGGGGCTGCGGTAGGAGGTCAGTGCCCAGTCCAGGGCTGGCATGGGGGGTATCAGCCCCGGGGCACAAGGAGTGGTGCCGTGGCCCTGGCACGGTCCCCTGGAGCCCGGGCTCGGCGTGGGGGGCAGGCGGGTGTAGGGTCTGGGTGTGCGAGTGGAGACACGAGGCAGGCCAGGGGTTGGGTGGGGGCCCGGTGTCTGGAGGGGGGATGGGTGGGGGGACTGCGGAAGGCAGGTCCCAGCTGTGACAGCCGAGCCCGGGGTGGGGGGGTGTCCCTGCCTGTCACCCAGCCCCCCCCCCCCCCATTGTGCTTTGCAGAGCCGCCAGCAGGTGGCCGGGGGGGGGCTGGGGGTGCCAGCTGGGGTGATGTGGCAGAAACACCCACCCTCTTCTCTGGGCATCGCAGGCACTGACCGATCCTTGGGATAGGCATGGGGGGGTACTGGGAGGCAGGCAGTGGGGGCCATGGGGGGACAAGGGGGAAGGCACTGGTGGACATGGGGGGTACTGGGGGGCAGGGGTTTAAGGGTGCAGAAGGGTCAGAAATTCAGGGGATCTGAAAACGGGGGCCAGAATTTGGGGGTTTAGGCACGGCTGGGATTTTAAGGCAATGAGAACTGGATGAAGGGGTCATGGAGTGGGGGGTAGGGAGAGGGGCAGGAATTCAGGGGGGTACAGTCCTTCCTTTTTATTCCATACCCAACTTTAGCCCCCCCAAACTTCTTATGGGGGAGACTCCCCCAGGCTTGGGGGTGGATCTTGGGCAGCGGGGGGGGGGTGTTGTGGGGGTTTCTCTGGCATCAGGGTCAGAGTGGGGATGTCTCAGGTATTGGGGGGCTCTGGGAGGGGGAATTGCTGGCATGGGGGCACAGGGGGTTCTCTGGTGCGATAAATCCAACCCTGTTTATCCAGCCTCCCCGCCACCTGGACTGGCTTGGACTGAAAATGGGGGATCTGCCCCCTCGACCTATCCAGGTTTGCCCCATTGCCCGTGTTGGCCTGCACACACAGAGTCTCGTTGTGCTGGGAACAGTGGGGGAGTGTGCGCCGGGCTGGGGCGGGGGTTTATTTATCTTTGGGCTGCGGCTTCCCCCCGACCCCCTGCCCAGCTCGGCCTGCGCTGAGCCAGAGCCGCCTGGCCTGGGTGTAGGGGATTTATAACCCCGGGGAAGTGAGAGCAGAGCCCCACTGCGCACCCCCACCCCTCCGTTCCGACACTGCCTCCCCTTCCCTGCTTGCCCCCCTCTGCCCGCCAATCTCCCCTGCTCCCACATTGCCCCCCTTCTTCCCCTATTCTTCATTCCATGTCTCCTGCACCCCCCCCCGCATCCCTCCTTCTCGCTTCGCAGGGCAGACTCCGGGATGGGGGGGTGGACTCAGGGGGTCTCTGTCTTGCTGGGCTGGGGCTGGGGTGGGGGGTTGCATGTGTCTGGTCCGCACCGCTCTGGCCCTGTGTTGTGAGTGTGTGGGGCTTGCACAGTTGTGTCTCCCAGTAGGGTGTCTCCCAGTCAGCTGCCCCCCCGCAGGGTGTGTAAGGGGTGGGTGTGTAGGCAGGTGTGCAGCTCCGTGTGTTCCAGACAGTTGGCTTAGGCTCAGATACATTTGTTAGTCTCTAAGGTGCCACAAGTCCTCCTTTTCAGTTGTGTACTTGTGTTTCCTGCCACAAGGGGGGGGTGTCTGTTGTGTGTGTGAGCACGTGTAGTTCTGTACCTGTGTCCCCACCCGCCCAGGTTGTGTGTGTAGACAGTTGTGTCTCCGCCTGGGGGTGTGTGGGGTGTCTCTGTGCCCATTGTGTAGCTGTGTTCCTTCACACACCTGCTGTGTACCCTCCCCCCATCACCTTCACCTAACCAGGGTGACTGGGCTGCTGGGAGGGGGGTTAGTTCCCGGACAGCCCCCCCTTTGGCTGGGATGGACACTGCAGGGAGTGGGGAGCGATTCCTGGGGGGGCAGGGAGGGAGAGTCCCTTGGGACAGACTGAGGAGGGGTAACTGGCTGGGGGCTAGACATAGGGAGCGGGCCCTGGGATGGCTGGGGGGGAGAAGCAGATATGGGGGGCTGTAGGGAGGGATATCACGTCTCCTCCACAGGCCTGAACTTTCCCTCTCTCGGAAACATTTTTTCCTTCTGTGGTTCCCCCACCTCCCTCTCTCCTGCCCAACAAAGGGGCTTTTCATAGGCCGGGGGCAGGGGAGGGACCCTGTGGGGGGAAGGGGGAGTGCTAGGGGGCATCTGAGGGTGGGGGAAGAGAAGGGCTGGGTTGGCCCCAGGGTTGCAGAATGGGGGACTCAAAGCCAGCAGGGTGTGGAGAGGGGGCAGCAGCTGGGAAGGGAGGTAGCAAGTCCTGATTCCCCCCTTCCCTGGACCCCCACTGTCTGGGCCCATCCTCTCCTCCTCCCCCCCCGCCCGGACCCCCAGTGTCTGGGCCCTTCCTCTCCTTTCCCGCTGCCCAGACCCCCAGTGTCTGGGCCCTTCCTCTCCTCCTCCTCCCCGCCCGGACCCCCAGTGTCTGGGCCCTTCCTCTCCTCCTTCCCCCCCCGCCCGGACCCCCAGTGTCTGGGCCCTTCCTCTCCTCTTTCCCCCCCGCCCGGACCCCCAGTGTCTGGGCCCTTCCTCTCCTCCTTTTTGTTTCTTCTTTCATTTCCTGTTTGCTCCTCTTGCCTTCATTCCTTTTCTGAATTCCCCCCCCCCCCCCACACACTCTGGACACTCGCTCTAATTACTATTTGGGTTTCCGGACGGAAAGCTGCCTGAACCTGCCCAAAATAGACGCTGCAGAGTCAGGCCTCCAGACCCGTTGCGCCCCACCCGGCTGGGGCAGCTCCAGGACGGGGTCTGGCTGGGGCAGATCCAGAGGGGGGTGCTGGGGGTCTGGCTGGGGCAGATCCAGAGGGGGGTGCTGGGGGTCTGGCTGGGGCAGATCCAGAGAGGGGTGCTGGGGAGTGCCCGGGGCAGATCCAGAGGGAGGGTGCTAGGGGTCTGTCTGGGTCAGATCCAGGGGGGGTGCTAGGGGTCTGGCTGGGGCAGATCCAGAGGCGGGTCTGGGGGTCTGGCTGGGATGGTCCCAAAGGGTTGGAGCTGGACCTGGATGCATAATCATCCCCCTAGGCTCTCCCTGCTGCCCCACCTGCAGCCGCAGCCCTCCCCATGTCTCCAGCTCATCCTCTCTCTTCACTGTGCCCCTCAGTTATTTAACCCCATAGAACAACCAGGGACCTGCAGCTCATTGGGATGTGTATCAACCCCCTGTCTCCAGATCCCAGGGCATCCCTCCATCGTATCAACCCCCCATCCCCAGATCCCAGCTGTGCTTCCATCCCTCCATGTATCCCTCGCTTCCATCCCTCCATCGCTCCCTCCATCCCCAGATCCCAGCTGTGCTTCCATCCATCCATGTATCCCTCACTTCCTTCCCTCCCTCCGTTCTTCCCGAGATTCCAGCTGTGCTTCCATCCATCCATCCATGTATCCCTCGCTTCCATCCCTCCATCGCTCCCTCCATCCCCAGATCCCATCTGTGCTTTCATCCATCCATGCATTCCCAGATTCCCGTGTTTGTCTCCATCCATGTCTCTCTTCATCCATGTATCCCTCACTTCCATCCATCCCTCCATCCCACTCTGAGATAGCGCGTCATCCATCCATCTCGCCCCATTCCTGTCTTCTAGCGTCACCATCCATCCTTCTCCATACTTCACTCAGCATCTATCTATCTATCTATCTATCTATCTATCTATCTATCTATCTATCTATCTATCTATCTATCTATCTATCTATCTATCCCTGTGCCCCTCCCCATGGCATCTGGTCCTTTGCAGACCCCAGCTCCTCTGCCCGTTTCTTTAGGTCTCTAAGACAATCCACCCCACACCCTGCCCTGAGTCTTGTGGGGGTTGGGTGCCCCCCGATGCCAGGTGGTGTCCCCCCTGGACACACCCCCAGGAGCCCAGGTGGAGCGAACTGGCTGGAGGAGCTGGATGGGGAGCAGTGGGCTGGAAACCACAAATGGGTGGGGTAGGGGCAGCGGGAGGTGAGAGCCACACAGATTGGGGCTGCGGGGGATGGGAGCCAGGACACCTGGGTTCTGTCTGTGCCTCTGGGGTTGGGGAATGGAGTCTAGGAAATCCACAAACCCAGCTCTGTGGGGATATTAATAACCCCAGGGTACCATGTTCCCCCCTCTTTGTCCTTGGTTAAAACCCCTCACCCACTTTTCACTGTTATACTCAGCTTTCCATGCTCCTGCCTAGAGCTGGCTGCATTGCGCCGTATGTAGAAGTCCCAGTGTCGCCTCTCCCTTACCTCAGTGCAGCCCAACCCCTGGGTCACAGAGAGCCCCACCTGGACTTTGGGGTCAAGCCAGGAGCTGGGAAAGCTATCAAGGATCGGGGACCTTCTCTGAGCTGCCCCTCTTCTCTGCATCTGACTGTGGAAGCAGCAGCCCCTCCCACACATGCCTGCTGGTGAGGGTTTGGGGGATAAGCAGGTGGGGGGCAGAGTTAAGGATATATGGTTTGACCTTCACAGGGAGTGGGGTAAATAGCTGGCCTCTGTGGGGAGGGGGCCAAGGTACATCTGTGGTTCTCAGAGCACTTTACAATGGGACTTTATCCCAGACAGGGAAACTGAGGCATGAAAAAGGGAAAGGAGTTCCCCCTTAACGAATAGAACCCAGGAGTCCTGGCTCCCAGTGCCTCCCCGCCCAGAGCCAGGAATAGAACCCAGGAGTCCTGGTGGGTGGGGAGAGTTGTGGGGTGGGTGCTGAGGGGGCTGGCAGGCAGCGGGTGGCCAGTGGTGTGATGCCCCCCGGGGGTGGGGGCCAGCATAGCAGTGTGAATGGCTGTCTCAGTGCATTGATGTCTGGGGGCCCAGCCAGCGGCCTGTGGCAGGAGCCATGCTCTCCTGTGGTTTGCCAGCCCCTGCCCTGACCCCTGGGGCCGTGGGCGGCAGAGAAAGGGGCCCTTCAGCCCCCCGCTTCCTGCCCTGCCCCACCCGGCCTGGGGGGCTGAGAGCCTTTCATACAGCACTGAGCTGGGGGAGGGGAGCGATCACCAAGGGGTGGGGGCAGCTTTATGTCTGCCCCCCGCCAGAAGGCTGTCTGTCTGTCTGTCCATCCACTCCAGAGCCTAGTGTCCCTGCGTGTCCCTCTGTCCTGTCTGTCCCCAGGTCCCGCTGTGGCTGTCTGTCCTGTCCCCCGGGTCACGCTGTCTGTCTGTCCCATCTGGCTCCAGGTTCCCGCTCTGCTGTCTGTCCATCCCTAGGTCCTGGTGTCTGCCCCCCCAGTCTGTCCCCAGGTGGCACTGCTTTTCTCTGTGCCCGGGTCCCTGCCTGCCTGCCTAGGCAATCTCCGGTTGCCCCCGATTGGGGGTATGTCTCCCCTCTGTGTGGGGCCTCTGGGCAATGGGAATACGCCCCTCCCCGGCTCTCTGGGGACCCAGCGTTCCTGAAATGCAGCCACCTCTGGGGTGGGGGGCGCGGTAGCCAGATCTAGCCGTGGTGTGTGTAGGGTAGGGGGAGAAACAGACACCGGGGCACAAGCCCTGACTTTGCTGGACAGAGGCTGGGGGGTGGGACCAGAGACAGGACCCTATATGGGGGTGGCCATGGGGATCAGAGCAGGGGCAGTTGAGCGGGGCAGAGCCAAGATCCTGGGGGAGGGGGGGGCTCTGTGGGAAGAGTTGGGATCCTATACAAGAGGGGTGGAGGGGGGGCTTCTATCCATGGGTGCTGCTGGGGGATGGGGGCAGCTGATACCGGGGAGGGTCTGTCTTAGCAGGGAGTGGAGCTGGGTGTCCTGTATGGGGTCACCGGCCCCAGATACCAGCCTGTCTCTCTGTCTGTCCCCACCCTGGCAGCAGGGTGCTCTGGGGAGGGGCACTGGAGGGCTCTGCCGGTCGCTCTCTGGGGCCTGGGAAGAGCCAGTGTCCGCTGGAATTTATAGGATGCTGCGGGATCCTTGCTTTGGTGACCTGCTGGTGTGGAACTGGGGCACGCCGGGTCCCCCCGGGATGGTGGGGGCCGGGGATGGAGCCATGGGGTGGGGCATGCCGGGTCCCCCCTGGGATGCGGCGGTGGGGTGGGCGCACTGGGTCCCCCCCTGGGATGGTGGGGGCCAGGGATATGTTGGGAGAGAGTTGAGAGGCTGGGGAGGGGAGCAGTGGCTGCCCCGGGGGATTGTGGCCCCGAGGCATTCTGGGATGGCTGGCACGCGTGGAGTGGTGGGGTTGGACTGGCTGTCACCTAGCGTGACCTGGGACCAGGACAGACGGACATGGTGGGACCTGGGACCAGGAGAGACAGATGGACGCGGCGTGACTGGGGGAACAGGACAGATGGACACTCTCAGACGGTGGGATGAGCCGTGGCTGGATTTTCAGAAGTGGGGGCCAAGGTTGCTCACCTCCGGCTCGTTCGGGGCAGAGCCTCCTGCGCGTCCCCAGCAGATGCTCAGGGCCCTGTCCCCCAGAGATCCCCCCATGGGGCTGTGCAGGGACCCTGCCCCCCACCCCGGGGCAGTGCAGCTATGGGGCTGGTGCATGGGAGTAGCAGGTGTGGGGCGGGGAACTAATCGCTTTCCCAGGAGCCGCTGGACTGGCAGGTCCCTGCGTCTTGCCACAAATATGTCCCGTCCCAGCCAAGCCTGCACCAGAGCCATGGGGAGCGATGGGGAGGGGGCACGGCCGGGGGAGCCAGGGCAGCTGGGGGGGAGATGGGGTGGACACGGCCGGGGGGAGCCAGGGCAGCTGGGGGGGAGATGGGGTGGGCACGGTCTGGGGGAGCCAGGGCAGCTGGGGGAGAGATGGGGGGGCATGGCCGGGGGGAGCCAGGGCAGCTGGGGGGGAGATGGGGTGGGCACGGTCTGGGGGAGCCAGGGCAGCTGGGGGAGAGATGGGGGGGCATGGCCGGGGGGAGCCAGGGCAGCTGGGGGGGAGATGGGGTGGGCACGGCCTGGGGGAGCCAGGGCAGCTGCGGGGGGAGCTGTGGGTTGTGCGGTCGCTGGCAGGATCAAGTGACCCCGTCCGGTCCCAAGCCTGCCACCCCCCCACGGCCCTCTGTGCTGGGAAGCTCGTGGTTCAATCAGAGGAAGTGACTCGTATAAAGGGTCCATTCTCTGCTGCCCAGGCCCCTCCCCCTGCCCCCACTTCCCCCCTCTGCCCCTCTCCACCTGCCCCACATTTCCCTTCCCCTCTGCCTCCTCCTTCTGTCTCCACTTCCCCTCTGCTCCCCTCTCCACCTGCCCCCCACTTCCCCTCCTCCTGACCCCCCACTGTGACCTCTCCTGTCTGGCCCCTCCCACTCCACCTGACCCCCCCACCCCTCTCTCCTGCTCCTCCTCCATGGGAATAAGCCCCCCCCGACCCTCACGCTGTGACCCCCCACTGGAGCCCTCTCCCTCCCCCCCCCCGCTCCTGGCCCTTCTCCCCTCACTTCTTTCTACAGCCAATATCCCCCGACCCCCCCTTCACCCCCCCTTCCTCTAGTGTCTCCTCCCTCAGACCCCCCATTCCAGCCCTGGCTCTGGGGAGTCTCCCCTCCCCCATTCTCGCCCCACCCCTCCCTGGGGAGTTGAGCTATGCAGCCCTAATGGCTTTTCCTCGCACCCGCCTGGCAGCCCGAAGAAAGGTGTCTCTGTGCGGCTGGCGCGGCCTGGCTGCCAGCGCTCCCGGCTGGGGCTGGGCCAGCACCGAGCTCAGCGTGCGGCCGGGGGGCCGGGGACCCCGGCTGGGGACGTGGCTCTGAGCGTGTGGGGGGGGGGCTTGGATCCTCTCTGCCAGGGGCTAACGTTCCCCTCCCCTGCCAGTTCACCAGTGCTGTGAGCTTCCCCGTGGCAGTGCCCCCAGCCAGGGACCCCGGTGCTGTGAGCCTCCCTCACAACACTGTCCCCAGCCGGGAAGTCTGGCGCTGCAGACTTCCCTGGAGCAGTGCCCCAGCTGGAGATCCCGTGGCAGTGCCCTGAGCCAAGGGCTCCGGTCTCTGTCTCACTGTCTGTGTCCTGCGGGGGATATTAATGGATGCCAGATGCCGAATGGAACAACAGGGCGGGGGGGGGGGGGGGGGGGGGGAGGGGGAGAAATGGGGCTCCCGCCCTCACAACAGGGCCATAAACATGGGGCTGATGAGAAACCCAGATGGGGGCTGGATGGAAAAATGGGAGAGGGGGACAGATGTGGAGAGACGCAGACAGACAGACGGGGCGGGAGGGTGGGGTCACTCACAGCACAGTACCCCCTGAGGTCCCTGCCCCCAGCCCTGCTCCATCACCCCCCAACTAGGGCAGCCCCTGTACTTGGGGGGTCAGTGCCCCCACCCGGCAGGCTCACCCACTGCCCACCCTTGACCCCAGTGAGCAGGCCTGGGCTCCGCCTTGTGGCCAGTGTCCCATGGGGGGGGATAATTCCCTCCAAGGGTCCTGACCCCAAGACCCCGGGGCGGTGATGGCGTTCCCTCACAAACCTGCCCTGGCTGGAGCGAGGGTCACCCGTCCATGTCCCCGTCCGTCTGTCCATCTGAGCGCCTCTGCCTCCACCCCGCCCCCATATGCAGGCTGGCCTTGCTGCCCCCCATCACCCCTCGCCCCTGGCTGGGAGGGGTCGGCCCCACCTGAGGTATGGGGTGCGGGCGGGAGGGTGGGCCAGGAGCCAGGCCCGGCTGGAGCTGATGGCTTCTGTTTCTGTCCAGCATGGAATATTGAGCTCAGCTGAGAGGGGGCGGGGGGCAGACTGGGAGCTGGGGGCGAATTGTGTAACGGGGTGCGCACGCGATTGTGACCCAGCTGCGTGCAATTGTGAAATGGGATCTGTAGGGCTGTGAAGTGTGGGGGGACTCTGAGATAGCGCGTTAGGGCTGTGAAGTGTGGGGGGGGGGGGTATGTGTGTAATTGTGATACCGGTGAGCCGCTGTGCTACGGGGTTTGTGTAGCTGGGGATTGTGAGCTCGTGGTGGGTGCGTCTGTGAGGCCGGGCATGTGATTGTGCCTGACATGGGGGGTGCCGTTGTGGGGTGGGGGGGCTTGCAACGGAGAAGGGGCCGGGGTGAAAGGGTGCGTGTGTGTGCGAGAGGCAGTGTGTGTGCTGAGGGCCGCGTGCAAGCCGGCTGGATGCCTGCTTAGGGTGCATTCTGCGTGTGCAATGGGGCATTGGGGGGGTGGCATTGCGGGGGGCGGGGGGGGGCTGCGTTTTGGGCAGCAAAGGCGCTGTGCCTGGGAGGGTGTGTGTGTGATTGTGAGATGGGGGGTGTGAGTGAATCGCTGCCCCCCTCGCTCTGTGTGTGTGTGTGTGTGTTTTCCCCTGGACCCTCCAGACCCCCTCCCTCGCCAGCTGGGAACAAAGACCCTGTTGATTGGGCCTGAAAAAGCCTGTCTCTGTGAGCGTCCCGGGAGGGAAGATTGGAATTTGGATAGAACTGGCCAGCGCACCTGAGGGGATTCCTACCCCCTCCTCAGCCCTGCCAGCCCCCCCCCGCTCCCCAGTCAGAGGCCCCCTGCCCTGAGCCCCCAGCCAGGATCTTATAGCCAGCCTCCAGTGCACCGGGGCAGGGGGATCCCATCTCCTGCACCCACGGCCAGTCCCCCTGAGCTGCCCAGACACCCACTTCCATGCAGCCAGGCCTGCCTGCTCTGGGGGCATTCCTCCACCTTGTTCCAGGACCCCCCCACAGCTCAGCCCCCAGGGCAGAAGGTCTCTCATGGGGAGGGGGATTTATAGGTTGGTGGGGCCTGAATGTGGAGAGGCCTCAGCGGGGAATGGGAGTCACGGCTGGAGGGGGGGACCCTGGTAGCTGCGGGGGTGAGTTTATGTGATCCCAGAACTGGGGAGCTCTGTGGGGCTGGGGAGGGGGCCCCTGTCGGGGAGGTGGGGGCTGTTTGCAGAGCTCTGACCCCTCCTCCCCCCGTGTCCCGCAGCAGAGCCGGTGGACGTGCTGAAGGCGCTGCACTTCCAGGCCCAGCCGGCCGGCGTACGGAAGACGACGGGGTTCTGCCCCGCCAGGCGGGCAGGGGCGGGGCCAGACGTGGCCTACAGGATATCACGGCAGGCGCAGATCAGCGCCCCCACCAGGCAGCTCTTCTCAGGTACCGGGCCGTGCGCCCGCCCCAACCGCATGGGATCGTCCACCCCCGCCCTGTCCTGCGGCACGTTCCCCCTCCCTGCGCCCTCCATCAGCTGGGCCCTGCCCACAGGCTCCCCCCGCCTCCGCGGCTGGTCCACGCCCCCTAGCTCACAGCATGGCCCCGCGCCCCCCGTGGAACATTCCCACGCCCCCTTGGGACGTTCCCGCACCTCCCGTGTCACTAGGGGAACATTCCTGTGCGCCCACCCCCACTTTCCTACAGCCCCATTGGGATGTTCCCACCCCCCCCCCCCAGTGTCCATCGTGGAACGTTCCTGTGCGCCCACCCCCACTTTCCTACAGCCCCATTGGGATGTTCCCACCCCCCCAGTGTCCATCGTGGAACGTTCCTGTGCGCCCACCCCCACTTTCCTACAGCCCCATTGGGATGTTCCCACCCCCCCAGTGTCCATCGTGGAACGTTCCTGTGCACCCACCCCCACTTTCCTACAGCCCCATTGGGATGTTCCCACCCCCCCCCAGTGTCCATCGTGGAACGTTCCTGTGACCCCCATGTCACTAGTGGAACATTCCCACGCCCCCTTGGGACGTTCCCGCACCTCCCGTGTCCCCCTTGGGATGTTCCCCCGCCCCTGGTCCTTAGTGGAACATCCCTACATCGCCCTTGGGCTGTCTCTGCACCCCCCAGCGTCCTGCCCCCCAAGCCCCCGCCGCCTGCCCCGCGGGGTCCCACAGCCCCTGCTGTCTCCCCAGGGAAGTTCCCGGAGGATTTCTCCATCATGGCCCTGGTGAGGCCCAAGGCCGGGACCCAGGGGTTCCTGCTCTCCATGTACGACCAGCACGGCACCCAGCAGCTGGGCGTGGAGCTGGGGCGCGCTCGCCCGTCTTCCTCTACCAGGACCAGAGCGGCCGGCCCCCCCCCGAGGACTCCCCGCTCTTCCGGGGCATCAACCTCGCTGACGGCAAGTGGGTACCCGCCGACCCCCAAACCCTGCACCCCTCCCCCCCCGAGGACTCCCCGCTCTTCCGGGGCATCAACCTCGCTGACGGCAAGTGGGTACCCGCCGACCCCCAAACCCTGCACCCCTCCCCCCCCCGAGGACTCCCCGCTCTTCCGGGGCATCAACCTCGCTGACGGCAAGTGGGTACCCGCCGACCCCCAAACCCTGCACCCCTCCCCCCCCCAAGGACTCCCCGCTCTTCCGGGGCATCAACCTCGCTGACGGCAAGTGGGTACCCGCCGACCCCTGACCCCCAAACCCTGCACCCTTCCCCCCCCCGAGGACTCCCCGCTCTTCCGGGGCATCAACCTCGCTGACGGCAAGTGGGTACCCGCCGACCCCCAAACCCTGCACCCCTCCCCCCCCCAAGGACTCCCCGCTCTTCCGGGGCATCAACCTCGCTGACGGCAAGTGGGTACCCGCCGACCCCCAAACCCTGCACCCCTCCCCCCCCGAGGACTCCCCGCTCTTCCGGGGCATCAACCTCGCTGACGGCAAGTGGGTACCCGCTGACCCCCAAACCCTGCACCCCCCCCCGAGGACTCCCCGCTCTTCTGGGGCATCAACCTCGCTGACGGCAAGTGGGTACCGCCGAGCCCTGACCCCCAAACCCTGCACCCCCCCCCGAGGACTCCCCGCTCTTCCGGGGCATCAACCTCGCTGACGGCAAGTGGGTACCCGCCGACCCCTGACCCCCAAACCCTGCACCCCCCCCCCCCCGAGGACTCCCCGCTCTTCCGGGGCATCAACCTCGCTGACGGCAAGTGGGTACCCGCCGACCTCCAAACCCTGCACCCTCCCCCCCCCGAGGACTCCCCGCTCTTCCGGGGCATCAACCTCGCTGACGGCAAGTGGGTACCCGCCGACCCCCAAACCCTGCACCCACTCCCCCCCCAAGGACTCCCCGCTCTTCCGGGGCATCAACCTCGCTGACGGCAAGTGGGTACCCGCCGACCCCTGACCCCCAAACCCTGCACCCTTCCCCCCCCGAGGACTCCCCGCTCTTCCGGGGCATCAACCTCGCTGACGGCAAGTGGGTACCCGCCGACCCCCAAACCCTGCACCCCTCCCCCCCCCAAGGACTCCCCGCTCTTCCGGGGCATCAACCTCGCTGACGGCAAGTGGGTACCCGCCGACCCCCAAACCCTGCACCCCTCCCCCCCCGAGGACTCCCCGCTCTTCCGGGGCATCAACCTCGCTGACGGCAAGTGGGTACCCGCTGACCCCCAAACCCTGCACCCCCCCCCGAGGACTCCCCGCTCTTCTGGGGCATCAACCTCGCTGACGGCAAGTGGGTACCGCCGAGCCCTGACCCCCAAACCCTGCACCCCCCCCCCGAGGACTCCCCGCTCTTCCGGGGCATCAACCTCGCTGACGGCAAGTGGGTACCCGCCGACCCCTGACCCCCAAACCCTGCACCCCCCCCCCCGAGGACTCCCCGCTCTTCCGGGGCATCAACCTCGCTGACGGCAAGTGGGTACCCGCCGACCCCCAAACCCTGCACCCCTCCCCCCCCGAGGACTCCCCGCTCTTCCGGGGCATCAACCTCGCTGACGGCAAGTGGGTACCCGCCGACCCCCAAACCCTGCACCCCTCCCCCCCCAAGGACTCCCCGCTCTTCCGGGGCATCAACCTCGCTGACGGCAAGTGGGTACCCGCCGACCCCTGACCCCCAAACCCTGCACCCTTCCCCCCCCGAGGACTCCCCGCTCTTCCGGGGCATCAACCTCGCTGACGGCAAGTGGGTACCCGCCGACCCCCAAACCCTGCACCCCTCCCCCCCCCAAGGACTCCCCGCTCTTCCGGGGCATCAACCTCGCTGACGGCAAGTGGGTACCCGCCGACCCCCAAACCCTGCACCCCTCCCCCCCCGAGGACTCCCCGCTCTTCCGGGGCATCAACCTCGCTGACGGCAAGTGGGTACCCGCCGAACCCCAAACCCTGCACCCCCCCCCGAGGACTCCCCGCTCTTCTGGGGCATCAACCTCGCTGACGGCAAGTGGGTACCCGCCGACTCCTGACCCCCAAACCCTGCACCCCCCCCCCGAGGACTCCCCGCTCTTCCGGGGCATCAACCTCGCTGACGGCAAGTGGGTACCGCCGAGCCCTGACCCCCAAACCCTGCACCCCCCCCCCGAGGACTCCCCGCTCTTCCGGGGCATCAACCTCGCTGACGGCAAGTGGGTACCCGCCGAGCCCTGACCCCCAAACCCTGCACCCCCCCCCCCCGAGGACTCCCCGCTCTTCCGGGGCATCAACCTCACTGACGGCAAGTGGGTACCCGCCGACCCCCAAACCCTGCACCCCTCCCCCCCCGAGGACTCCCCGCTCTTCCGGGTCATCAACCTCGCTGACGGCAAGTGGGTACCCGCCGACCCCCAAACCCTGCACCCCTCCCCCCCCCGAGGACTACCCGCTCTTCCGGGGCATCAACCTCGCTGACGGCAAGTGGGTACCCGCTGACCCCCAAACCCTGCACCCCCCCCCCCCGAGGACTCCCCGCTCTTCCGGGGCATCAACCTCGCTGACGGCAAGTGGGTACCCGCCGAGCCCTGACCCCCAAACCCTGCACCCCCCCCCGAGGACTACCCGCTCTTCCGGGGCATCAACCTCGCTGACGGCAAGTGGGTACCCGCCGACCCCTGACCCCAAACCCTGCACCCTTCCCCCCCCGAGGACTCCCCGCTCTTCCGGGGCATCAACCTCGCTGACGGCAAGTGGGTACCCGCCGACCCCCAAACCCTGCACCCCTCCCCCCCCCAAGGACTCCCCGCTCTTCCGGGGCATCAACCTCGCTGACGGCAAGTGGGTACCCGCCGACCCCCAAACCCTGCACCCCTCCCCCCCCGAGGACTCCCCGCTCTTCCGGGGCATCAACCTCGCTGACGGCAAGTGGGTACCCGCCGAACCCCAAACCCTGCACCCCCCCCCGAGGACTCCCCGCTCTTCTGGGGCATCAACCTCGCTGACGGCAAGTGGGTACCCGCCGACTCCTGACCCCCAAACCCTGCACCCCCCCCCCCGAGGACTCCCCGCTCTTCCGGGGCATCAACCTCGCTGACGGCAAGTGGGTACCGCCGAGCCCTGACCCCCAAACCCTGCACCCCCCCCCCGAGGACTCCCCGCTCTTCCGGGGCATCAACCTCGCTGACGGCAAGTGGGTACCCGCCGAGCCCTGACCCCCAAACCCTGCACCCCCCCCCCCCGAGGACTCCCCGCTCTTCCGGGGCATCAACCTCACTGACGGCAAGTGGGTACCCGCCGACCCCCAAACCCTGCACCCCTCCCCCCCCGAGGACTCCCCGCTCTTCCGGGGCATCAACCTCGCTGACGGCAAGTGGGTACCCGCCGACCCCCAAACCCTGCACCCCTCCCCCCCCGAGGACTACCCGCTCTTCCGGGGCATCAACCTCGCTGACGGCAAGTGGGTACCCGCTGACCCCCAAACCCTGCACCCCCCCCCGAGGACTCCCCGCTCTTCCGGGGCATCAACCTCGCTGACGGCAAGTGGGTACCCGCCGACCCCTGACCCCCAAACCCTGCACCCCTCCCCCCCGAGGACTCCCCGCTCTTCCGGGGCATCAACCTCGCTGACGGCAAGTGGGTACCCGCCGACCCCCAAACCCTGCACCCCTCCCCCCCCCGAGGACTCCCTGCTCTTCCGGGGCATCAACCTCGCTGACGGCAAGTGGGTACCCGCCGACCCCCAAACCCTGCACCCCTCCCCCCCCGAGGACTCCCCGCTCTTCCGGGGCATCAACCTCGCTGACGGCAAGTGGGTACCCGCCGACTCCTGACCCCCAAACCCTGCACCCGCCCCCGAGGACTCCCCGCTCTTCCGGGGCATCAACCTCGCTGACGGCAAGTGGGTACCCGCCGAGCCCTGACCCCCAAACCCTGCACCCCTCCCCCCCCGAGGACTCCCCGCTCTTCCGGGGCATCAACCTCACTGACGGCAAGTGGGTACCCGCCGAACCCCAAACCCTGCACCCCCCCCCCCGAGGACTCCCCGCTCTTCTGGGGCATCAACCTCGCTGACGGCAAGTGGGTACCCGCCGACTCCTGACCCCCAAACCCTGCACCCCCCCCCCCGAGGACTACCCGCTCTTCCGGGGCATCAACCTCGCTGACGGCAAGTGGGTACCCGCCGACTCCTGACCCCCAAACCCTGCACCCCCCCCCCCGAGGACTCCCCGCTCTTCCGGGGCATCAACCTCGCTGACGGCAAGTGGGTACCCGCCGAGCCCTGACCCCCAAACCCTGCACCCCCCCCCGAGGACTCCCCGCTCTTCCGGGGCCTCAACCTCGCTGACGGCAAGTGGGTACCCGCCGAGCCCTGACCCCCAAACCCTGCACCCCCCCCCCCGAGGACTCCCCGCTCTTCCGGGGCATCAACCTCGCTGACGGCAAGTGGGTACCCGCTGAGCCCTGACCCCCAAACCCTGCACCCCCCCCCCGAGGACTCCCCGCTCTTCCGGGGCATCAACCTCGCTGACGGCAAGTGGGTACCCGCCGAGCCCTGACCCCCCAAACCCTGCACCCCCCCCCCGAGGACTCCCCGCTCTTCCGGGGCATCAACCTCGCTGACGGCAAGTGGGTACCCGCCGAGCCCTGACCCCCAAACCCTGCACCCCCCCCCGAGGACTACCCGCTCTTCCGGGGCATCAACCTCGCTGACGGCAAGTGGGTACCCGCCGACCCCTGACCCCCAAACCCTGCACCCCTCCCCCCCCCGAGGACTCCCCGCTCTTCCGGGGCATCAACCTCGCTGATGGCAAGTGGGTACCCGCCGACTCCTGACCCCCAAACCCTGCACCCCCCTCCCCGAGGACTCCCCGCTCTTCCGGGGCATCAACCTCGCTGACGGCAAGTGGGTACCCGCCGACCCCCAAACCCTGCACCCCTCCCCCCCCGAGGACTCCCCGCTCTTCCGGGGCATCAACCTCGCTGACGGCAAGTGGGTACCCGCCGACCCCCAAACCCTGCACCCCTCCCCCCCCGAGGACTCCCCGCTCTTCCGGGGCATCAACCTCGCTGACGGCAAGTGGGTACCCGCCGACCCCCAAACCCTGCACCCCTCCCCCCCCCGAGGACTCCCCGCTCTTCCGGGGCATCAACCTCGCTGACGGCAAGTGGGTACCCGCCGACCCCCAAACCCTGCACCCCTCCCCCCCCGAGGACTCCCCGCTCTTCCGGGGCATCAACCTCGCTGACGGCAAGTGGGTACCCGCCGACTCCTGACCCCGAAACCCTGCACCCCCCCCCGAGGACTCCCCGCTCTTCCGGGGCATCAACCTCGCTGATGGCAAGTGGGTACCCGCCGACCCCTGACCCCCAAACCCTGCACCCCCCCCCGAGGACTCCCCGCTCTTCCGGGGCATCAACCTCGCTGACGGCAAGTGGGTACCCGCCGAGCCCTGACCCCCAAACCCTGCACCCCCCCCCCCGAGGACTCCCCGCTCTTCCGGGGCATCAACCTCGCTGACGGCAAGTGGGTACCCGCCGACCCCCAAACCCTGCACCCCCCCCCGAGGACTCCCCGCTCTTCCGGGGCATCAACCTCGCTGACGGCAAGTGGGTACCCGCCGAGCCCTGACCCCCAAACCCTGCACCCCCCCCCCGAGGACTACCCGCTCTTCCGGGGCATCAACCTCGCTGACGGCAAGTGGGTACCCGCCGAGCCCTGACCCCCAAACCCTGCACCCCCCCCCGAGGACTCCCCGCTCTTCCGGGGCATCAACCTCGCTGACGGCAAGTGGGTACCCGCCGACCCCTGACCCCCAAACCCTGCACCCCCCCCCGAGGACTACCCGCTCTTCCGGGGCATCAACCTCGCTGATGGCAAGTGGGTACCCGCCGACCCCTGACCCCCAAACCCTGCACACCCCCCCGAGGACTCCCCGCTCTTCCGGGGCATCAACCTCGCTGACGGCAAGTTGGTACCCGCCGAGCCCTGACCCCCAAACCCTGCACCCCCCCCCCGAGGACTACCCGCTCTTCCGGGGCATCAACCTCGCTGACGGCAAGTGGGTACCCGCCGACCCCTGACCCCCAAACCCTGCACCCCTCCCCCCCCCGAGGACTCCCCGCTCTTCCGGGGCATCAACCTCGCTGACGGCAAGTGGGTACCCGCCGAGCCCTGACCCCCAAACCCTGCACCCCCCCCCCGAGGACTCCCCGCTCTTCCGGGGCATCAACCTCGCTGACGGCAAGTGGGTACCCGCCGAGCCCTGACCCCCAAACCCTGCACCCCCCCCCCGAGGACTCCCCGCTCTTCCGGGGCATCAACCTCGCTGACGGCAAGTGGGTACCCGCTGACCCCCAAACCCTGCACCCCCCCCCCCGAGGACTCCACACTCTTCCCGGGTATCAACCTCAGTGCCGGCAAGTGGGTACCTGCCGACCCCTGACCCCCAAACCGTTGCACCCCCCACCCCACCCCCGAGGACTCCCCGCTCTTCCCGGGTATCAACCTCAGTGCCGGCAAGTGGGTACCTGCCGACCCCTGACCCCCAACACTGCAGCTCATGGGTACCCTCTGCCCCCTACACCGACCTGACTCCAACCCCGGAGGACTCCCCTTTTCATCCCTCACGTCCTCCTGTCCTGTCTCCCCCCGTGTCTGTCTGTCCTGCCCCCTCCCATCGGCGTGTCTGTGCCCCAGGTGGCACCGGCTGGCACTAAGTGTGCACAGACAGTCCGTGACCCTGATCCTGGACTGTAAGAAGAAGGTGACGCGGACGCTGCCCCGGGGCCCCCGCCCGGTGATCGACACCCGTGGCATCACTGTCTTTGGCACCCGCATCCTCGACGAAGAGGTCTTCCAGGTACCGGCCCAGACTTTCCTGCATCCCCCGGCCCATGGGGACCCTGCCTGACCCCCATGTCTCCCCTAAGACTGGCTGGGTGTGAGGAATGGGGGGCAGTGCCTGGGGGTGGTTTGGGGGGAAATTGGGGGTTATTTCTGGGTGGGGTCACAATAGGGAAGCAGGATGGTATCAGGGTAACTCCTCTCCTTCCACCCTCCATCCCCAACCTCCTACCCTTGCTCCCTATACACACCCCTCCATCTATCCCCCAATCCATCCCTCCATCCATTGCCACATGCATCCATCCATCCTTCTATGCCCCTAATCCATCCACGATCCATCCTTTCATCCCAACCCTCCCTCCCTCCATCCCCACGCACACCTGTGCATCCACCCAATCCTCCATCCATCCCTGCACACACCTCTCCACCCACCCATCCCTCTGTCCCCCCAATCCATCCCTCCATACCCACCTCCCTCCCTCCTTCCATCCCCACGCACCTGTCCTTCCACCCAATCATCCATCCATCCATCCATCCCTGCACACACCCCTCCACCCACCCTCCGTCCCCACATCCAGCCCCACACACCTGTCCATCCACCCAATCCTCCAACCATCCATCCATCCATCCCTGCACACAGCCTTCCACCCACCCATCCCTCTGTCCCCCCAATCTATCCCTCCATCCCCACCCTCCCTCCCTCCATTCCCACACACCTGTCCATCCACCCAGTCATCCATCCACCCTACCCTCCATCCATCCATGATCCATCCCTTCATCCCCTCCCTCCAGCCCCCCATCCCTCTATCCCCTGCAGTCCATCCATGATCCATCCCCTCCCAGCCCTCCATCCAACCCCATCCCTCCGTCCCTGGCCCCTTTCCCCATTCGTGGCAGGTGGGGACTCCAGGCCCAGCAGTGCCCATCCCATCACCCCATCTTTCTCTGCAGGGTGACATCCAGCAGCTGCTCATCGCCCCGAACCCCCAGGCGGCCTACGACTACTGCGAGCACTACAGCCCCGACTGCCCTGCCCTGCCCCACCTGCCCCAGGCACAGGAGGCTCTGCAGAGACCTGCCAGGCCCCAGGTGAGGGACATGGGGCAGACCGAGCAGGTCAGGCCTTTGGGTCTGATCTCGGGGAGGATACGGGCTGGGTGGGCCTGGGGAGCTGATTTTCGGGGGGATACACTGATCTCGTGGGGGATATGGGGCTGGATGGGCCCGTGGAGCTGATCGGGCTTGTGGGGCTGATCTGGCGGGGGGTTACGGGGCTGGTCGGGCCTGTGGGGCTCATCTCGGGGGGATATGGGGCTGCTGGTCCTTCACTGACGTTTTCTGGTTCAAAGGGAAAAAGCCTGAAACCCCCCGAGGAGACACTGCCGGGTTCATCTCAGGGTCCCCCACCCCAATCTGCCCCTCAGACCCCACCCATCCACTGGGACCCCGCACTGGCCCCCTGGGGAAACATTGCCAGCTTCATCTCAGGGTCCCAGACCTCCCACCTGCCCCTCATAACTCTCCCCCATATGGGGCCACCCGCCCCCGTGTTCCCAGCGTGCCCTGCTCCTTCTCGGGGCCACCTGCCCCCCGTGTTCCCAGCGTGCCCTGCTCCTTCTCGGGGCCCCCCACCCCCCGTGTTCCCAGCGTACCCTGCTCCTTCTCGGGGCCCCCCGTGTTCCCAGTGTGCCCTGCTCCTTCTCGGGGCAGGCTGCTCTGGCTTGCGGTGGGGTGGGGGGTAAACCCCAGAACTGGAGGTTTAAAGGCCGTTCTCCCCCCCTCATCCCTGCCCTGAGTGGGGGAGCTGAGAGTCAGGCCTAGGGAGGGGGAGGGGACCAGGGGTGGGGAAGCCGGGGGGGGGGAAGAACTGGGGTGGGGGGGACCAGACAGACCCCCACACCCTGGTCCAGCCCCTGACCCTCCCCGCGCTGTGGGTTTCTGTTATGATTATTTTGTTCTCCTCCTTTCCCCCCTTCCACCGTCCCTCCCTCCCCCCTGTCGCCTAGTACTTTGAGGAGGAGGTGGAGTACTATGAGTACCCCGACTCTTACGGGAATAAAGAGGATGGGAACGCGTCCCTCCCCACTCCTTCGGGGGGCACAGTGGAGCAGGTAACCGGGGGGGGGCAGGCTCTGCTCCGCCCACAACGTCCGTCTGTCTGTCCCAGCTCCCGTTGTGTCTGAGTCTCATCCTCTCATGGCAGTGTCATCCATCCATCCGTCCGTCCGTCCGTCCATCCATCACTGCTTCATTGCACCCCCTGAGCAGGAGCGCGGGAGGCACGGGTTGGGGGGCAGGGAATGGGGATACTAGTGGGGGGCAAGCCATGCCCTCCACACATTGTAACCTGCTGATGGGGCCTCTGGGGGTGGGGCAGAGGGGAGGGAATCCCGGTGTGTGCTCCATACACATGGGGGTCCCAAGGACAATGGGGGCTCTGGGGTGACCCCTAGAGATTCGGGGTGCTCTGTATGTATCCAGGTCCCCAGAGGCAGAGGGGGTTCTGGGGCGATCCCTGGAGATTTGGGGTGCTCTATATGTATCCAGGTCCCCAGGGGAGAGGGGGCTCTGGGTGACCCCTGGAGATTTGGGGTGCTCTGTATGTATCCAGGTCCCCAGAGGCAGAGGGGGTTCTGGGGCGACCCCTGGAGATTTGGGGTGCTCTATATGTATCCAGGTCCCCAGGGGAGAGGGGGCTCTGGGGTGACCCCTAGAGATTCAGGGTGCTCTGTATGTATCCAGGTCCCCAGAGGCAGAGGGGGTTCTGGGGCAACCCCTGGAGATTTGGGGTGCTCTGTATGTATCTGGATCCCAGGGGCAGAGGGGCTTTGGGGCAACCCTGAGGGATGTGGGGTGCTTCGTACACCGGGGGGGTCCCTGCAGCAGCAGCCCCTGCGCCCCTGCTCCTCGTGAACTCATGCCCTGTGTGTTGTGTTTTCTTTCTGTGCCCGGCTCCTGGTCTGTGTGTGTGTCGCTGCCATCTTCATCCTCACCCTCATCACCTCCATCCTCCTCCTCCTCCTCCTCCTCCTCCTCACGTTGCGGCACCAGAAACCCGCCGGGCCGGGCCGCAAGGCGCCCGCCAAGCCGGCAGCCAAGCAGCAGAAACGGCAGCAGCTGATGAGCACGGCCCCAGCCTACGGCAAAGCCCCCGGCGGCGGGAAATCCCCCGGCAACGGCAAAGCCCCCGGCAAAGCCCCCGGCAACGGCAAATCCCCCGGCAAGTCCCCCGGCAACGCCAAGTCCCCCGGCAACGCCAAGATGGCAGCTGGGGGGAAACACCCGGCCGTGAAAAATGCCCTGGGCAAGGCCCAGACGGGGGGGAAGGCCTACGCTGGTACCGGCGCGCCCAGGAAACACGGCAACAGCTACCGGCAGGTAGAGCAAGAGCGAGGCATCCAGATCGGTGCTGGGCACCGCCCCGAGGGGGCAGCACGATCTGAGATCCGTGCAGGGGAGCATGCTCCCCCCACCCCATCCCCGCCCCCCCAGTCTGTGCGTCTCGCTCGTGTCTGTCCGTCGGTGGCGGGGCCATTCGGGAAGCACCTCGGCAACATAAATAAACCAGCAGACAGGGAATGTGGGGAAGGCCCTGTGTCCCATTCCCTGCCCCCCGAGCCAGCCAGTCCCCCCCATGGGGCCGTATCTCAGAGGGGACAGGCCCCGTGTCCCATTCCCTGCCCCTCTGAGCCAGCCAGTCCCCCCCATGGGGCCGTATCTCAGAGGGGACAGGCCCCGTGTCCCATTCCCTGCCCCCCGGAGCCAGCCAGTCCCCCCCATGGGGCCGTATCTCAGAGAAACAGGCCCCGTGTCCCATTCCCTGCCCCCCTGAGCCAGCCAGTTCCCCCCATGGGGCCAAATCTCAGCCAGCGCCCCTTAGAGGGGACAGGCCCTGTGTCCCATTCCCTGCCCCCCTGAGCCAGCCAGTCCCCCTCATGGGGCCGTATCTCAGAGAGCCAGGCCCCATGTCCCATTCCCTGCCCCCCTGAGCCAGCCAGTCCCCCCCATGGGGCCGTATCTCAGAGGGCCAGGCCCTGTGTCCCATTCCCTGCCCCCCTGAGACAGCCAGTCCCCCTCATGGGGCCGAATCTCAGAGGGCCAGGCCCTGTGTCCCATTCCCTGCCCCCCCGTAGCCAGCCAGTGCCCCCCATAGGGACAAATCTCAGCCAGCGCCCCTTAGAGGGGACAGGCCCCGTGTCCCATTCCCTGCCCCCTGAGCCAGCCAGTCCGTGCCCTGGGGCCGGATTGGAGCCGGTGCCCCCTAGAGGGGAAAGGTCCCGTGTCCCACTTCCCTCACATTTTCTCTCTGTGTTTATTTATCTTGCACCTTCTTTCCCGTGAATGGACACCCCGAGTCCTCCTTGAGTGACAAGGGGTAGTCGCTCCCTGGCAGGGGGTGCTGCAGGGTGGTGCGATTCCATCAGCGATCGGTTTGTCTCCGTGTGTCTGGGAAAACGATCCGGGATGAATCCAGTTCTGCTGCCCCTGCCCCTTCCCCAGGAGGTAGAACAAGAATAACCTACTAATACTTCTGTCCTCTTTCTCTCTCTCCTCTAATCCATCTATCCCTGTGCATATCTGTCAATCTATCCTCATGTATCGCCGTCCATCTCCATGCACTTCCATTTGTCCATTGCATCCATCCATCCCTGTTCATATCTGCCTGTCTGTCCATCTGTCTGTCCATCCCTATGCATGTTTATCTATCCATTGCATCCATCTGTCCTCATGCATATCCATCCATCCATGGCCTGCATCCATCTGTCCATCTGTCCTCATGCATATCCATCCTTCCATCCATCCATTGCATCCACTCATCCCTGTGCATATCTGCCTGTCTGTCCATCTGTCTATCCATCCCTATGCATGTTTATCTATCCATTGCATCCATCTGTCCTCATGTATATCCATCTATCCATGGCCTGCATCCATCTGTCCATCTGTCCTCATGCATATCCATCCATCCATCGCATCCATCCATCCATCTTTCTCCCTCGGCCCCCATGACTGCTGTTCCAACCCTGTTGCCCCCGGGTCCTGGTGACTGCCAACCCCACCCCCCAGGATGTGGGGCTGTCCCCTACAGAGGAGCCCTGGGGGGCTGGCAAGTACCTGGATTATATCCTACCCCTTGACCAGGACCCTGATGGTGCCTACTGGGAGGAGACAATGGGGCTGGAGGTGACTCCCCCGTCCCCCTCGGAGCCCTGGGCTGAGGTAACCGCCCTGGGGTTGGACTGGGGGGTGGCTAAGGGTCTGGATGGGAAGGGGAACGGGGCTGAGCTGGCTCCAGGGTTAGGTCTAGCTCCCCCCTAGTTCTCCACAGCCCCACTATCTGTCTCAGTGGGGTGGGGCCTTAAAGCCTCCCCACGCTATTCAGGGCTGGTCCCCCTGAGAGCTGCCTCTGTGCTGATCCCATGATGGAAGAGATGGAGACCCTGCTCCAGGGGGAAGAGAGAGGGGTCTGTGGGGAAAGGACTGAGGATTGAGGACTGGGGGATCAGGACTCCTGGGTTCTATCTCCAGCTCTGGGTGGAGAATGGGGTCTAATGGGTTAGAGCCGGGAGAGAGGGGGCTGGGAGTCAAGGAGTTCTGGGGGATCCAGTTTCGGCACATCTCCTTGGTCCTGTCTCCCAGTAGGCACCGTGCTGTGCATTAACGTGTTGCTGGGTTTCTTTTCGTTCTCCCCTTCCCTGCTCCGCTTCTCCCCCATCCCGTGGGGCAGGAGGCTCCCAGCCCGGCCCCTGCCGCTCCGGGTGAGGACGAGGTGCTCGTGGAGGAGTACGTGACGGGGCAGGAGTACGAGTACGTCTATAAGGACTTTCCTGAGGGAGCTGAGCCATCGGAGCTGGGGCCCGTGCTCTCTGCAGAGACCCCCCAGAATGGAGGCGTAAGTGGGGCACGGGGACGTCTCCTCGGGCCCTTCCTCCTGCTGGCCTCTCGTGGATGGTCTTTCGGTGGCGTCCGTCATGTTTGTGGTCCTGTGTTGGTGTCTCATGGTGTCAGTTACTGTTTGTTGAGATGTCACCTCCCATTCATGGCTCTGTGTTGTTGTCGTCATGGTGTCACTTCTTGTTTGTTGAGATGTCATGTCCTGTTCATGGCTCTGTGTTGTCATCGTCATGGTGTCACTTCCTGTTTGTGGCCATTTGTTGGTGTGTCATGGCGGCACTTCCTGTTTGCCGTGGTGTCGCTTTCTGATGTGTTAATTCCTGTTTGTCGATGTGTCACTTCCTGCTTTTCATGGTGTCACTTCCTGCTTTTCATGGTGTCACTACTGTTTGAATTGTTGTCACTTCCTGTGTGGTGTCATTTTGTTCGTGGCATCCCTGCCTCCTTGTCAGCATTTACTGTTGTGTCACAGTCATTTTCTGTTTGTCGTGACATCACTTCCTCCGTGTTGGCTTGGCATCATGCGGGTCATGGTTGTCCAGTATAGTGGTCGCTTCCTGTCTTTGGCAGTCCTTCCCTGCACCTCACTGACCATTG
Organism: Lepidochelys kempii; assembly: GCF_965140285.1. NCBI lineage: Eukaryota > Metazoa > Chordata > Testudines > Cheloniidae > Lepidochelys > Lepidochelys kempii. The sequence continues at coordinate 51,033,139 of NC_136393.1, read as the reverse complement.
TGTCACTTTCCCTCCGCCATTCCATTTCCTGTGATGCGCTTCCTCTCTTGTGAGGTCACTTCTTGCTCGGAGTGACATCAGCACCCTCTCCCCCACCTCGTATGTTCAGAGATGGGCCTGTCATGCCCCAATGGCATCGCACCTGATGTTATAACCATGACATCCTCTGCCTTGGCAATGCCCCAACCCGCCAGGACATCCCCACTCTGTGATGTCATCTTACGCCCTGTGATGTCATCCCCACATACGGCCATCTCTGTTATTCACCCACCTCCCCGAGTATTGGCCGCGCTGGTGTCAATTACCGATTTGGGGGGTAACCTCCAAAACGGATGCGGTAATTCCCCTCCCCGCACGCTGCCATCTCAATGGGGCTGGCGATTTAGGGCTGGGGCATCTCCAGATGTGGACCTTTAAATCTCTCCTCCCCCTGACCGCCTCCCCTGGGGTGTGTTTCACCTGGTGATGTGACCTGTCCTCAGTTTCCCTTCAGAGCTGCTGTGGGTTGCGATGCATTGATTAGCTCAGAGCTAACAGAGCACCCTAACTCAACGGGCCCAGAGGCTCCAAGGGAGCTGATAGGGGCGAGGGTGGGTTCCAATGAGAAACGGCAGCCTTGTCTCCCTAGGCTGCAGGCGGATAACTGAAGGGTTGGGACACGATCCTGAGGCCTTACACAGAGCCTGCCCCAGGTTTACTTCAGCTTTACTCAGACTTTACTCCACATTTACACAGACCCTGATCTGCATTTCCTTCACCTTTACTCCATTTTTCCTCAGACCATGGGGGACAGGGAGCCTCAGATAACAGAGCCTCGGGGTGGTGCGGCTGAGTGGTGCTCGATGAGCCCTGCCGCCCGATGGGGGAGCTGGGATTTGCAGGGCTGGGAGGGTGCCAGAGTGGGCCTCGGGTGTGTTATATTGACCGGGCCACTCTTTGCGGTTATATGTGTGTTACCCCCAGGCTGTGCGCGGAGTCAGAGGCTACAAAGGAGAGAAGGGAGAGCCGGCCGTCATGGAACCGGTAGGTCTCTGCGTCGACGGGTTAGGGGGAGATCAGTTGATCCCACCAGCCCCTCCATTGTCCATGCCTGGACGTTGCCCATTTCTGCATAGTCCGGGCCCTGGGGTGCCCCACCCCCATGCAGCCCCCAATGCACCCTGTGGCAGGAGCAGGATATCCTGCTCTGCATGGGACAGAGCCCCCCCCCAACTCCTCCTGTCCTGTCTCAGCCCCTGCCGTATTCAGGGATCAGCACGCCCTGAATGCCCCGTCACAGGTCATCTGGGCCTGGAGCCCCCCCGGGGTTGTGTGTCTGTGCGATGGACGTAGTGATCTATCGTGTGATGATAGGCACAGACGAGTGTATGTGTGCAGGGGGGCAGGGTGCGCACGGCAGGATGGGACATGTGTGCGTGACCCCGCACACCTGTGTGAACAAGCATATATGTATTGTCACACTTCCAGGGGGAAGAATCATGTGTGTGCACATATGTTGCATGTGCCCCTGAGTGTGTGCATGAGTTTGCACAGGCCTCTGCCTGCAGATTCACCTTTGTACCTGTCTGTCGGTGCTTGCACAATTGTGTATGCGTGTGCAAATGTGTATTTGTGAGTGCCTGTGAGTGCACATCTAGTTTGCGTGTAGGTGTTAGTTCCCATGTGTGTGCATCTGTTACGCACCACGGCGTGTGTGTCTGTGTGTATTTGCACACTCTGGTGCATGCATGCCACTGTATTTGCATGTTTGTGTTAGTAGATGTCTATGTGCGTGGGAGGGTGCCCAGTCGTGTGTGCACAGCCAGTGGCCGTCTCTCCTGATGGGGGGAGTGGGCGAGGGGTGTGGATGAGCCGGGAGACCTTCCCCCTTTTCAAACTCACCTGGGCAGTCCCCAGTCTCTCTAGGATGCCTCCTGGCCAGGGGCTGTGTCTGTCCAAGGCCTCCTCAGGTGGGGGCTTTATCGCTCCCCACCCCGGGCCCACTCTGCCCTTGCCCCACCTGGGCCTGTTGGTGGCGTAACCCTGCTCTCTGCCTCTTGTTCTGCAGGGAATGCTGGTGGAGGGCCCCCCCGGCCCTGAGGGACCTGCGGTAAGAGCCTGTCTGTTTGTCCGTCCGGGGAGTTCTGGGGGATGCTCTGGGGCCGGGGGCAGATCCACCTGCTGGTGCATTAACCTCACTGTGTGTCTCTCATGTGTTTCCTCAGGGCATATCAGGGCCGCCGGGCACACAGGGCCCTCCGGGCCCCCCAGGAGATCCTGGTGAGAGGGTGAGTGCGAGCTGGAACCTGGCCCCACGGCAGGGGTTGGGGGTCCAGCACCAGCTCTTGGGGAGACCGCGGCCCCCCTTCCAAGGGAGGAGTGAACGTGAGTTTGCATGGTGAGGTGCGAATGTTTGCTGGGGTGGGATGTCATTGTGCCCCCTTGGCTGGGGAAGGCGCCGGGCGTGTGAGTACCTGGGAGTGTGCAAGCATTAGCGTGTGGGATTGTGCATGCGTGTGCATACACAGCGCCGATGGCCTGGGGTGTTTGGAGGTAGGCCAGAGATCCCGGCAAGGCCAGTGTGTGTCAGGGTGTTGGGAGAATATGAGGCTGGCACTGTGTGTGGGGAAGATGGGTGCAGCGCTGGAGGGGCTGTGGTTGCTGAGACGTGCAGGGGCAGCAGCAGCACTGTCTGAGGGGAAGATCGCAGGCCCCGTCCCCGTGCAATAACCTCCCGCTCTGCGTCTCCCTCCAACAGGGTCCTCCTGGCCGTTCAGGTCTCCCTGGCTCGGATGGGATGCCTGGACCCCCTGGCACGTCCCTCATGCTCCCGGTGAGTGAGGAGGTGTTTGATGGGTTAATGATGGGGCTGCTGCAGTCTGGAATGGAATGGGCTAACACAGGCTGACTAGGGTCTAGAACAGCAGGGGAAGGTGCTGATAGGGTGACCTAGACCTGGGGTGGCTCTGTGGGCTCTAGAATAAAACTAGACGAAATACTTGTGGGAGCTGGAACAAGGAAGTATATGGAAGGTGGGGGCTCTGAGGTCTAGAATAAGATCAGGAGAACTAATTTGTGTGATCTAGAACCAGAAAGGATAATGTGGGTTTGTGGGTCTTGAATAAATCAAGGAAGACTCTCACTGTGTTACCTAGAACTAGGGACAATATGATGTGTCTGTGGAAATCTAGGGCAGGCATGGGGCTCAGATAGCAGTATCCAGAACTGGTAGATGATAAAATGGGTCTATGGGGCTCAAGAACTCAGATACCTAATACTGTAGCCTATACAGTGGGCTTGCGGGGTCTAGAGTAAAACAAGAGGAACTCTGATAGCATGGCCTAGAACCAGAGAGGATAGATGGACCTGTAGGAATCTAAAAGGGATGAGAGAACAGAGATGGTAGAACTGGGGAGGATACAGTGGGTCAGCTGAAGTCTAAACCAAAAAGGGGAACTCTAGTACTGTGATCTAGAACTGAAGATTTTAGAGTGGATCTGTGAGCATCTAAGATATGGGAAAGAGGAGGCTGATTCTCTTAGCTAGTCCTGGTTAGTATGTAGTGGGGCTATTTGAATGTAGAACCCAGAGAGTAACTCCTAAAACAGAGGCATCTTAGAGTATAAATCTCTAACAGACAAGATGGATTCTACAAATATTACCTAAAACCAGAAAAGATGTCTAGGTCTAGATTAGAAGAAAAACCTGTGATCTAGAACTGGAGATTGCACAGTGGATGGGCCTGTGTGGAATCTAGAACAGGACAGGGAGACTCTGGTGCTGTTCTCTGGAAATGTAGATAATATAATAGGGATATGGGAATTTAGGATAGAAGGGAGAGCTCTCGTAGCGTGATCTAGAACTGGAGAGCACAGTGAGTTAAGAACAGAAAGGCTAGTGTTAATAGCATTATCTAGAACCAAAGATGATGCAGGGAGTCTAGAATAGAAGGGTGAACCCTGATAGCATTACCTGAAACTAGCAAGCCTACACGGTGCGCTTATCTGTGTATGGAACAGAAATGGGCACTCTGGTAGTATTACCTAGAATCGTAGAGCATGCAGTGGATATGTGTGAGTCTAGACGAGAAGGGAGAGTACCAGGAATGCAGCCTGGAATTGGATAGGTTGCAGCAAATCTCTGGGAAAATACAACAGGCCAGGGGAGCTCTGGCAATGTGATCTGCTTCCCCCCCTCCCTCGCCCCCCGGCATCGTGACATGTGAAGGACAGAGCAGGCCTTGGGCTCTGGAGCTCAAGGGAGGGCTCCGGGTATGTCTCCCAGGAGCCCAGTTCTGGGAGGGCAGTGTGAGTTCAGGGATGGCGGCAGTGTGATTTTCACACCTGAAGGTTTGTCTTTCCTCCCCCAGTTTCGGTTTGGGAGCAGCGGTGGAGACAAGGGGCCCGCGGTGTCCGCACAAGAGGCACAAGCGCAGGCCATTTTACAGCAAGCCCGGGTAAGTCTAAAGTGGAGACAGGGCAGGGAGAGTTGGGCCGGGTCAGGGTAGGAAAAGATCCTGCCTTATCTCCTACCCTGGAGCCCTGATAAATTTGGTAATCGAGAACCCAGATACCAAATGGGTATCTGGGTTCTTGATTACCCAGAACCTCAGTGGGTTCTCGATCCCAGAACCTTAGTGGGATCACAATTTATTATCTTTCTAGAACCATGTTAAGGATCACTCTTTTATTGCTCTTTAAGATTCCATACCACATAGTGGTCAGTGCCCTTCCAGAGCTTCCCCAAGGTCACAATTTACTGCCACTCTAGAACTGCAGGATAATGGTTTGTCACCTTTCTAGAATCTCAGCAGATCCCTGTTCGTTGCCCTTCTAGATTCATTTATAACGTTATGGTTAAGTAGCTCTTCAACAACATCCCTGCCCTTCTAGAACCCAGACGAGATTACAATCAACTGCTCTCCTGGAACCATGGGGGTTACAGTCTGTGCCCACCTAGAACCCTTGCAAGTGTAACAAAACATTTTACTGCATTTCTAGAACCCCAAGACTATCATGGATCATTGCCTTAAGACTGTGATTTGATTGATCTTCCCTTCAAACCTTATTAACCCTCCTGAGTGCTGATCAAATCACAATTTCTCCTTTTCTAGAACTCCAATGAGGCCCCACCTTGTCACCCCTCTAGAACCCCCATCAAACATGCTAGGACCATGCTTGTCCCCTTCTAGAACCCTGCTGACATCACAATGTGCTTTTTCCTAAAACCCCAGTAAGTCTGTAGCTTCTCTTCTAGAACATGAGTGTCACTGTTTTCCCTCCAGTCTATAGATGCTGATAAATTCATGTTTTATTCCCCTCTTAGATCCCCAACTGGGACCCTGTTCTTACCCCCCAAGTCCCAATAATTCTCTGGATCCCCATGTTTCCGGCTCAGCCCTGTTCTAGTCCCACCCCTTATTCCCTGCTTTGTTCTGTGTTTGGCGGGGATCCTGGCTTGCTGCAGTCTAATTCTCCTTCTCCTCTCTCCCCCCTAGATGGCCCTGCGTGGCCCCCCGGGACCCATGGGATACACTGGCCGGCCTGGGCCCCTGGTAGGTACCTGCTCTGGGCCGGGGTTGGGAGGAGGCATCGCTTGATGGCTGGTGCTCTGGGGATGTGGGGGCGGGTGTCAGGGCTTAGGGGGAACGTGTTGGCTTGTCCCTGGGGTTTGGGACACAGAGTGCTGGAGTCACTAGGGCTTCATGTCCTTGTGTTCCCCGTGCTCTGGGCATGTGGGGCTGTGGTCACTGGAGTTTCACATCCCCGGGTTCTGTGGGTCCCAGCGCCCCGGGATGTGGGGCAGGGAGTGGGGCTGGTGTCACTGGAATTTCACGTCCCCGGGTTCTGTGGGTCCCAGCGCCCTGGGGAGATTGTGGGGAGGGTTGTGGCCCTGAGCCCACGTGCTGCCCCCAGGTAACCCCCTCTGCTCTGCTGTCTCATTCCAGGGGCAGCCAGGGGGCCCCGGGCTGAAGGGGGAAGCCGGAGACTTCGGACCCCAGGTAACAGGCTTGGCCTTGGCAGGAGATCGGGGGGTTGGAGCCCAGCACGACCCCGACTCTGACCCCTGGCTCCTGCCCTGACCTCTTGCTCCGACCCATGGACATGACCCCTGTCACTGACCTCTGACCTCAGCCACTGACCTCTGACCCCTTCACTCTGACCCCAGTCCCTGACCTCTGACCCCAGTCCCTGACCCCTTCACCATGACCCCTGACCCCTTCACCATGACCTCTCTCCCCAGCCCATGACCCTGGTCTCTGACCCTTACTCCCAATCATTGGCCCCTGACCAGCGTGAATGACCCGTGACCCCAACCTCTGTTCTGTGACCCTAACTCACGATCAGTGGCCCCTGACCTTGACGTCTAACCCCTAACGCTAGCAAGCGACCTCTGACCCCTGGTTCCGATGCTGGATTTCTTCTGGGCTGTTTGGATCCCAGGCTCCTGTGACTTATAACCCTGACCCAGAGCCGGGGTCGCTGCCACCCGCCCCTCTGTTTACCCTTTGTTACCACTCTCTGTCACCCCACCCCTCATTAACCCCTCAGACACTGGGGAAGAACCCCCCTGTCTGACCCCAGGAGCCCCGTCCCACCCTGGAGCCTAACCCTGATCTGAGCCCCCAGACCCCCGCATTAGCCCCTCGGCCCTGGAGAGCTCCCACCCCCGTATCTCCCTCTTCTCCTCCCTGCCCAAGCGGCTTGTGCGGGAAGCTCTGCTCACCCTTTCCCTCCCTTTTTCTCTGTAGGGACCCCGCGGGCCGCAGGGCCTGTCTGGCCCCCCGGGGAAGCCTGGAAGGAGGGTAAGTGTGTGGATCCTGGTGGGGATACCCCAGGGTGGGGGCAGGTCTGTGCCCGGCGAGCCGCCTCTCATCCCGTCTCTGTCTCTCTCTGGCAGGGTCGTGCTGGAGCTGACGGCGCTCGGGGGATGCCCGGGGAGCCTGGTGTTAAGGTAACAGGGTCATGGCTTCCGTGGACAAGGCACTGGGTGTGAGCCTGCCCGGGGGACCAATCAGGGCCTGGCCTCCTTGGGCTGGTGATCCACTAGGTCCCAGCACTGTAGATCCACAGATGATCCAGTAGGTCACTGCTCTGGTGACCCACTGGGCTGTAGCAGTGTTGATCCAGTAGGTTGCGTTGCTGGTAATCCACTAGGTCACCACCCCTGGAAATCCACCAATAGTCCATGAGGTGAAGGCACTGAAGATCACTAGATCACCTGAGCTATTTATCCATGAATCCAGTGGTAATCCACTCTTCCAGCAACTCACTCATTCAGCATGATGATCCATTAGCGATCTAGTCATTTGCTGTGTGAGTGATCCACTCAGAGCATGCACGAATCTCCTGGTGATGCACTGTCCTGGTAACCCACCCATGCAGCGTGGTGATCCTCGTGCACCAGTGATCCACTCTAGCACGTTGGAGACCCACTAACTCAACCAGCGACCCTCCCATTCTGTGTGGGAACATCACTGCTTCAGAACAAGGATCCCGGGGGCCTGTGCGTGACAGGCCCACCCTTGTTCCCAGTGGGGAATTGCAGCCCACCTCCCGGGGATGGGGTGACCTGGGAGGGGGTCCTACGGGGGTGTCTCCCCAGCTGGGGTGTGCTGGCTCAGGGAGCTGTTCTGTGCTTCTCTCCGCAGGGCGACCGAGGCTTTGACGGGTTGCCGGGGCTGCCGGGGGACAAGGGGTACAGGGTGAGTCATGTTGGCCGGGGGCCTCGTGGTGCGGGGAGCAGGGGGGGCCCGGTCCTGGTACACTGTTGGGATCTCCCTGAGAGATGGGGCCGCCCCGCGGTCAGTTCTGGCCAGCCCATGTGTGTGTTACACAATTGAGCACCCCCCTCTGAGCATTGATACACACACAGACACACAACCGTACACCACACGGCCAGAGCCGCCGCCCTACCCGCACGCACACGCGTGTCTACACACACAGATATACGCACTCTAGTTCCCGCCGGGCTTGTTTCAGGGCAGACCAGCGGCCGGAGCAACGCAGGGGCAGCCGAGCCCTTCTGGCCTCAGAATCTACGCACAGTCTTACGCAACTTGTGCAACGCACACAGCCACGCGGAACGCTAGACACCTCCTGCACACCCCCCCCCCCGCAGCCGTGTCACCACAAACACACCGCACCGTGCAGTAGACGCGCAGCCTCCCCAGCGCACTTGTGCAGCCAGGTGTGTGCAATCACACAGCCACATAGCTACAACCGCGCACACAACAACGCTCTCCTAACTGTGTGCACACACTCAGATACGCAACAATACACACAGCACATCTGCAATTGCGCACAACAACACAGCTGCACGCAGCTCACAGCCCAACACATACACATCCGGCACGTTTGCAATGCACCCCCACCCCCCTGCAATTACACAGTCACCCCCACGGCACATACAGCCGCGTCCCCATCACACACACGGCCACCCCCCAAGCACCTGCGCATCCCACGTACACAACCCCCATGGCTCCCCGCCCGCCCACCCAGCTGATCCAAGGCTTTGTCCCCGCAGGGTGAGACGGGTTCCCAGGGCATCCCAGGCCCCCCTGGTGAGGACGGACAGCGGGTGAGTGACAAAGCCCTGGCTGGGATGATTTAACTGGGAATTGGTCCTGCTTTGAGCAGGGGGTTGGACTAGATGACCTTCTGGGGTCCCTTCCAACCCTGATATTCTATGATTCTATGAGTAACTGCTCACTGGAGGGTTGGGGGGGGGGCGTGGGAGGGAGACTGAGGGGAGCTGGGGTGGCTCCCCGGGGAGGGAGATGTGGGAGAGCTGTGGGGAATATGGAGAAGGGGAATGGGGTGATGGAGGGGGCTGGAGGTGGGGGGAGCAGAGGGATCTGGAAACGGGGAGCAGGGATGGCTGTGGGGGAGCTGAGCTTGCTCCCCTCCCCGTTCTCTGCCTCACCCCCTTTTTCTCTTCCCCCAGGGAGACGATGGAGAGGTCGGCCCCAGAGGGCTCCCTGGAGAACCGGTACGTCCCCTCCCTGCCAGGCAGGCAGCAGGAGCTTGTGCCAGTGCGAGAGGGGGCAGCTCCCCAGGGTGGTGCAGAGGGATAATCAGGGCCCCATTTACCCTGTTCTCCCCACCCACCCCCCGCCAGGGATTTACTCCCCCTACAGTCCATGGAATTGGGCCCCACAATCCTCCCTGTTCTGGCCCTGTCTGAATCCACTGCTCTGAGGGCAGGCAACTGCCCCAGCAGAGCCTTGATTCTCAGCCCCTTGGCTCTCAGCTCTGTGTTGTTAACCCAGGGGTGAGCAAACTTTGTGGCCTGAGGGCCATATCTGGATATGGAAATTGTATGGCAGGCCATGAATGCTCATGAAAATGGGGCTTGGGGTGCAGGAGGGGGTGAGGGCTCTGGGGTGGGGCCAGGGATGAGGGGTTTGGGGTGCAGAAGGGGGCTCCAGGCTGGGACCAAGGGGTTCGGAGGGCGGGAGGGGGATCAGGGCTGGGGCAGGGGGTTGGGGCACGGAAGGAGGTCAGGGGTGCAGGCTCTGGGGGTGCAGCTCCCGGAAGCAGTGGCATGTCCCCGCTCCGGGTCCTTTGCGGAGGCGTGGCACCGGCCGTGTGGCTCTGCGTGCTGCTCTGTCCGCAGACGCCACCCCTGCAGCGTCCACTGGCTGCGGTTCCCGGCCAATGGGAGCTGCGGGGGCAACGCTTGGGGCGGGGGCAGCCTGAGGCACCCCCTGGCTGCCCCTACATGCAGGAGCCGGAGGGGGGACATGCCGCTGCTTCCGGGAGCCACGCAGAGCCATGGCACGCGCAGAGAGGGGCAAGCCTCCGACCCCGCTCCCCGACGGGAGCTCGAGGGCCGGATTAAAAGGTCTGACGGGCTGGACACGGCCCGCGGGCCATAGTTTGCCCACCCCTGTGCTAACCCCTCTCCATAAAATCACCATTAACCATTCAACCTACTGATGGCAAAATCAAAGCTCAACGTTAACTGCTTCACCCCCCTCACTTCAGCAGAAACAAGCCAGTTAATGGTTTATCCCCAAACCTCCATCTGCTCCCACTTATGTCCAAACTGCCCCCTCTCCTGTGCCCCCGGCTCCCGGTATTGCTCCCGGTATTGCCGGGACTGGACTCCTTGGTGCCTCAGGAGCTGGCAGTGTGGAGGGGAGGAGTTTGAAATTGGCAGGATATAGCCAAGGGTTGGCACGGCGTGGAAGGGATCCAGTTGGGGCCCTAGACTCAATTTGAAAATCCCAACCTGGGTCCCTGAAGACACCGTGAGGGGTGAGCTGAAAACTGGGGGTGCTAAGGCCCTGCTGTTGGGGAGCCATGGGATGGGACTGCAGCCAGCTTTCGACAGGGGAGCGCCGACTAGTGCAGGGAACACTCTGACAGATCAGTTTGGAAAATGGGACCCAGGCAGGGATCGGGGCTGGCACTAGGATTGGGCTAGGTGTTGGTATTGGGGCTGGCATTGGCGTGAGGGCTGAGATTGGTGTTGGAGTTGGTCCTAGGGTTGGGGTTAGGGTTGGCGTTAGGCTTAGAGTGGGAGTTGACAGTGGGGTGGGCTTGGCGTTGGAGTTGGCGTTAGGGTTGTGGTCGGCAATAGGGTTGGGGTGGACGTTGGAGTTGCGGTTGCGGTTGGGGTTGGCGTTGGTGTTAGGGCAGGGTTGGGGTTTGGTTGGGTTTGTTTTCTCTTTTCTCCTGTCCCTTCCCCGCTCTTGCGGCTCTGTTACATTTACAGATTTGACGCTGTTTGGAAAAGCTACAGCCTGGGGTGGGGGGAGGATGAGAACCCACCAAAATCCTCTCTCCTGGGGTATTTGGTAGTAAAACCCAGGACAAATGCAAGTGTCTGGACTCTCTGAAGTTTATCGAGAGCCTGAGTGGTGTGAACATTCCCACATGGTGCCCGTATCCCCGTCACCCAGAACGCTCTTCCCCGAGAGCAGTTCCCTTTTGGGCAAGCCTCCGGAAGCTGTTTGGGGGTTAGCCCTTGCTACCCGCGGGGTGGATGGATGAGCTGTCTGGGGCCGGGCGTCGGGGACAGAGCAACACCAGCTGAGGAACTGGCCTGTGGGGTCCCTCTGTGCCTGCCCCTGGCAGACTCCACAAGGGCCCAGCGTCTCCTAATACGGGCGCCCGCGGCGTCTCGTTGCAGTGAAACTGAGGGGTCTTAGCGCCGTGTCCCAGGATGCTCTGGGGTTTCACCCCAGCACATGGCCCAGGCCACAGGGTCTGGGATCGGAGCAGGAGCAGGGTCTGCACCACGGAGCAGCGTCCTCATGGGGTCCTCAGCCCAGGGCTTATGTGTTGCTTGCTCAGTGTGGTGCCGGGAGCGTGGGCTGGTTCAGGGTGTGCATGTCTGGGTGCACGTGTGCTGCTGTTTGCTGGGCTGGGGGGGGCAATTGCTGGCTCCCCCCGCAGCCCTGGTGGGGGACCCAGGCCCAGCTTAGTCCCTACAGCCTCACTAACTCGGGTCTCTCCCCTCCCTGCAGGGACCCAGAGGTTTGCTTGGACCCAAAGGCCCACCAGGGATCCCCGGGCCTCTGGTAAGTGCCACACATGGCATCTCAATTCCCCCAGCCCCCCATGACCCCCACCACATTAACCTCCATCTGTCTGTCTGTCTCCTCTGCAGGGCGTGCGTGGCATAGATGGTCCCATCGGGCCCAAAGGGAACCTGGTGAGTCGGCACGGCTGTCTGTCTGTCTGTCTGTCTGCGCTGCCAGGTCCTGCTATGGACTGGGTTGGCCCACCCAGGGACGCCAGTGCTGTGAGCTTCCCCTACAGCAGTGCCCCAAGTCAGGGACTCCAGTGCTGCGAGCTTCTCCTACAGCAGTGCCCTAAATGGGGTCTCTGGTGCTGCAAGCTTCCCCTATAGCAGTGCCCCCATCTAGTGATCCCAGTGTTGTGAACTTCCCCTACAGCAGTGCCCTCTCTCCCTTCTGTATAACATGCAGGTCGTTCTGGTTCTAACTGCAGTTGTGTCTGACTGTTACAGGGGCCGCAAGGCGAGCCAGGCCCCCCAGGTCAGCAGGGAACTCCAGGCACCCAGGTAAGGAATACCCTTGCCCTGAAACAGCCCAGCTCTGGGGACTCGGGGTCCAGTGGGGCTGGGAGTCAGGACTCCTGGGTTGCGTCCCCGCTCTGGGTGGGGAGTGGGGTCCAGTGGATTAGAGCAGGGGGAGCTGGGAGCGACTCCTGGAGTCTCTCCCTGGCTCTGGGTGGGGAGTGGGGGCTGGATCTGACTATGTGTCTCTCTTTCAGGGATTGCCCGGCCCACAAGGTGCTATGGGGCCCCCCGGAGAGAAGGTGAGTGCCCCAAACCTCCCTTGCTCCCCTGGTGTTGTGTAGCCCCCACCCCCGTACCAGCCTGGCTCACACACTGAGGGTCTCTGCTCTGCCAGCTCTTAGCTCTGCTTTTCTCCCTCTCTCTGCAGGGCCCCAGAGGCAAACCTGGCCTCCCCGGCATGCCGGGGTCCGATGGGCCTCCCGTGAGTAACCTGCTCACCCCAGCTCCTCCTCTCCTTCCTTCTACCCTCTCCTCCTAGCATCCTGGCCCCCAGACTCCCCCAGCCCCAGAATGGCAATACGGCGGCCATATTTAACAGGAAGTGAGCCCATACTATTGGCATCCTGCACGGCATGGCTCCCTCCTGCCCCTGGGGCGAAAGCCCGGCAGCCATGTTTTACAGGAAGTGGGCCAGTGCCATTTCCTCTTGACATCTGGCCTGACCTTGGCATGGGTGCAAGGGTGGGGCAGCCATGCTTAACAGGAAGTCAGCTCATATATTTCCTGTAGAGGCCCCTGTCACGGAGTCCCCGGGCGATGCTCTGGAACTGCTCCCCATGAAGCCAGTCAGGACTCTGGGGCAGTCGCCTTCCTGTGAGCAGCCTGTCTGCAGGACACACAGCTCACCCGGCTTCCACCTTCCTGGGTCTGACCTCGGAGCATTCAGCCTCCTCTGCCCCTCTGTGCGCTTCCCACAGCGAGTCCGCCCAGGCGGGGTCCTGGGGAAGCCAGAGGGTCCTGCCCCCCAACTCCGCAGTCAGATGGGACTCTCAACCAGCCAGTAACACAGAAGGTTTATTAGAGGACAGGAACATGGTCTAACACAGAGCTTGTAGGTGCAGAGAACAGGACCCCTCAGCTGGGTCCATTTTGGGGGGCAGTGAGCCAGACAACCCCGTCTGCCCTTCACTCCATGTCCCAGCCAGCCCCAAACTGAAACTCCCTCCAGCCCCTCCTCCTCTGGGCTTTGTCCCCTTCCCGGGACAGGAGGGCACCTGTTCTCTCTGTTCCCCAACCCTTTAGCTCTCACCTTGCAGGGGGGAAGGGCCCAGGCCATCAGTTGCCAGGAAACAGGGTGTCGGCCATTCTCTGTGTCCAGACCCCTGCACACACCTGCCCTCTAGGGCTCTGCAACGATCGTACACCCTTATCCCACCCCCTAGATACTTAAGAACTGCCTAGGGAAACTGAGGCACCCCCACGCTATTCAGAGGAAACATTAAGAACAGTCCCATTTCGTCACAGCCCCCTCATCACAGAGATGCTCTTGAGCAGTGCCCCCTCCCCGCTTTGGGGCAATGACTGGTGGCCATGTTTAACAGGAAGTGAGCCCGTACCACTCACTGTTGGCCCCCCACTCGCACCCCCGCTCATGGGGTGAGGTCCTGGTGGCCATGTTTAACAGGAAGTGAGCCCGTACCACTGAGCAGGCCAGGTGTCCCCCAACACTTGGTTAAAGAAGTTCAGGTCAGAGCTGGGCAGACGAGGGCTATTCCTGCCCCACAGGCAGGGGGCAGTGCCCTTTCCGCAGGAGCGGGGGGTGGGATGTTGGGGTAGCTCCCTAGGCAGGGGGACAGAGCAATGCCCAGGGGTTAAGTGCTGTGATGCTGGTGTTAATGATTCATCCCTCTCTGTCTTTTCCCTTTCCCATTCCCTCCCTCTCAGGGGCATCCGGGGAAGGAAGGTCCGCCGGGAACCAAAGGTAACCAGGTAAGGGGATAACGTCCGCTCCTGCCCCTTCCCGTCGTCCCCCCCGACCCCAATATCCCCATCTCCCTCAGACACTGGGGTTGAGCCCCCCCCCCGCCCCCAGTCCTAGCCCTTTCAGATTTCGGAGGCCAAGTCACAACCCCCCAGGTGCTAGGGGTGAGGTGCTAAGACCCTGTCCCCCAAGATGCAGGGGTCAGAGCCCCCAGGTTGGTGGGGTGACATTTCTCCCATCCCTGATTCTAAGCCCCCCTAGTAGGGAGCAGGGACCCCAGCGACTCTCCCCTGTGATTGGTCTGATTTCTCTCCATTGCAGGGTCCGTCTGGTCCCCAAGGTCCAATTGGCTACCCAGGCCCACGTGGTGTGAAGGTAAGGGGCTGATTGGTCCCAGGACTTGGCGTGACTCTCTGGGACTGGGATATTACCCACAATTCTTAGCAAGGATGGGTGCAGCCAGGAGGTCCCTGCCCCTCAAGGGGAGAAGAGGATTCTGGCTAGAGTGGAAAACAAGACAAGAGGATTGTAGCCAGTGGGAGCCAGGACTCCTGGGTTCTATCCCAGCTCTGGGAGGGGATTGGGGTCTAGTGGGTTAGACCGGGGGGCTGGGGGCCAGGACTCCTGGGTTCTATCCCCACCTCGGGGAGGGGAGTGGGGTCCAGTGGGTTAGAGTGGGGGGGCTGGGAGCCAGGACTCCTGGGTTCTCTGCCTAGATCTGTGGCTGGTCTCTGTAGTGCAGCTCACCCTGTTGAACTCTCCCCGTCTCTCCCAGGGCGTGGATGGAATTCGGGGACTGAAGGGTCACAAGGGTGAGAAGGTGAGTTCTGCTTCCCTAACCCTCAACCGCAGGTCAGACATGATGCTGGCAGCACTGCACAGCACCCCCTAGTGCCTGGCTGGGGAAACCGCGCACAGCACCCCCTAGTGTCATATTGGGGGAATTGCACACAGAACCCCCTAATGCCAGGCAGGGGAATGATGCATGGCGCCCCCTAGTGCCTGGCTGGGGAACTGGTGCACGGCACCCCCTTGTGCCAGATTGCGGGAATTGCACACAGAACCCCCTAATGCCAGGCAGGGGAATGATGCATGGTGCCCCCTAGTGCCCAGCTGGGGAACTGGTGCACGGCGCCCCCTAGTACCAGGCTGGGGGAATGGCGCACGGCACCCCCTAGTGCCAGGCTTGGGGAATAGTGTACGGTGCCCCCTAGTGCCATGCTGGGGGAACGGTGGACAGCATCCCCTACTGCTAGACTGGGGGAATGGCGCACAGTGCCTCCTAGTGCCAGGCTGGGGGAATGGCACACAGCACTCCCAAGTGCCCAGCTGGGAAACTGGTGCACGGTGCCCCCTAGTGCCCGGCTGGGGGAATGGTGCACGGTGCCCCCTAGTGCCCGGCTGGGGGAATGGTGCACGGTGCCCCCTAGTGCCCGGCTGGGGGAATGGTGCACGGTGCCCCCTAGTGCCCGGCTGGGGGAATGGTGCACGGTGCCCCCTAGTGCCAGGCTGGGGGAATGGCACACAGCACTCCCTAGTGCCCAGCTGGGGAACTGGTGCACGGCACCCCCTAGTGCCAGGCTGGGGGAACAGTGCACAGCGCACCCTAGTGCTAAGCTGGGGGAACGGTGCACAGCGCACCCTAGTGCTAAGCTGGGGGAACGGTGCACAGCGCACCCTAGTGCTAAGCTGGGGGAACGGTGCACAGTGCCCCCTAGTGCCAGGTGGGGTAATGGTGCATGGCGGCCCCTCGTGCCAGGCTGGGGGAATAGTGCACATCTCTCCCTAGCTGCGGATCCCTGACCAGGGGTCAGGAAGGGATTTCCCCCTCCCCAGTGTATTCTGTGTTTTTTGTTTTAACTCTCCTCCCTCTGCAGCGTCAGGGCCAGGCCCAGCTGGAGATGGGACCTGGGCAGGGAGGGCCGGGTGCTGAGGGGGCACCCAGCATTATCTCCCCCATGGGCGTGGCTGGCTGGTCCTTGCATTCATGTGCAGGGTACAGCTGATTGCCGTGGGTGGGGTTAGGCAGGAATTCACACCCCCCCACACCTCCCCCCCGTATGGTCAGACTGGCAGTGACCTGGGGGGTTCACCTTCCCCTGCAGCCAGGGGTGGGTCACTGGCCAGGATTATCTGGGGGGGTGTCTCTCACTTAACCCTTTCCCTGCCATTGCAGAGTCTCAGGCCCTGGTGCCCCTCGGCCCCCCCATTCTCTGTAACAGTCCAGTCTCCCGGGGGCTGTGGCACTTTGGTCTTATCTCGTGTGCTGGGTTCGTGTGTGGGGGCAGGGTGGGGCTGGTGGCCTGTGACATACTGGAGATCGGACCGGCTGAGCTGCTGGTTCCTTCTGGCCTTACCTCTCTGGCTGTACGACTGTCACCGGTGTGTCTGTCTGTCTGTGCAGGGTGAGGATGGATTCCCTGGGTTCAAGGGCGACTTCGGGGTGAAAGGAGACAGGGTAAGTTTATGCCCGGAGCCCCTCGCTGCCCGCCTGCTCCTGGCGATGCCAGTCTCACCCACCCCTCTATTCTCTCTGCACCCACAGGGCGAGGTGGGTGTCCCAGGATCCAGAGGAGAGGATGGACCGGAAGGTCCCAAAGGCCGGACCGGACCCTCGGGCGACCCGGGTCCCCTTGGACTGGTGGGAGAGAAGGTGAGGAGTCTGGACAGCATGGGGCAGGACTGGGCAGTGCCGAGCATGAGGGAGCGGGCCCCTGCCCATGTGTCCTGTTCCCTGCCCCCTGAGCCAGCCAGTCCCTGCCCTGGGCCAGATGGGAGACAGCGCCCCCAAGTGGGGAAAGGCCATGTGTCCCATTCCCTGCCCCCCTGAACAGCCAGCCCCCCACCCTGGGGCTGGATCAGAGCCGGTGCCCCCAAGTGGGGAAAGGCCCCATGTCCCATCCCCCTAATCCCATCTCTCTCTCTCTTGCAGGGGAAGCTGGGCGTACCAGGTCTTCCCGGATACCCAGGACGGCAAGGCCCGAAGGTGAGTGCTGTGGATGGTGGGTCTACCCCCTCTTCCCCCCACTCTGCCCCCCAGCACTCCCCCTAACCCCATCTCTTCTCTCTCCACAGGGATCTCAGGGCTTCCCTGGATTCCCTGGCAGCAATGGTGAGAAGGGTGCTCGGGTGAGTAACCCTCCATCATGGCTCCGCGCACCCCCAGCATGGCTCCCCATCACTGCCCCCCGGTGGAGCTGGGTCCTTGTTTCCCTCTGCAGGAGGCATCCCCATGGGGGAAACTGTTGGGAGGATCTTGGGGGGGGGGGTACAGGTTCTGCTGGGTGGGGCTGACACCCACCAGGGATGGATCAGAACTGGGACTTACTAGTGGGGCTGGGTGAATCACAGAATCATAGAATATCAGGGTTGGAAGGGACCTCAGGAGGTCATTTAGTCCAACCCCCTGCTCAAAGCAGGACCAATCCCCAATTTCTGCCCTGATCCCTAAGTGGCCCCCTCAAGGATTGAACTCACAACCCTGGGTTTAGCAGGCCAGTGCTCAAACCACTGAGCTAAGAGTGAGAGGCTGTTGGGGGGTGGGGGAGGGTCTTCCAGGGACGGGCTGGATGAGGGGGTGGTTCTAGGTGGGGGTGTCTGCAAATCCCTGGGTGGGGTGGGCTCCCCATGGGGGTTGGAGTTGGGGGTCCCTGTAGAGCTGCAAATAGGGTGTCCTATGGGTGGGGTCTCTGTAGATCCCTGGATTGGGGGATCCCTATGCAGGTTCTGTGGGGTTGAGGGCCCTGCAGAGCCATGGAGGGGGGGGTCTTTATGGGGGCTAAGAGGGGGGTTGGTTCTGGGTGGTGGGTTCCAGGGGTGGGTGTTAGGGATCCCTGCCAGGCCCAGGCTGGCTGAGGGGTTCCTGTGTGAGCTGGGTGGGGCATGGGGGGTCCCTGTGTGTTTTCTGTGGGTGGGTATATGTCACGGAGTCCCTGGGCAATGCTCTGGAACTGCTCCCTACAAAGCCAGGCAGGACTCTGGGGAAGACTCCTTTCTGTGAGCAGCCTGTCTGCAGGACATACAGTTCACCCAGCTTCCCCCTTCCTGGGTTTGACCTCGGAGCATTCAGCCTCCTCTGCCCCTCCGTGTGCTTCCCACAGCCAGTCTGCCCAGGCAGGATCTTGGGGAAGCCAGAGGGTCCTGCCCCCCAACTCCGCAGTCAGACGGGACTCTCAGCCAGCCAGTAAAACAGAGGTTTATTAAACGACAGGAACATGGTCTAACACAGAGCTTGCAGGTGCAGAGAACAGGACCCCTCAGCTGGGTCCATTTTGGGGGGCAGTGAGCCAGACAACCACGTCTGCACTTCACTCCATGTCCCAGCCAGCCCCAAACTGAAACTCCCTCCAGCCCCTCCTCCTCTGGGCTTTGTCCCTTTCTCGGGCCAGGAGGTCACTGGATTCCTTTGTTCTCCAACCCTTTAGCTCTCACCTTGCAGGGGGGAAGGGCCCAGGCCATCAGTTGCCAGGAAACAGGGTGTCGGCCATTCCCTGTGTCCAGACCCCTGCACACACCTGCCCTCTAGGACTCTGAAACGATCATACACCCTTATCCCACCCCCTAGATATTTAAGAACTGCCTAGGGGAAACTGAGGCACCCCCACAATATTCAGAGGAAACATTAAGAGCAGTCCCGCTTCGTCACAGTATATTATGGATCCCTGAAGGGCCCTGGCTGACTGAGTTCTCCCATGGGTGCCCATGCCCTGTCTGTGTTTCACTGACTCTCTCTGTTGCAGGGTCTATCCGGGAAACCGGGGCCCCGGGGCGAGCGCGGCCCCTCGGTGAGTGTGGGGGGGAGGCAGGGGGGTTAGTGCAGCCAAGTGTCTGGGCTCCCCCCAACCATCCTCACTCCCCGCGATCCATCTCTTCACATCTGTCCATCCTTCCATCTGTGTTCTCCTTCCATCCAGCCCTCCGTCCTCCCATCCCTGCCCCAGGCCTCAGTCCCAATCCCCTTCCATCCGTCCCTTCTCATCTGTCTGTCCATCCTTCCCTCTGCTTTCTCCATCCGAAACCTCCATCCCCTCCTTCTCCCATCCACGTTTCTTCTGTCCATCCGTCCATCCGTGCCCAGTGCAGGCCTCCCCATCCCAGCCCCTGCCCCACACATGGATCCCCACCTCACCCAGTCCCCAGTGAGGTCATGCCCATGACCCCTGGAGCCAGCCACTCCCCCTGACATGGGGCTCACCCCCCAGCTTGACTCATACATGTTGTGTCCCCTCTGGGCTCCACCCTGCCGTGGCACAGGGCTTCAGGGCTGGGCCCCTCTCTGGTGGGGAGGCAAATATCCCTCTCCACCTACCTTCCTTAATCCTCCCATCTGGGGTTGGGGGGATCCGGCATTCCCCTATCAGGGCTGGGGGTCATGTGCCCATCATGTGTCCTAGGTGGCTGGTGGGTCCCTCCCGTCTGCTGCCTCCACCCCTGAGATCCTCCTGAACGCCCCCAGGGCACTGTGTGACTTGCTCGGGTTCTGCCCCCTGGGAAGTGGGGGTTGGAGGATGGAAGGGGGCAGAGCCAGGGCTCAGACACTCACCCGCCTCTGTCTCATTCCTCCAGGGTCCCAGGGGCCAGCGGGGGCCGCGAGGAGCCACTGGAAAGCTGGGGGCAAAGGTGGGTGCTGGGGGAGGGGCTGGGGCACAGGGTCTGTCCGTTGGTCTGAGTGTCGGGGTGGGGTGGGGTCAGTGTGTCACAGGGTTGGGTCTGGGCAGGGCTCAGATGTCAGCAAGTGTGAGTAGGCTCTGGGTGTGCAAACATGCAAGGCTGAATGTGTTCCTTTGTGTGTGTGTTTGTGTGTCCCTGTCTGTGTGTCTGTGTCCCATCTGCGTCTCTCTGTGTGTCCCTGTGTGTCTGTCTCTGTGCATCTGTGTGCATCTGAGTGTGTGTGAGTGTGAAAATGGGCGTGTGTACATGCACAGGGATGAATGTACACATTTGTGTACACGTGTCAGTGTGTGTTGGAAGGGGACATGCTTCCGGTTGCCCCTCACATTTGTCTCCCCCTGCAGGGCACCTCTGGCGGTGACGGCCCCCACGGCCCTCCAGGGGAAAGGGTGAGTGTGAGCGTGGCATGGGGGGGACCTGGGTGTGCAAAAAGCCCTGGGCACTGGGCACCACCCTTCGCTGCACCAGCTGGGCCTGGAACACCACTGCTGGGCCTCGTGCAGCCTGCCCTGCCTTGTGCCCATGCCTGTTCACCTCTCCAGGGCCCTGTGCAACAGGTGTGCCAGGCATGGGTCACATTAGTGCAACACTCGCAGTAGGCCTCTGCTCACCACCGCCAGGCCTCATTCAGCCTGCCCTGTCCAAATGTCGCTATCACTGTTCAGCCTCTCCGTGAGCCGGCTCCAGATTTGTTGGTGTGAGGGGCAGGTCATGGCAGTGCAATGCTCGCACGGCCCCAGTCACGGCTGCTGGGCCCGGCACGGTGCACAGCAGCCTCAGCAGGTCCCTGGTGCAAGGGACGGGTCACTGCCATGCGACACGGCTGGCTTTGTGCAGTTGGCCTCCCGGTACAACACTGGCCTGGCCCCTGCTCGCGACGCCTGCACCTGGCCGTGCTGGCCTCCAGCTGGTGTCCCTGGGGCCAGGCATTGCTTCCCCTGGCCCCCCAGCCCCCCTAACCTCCGCTCTGCTCTCCACAGGGACTCCCGGGCCCCCAGGGGCCAAACGGCTTCCCCGGACCCAAAGGACCACCGGTGAGTAACATACCCTACCTACTGGCTCCCCTGCCCCTCTGCCTGCCCCCAGCCCCTTGCCGGCTCCTCAGCCCCCTCCCCCTGCATCCAAGCTACCCCACACCTGCTCTCTAGCCTCCTTGCTGGCTTCTCAGCCCCCTCTCACCTGCTTTCCAGCCTTCCTGCCTGCATCCCAGCTCTCTCCCACTGCCATTCCCACCCGCCTGCTCCCTGGCCCCCCAGCTGGCTCCCCTGCCCTCCTGACTGCTCCCCAGTTCCCTCCCCCTGCGATCTCCCCCTGTCCCACTGACCTCTCCTTTTTCCTCCCCACAGGGCCCCCCTGGCAAGGACGGGCTTCCCGGGCATCCCGGTCAGCGAGGAGAAGTCGTATGTGTCTCTGTTACTGAACTGTTGGGCTTTGGATACTTTTCTCTTACCCCTGTGTTGCTCTGTGGTTCCTCCCGTGTTACACTCTGGTTCCTCCTGGGTTACACCTAAGTAACTCAAGGCTACCTCTGGAAACTTCCTCATTACTCCTCACATAGTATCTTGTTACTTTCTGATTATTCCCCCTGTTCCTCCTTTCTTACTCTCACGTTACTCTCTGATTACTCTCACGTTACTCTCATATTACACCTCACATACTCTGGCGTTACTCTCTGGTTACTCCCACGTTACCCCAAATTACTCCATTACTCTCTGGATACTCCTGTGTTACCCCTCACATGCTTCTATGTTACGCTTTGGATACTCCTGTTACTCCTCTTTCACTCCCGCTTTGCATTCTGGTTGCTCACATGTTACTCTCTGGATACTCCTGTATTATTCCTCTCTCTCTCCTGCGTTGCGCTCTGGTTACTCCCACATTACTCCTCTCTCCCACATTGCTCTCTGTTCACTCCGCTGTTACTCTTGGTTACTCCCACTTTACTCCTTTCTTATGCCCATGTAACTCTCGGTATTCCCATTTTAATCCTTGTACACTGATGTATTACACTGCATTACTCCTCACATACTCCAATGTTAGTCTCTGGTTACCCCCACATTTCTGCTCATAAATTCACGTTACACTCTGGATTCACCATTGTTACTCCTCACACTTTCCTGTGTTGCTCCTCGCTCACTCCTGTGTGACTCTCCACTTACACTTGGGAGGTGGGGGGCAGAGCCATCTGCCGCGGCTCGTGCTAATGCCCCCATCTCTCTCTGTCTTTCAGGGTTTCCAAGGCAAGACGGGCCCCCCCGGCCCCCCGGGGGTGGTGGGACCTCAGGTAAGAAGCCGGGTGGTGGGGGTTTCCAGGTGGGCTGGGAGAGGCTGTGCCCATAGGGTGCAGTTACTCAGCAGCTCCCCCTGGTGGTGGAAGAGGCAGGGGTCGAAGGGTCTGGCCCATTCCCTGAAGGTCTCACACTGTTTCTTGTCTCCCCCCGCACTAGGGCGCTTCTGGGGAGTCTGGTCCGATGGGGGAGAGAGGTCACCCAGGCCCCCCCGGACCCCCGGGAGAGCAGGGCTTGCCAGGACCCTCTGGGAAAGAAGGAACCAAGGTAAGGAGCTGTGATGCTCCAGTGCGGTGCTAGGGGGCGCTGTGCTGCAGAGAGCAGGGAGGGGGACCCACCTAATCCTCCTTCTCCTTCCCCCGGCGCAGGGAGACCCTGGCCCCCCGGGAGCCCTCGGGAAAGACGGCCCAGCTGGACTGCGCGGTTTCCCCGGTGAGCGGGGGCTGCCTGGCACCCCGGTGAGTACCCGGCCCCCCCACTCAAATGCCCCCCCCCACTGGTGCCAGCAGGCCCTGACCTGTGCTTCTCTCCCGCAGGGCGGCACGGGGCTGAAAGGGAATGAGGGGCCGGCTGGACCCCCAGGACCCGCAGTGAGTATGATGTGGGGACCCTCGCACTAGCCCCTCCCTCAACTCCTTCCCCCCAACTATTCCCCTAGGCCCCCACCTCCCCAACCCTTCTCTGACCTCCCTTCCCTCCCTCCCCCATCAGCCCCTCTCCTCCCTAACCTCCTACCTCTAACCCCCCTGATCCGCCCCTCCCTCACCCCTGATCCCGGTCCCCGCAATGTGTGTCGGGGGGACCCTGCTGTGGGGGGCAGCAAGTGACTCCTCCTCTCTCTCCCCCCAGGGCTCGCCCGGAGAGAGAGGTGGCCCTGGGCAGGGCGGCCCCATCGGACCCCCAGGCAGACCGGGCCCTCAAGGGCCCCCAGGCCCCGCTGGAGAGAAAGGAGTTCCTGTGAGTAGGGGGCACAGAGGGCATGGGGGGAGTGGGGCTTAGTTGGATGCAGGGGGGGATGGGAGCCAGGACTCCTGGGTTCTATCCCAGCTCTGGAAGGGGAGTGGGGTGTCGTGATTAGAGCAGGGGGGCCTGGGAGCCAGGACTTCTGGATTCTATCCTGGCTCTGGGAAGGGAGTGGGGCCTAGTGGGCTAGAGCAGGGGAGCGGGGAGCCAGGACTCCTGGGTTCTGTTCCCAGTACTGGGAGGGGAATGGGGTCAGGTGGGTTACAATGGGGGATGGGTTGGAGCCAGGACTCCTGGGTTCTGTGCACCTCACTCCACTCTGTTTCTCCCTAGGGTGAGAAAGGTCCCATAGGCCCCGCTGGCCGTGACGGAGTCCAGGGTCCCGTTGGGCTGCCTGGCCCAGCGGGGCCCCCCGGGGGTGCTGGTGAGGATGGCGATAAGGTAAGGCCCTGTCTGTGTCTGTGTCCTGACCCTGCATGCGGCAATGGGCTAAACCCCCCTTCTCCTCTCTCCGCAGGGCGAGGTGGGTGAGCCGGGCCAGAAGGGTGGCAAAGGCAACAAGGGAGAGCACGTGAGTATGAGCTTGGAGCTCCCCTGACCCGAGACAGGGGCTGATTCCCCCCCCCCTTCCTGCCCGGGATATCTGTGTCTCAGCACCACTGACCCCCGTCTTCTTCCTTCCAGGGTCCCCCAGGCCCCCCAGGTCCCATGGGCCCAGTCGGGCAGCCTGGAGCAACCGTAAGTACCTTGCACCCCTCAGATAGCCTCCTGCAGCTGGTAGCAAGGGGCTGTGCCAGCTCTGGGCAGGGCGGGACGACGGAGCTGAGTTGGCTCCATGCAGGGCAGGGCGTGGAGCTGATGGGGATGGAGCTGGCTGGCTCCGTGCAGGGCAGGGCGTGGAGCTGATGGGGATGGAGCTGGTTGGCTCCGTGCAGGGCAGGGCGTGGAGCTGATGGGGATGGAGCTGGCTGGCTCCGTGCAGGGCAGGGCGTGGAGCTGATGGGGATGGAGCTGGCTGGCTCCATGCAGGGCAGGGCGTGGAGCTGATGGGGATGGAGCTGGCTGGCTCCATGCAGGGCAGGGCGTGGAGCTGATGGGGATGGAGCTGGCTGGCTCCATGCAGGGCAGGGCGTGGAGCTGATGGGGATGGAGCTGGCTGGCTCCGTGCAGGGCAGGGCATGGAGCTGATGGGGATGGAGCTGGCTGGCTCCGTGCAGGGCAGGGCGTGGAGCTGATGGGGGGGATGGAGCTGGCTGGCTCCGTGCAGGGCAGGGCGTGGAGCTGATGGGGATGGAGCTGGCTGGCTCCGTGCAGGGCAGGGCGTGGAGCTGATGGGGATGGAGCTGGTTGGCTCCGTGCAGGGCAGGGCGTGGAGCTGATGGGGATGGAGCTGGCTGGCTCCGTGCAGGGCAGGGCGTGGAGCTGATGGGGATGGAGCTGGCTGGCTCCCTGCAGGGCAGGGCGTGGAGCTGATGGGGATGGAGCTGGCTGGCTCCATGCAGGGCAGGGCGTGGAGCTGATGGGGATGGAGCTGGCTGGCTCCGTGCAGGGCAGGGCATGGAGCTGATGGGGATGGAGCTGGCTGGCTCCGTGCAGGGCAGGGCGTGGAGCTGATGGGGGGGATGGAGCTGGCTGGCTCCGTGCAGGGCAGGGCGTGGAGCTGATGGGGATGGAGCTGGCTGGCTCCGTGCAGGGCAGGGCGTGGAGCTGATGGGGGGGATGGAGCTGGCTGGCTCCGTGCAGGGCAGGGCGTGGAGCTGATGGGGGGGATGGAGCTGGCTGGCTCCGTGCAGGGCAGGGCGTGGAGCTGATGGGGGGGATGGAGCTGAGTTGGCTCCATGCAGGGCAGGGCGTGGAGCTGATGGGGATGGAGCTGGCTGGCTCCGTGCAGGGCAGGGCGTGGAGCTGATGGGGGGGATGGAGCTGGCTGGCTCCGTGCAGGGCAGGGCGTGGAGCTGATGGGGATGGAGCTGGCTGGCTCCGTGCAGGGCAGGGCATGGAGCTGATGGGGATGGAGCTGGCTGGCTCCGTGCAGGGCAGGGCGTGGAGCTGATGGGGGGGATGGAGCTGGCTGGCTCCGTGCAGGGCAGGGCGTGGAGCTGATGGGGATGGAGCTGGCTGGCTCCGTGCAGGGCAGGGCGTGGAGCTGATGGGGGGGATGGAGCTGGCTGGCTCCGTGCAGGGCAGGGCGTGGAGCTGATGGGGATGGAGCTGGCTGGCTCCGTGCAGGGCAGGGCGTGGAGCTGATGCGGGGGATGGAGCTGAGTTGGCTCCGTGCAGGGCAGGGCGTGGAGCTGATGGGGGGGGGATGGAGCTGGTTGGCTCCATGCAGGGCAGGGCGTGGAGCTGATGGGGATGGAGCTGAGTTGGCTCCGTGCAGGGCAGGGCGTGGAGCTGATGCGGGGGATGGAGCTGGCTGGCTCCGTGCAGGGCAGGGCGTGGAGCTGATGAGGGGGATGGAGCTGGCTGGCTCCGTGCAGGGCAGGGCGTGGAGCTGATGGGGATGGAGCTGAGTTGGCTCCGTGCAGGGCAGGGCGTGGAGCTGATGCGGGGGATGGAGCTGAGTTGGCTCCGTGCAGGGCAGGGCGTGGAGCTGATGGGGATGGAGCTGGTTGGCTCCCTGCAGGGCAGGGCGTGGAGCTGATGGGGATGGAGCTGGCTGGCTCCCTGCAGGGCAGGGCGTGGAGCTGATGGGGATGGAGCTGGCTGGCTCCGTGCAGGGCAGGGCGTGGAGCTGATGGGGATGGAGCTGGCTGGCTCCGTGCAGGTCAAGGGGATGGAGCTGGGTTAGCCCCGTTCAGGGCAGGGGGATGGAGCTGGGTCTGCTCCGTGCAGGGTGGGGGTGATGGAGCCAGGTTGGCTCCATGCTGGGCTGGGGGACAGAGCTGAGGGTGATGGAGCCGGGTCTGCTGTTTGCCAAGCTGGATGAGGGAGCTGGGTTGGGTCTGTGCAGGGCCTGGGTGATGGAGCCTGGCTGGCTCCCTGGCTGGGGGTGCGTAGCTGAGGGTGATGGAGCCCGGTCTGCTCCGTGCTTGGCAGAGGGTCCCTGTCTCCTGGCAGCGCAGTGTCCCAGCCCCTCACTCATGCCATGGGGTGAAGTGCTTGGTTCCTGATGGCACAGGGGCCCCACATCGCACTGATGGAGTGTGGGTGGGATTCCAGGGGGTCCCGTCAATGGGGAACGGTGGTGGCAGAGTTTCCCGCTGCTCCCACAGCGACGAGACCTCCCCCAACTCCCCTGCCCACTCAGTGAGTCCCGTCTTCCTGGGGCCGCTCACAGCCTGTCTCACTCTCTCTCGTGTCTGTGTCGAGGGGGCTGACGGGGAGCCGGGCGCTCGGGGCCCCCAGGGCCACTTTGGGGCGAAGGGCGACGAAGGAACCCGTGGATTCAATGGGCCGCCTGGCCCCATCGGGCTGCAGGTGAGTGGGGCCTGTCACTGGCCTTGCAGGGTTGCACCCTCTGTCCCGCATTGAGCCACTCCGGTGCCCTGGCCCTGCCCCTGCACCTGGCCCCACCCCCATGCTCCATACCTCCCCCCTGTCTCCGTCCTCTCCCCTGGACCCAGACCCGACCCGAGCCCCGCTACCTAGCCATGGCCCCAGCCCTAGCCACACAGTCCGTCCTCCCTAAGTAACACCTGTCCCATGGTGCAGTTCTAGCTGGGGACAGGATTCCCCTTCACTTCCTGTCCCAAACTGCTGGGCAGCATGAAGGTGCGACTACTGGCCAGTTGTTGCTGGGTCCCACCCCCAAGCCAGCTATTCTGGGAGGTGGGGGAAGCTATCCCTGTGTGCCCTCCTCCCCACCTACCTGGATCCAGATGTGTCCCTCCCTCTGGACCACCATCCCATCCTGAATCCAGATGTGTCCCTCCATCTCTCCCCCCCATCCTCCAGATCCAGATGTGTCCTAGGTCTAGAACCCTCTTCATCCCAAATCTAGATGTGCTGCCTGCTTCCGCCATCTCCCTCAATCCAGATGTGCCTCTTGATCTGCCCTCTCCCCCCAGTCCAGATGTGCCCCGCACTGACGCTCTCTGTCTCTCCTTAGGGTCTGCCGGGCCCGGCGGGGGAAAAGGGCGAGACAGGTGACGTGGGCCCCATGGTAAGTGACCCTGGCTGCCCCCCATTCCCAGTTCCCCCTCCAGGTGGGAATGTCCCAGAGCTCCCCTCACCTTGTTCTTTCTCCCCACAGGGCCCCCCAGGACCACCGGGGCCGCGTGGCCCAGCCGGACCCTCCGGAGCCGACGTAAGTGCCACCCCCGCCCCCCACCCCTGTCAGCTCTGCCCAGGGCATCCTCGGAGGTAACCAGCTCTGCTCTCTCCCCCTGCAGGGACCCCAAGGCGGCCCTGGAGGCATTGGCAACCTGGGCCCCCCTGGAGAGAAGGTAGGTGGTGGCAGGACACCTTGGTTCTCTCCCAGCCCTGGGAGGGTGCGGAGGGGCAGTGGGGCTGGTAGATTTCATGGAGTGAAGGGCCCATTCTCTCCAGCCTGGCCCCTGGACAGAAGCGGGCAGAGAATCTCTCCCTGTCACCCTGTGCCCAGCCCCGCGACTTGGCTGGACTGACGCGTGTCAGCTTCCAGGGGACCAAGCCTGGGGACGCGACAGCTGAGCCCAGGAGGGCCCCAGGGGCCCCAAGGGCCAACACCCCTGTGATGGCAGGGACCTGATCCGCTGAGCCCAGCCGGTGACTCACACCCCGCGCTGCAGGGGAAAGGGAAACCCCCCAAGGGCCCTGCCTGTCTGTCCTGGGGGAGATTCCTTCCCTGCCCCCAATCTGGGGACCCCCAGCATGTGAGCCAGACTCAGCAGCCAGACAGAGGTGTCTCTGTAGCCGTTCAGAGCACCAGCCCCCACTGTGTGGTGCCCCGTCTCCGGCTGGGCCAAGCCCAGATGCTTCCGAGGAAAAGCCCCAGAGACAGCTGGCCAATTGAGTCTCGGGGAGCAAATCCCCTCCTGACCCTGCCGCCCTGCAGCCTGAGACTGGATGAGTCACTGTCCTTGTGCAGAGCATGCAGAGGGCAGTGCGGGTGACCCTGTTCTCCCCATAGCCCGTGAAGGGAGGGGACGCATGGGGGGACTCAGAGTCACAGACTGCAGGCGTCAAAGGGACCCACCACCACTCGCCCATGGGAATGTGGGGCTGGAGCAGGACTCCTGGGTTCTGTCCCAGCTCTGGGAGGGGAGGGGCGTGGGATCTAGTGACACAGGGCCTGTCGGCTGCTGCTGCGCTGTGGCTCCTGGGACCATCCAGAGGGGGACCGGTCGGAGCGTGAGCGCTGATGTCTCTCTCATTTCAGGGTGAGCCTGGCGAGTCGGGGGCCCCCGGCATCCCCGGGGAGCCAGGAGTCAAGGTGAGTCTTCAGGTCCCCCTGCTCCTGCTCCCTCGCACATCCTACCTGGCAGCACGGCCACTAACCCCCCGGAAACCCCCTCCCCCCATTTGTCCCTCTCCTACCCCCCTGGGGCTCCCCCGGGTCCTCGCCCACACCTGGCTGCCCAGCCCCTATCCCATGGGACGGCCTCGCTCCGTCCCCCACCAAGGAGCCCCCCGAGCCCTTCTTCATCCCCTCTACTGGGGCCCTGCCTGCTATGGGAATCAGTGGCCAGCTCCCCACATTTGTCTCTTCCTTATTAAGGCCCACCCAGAGCTGTCAGCCTCCAGCCAGGGACCCCTTCTTGGGGGGTGTCTCCTGTCAGGGGCCCCCAGAGCACTGCTCCCCCCAGCCAAAGGCCCCTCAGGGCCCATCTGTCCCCATGCCTTGCCTGGGGAGACCTGGGGCCGGGCCTGGCCTTTCCCCCACCCAGTGAGGACCACCCCAGAGCCCCTTTCTTCCAACAGGAACCCCCCCAAGTCTGGAGTGCTCCCCGCTTCCTGGCTGTGGACCCCACCCCAGAGACACTGGGGCCAGGACCCCTCCCCCCGACAGGCCCCCACAGAAGAGACTCCTTCCCCTGCACACATAGAGGATCTCCCCAAGGGACACTGGGGCTGGGACCCCTCCCCTAGAGCTGACCCCCAGAGCTCTGCCCTCAGCCAGGCTACTCCCCTCATCCTCCCCCTCCTCACGAACCCCACACTGACTGATACCCCCCTGCATGCTCTGTCTCCTTCCCAGGGCCCGCGAGGAGAGCGAGGGGAGAAAGGAGAAACGGGAGCCGCCGGTGCAGCTGGACCCCCTGGAGGGAAAGGGCCCCCCGGAGACGACGGGCCCAAGGGAAACCCTGTGAGTGACGCGGCGCAGAGACCGGAGGAGGGGGAGCCAGGACTCCTGGGTTCTATCCCAGCTCTGGGAGGGGAGTGGGGTCTAGTGGTTAGATCGGGTCGGGATGTTGGGAACCAGGATTCCTAGGTTCTGTGCCTGGCTGTAGGAGGAGGTGGCTCAGGCTAATTAATTCCTGTCTCTTCCAGGGTCCTGTTGGTTTCCCAGGGGATCCGGGCCCCGCAGGTGAAATGGGCCCCAGGGTAAGTATCAGCCCCATGCATTGTCCTCCAGGTCCCTGCAGTCTGGGGGCAGGGGAGGTGCTCGGAGGTCGGGTGGGGATCCAGGGGGAATGCAGCAGGGTTTGGGGCCCTCCAGCTGGGGTTTGGGGTCCCTGCTGAGGCCTCCTGCTGACTCAGGGCTTGTTTTCCCCCTCCAGGGCCAGGACGGGGCAAAGGGCGAGCGAGGCGAGGATGGGGAACCCGGGCAGCTGGTGAGTGACCAGGGCCCTGATGGGGTCCCCCCCCCGGACGGTTTGGAGTGGATCTCCCCTGACATTTGGACTGGACACCCCACCTGTGTCCCCAGCGCTCCGGATGGGATCTGTGCCCCTCCGAGTCCCCCAACAGTCTGATCAGACTCCGTGCGCCCCCCAATTTCCAGATGGGGTCCCTCTCTGGATTCCTTTCTTTCCGACTTTCCTGATTGGCCCCTCTGATGTTCTGGATTGGAACCCGCCTCCGATGTTCCGGATCCCCCTCTCTGATTGTATCTGCCCCCAGCCTGCTCCGGGTTCCCCTGTTCTGGATCAGACCCCCCCCATCCCTGGGTTCTCCTTTCCCTCATGTTCTGGATCAGATTCCCCTCCTCTCCGGGTTCCCCTCTCTGTGATGTTCTGGATTAGATTGGTTCTCCTAACTCCAGCTCTCTCTCTCTAGGGCTCGCCAGGCCCGACAGGAGAGAATGGCCCCCCAGGCCCTCCAGGGAAGAGGGTAAGTGATGGGACTGTCTGGGCCCCCCTGCCCTGCCCAGGTCACCCCTCTCCTCTTGCCGTCCCCCAGGAGCAGGGCAGAGGCATCCTGCTGTCCCAGCCACTGTGTGATAGGGACTCTGACCGGCACAGGACAAAATCCCCTGCACCTACAGAGACCCCCCCGCACTCCGGGCACCCACCCCCTCTGCAGCCACAGTGACCCCGCCCGCAGGGGTCAGCAGACACACGCAAGTGCACACACCAATCCGGCTCCCTGGGAATCTCATTGCGGGGAGGGTGGGGCTGGGATTTGTGAAGCCGCCTCTGGCACCGAGGACAGGAAATTCCTTCCCGTCCCAGGCAGCAAGCGAAACGCCCAGCCCAGAGTGCGGCAGCTAATGACAGGGAAACCTCTTAGCTCTAGGGACCCCTCCCGCCCCACACCGAACCAGCCGGTCCCTGCCCTGGGGCCGGGTCTGAGCCAGTGCCCCATAGAGGGGAAAGGCCCCGTGTCCCATTCCCTGCCCCCCTTGAGCCAGCCAGTCCCTGCCCTGGGGCCGGGTCTGAGCCAGCGCCCCCTAGAGGGGGAAAGGCCCCGTGCCCCATTCCCTGCCCCCTGAGACAGCCAGTCCCTGCCCTGGGGCTGGATGGGAACCGGCGCCCCCTAGAGGGGACAGGCCCCGTGCCCCATTCCCTTGTTCACCTCCGTCTCCTCTCTCTGCAGGGCCCCGCAGGCTCCCCGGGTCCCGAGGGGCGTCAGGGTGAGAAGGGCACTAAGGTAAGTGAACCAGGCTCCGTGGGCCCTTCCCCCAGGTGGGGTCTCTGCTGGGGAGGTGTTGGGTCCCGGATCCCCTGGGGTCAGACCCAGCTCGGAGCTCCCCAGAGACGAGGTGCAGCGGGGTCTGTCCCTAGGCCCAGGCTGGGAGCTCCCAGTACAGCCAGCCAGGCCGCGGCCCAGCCACGCCAAGGGCTCCTGTCCCACAGTGCACTGGGGTCGGTGTGATGGGGAGCCCCAGGATGGTCGCTGACCCCAACGGGGTGGGTGATGCCAAGGAACCCCCGCCACAGCTGTGAACCTGTCGCCCATCCCCGAGCTCACCCTGCCCCTCTGTCCCCCAGGGCGAGCCAGGTGCCGTGGGACCTCCTGGCAAGACTGGCCCTGTGGGGCCCCAGGGACCGGCCGGCAAGCAGGGGCCTGATGGGCTGAGAGGCATCCCTGGCTCAGTGGTAAGTGACAGCCAGCTGCATGCCAGCAGGACTCCTGGGTTCTATCCCCAGCAATGGGAGGGGCGTGGGGGCTGGTGGGTTAGAGCGGTGGGGCTGGGAGCCAGGATTCCTGGGTTCTATCCCCGGCTCTGGGAGGGGAGTGGGGGCTGGTGGTTAGAATGGGGAGCCAGGACTCCTAGGTTCTATCCCGGCTCTGGGAGGGGTGGGGTCTGACCCCAGCTCCGCAATCCATGCTTGTATTTCCCGGCCTGCTGATGGATCCCTGAGCCCCAGACACACAGGGGCTGGTCTCAGCTGCCCCCCCCACTCCCGCTGTAAATCCAGAACTGCCCTCCCCCGATGCCAATGGGCTGAGAGTGGAGCTCTCCCCACTGCAGGCCTGTCCAGGGCAGTCAGCACATGAGACCCACTGCCTCCGACTGGGGAGCCCCAGAAGGGTGGGGAGCAGGACCCCTGCCTCCAGGCCGGGAGTCCCAGAGCAGGGTGGGGCCTCTGGGGCTGGGCTGTGGGGGGCAACCCTGGGGCATGGTCAGGGCAGCGTTTAGCTCTAACCTCTTCTCTCCATCCTCCGCAGGGAGAACAAGGCAAGCCGGGTGCAACGGGCCAGGCGGGCCCCCCGGGACCTGTGGTGAGTGTGACTCTGCCCTCCCCTGTGACAGCATCCCCAGCTGGGGAGCCCCCTCTCCTCCCCGGCTAACCCGTCGGCTTGTGTCTCCCTGCAGGGCCCCCCGGGGCTGCCCGGCCTCAAAGGGGACTCCGGAGCCAAAGGAGAGAAGGTGAGCGGGGAGCACACGGGGGGCACACAGCCTGTGTGTGAACGCACAATACACCAGCGGGTGGGGGGGAATGATACACGCCCCGTGCACCCGTGTGCACCAGCGTGTGCCACGTGACACCAGCCCACGCCACGCAGCGCCCGGGAACATGCCAGCGCACACGTGGTGCACAGTGCCGGTGAACGCAGCGAGAGTCAGGAACGCCCACGACACGCACATCACGAGTGTGGCACAAGCGATACACAAGCCTGTGTGAACGAGGCACATCAGCACAACAGCGTGCGAGTATCCCTGGGGTGCACGTCCCACAGCCTGCACAAGGGTGTGTGAGAGCCCGGGACAGAGACCCCGCACAGACCCCTCCCCACACACTGTCCGTATCAACACGCCCAGGCTGTCCCACACACAGCCCTCGATGCCTTCCCCCATCTGTCTGTCCTGCAGTGACCACTGTCTGTCTTTCCCCAGGGCCATCCTGGTCTGATCGGTCTGATCGGGCCTCCAGGCGAGCAGGGAGAGAAAGGAGACCGGGGCCTGCCTGGCCCGCAGGGCTCCCTGGGGTCAAAAGGAGAGACTGTGAGTATTGGGGTGGGGGGGAGTTCTCCACTGCCAGACCCCCTGCCAGAGACCCCTGCCATGTGGGGAGCAGTGGGAGCTTGGGGGGCCAGGAGCCAGGATTCCTGGGTTCTCTCCCCAGCTCTAGGAGGGGAGTGGGGTCTAGTGGGTTAGAGCAGGGGGGGCTGGGAGCCAGGACTCCTGGGTTCTATCCCTGGCTCTGGGAGAAGAGTGGGGGGTCTGGTGGGTTAGAGCAGAGGGGATGGGAACCAGGACTCCTGGGTTCTAATCATTGCTCTGAGGGTGGGTGTGGTGAGCAGGGCTGCCCAGGGAGGAGGCTGTGTTGGACCCAGGGCAGACGGGGGGTGAGCGTGGGAGCCCCTGTGAAGTCTGGGCTGTGAGGGGTTAATTGGGGTGCTTCTGTTCTTGCGCTAATTTTGCTCTCTGTTCTCGTCCCTGCAGGGGATCCCTGGTGCTACCGGCCCCATCGGACCTGCCGGGCCCCCGGGCCTTCCTGTGAGTGACCTTTGACCTTCCCCTGTGCCACTTGTGGGTCTGGGCCTCACCCCATGGCCCCCCTGTCTGAGCATCACCTGTAATGGGCCCCGTTTTGTCACCTGCCCCTTACCCTTGTGTCTGGGCATCCCCTGTAACATGCCCGTGACACTACGGGGTGCAGTCCAGACTAGGGCAGGGGCTTTGTCATCGGCTGCCCGGTATCCTGGGGTGCCCTACGGTGCCTTGCTGTTGGAGCTCCCAGCCTGGACCCCCCACAACTAGCCCCCAGCATGCATGTTCCCCCCGAGGGCTGGGTACAGCCACCACCTGCTAGCCATTCGCAGGCCACACCCGGCCCCCACCGGCCTGGGTTAGTGCTGCAGGGTGACCCCAGCCCGTTCCCCGCCTCGGCTTGCCCCCCAGACCGTGTGTTCTGCACTATCCAGCCACATGCAGGTCCCACCCCGAGATTTGGATACAGTCACCGCCTGCCAACCATGCCCAGGTCATGCCCGGCCCCACCAGCCTGGGTTAGTGCTGCAGGGTGACCCCAGCCTGGTCCCCACCCCGGTCTGCCCCCCAGGCCGTGTGTTCTGCACTGCCAGCCACGCCCAGGTCACGCCCGGCCCCACCAGCCTGGGTTAGTGCTGCAGGGTGACCCCAGCCCGCTCCCGCCCCGGTCTGCACCCCAGGCCATGTGTTCTGCACTGCCAGCCCTCTCCTGGACAGGCCCGATAGGGGATTTCATGTAGCCGGTAGCCCCACAGATGGCATTACCCACACAGCTCGCAGCCCAGGATTAGGGTCAATAAACAATAGAAGAAGCTTTGTTCACTACAGAGCGGCAGGTGGTCAGTGAGTCCTGGTGACAAGGTGTCGAGGTCAGATGGTCACAGGAGAATAAAGATAAAATGCTGCCCAGATCGAACCCTAACAGGCTGGGCGTGGTCTCTAACCACTGCTGGCCAAGCACCAGGTCGGGGTCTATCCCAGGGGCCGACGGCTGGTTTCTTGTGTCCTCAAAGGTGAAAGAGCTGGGCAGGGAGTGAGAGCATAGGATGTTCGCCCCCCCTTGGATAGCTCAGCCCCTGTGACATGCGCGCTCCCGTGGGGACCCCTAGATAATGCTCTGTCCCCCGGAGTGAGGGGACATGGAATCGGTGGGACGGGTGAGCTGAGCTCAGGGCACGTCGACACTTGGGAGCTCTCCCATCGGTGGAGTTAATCCACCTCCCTGAGGGGCCGGTGCTGTGTTGGCGGGCGAAGCTCTCCCAGGACAGAGCTGGCCACACGGGGGCAGGTCGGTGTAACTGCCTCACTCAGGGGTGGATTATTCACAGCCCTGAGCAATGTGGTTACACCGATACAGTCTGCAGTGTAGACCTGGCCTCAGCCCTGGTTGTTCCTGCCCCGTCCGTGCCAGAGCACAGCCGCTTGCTAGGTGCTGGCCCATAAGCTCGGACGGCGCTGGGTTGGACGCGAGCCCTTGTCCTTGTCGCCACCCCAGACCTGTCAGTCGTGACTGCAGCCTGTCCGTGACGTGCGTACGACATGGCTGCATGGGGCCCCGTGAGCTCACGGACCAGCCAGTCACTGGTGTGCAAAGGGACCTCACTAGGTGCATTACAGTGGGGTGTGAATAGAGGGCGATCCTGTCACATCGCCCCTCCCCCTGCCTGAGGGCTGACAGCGCCCCCCACTCCCAGCCCCCCGTGTCTCTGATTGTCCTGTCATTGCTTTGCAGGGCCCAGCCGGTCCCAAGGGTGCGAAGGGAGCCACGGTAAGTGCTGTCCCTGGTGCCCCAGCAGGGGGTGCCCTTCCCCCTGCCCCCGTCAGCCCTGCAGCCAGCTGACGTCTCTGTTTTCTCCCTGCCAGGGACAAGCCGGCCCCAAGGGCGAGCGAGGTGTCCCCGGCCCCCCTGGACACCCGGTGAGTGACACCCCCCACTCCCCCCCTGCTTCCCTTTGACCTGCTGCCTCACACCGTCTGTTCCCTGTGCTCTGTCTGCTCCCCCTGGTCCCCGCCCATCCCTCGCTCACAGCGCCGTGCCCCTTGCTGGCTCGGTTACTTACCCTGCCCCCTGCCCTGCCCTGCCCCCCTGTCACGGAGTGTGGGGGAGTCCAGGCCCTGCACCCCTCTTCCTGGGATTCACTGAGACTCTCAGCCAGCCAGTAAAACAGAAGGTTTATTGCACCACAGGAACACAGTCCAAAACAGAGCTTGTGGGTACACCCAGGACCCCTCAGTCAAGTTCTTCTGGGGGAGCAGGGAGCTTAGACCCCAGCCCTGGGGTTCCCTGTGTTCCTCCACCCAGCCCCAAACTGAAACTAAACCCACCCAGCAGGTTCCCTTCTGTGGCCTCTCTTCACATTCCTGGGCAGAGGTGTTACTTCCCCCTCCCCCTCCTGGCTCAGGTGACAGGCTCTCAGGTCTCCCCTCCCCAGGGCACATTCCCAGGTCAACACTCCCCCCTCCCTGCTGAGTCACATCGTCACATCTCTCCCCCCTTCGAGACTGAACTGAGCGGGGTCACGCTGACCAGTGATCTGGGGAAGTTCGGGGCCCCCTCTCCGGGACAGCGCATCCGCTATCAGGTTGGCACTTCCCTTCACGTGGACCACGTCCATGTCGTAATCCTGCAGGAGCAGGCTCCATCTCAGGAGTTTGGCGTTGGCTCCTTTCATCTGGTGCAGCCAGGTCAGGGGAGAGTGGTCGGTGTAGACGGTGAAGTGTCGCCCGAAGAGATAGGGCTCTAGTTTCTTGAGGGCCCACACCATGGCCAGGCACTCCTTCTCGATGGCTGCGTAGTGTTGCTCCCGGGGTAGCAACTTCTTGCTCAGGTACACGATGGGGTGTCTCTCCCCCTTTTCATCCTCCTGCATTAACACCGCCCCCAGTCCCGTGTCGGAGGCGTCGGTGAATACCACAAAGGGCTTGTCAAAGTCTGGGTTTGCCAGAACTGGGCCACTGACCAGAGCCTCCTTCAGCGCCCGGAAAGCCTCCTGGCACTGCTCAGTCCAGACCACCTTGTCTGGCTTCCCCTTCTTGCATAGCTCTGTGATGGGGGTGGCGATGGTGCTAAAGTGGGGCACAAATCTTCGGTAGTATCCTGCCATCCCAATAAAGGCTTGGACCTGCTTTTTGGTGTGGGGAGCGGGCCAGTCTCTGATCACCTCCACCTTGGCTGGTTCCGGCTTTAGGCGGCCGCTCCCCACCCAATGGCCCAGGTAGGATACTTCAGCCATCCCCACCTTGCACTTCTCCGCTTTTACAATCAGCCCAGCCCCCTGGAGTCGGTCCAGCACTTGTCTAATCTGGGACACGTGGTCCTCCCAGGTCTGGCTAAAGACACAGATGTCATCAATATACGCCACGGCAAAACTCTCCATCCCCCTCAGTAGCTGGTCCACCAGGTGCTGGAAGGTGGCCGGCGCTCCCTTGAGGCCGAAAGGCAGGGTCAGGAACTCATAGAGCCCCAGAGGGGTGATAAAGGCCGATTTCAGCCGGGCATCTGCATCCAGCGGCACTTGCCAGTAGCCCTTTGTAAGGTCCATGGTGGTAAGGTACCGAGCTCCTCCCAGCTTGTCTAGGAGCTCGTCTGGCCTCAGGGGTAGGGATCAGATACAGTGATGGCATCAGATACAGTGATGGCATTGAGCTTCCGATAGTCCACACAGAACCGGACTGACCCGTCCTTTTTGGGGACCAGCACCACCGGCGAGGCCCAAGGGCTGGCAGATGGCTGGATCACCCCCAAAAGCCAGCATGTCCCGGACCTCTCTTTCCAGGTCCTGAGCAGTTTTTCCTGTGACTCGGAAGGGGGAGCATCTTATTGGCGGGTGCGACCCTGTTTGCACCCGGTGGACAGTCAGATTAGTAAAAAGAAAAGGAGTACTTGTGGCACCTTAGAGACTAACCAATTTATTTGAGCATGAGCTTTCGTGAGCTACAGCTCACTTCATCAGATGTTTACCGTGGAAACTGCAGCAGACTTTATATACACACAGAAATCATGAAACAATACCTCCTCCCACCCCACTGTCCTGCTGGTAATAGCTTATCTAAAGTGATCAACAGGTGGGACATTTCCAGCACAAATCCAGGTTTTCTCACCCTCCACCCCCCCACACAAATTCACTCTCCTGCTGGTGCTAGCCCATCCAAAGTGACAACTCTTTACATAATCAAGTCGGGCTATTTCCTGCATAGATCAAGGTTTTCTCACATCCCCCCCACCCCCATACACACACAAACTCACTCTCCTGCTGGTAATAGCTCATCTAAACTGACCATTCTCCAGGTTTAAATCCAAGTTAAACCAGAACATCTGGGGGGGGGGTAGGAAAAAACAAGAGGAAACAGGCTACTTTGCATAATGACTTAGCCACTCCCAGTCTCTATTTAAGCCTAAATTAATAGTATCCAATTTGCAAATGAATTCCAATTCAGCAGTTTCTCGCTGGAGTCTGGATTTGAAGTTTTTTTGTTTTAAGATAGCGACCTTCATGTCTGTGATTGCGTGACCAGAGAGATTGAAGTGTTCTCCGACTGGTTTATGAATGTTATAATTCTTGACATCTGATTTGTGTCCATTTATTCTTTTACGTAGAGACTGTCCAGTTTGACCAATGTACATGGCAGAGGGGCATTGCTGGCACATGATGGCATAGATCACATTGGTGGATGTGCAGGTGAACGAGCCTCTGATAGTGTGGCTGATGTTATTAGGCCCTGTGATGGTGTCCCCTGAATAGATATGTGGGCACAATTGGCAACGGGCTTTGTTGCAAGGATAAGTTCCTGGGTTAGTGGTTCTGTTGTGTGGTATGTGGTTGTTGGTGAGTATTTGCTTCAGGTTGCGGGGCTGTCTGTAGGCAAGGACTGGCCTGTCTCCCAAGACTTGTGAGAGTGTTGGGTCATCCTTTAGGATAGGTTGTAGATCCTTAATAATGCGTTGGAGGGGTTTTAGTTGGGGGCTGAAGGTGACGGCTAGTGGCGTTCTGTTATTTTCTTTGTTAGGCCTGTCCTGTAGTAGGTAACTTCTGGGAACTCTTCTGGCTCTATCAATCTGTTTCTTTACTTCTGCAGGTGGGTATTGTAGTTGTAAGAAAGCTTGACAGAGATCTTGTAGGTGTTTGTCTCTGTCTGAGGGGTTGGAGCAAATGCGGTTGTATCGCAGAGCTTGGCTGTAGACGATGGATCGTGTGGTGTGGTCAGGGTGAAAGCTGGAGGCATGCAGGTAGGAATAGCGGTCAGTAGGTTTACGGTATAGGGTGGTGTTTATGTGGCCATTGTTTATTAGCACTGTAGTGTCCAGGAAGTGGATCTCTTGTGTGGACTGGACCAGGCTGAGGTTGGTGGTGGGATGGAAATTGTTGAAATCATGGTGGAATTCCTCAAGGGCTTCTTTTCCATGGGTCCAGATGATGAAGATGTCATCAATATAGCGCAAGTAGAGTAGGGGCTTTAGGGGACGAGAGCTGAGGAAGCGTTGTTCTAAATCAGCCATAAAAATGTTGGCATACTGTGGGGCCATGCGGGTACCCATAGCAGTGCCGCTGATCTGAAGGTATACATTGTTCCCAAATGTGAAATAGTTTCATGATTTCTGTGTGTATATAAAGTCTGCTGCAGTTTCCACGGTAAACATCTGATGAAGTGAGCTGTAGCTCACGAAAGCTCATGCTCAAATAAATTGGTTAGTCTCTAAGGTGCCACAAGTACTCCTTTTCTTTTTGCGAATACAGACTAACACGGCTGTTCCTCTGAAACCAGTCAGATTAGTGCGTCCAGGCTGGTTGGAAAACAGCTGTCGGTAGGGATGCAGCACCCCCCTGACCTCAGCTTGCTGGGCAGGGGTTAGCTGATCCAAGAGGGGAATTGTTTCCAGGGGGGAACCAGCTCTGGTCCCAGGGAATAGATCTACTAAAGGGTCATCTCCCTGCTCTTCCCACTGTCCACACACGGCCAACACCACATTCCCCCTGGCATAATATGGCTTCATCATATTCACATGGTACACCCGGCGGTGGTGCGCCCGGTTCGACAGCTCCACCACATAGTTTACCTCATTGAGCTGCTTGACGACCTTGAAAGGGCGCTCCCAGGCGGCCTGTAGTTTGTTCTTTCTCACTGGGATGAGAACCATCACCTGATCCCCGGTGGCGTAGGCACGGGCCCGTGCCGTGCGGTCATACCAGACCTTCTGCTTCCTCTGGGCTCTGGACAGATTCTCCCTGGCCAGGCCCATGAGTTCAGCCAGTCTCTCTCGGAAGATCAGGACATACTCCACCACTGACTCTCCATCGGGAGTGGCCTTCCCCTCCCACTCGTCTCTCATCAGGTCCAGGGGGCCCCTCACCCTCCTGCCATATAACAGTTCGAAAGGCGAAAATCCGGTCGACTCCTGGGGCACCTCCCTGTATGCGAACAGCAGGTGAGGTAAGTACTTGTCCCAGTCCTGCGGGTGCTGGTTCATAAAGGTTTTCAGCATCATCTTTAGCGTCCCATTGAACCTCTCCACCAGCCCATTGGACTGGGGGTGATAAGCTGAGGCCCAGTCGTGCCGGACCCCACATTTCTCCCACAAGCACCAGAGCAGGGCCGACATGAAGTTGGAGCCTTGGTCTGTCAAGACTTCCTTGGGGAACCCCACTCGGCTGAAAATGGTCAGGAGCGCATCGGCCACGGTGTCTGCTTCAATGGAAGCTAAGGGCACTGCCTCGGGGTAGCGGGTGGCGAAATCTACCACCACCAGAATGTATTTCTTCCCCGACCGGGTCGTCTTGCTGAGAGGCCCCACGATGTCCATGGCCATCTTCTGGAAAGGCTCCTCTATGATGGGCAAAGGTCTCAAAGCCGCTTTCCCCTTGTCCCGGGCCTTCCCCACCCTCTGACAGGGGTCACAGGATCGGCAATACTGCCGGACCGTGGTAAAGACCCCGGGCCAGTAAAAGTTCTGTAGCAACCTCTGCCGGGTGCGCCGGATTCCCTGGTGCCCTGCGAGGGGGATGTCATGGGCCAGGTACAGGAGCCTGCGGCGATACTTCTGGGGGACCACCAGCTGCCTCCTGATCCCACAGGACTCTGCTTCCCTTGTGGGAGCCCATTCTCGGTACAGGAACCCCTTCTCCCACAGGAACCTCTCCTGGCAGCCTCTCCTCATGGTCCGTACCACCCTGAGGTCGGCCAGGTCCCTGAGCTTCCGCAAGGAGGGATCTTTCCTCAACTCGGCCTGGAACTCAGCGGCTGGGGAAGGGATGGGGCCCGGTTCCCCCTCATTGGCCAGGTCTGAGGCCTCAGCCTCTCTGAGCCGTGCCCCTCAGCGCTCCCTCCCCACCAGGGAAGGGTCCTGCGCCTCCGGTGTGGTATCCTCCCCAAGGTCAGGGAGCAGTGCCCCTCGCCGGCTCTGGCTACGGGTCACAACCAGGGCGGTCTGGGGCTTGCTTGGCCACTCCTCTAGGTCTCCCCCCATCAAAACTTCAGTGGGCAAATGGTGGTGTACCCCCACATCCTTGGGGCCCTCCTTGGCCCCCCATTTCAGGTGT
The DNA here is from genome assembly GCF_965140285.1 of Lepidochelys kempii. Taxonomy (NCBI): domain Eukaryota; kingdom Metazoa; phylum Chordata; order Testudines; family Cheloniidae; genus Lepidochelys; species Lepidochelys kempii. Next base: position 50,992,483 of record NC_136393.1, on the reverse strand, counting down.
ACCCTTGCCACGGGCACCTTAAATGAGGTCCCGCCCACCCCCGTCAGGGTCAGGTAGGTGTTGGGCACCACCCGATCTGGGGCCACCACCTCGGGCCAGGCCAGCGTCACCTCCGCGCCCGTATCCCAGTATCCATTGACCTTCCTCCCACCCACCTCCAGGGGAACAAGGCACTCTCTCCGGAGGGACAGCCCCGCGCCCACCCTGTAAACCGAGCACCCTGAGTCCAGAGCCTCCAGCCCTCTGGCGGAGCTGGCCTGGGGCACTCTTCCCTCCTGAGCAGGTGGTAAACTGGCAGCCCCCCTTTTCTGGGTCGTCTGCCCCTCGTCCAGCTGAGTCCCTACCCAGTTAACCCTGGGTAGGATGGGTCTGCTCAGTTTGTCCCTGAGCCCGGGGCACTGGGACCGTACGTGGCCTCTCTGGCCACAGTGATAGCAGCTCAGGTCACGTTGGTCCCCTCGAGCGGGTCGGAGGGGCCCGACGCCAGGCGTTCCCCTTGGGAGGGGGTTCTCCCTATTTCCCCACTGGGAGGCCCCCTGGTGACCCTCTCTCTGCATCGGGGGGGGCTGTTCTTTTGGGGCTCCTCCCGGCTACCCCCTGACCGACTGTTCACAAACTCGTCGGCCAGCTGCCCTGCGTGCTGGGGGTTCTCGAGCTTTTTGTCCACCAACCACAGCCTCAGGTCGGAAGGGCACTGATCATACAGTTGCTCCAGTACGATTAGGTCCAGCAGGTCCTCTTTAGCTCGGGCCCCAGCTGCCCACTTGCGGGCATATCCCTGCATCCGGTTGGCCAGTTGTAGGTAGGTGACCTCAGGCGTTTTACGCTGACTCCGGAACCTTCTCCGGTACATCTCGGGGGTCAGCCCAAACTCACGGAGCAGGGCCTGTTTGAACAGTTCATAGTCCCCTGCCTCCGGCCCTGTCATCCGGCTGTACACCTCCACGGCTTTGGGGTCCAGTAAGGGGGTGAGGAACTGGAGCCTGTCTGCGGGGTCAACCCTGTGCAGCTCACAGGCATTCTCAAAGGCCGTCAGGAAGCTATCTATGTCCTCCCCCTCCTTCCGCTGGGCCAGGAAGCACTTATCAAAGTTCCTTGCCGTCTTGGGTCCCCCCGCACTCACCACAGCCGGCGCCCCACTGCTCCTCAGCCTGGCCAGCTCCAGTTCATGCTGTCTTTGTTTCTCCTTCTCCTGACGCTCCCTCTCCTTCTCCTCCTGCTCATGTTGACGTTGTTTCTCCTTCTCCTCCTGCCCATGCCTACGTTCCCGCTCCTTCTCCTCTTGCTCATGTTGACGTTGTTTTTCATGATCCTCCAGCTCCCTCATTTTCATCTCCCTCTCCCATTCCAGCCGCCTCTGCTCCAGGGATGGGGAGCTCCGCCAGGAGGATCCCCTGCTGGCTGCCGGGGTCAGGGTGCCCTCGGTATTCGCTGGGCTTCCCCCAACCCCTCCCCCGGACATAGGTAGGAAGGGTCTCGGGATGTCCTCAGCAGCAGTCTGACCCCTCCCAGCCCGGTCAGGCCCCAGGGCCCACGCTGCGTCTGCCGGGCGGCTTCCCTCAGGGACAGGGATCGGGTCATCCAAGCGATCCCTCTCCTCCAGCTGGGCAATCAGCTGTTCCTTGGTGGACCTCCCGATGCGCAGCCCCCTCTGCCTGCACAGCTCCACCAGGTCGCTCTTCAGGCGTTTAGCGTACATCTCCCTGCTGGCCACTCGCAGGCCAGGCCGGCAGTTTCCAGGAAAAACCCCTCGTGTGCCAGTCCTTCTTGAGGTCACCACCTCTTTGCCAGGGTCGAGCTGCAGACTCCTCCGCCCGTGGGACCACTCACTGCGATCCCGCGGGGGACCCTGTTACTGCAAAAGTTCTTCTCTCTGGTCACATACTCCCAGGGGTTAACCACCCCCCGAAACCGTCTCTCTCTGACTCTTCAGCACGCCTTCAATTCCCCTTCGTTTTACTGCTTCCCAGTCACTTACTGCAGGAAGCGCCGTTCACGGGGTGCAGTACATCCCACCGCTACAACCAGTTGTCACGGAGTGTGGGGGAGTCCAGGCCCTGCACCCCTCTTCCTGGGATTCACTCTCTTCACATTCCTGGGCAGAGGTGTCACCTCCCCCTCCCCCTCCTGGCTCAGGTGACAGGCTCTCAGGTCTCCCATCCCCAGGGCACATTCCCAGGTCAACACTCCCCCCTCCCTGCTGCGTCACATCCTCACACCCCCATCCCTCTCTGCCACTCCCCCTGCCCCCCCCCATCCCTTGCTCACAGCGTCATCCCCCTTCCCGGCTCCATTACTTACCCTGCCCTTCCTGCCCCACCCCACCCTCTACCCTCCCCACCACCTTCCCTCCCTGCCCCCATCCCTCCCTGCCCCTCCTGTACCACTCTTCCCCCAGCCCCTTCCTTCCCTGCCCCACACTGTCCCTGCCCTTGCTCACCCCCATCCCAACGCCTGGCCCCTGGCCCACTGACGATGCTGTGCCGGAGCAGGGCCCCCCCGGGGAGGTGATCCAGCCGCTGCCCATCCAGCTGCCCAAGAAGAGCAAGAGGTCGATCGACGCCAGCCAGCTGGTGGGTGAGGACGGGGAGGGGATGGTGGCGGACGGGGTCCATGGCCACGCGGGCGGCATGGATGAGATCTTCGGCTCCCTCAACGCCCTCAAGTTGGAAATTGAGAACATGAAGCACCCGATGGGCACCCAGGACAACCCGGCCCGCACCTGCCAGGACCTGCGGCTCTGCCACCCTGACCTGCCCGACGGTGAGCGCCGGGCTGGGCTTGATGGGAGACGGGGCGGTGCTAGGGGCCTTTTTTGCAGGGAGCGGGTCAGGGGCAGCAGGGGGCCATCCCCGGGCAGACAGGGCTGGTCCCATTGCCCCAGGGTGGCGCTAGGGGCTGGGCTGCAGGGAGCGGAGCAGGGGGCTCTCCTCTGGCAGTCAGGGCTGGCTCCGTTGCCCCAGGGCAGCGCTAGGGGCTGGGCTACAGGCAGCGGGGCGGGGGGCAGCAGGGGGCTCTCCCCAGGCAGACAGGGCTGGTCCCATTGCCCCAGGGTGGCACTGAGGGGCTGGGCTGCAGGGAGCGGGGTGGGGGGCAGCAGGGGGCTCTCCCCAGGGAGTCAGGGCTGGCCCCATTGCCCCGGGGCAGCACTGGGGGGGCTGGGCTGCAGGGAATGGGGCAGGGGGCAGCAGGGGGCTCTCCCCTGGCAGTCAGAGCTGGCCTGATGCCCCAGGGTGGCGCTAGGGGGCCGTGGTGCTGGGGTGGCTCAGTGGGGGAAATAAAGGGGATTCTTTGTGCATTGACACCCCCTCTCTGCCCCCCAGGCGAGTACTGGATCGACCCCAACGAGGGCTGCTCCCGGGACTCCTTCAAGGTGCACTGCGACTTCTCGGCTGGCGGGGAGACCTGCCTCTTCCCCACCAAAGAGACGCAGGTGGTGAGTGTGATGGGAGCTCAGGGGAAGGGGGAACTGGCAGCCAGGACTCCTGGGTTCTCTCCCCAGCTCTGGGAGGAGAGTGGGCTCTGGTGGGTTAGAACAAGGGGGCAGGGGCTGGGGGCCAGGACTCCTGGGTTCTCTCCTGTTATAACCACCCCAAGACGCCGCTGTCTGGTTTTGGCACTGGAGCAGCTGTGGCTGGCCGAAGGGAGGATTTAGCCCCAGCCTCGCCCCCAGACAGGCTCACGCGTGTGGGGCACCCCGTGGTGTAGCCCCCCGTGGTGTAGCCCCCCGTGAGCCCGTCTCTCTGGGTCTCCCCTGCCAGGTCCAGATGTCTGCGTGGCAGGAGGAGAAGCCCCCGCGCTGGTTCAGCCAGTTCCAGGAAGGCAGGAAGGTGAGAGCCGGGCTGGGAGGCCGGTGGGCGTGTCCTGGGCTCGGTGAAACCGCCAGGGTCACCCCAACAGGCGGCCTGGTCCCGGGGATCCTGCACCCTGATAATACACCTCGCACCCCCATACACGGCCCTGGCCCCTGTGAATGAGGCCCAGAGACAGGCCCAGCGTTTGCGTGTGTGCAGATACCTCCTGTACCCTGCAGCTCCAACACTGACCCCCTGCTGACACCTGGGGTCTGCAGGGGGGGTCTCCAGTGACCGCACCCCCCCCTCCAGCTCACGTCTGTCCATCCAGCCAGCCTTCAAACTCCTCTGTCATTCATCCCCCCTGGAATCCCCCTCCGGGCCCAACCCCCAGAGTGTATCTCCCCAGTCCTAGATCCTCACCCCTCATCCCCGCTGGAATCCCCCTCTGTGCCCAGGCCCCAGGGTGTATCTCCCCAGTCCTAGATCCTCACCTCCCCGCCCGTCCCCCCAGGCTCTCCTCTATCTGATCCATCCAAGCTGGATGGAAGCTACCCGTCCTGGAAGCTACCCGTCCCTAGATCCACCTGGAGTCTCGTCTGCCCTGCTAGTCGCCTGTTTAATGTCTGTCCAGCCCTGAGTCCCTCTGTCTGTGGTGTGGCAGATCCGTACCAGAGAAACCCGTCTGTAGCTCTGTCTATCCGTCTGTCCTGGGCTCTGTCCATCTCTCTCCCTGCCTCTGGCGCCCCTCTCCACAGCACACAGACTCTGATGCCCACTGAGTGCCCCCCAGGCAGGGGCTCCCTGCGCCTTGCCCCGAGCAGGGAGTGCGGGGGGGTGGCCACAACATACGTCTCCCCCTAACGTGTCCCTGGCCCCCAGTTCTCCTACGTGGACGCGGACGGGCGCCCGGTGGGCGTGGTGCAGCTCACCTTCCTGCGACTGCTCAGCGTGGCCGCCCGGCAGAACTTCACCTACCACTGCCAGCGTTCGGTGGGCTGGGGCAGCGCCGCCTCTGGGGGCCACCAGCGTGCCCTCCGCCTCCGGGGCGCCAACGAGGAGGACATGAGCTACGACACCAGCCCCTACATCACGGCCCTCACCGATGGCTGCGCGGTGAGCGGGGCCCGGGGAGGGGAGCCGGGGGAGGGACAGGCTGGGATGGAGGGGGCGAAGAGAGAGACGGGAGCATGTGGAGGTCTGGGGAGGGACAGATATACTGGGATGGAGGTACAGGGAGGGAGGGAGATGTGACGTTGCACCCCATAATGCTTTATAGAAATATGCTTATGAGTGTAAATATGACATAACTGGAATCTGTTTTACGCTACATATGCCATGTAACACACCTTTGCACAGGTTATGTTCTACTGAAGTCTTCATCCTATTGGTATGCATGGACCATGTTTATATCTGAAGTTATGAGTGTTGGCTCTGTGCTTCTATGTAAAGTGTTTGCTGTAGGAAGCACCTAAGGCAGATCTGGTCAACATAGCGTGAGGGGATTATTCAGGTAAATGGAAGTACTTGGCGAACAACGGACCTTGAGAGACACCAGTCCACATCTGAGCTCTCCTGGGAACGTTCCTGTAGAGAACTGAGTCATGCATGAACAGGTGACTTGGACATGTGACTCCAAAACTCCATCTTGTAGAGGGGATTCTACACAGGGGGAGGGAGGGGTTTAGACCCACAAGGAGAAACTATATAAAGCCTTGGGAGACCCCTCCATTTTGTCTTCAGCTGGCTCAAGAGATAGCCTTTCCACCCCCAAAGAATACCTGAAAGAAACTGGAACAAAGGACAGTAACCTCAGGGGGTGTGAGTAGATTGCTGGACCCAGACTAGAAGGGATCTAGTCTGTAAAAGAAGCTTACTGGAACATTTCTGAGGGTGAGATTTCATCTGTAATCACTTTCTTACTCTATTAGGCTTAGACTTGCGTGTTTTATTTTATTTTGCTTGGTAATTCACTTTGTTCCGTCTGTTATTACTTAGAACCACTTAAATCCTACTTTTTGTATTTGATAAAATCACTTTTTACTTATTAATTAACCCAGAGTATGTATTAATACCTGGGGAAGCAAACAGCTGTGCATATCTCTCGATCAGTGTTATAGAGGGTGAACAATTTATGAGTTTATCCTGTATAAGCTTTATAGAGGGTAAAACGGATTTATTTGGGGTTTGGACCCCATTGGGAGTTGGGTATCCGAGTGCTGGAGACAGGAGCACTTCTTAAGCTGTTTTCAGTTAAGCCTGCAGCTTGTGGGAGACGTGGTTCAGACGTGGGTCTGTGTTTGTAGCAGGCTGGCGTGTCTGGCGCGACCAGGCAGGGCACTGACATCCCAAGCTGATGGGGAAAACAGGCTCAGAGTCGGTCTCTGTGATCCAGCCCGTCACAGTGGCGTCACGAACAGGATCTGAACCTGTGCAGGGAAACCCCATTGGATTTCGAACACTGTGACGGGGTGGGTCACAGAAACCCCCTTTGGGAACTGCTGGCTGATGTGCCGAGACTACCCCTGAGCACAGGGAATTACCAAGCAAAATGAAATAAAACATGCAAGTCTAAGCCTAATACAGTAAAAAAGTGATTACAGGTAAAACCTCACCCTCAGAGATGTTTCAATAAGCTTCTGTCACAGTCTGGACGCCTTCCTAGTCTGGGCACAACCCTTTCCCCGGTACAGCCCTTGTTCCAGCTCAGGTGGTCGCGAGGGGATTTCTCATGACTGCAGCCCCCTTTGTTCGGTTCCACCCCCTTATATATCTTTTGCAAAAGGTGGGAATCCTTTGTCCCTCTCTGGGTTCTCACCCCTCCTTCTCAATGGAAAAGCACCAGGTTAAAGATGGATTCCAGGTCAGGTGACATGATCACATGGCACTGTAAGACTTCATTACCCACTTGCCAGCCCACAGGTATACCGGAAGACTTACAAGTAAACAGAGCCATCTACAGTCAATTGTCCTGGTTAATGGGAGCCATCACAATTCCAAACCACCATTAATGGCCCACACTTGGCATAATTACAATAGGCCCTCAGAGTTATATTTCATATTTCTAGCTTCAGATACAAGAATGATACATTCATACAAATAGGATGACCACACTCAGTAGATTATAATCTTTGTAATGATACCTTACAAGAGACCTTTTGCATGAAGCATATTCCAGTTACATATTAACACTCATTATTATATTTTCATAAAATCATATAGAGTGCAACGTCACAGGATGGATACCCTGGGATGGGTGAATAGACAGTTGGAGGGTTGAGGAGAGTGGATGGATACACTAGGAGGGAGGCTGGATGGATGGAGGAGGGAGGGAGGGAGGGATGGATGGAGGGATGAGGAGATGAGGGATGGATGGATGGATACACTAGGAGGGAGGCTGGATGACCAGACAGTTGCGGGGGGGGATGGGCAGATGCACCGGGAGCCGGAGTGGGGATGAGGGACAGATAGAGACAATAGGATTCCAGGACGCAGAGGGATACGCAGAGGGGTGGCTGGGTGACCAGATAGACACACTAGGGTGAGGGAGGGAAGGATGGATAGATAGGTGGACGTGCCAGGTGTAGCAATAGACAGACGGATGGATGCACCAGGTGCAGGAACAGACGTCAGACAGACAGCTAGATGCACCAAGCTCAGGAATGGACAGACAGTTCCAGGGCTAGGCAGACACCCCGGCGGAGGGAGGGGAGGGTGGATCGATAGATGAATACGCCGGGTGCAGGAACAGACAGACGGTTCCAGGGCTAGGCAGATGCCCTGGTTCGAGGGAGGGGAGGGTGGATCGATAGATGAATACGCCGGGTGCAGGAACAGACAGACGGTTCCAGGGCTAGGCAGACGCCCCGGTTCAAGGGAGGGGAGGATGGATCAATAGGTGAATACGCCGGGTGCAGGAACAGACAGACGGTTCCAGGGCTAGGCAGATGCCCTGGTTCGAGGGAGGGGAGGGTGGATCGATAGATGAATACGCCGGGTGCAGGAACAGACAGACGGTTCCAGGGGCTAGGCAGATGCCCCGGTTCGAGGGAGGGGAGGGTGGATCGATAGATGAATACGCCGGGTGCAGGAACAGACAGACGGTTCCAGGGCTAGGCAGACACCCCGGCGGAGGGAGGGGAGGGTGGATCGATAGATGAATACGCCGGGTGCAGGAACAGACAGACGGTTCCAGGGCTAGGCAGATGCCCTGGTTCGAGGGAGGGGAGGGTGGATCGATAGATGAATACGCCGGGTGCAGGAACAGACAGACGGTTCCAGGGCTAGGCAGACGCCCCGGTTCGAGGGAGGGGAGGATGGATCGATAGATGAATACGCCGGGTGCAGGAACAGACAGACGGTTCCAGGGCTAGGCAGACGCCCCCGTTCGAGGGAGGGGAGGGTGGATCGATAGATGAATACGCCGGGTGCAGGAACAGACAGACGGTTCCAGGGCTAGGCAGACGCCCCGGTTCGAGGGAGGGGAGGATGGATCGATAGATGAATACGCCGGGTGCAGGAACAGACAGACGGTTCCAGGGCTAGGCAGACGCCCCCGTTCGAGGGAGGGGAGGGTGGATCGATAGATGAATACGCCGGGTGCAGGAACAGACGGACGGTTCCAGGGCTAGGCAGACGCCCCGGTTCGAGGGAGGGGAGGATGGATCGATAGATGAATACGCCGGGTGCAGGAACAGACAGACGGTTCCAGGGCTAGGCAGATGCCCCGGTTCGAGGGAGGGGAGGATGGATCGATAGATGAATACGCCGGGTGCAGGAACAGACAGACGGTTCCAGGGCTAGGCAGATGCCCCGGTTCGAGGGAGGGGAGGATGGATCGATAGATGAATACGCCGGGTGCAGGAACAGACAGTCGGTTCCAGGGCTAGGCAGACACCCCGGCAGAGGGAGGGGATGGGGCATGCAGGAGAAGGAGGCGACAGGCTGGTGTCCATGCCAGGAACAGAGGGCAGAGCCTGGGTCACAGTGGAGCGAGAGGCCCCCCGGGGAGCCTGTGGCAGGAACAGGCCCTGGAGCCGCTGACCCCGCGGCTTGACCCTCCCCATGCCCCCCCAGCAGCTGCGGAAGGGCCCGGACAGGACGGTGCTGGAGGTGAACACGCCCCGCGTGGAGCAGCTCCCCCTGCTGGACGTGCACTTCACGGACTTTGGGGAGCCTAACCAGAAGTTTGGGTTCGAGGTGGGACCCGCCTGTTTCCTGGGCTAGGACCAAACCCCCATGAGCCCTGCCCTGGCCCCTGAGGGAACGTCCCAGCCTGGCCCAGGCCCCACCATCCCCCGAGCAGCGAAGCTACGGGGCCTTCTGGCCACCTGAGGGACGGACACGCCATGACCACCCACAGCCACCGAGACCAACGCACCCGCTGCCGTCTCCTGCTGGGACCAGGGACCGGAGAGAGGCACCGAAGAGACGTCACCGCTTAGAGCCCACCTGTATTTTAACGTGTAGAGAGAGGGGGGGCAATTACACCCACGCGCTGGTGGGATCCCTCGGAGCCCCACATCCCCCCTCCCACAATCCTCTAGCCAGAGGTCCCAGAATGCCCCAGCAACATCCCTCAGAGCCCATGGGCCATATTTCCCAGAATGCCTCAGGGTACACCCTCCATATCTCCCAGAGCCCCTCAACTCTAACCCCAGACTGGGGCCACCCCGAAATGGTGGAACCGGTACCCCAATTTCCCCTCTGACCATGGAGCAAAGCCATTAATGTCTATTGAACATTGTGAGCGAACCAGAGTTAATTAATGTCAGCAGTGTGGCTGGCTCCCCTGGGCCGGGCAGCATCGTGAACAGAGGACCTGGGTTAACACCAGTGGGCTCCCGTCCTCCCTCCCCACAGTGCTGACACCTGTCGCAGTGACAACGACCCTCATGCTTCAGGGCAGGTGCTGGCCTGCAGGGATGGGGTCAGGAGGAAACTTCCTCCTCACTGAGGGCTCATTTAATTACTGGTTTAGTCACCTCCTGCAGGGTTCCTGCCCTTTCCACCCAGAGCAGCCACAGGCGGGAGGCCAGGCTCGATGGGCCCACTGGTCTGGTCCCGGCTGGGATTCCTCTGCTTCATTCATTCCTATCAATGGGCTCCAGTCCCCCTCCTCCAGGGCACTAATTAATGTCAAAGGAAGAAGAAATGTTAATTTCAGTAGGGTTCTCTGCTCCCCTCCCCCACTATGGTAATTAGTATTGATTTGTGAGGCTCTAACCCCTCCCCCATTGGACTAATTAATATCAAAGGAGAAAATCTTATTAATTAATATCAGTGGGGTGCTCCCCCTTCCCCCTGGTACTAATTAGCATTAATTGACATGGACAGGGCTCCTCCTTCCCTCCCATATCAGTTAAAATAATGAATAAAGCCTGTTAATTAACATCTCCACAGTGCTCAGATCCCCCCACTCCCGGCTATTTGCAAGTGACTGTTGCTCTGGGTGTATTTAAAAGCCTTCACCAACCTCCCCCCATGGAAGAAGCTGAGGAGCGAAGAGAAGGACGCTGGTTTTATTGTTTTATTTTAAATTAATTATATTATTTAAGGCGTGGAGACACACAGGGGTCTGGGCCCTGCTGCGGATTTTGAATCCCAAATGAGCCCATGCGCTCTGGCATGACGCTGCCAGTCCTGGGCCGGGGGGGAACCCAATTCATTTTCTTGGGGCTGCCGGACAAACGTTTCATGGGGTGACTGTTGTTGCTTTTCGGGGTCTAACAGGCAGCCCCCCCCCACGCCCCGGAGTGCTGAGCCGGCGGCCGGTGTAATGTTTGTAAGTAATTTTGGAAGTTGTATTGTAATATATCAGCTATAATTTTGCTGCTTTTGGGGGTTGTTATTTTTGTTGTCCCGTCCCCTTGGCTCCCTCCCAACCCTCCCGCTGGCCTTGCCCTGTGTCACGGAGTCCCTGGGCGATGCTCTGGAACTGCTCCCCATGAAGCCAGTCAGGACTCTGGGGCAGTCACCTTTCTGTGAGCAGCCTGTCTTCAGGACACAGCTCACCCGGCTTCCACCTTCCTGGGTCTGACCTCGGAGCATTCAGCCTCCTCTGCCCCTCCGTGCGCTTCCCACAGCTCTCACCTTGCAGGGAGGAAGGGCCCAGGCCATCAGGTGCCAGGAAACAGGGTGTCGGCAATTCTTTGTGTCCAGACTCCTGCACACACCTGTCCTCTAGGGCTCTGCAATGATCATACCCCCTTACACCACCCCCTAGATACTTAAGAACTGCCTAGGGGAAACTGAGGCACCCCCACACTGTTCAGAGGAAACATTAAGAACAGTCCCACTTCGTCACACCTTGCTTGGGCGCTTTGCTCCATCCCGGGGCTTTTTTCGTTGCTCTGTTTTCCTTCACCCCCCATGAAAATACAGGCTATGAACAAACCCCCGTGCAGATCCGTGGCCCCTGCAGGGCCAGCCTGTGACCTGCACCAGCCGCTCACAGCTGGATTTTATGCCCAAGCCCAGCCTGATTCACCGCTGCCTGGTGCGTCATGCAGCCATTTACACGGGGCTGAGATGTTCCTGATTGTGGAGCAGGAGCCAGACATGTCCGTGGCCGGGACGCTTCCGTCGGGGGCCTGACGCAGAGATCCAGGAGACCCCCCTCCCCACCCAATGACAAGGACGTGTGGAAATGGCCCAGCTACTCAGTGGTGTGAATCAGCAACACCCCCCCACCCCCGATGGCAATGCTGGTTTGCACCCAGGGAGGAGCTGCCCCAGAGGGATCCACCCTCAGCCTGGAGTCAGTCAGAGCCATGCAGCTGTGGCAGGACCCAGGTAATCACCTGGGGGGCGCAGGTGTGTGCAGGCTTGGGGGGGGCAGCTGTCTGGGGGGGCATTCATAGACTCCTAGAATATCAGGGTTGGAAGGGACCTCAGGAGGTCACCTAGTCCAACCCCCTGCTCAGAGCAGGACCAACCCCAACTAAATCAAAAAATTAAAAAAACTAAATCACTCCACCTGTGGTCCCCTGGTCCTATTGGGATCCAGGAAGTGGCGGGTGGAAGCCCACCCACTGCTAAAAAATCCCCCCCAGCTCAAGGGGGGGATCTACAGGACCTGGCAACCAAATGATTTCGGGGGACAACTAATGAAATAACAGGGACAGGCGTGCGGTCAAAGGGTCAAACAAAGGGAACCAGATGGGGACAGCGCCCACTGCTCCAAGGCATCAAGGGAGTCAGTGGATGCCACCCAGAATAGCTCTGCCCGGAGGTGTGAGCGGACTGAGGGTTGGAAATAGGCCCACGGTCACAGGAGTCTCCATCGGCCAACCTCCTCTCCCTGCCTTTGTAGATGGCCACTTTAGTCAGGGCCAGGAGGAGGTTGACCAGGAACCGTGGCTTTGTGGGGCCATGGGTAGGGACTGCACAGATAAGGAGGTGAGGGGAAAAGTGCAACCAGAAATGTAACAGTGTCTAAAAGGAGCCGGAACGGGGCTGCAACCTGGCGCATGCCAGGTAAACGTGCGCCAGGGTCTCCCTCATGCCGCAGAAGGGGCAGGTGGCCGGGACGGGGGTGAACTGCGCCAAGTACACGCCCGTGCTCACGCTCTGTGAAGGAGACCCCCCCACCCACACCTACCTCTCTCTGGCGTGGTCAGGCCCCAGGTTGTTGGGGAAACGCCCAGCCAGGTCCGGGTCCCGGCAGCGGGAGGAGCTGGAAGGAGATCCCAGGGGCTGAGAACGGCAGGCGAGGGGGACGCAGGCAGGTCACTCAGGGGCGAGAGGCCCCGATCCTGCTACGAGCTGCTGAGCGACCCCCTGGATTTTGTGAGAAGCCGCGTGTGCTGACGTGCTCTGCTGGTTTCGGGTCAAACTGAGCCCCTCCCCCCATACTGCGTTTCCCCCCCACACCCACCCCAGCAAGGTCCCCCCAGCTGGGCCCCGGCTGCCCCATTGCCGTGGGGCTTCGAGCTCCCCCAGCTCTCCAGTGCTGCCCTGAACGAACGACCCCGGCACTCCAGATGCTGCCCTCGCTGCCACCTGCCAGGAGTCTCGCCCCCCGTCCCCGCTGCTCCTCAGCCCGGCTCCATCCCTGCGTGGGGCAGGCCCCTTGCCTTGAACTGGGGGGGGCACGTGCCGAGGCCACGTGTGGCACCTCCATCTCCGGGGGCCTGACCCAGGACGCCCTGAGGAGCCCCAATGTCTGGGGAGCAGGCGGGCAGCGCGGCGTGACGACCCAGCCCCTTGAACGGGGGGCTGCTTGGCCCCCGATCGCTAGACACTGCCGGAGTCTCAGCCGGCTCTGTGGTGCCCGGAGGGGCCCAGCTGGCGTCCCCCACATCCACAGGCCAGTGTGGGGATGACCATGTGTCTCCTGCCCTGGGGGAGGGTCTGTCCCTTGCAAACACCCAGCTATAAAGACAAGATCTTGTGTTGGTGGCAGCCGTTGCTGGGTGGGTGCGAGCTGGGTGGGCAGGGGGGAGAGGGCCTGACCCCCGCCCCAGGGGGAGCAGCTGGTCTTCGCAGAGCCCCCTGGATTCACCCCACTGCTGCTCACACTGGGTCCTGCTCTATGGAGACCCATGCGGCAGGCTGTCGGCTCTGGGATGGGATTCGCTATGGGTCTGTGCCGGGGTGGGGTGGGGCAGGGGGATCCCTTGGGCTGGGCTCCCTGCAGGGAGCAGCATTTGCTGACGCCGTGGGGACAGGGAGCTGCGACCCGTGTCTGTCTCTGAGAGCGTCACTGGGGGGGCGCTCCGTTCACCCCTGCAGCAACACCCTCTCCACAGAGCTCAGGGGGGCGGGGAGCAGGAACATGGGGGGGGGGAATCTAGCGGGGGAAGCGCAGGCTGGCCCTGATTTCTTGGGACGTGCCTCACCCATGAGGGAGGGGACGTGTCCGACAGACCCCCCACACACACCCCCAGAACCCGCCCACAGGAAAGCCGGCCGCACGGGGTCCTGCTTGGGCAGGGATGTCTGTATCCATGACCCGCAGCCTGTCCCTCCGTCTGCACCCCGAGCCTGAGCACCTCCAAACCCCCATCCTCAGCCAGGACCCCTCATTCCACACCAGCCCCACTCCTCTGACTGAGCACCCCAGATGGACAGACAGCCCCCATGCTTGTCTCTAGCATGCAGGGGTTGGGGGGAGACAGGATTCCTGGGTCCTATTCCAAGCTCTGTGAGGAGAGTGGGGTGTAACTCTAAGAGCTGGGAATCCAGGACCCATCGGTTCTAGTCCTGGCTCTGGGAGGGGTGTGGGGCTGGTGGGTTAGAGCAGGGGGGGCTAGGAACCAGGACTCCTGGGTTCTATCACAGTTCTGTGGCTTCTGACAAGTCGCTTGCCCTCAGTGTCCCCCCGCTGCACAGTGGGGTGAGGACACAGACCGGGGCTGCATTTCTCTCATAGTTTATTCCTCTCCAGTGCAGGTGTGGGGCTGGGCCAGGTCCCCGGATGCCGGGTGGTTTCGGGTGGAAAATCCCTGGCACCGAAATAACGCCCGCCCATGGGACCCTGGTGTCTCACTGACGCACCAACAAGCAGGACGCTGGGCTGGGGTTAGCGCCTCCGGGGCTCGGCCAGGGGCAGCGTGACGCCGACCCGACATCACCGGGCGCCGGGCAGAGTCAGGCCGGGAGGGCCGGGAGCAGACTGTGTTGGATGCTGCTGGGGCCCAGGGCTGGGAGTGGCTCAGAACCATCCCTGGGGGGAGTGAAACCAGGTGAGGGGTGTGACGAAGCGGGACTGTTCTTAATGATTCCTCTGCATAGTGTGGGGGTGCCTCAGTTTCCCCTAGGCAGTTCTTAAGTATCTAGGGGGTGGGGTAAGGGTGTATGATCACTGCAGAGCCCTAGAGGGCAGGTGTGTGCAGGGGTCTGGACACAGAGAATGGCCGACACCCTGTTTTTTGGCAACTGATGGCCTGGGCCCTTCCCCCCTGCAAGGTGAGAGCTGAAGGGTTGGAGAACAAAGGAATCAGGTGACCTCCTGGCCCGGGAAAGGAACAAAGCCCAGAGGAGGAGGGGCTGGAGGGAGTTTCAGTTTGGGGCTGGTTGGAGACATGGAGTGAAGGGCTTTGTCGGGCTCACTGCCCCCCAAAATGGACCCAGCTGAGGGGTCCGGTTCTCTGCACCTACAACCTCTGTGTTAGACCATGTTCCTGTCGTCTAATAAACCTCTGTTTTACTGGCTGGCTGAGAGTCACGTCTGACTGCGAAGTTGGGGTGCAGGACCCTCTGGCTTCCCCAGGACCCCGCCTGGGCGGACTCGCTGTGGGAAGCGCACGGAGGGGCAGAGGATGCTGAATGCTCCGAGGTCAGACCCAAGAAGGTGGAAGCCGGGTGAGCTGTGTGTCCTGCAGACAGGCTGCTCCCAGAAAGGAGACTTCCCCAGAGTCCTGCCCAGCTTCATGGGGAACAGTTCCAGAGCATCGCCCAGGGACTCCGTGACAGGGGGGAAAGCAGACGTCAGTCTGTCTGTCCACCCACAGGTGGACGGGGTGTGAAACGATGTAGAGAGTTAACCCTTTCTGGGTTGCGGGGGCGGAGAAATGTCTCCACTGGCCTGTGGGCAATTGCACGGGGACTTTCTGCTGACACCGGATTGACGGCCCTGGACTGCAAAGGCCCCATGTCCCGGCCCCGGCCCCGTGAGCCAGCCAGTCCCTCCTTGCCCTCCCTGACCTGGACCTTCAGCGTAACTCCAGGGCGCGCAGCCCCATCCACTTGCCCTCCCAGATGGAGCCTGCGCAGGGAAAGCCCAGGGAGGGCCACGCTCTAGGGCTGGAGTCAGCAGGGGCCCGTACTCAGGGCTGGGCTGGAACCCTGGAGTCCTGATGCCATCGGGCTGCCATAGCTACATGATTGTTAAGTTGTGACACAGACTTTGCTTTGCACAGCGGCAGGATGGTGAATACCTTGTGGGAGGAGGGTCCCGGGGGTGGGGGGGGAGAGTAGGAGCAGTGCTGGGATGGTCCTTGTAGGGCGCTGGAGAGAGGAAACTCCATGGCAGGGGTGGGCCTTGGCCAGCAGTAGGAGCTGCAGGCCAGGCTCTAAGTGACTCACACAGATTCACACCCTTGTCCTGCGGGGACAGCCCACGGGTGCAGCTGACAGGGACGTCCCCACGGCCTCGTCTCCTCACTCTCCGGGACACTCCCCAGCCAGGATCCCAGAGCTCTTTGCACCCTGATAGCGCTGGGGCCAATTCCCCCCACAGAACTGCAGCCACCTCTGGGCTGGGACCTGGCAGCTGGGAACCACGTCTGCACTTCACTCCATGTCCCCAGCCAGCCCCAAACTGACTCCCCTTCCAGCCCCTCCTCCTCTGGGCTTTGTCTCTTTCCTGGGCCAGGAGGTCACCTGATTCCTTTGTTCTCCAACCCTTTAGCTCTCACCTGGCAGGGGGGAAGGGCCCAGGCCATCAGGTGCCAGGAGACAGAGTGTCGCCATTTATGTACCCTGGCCCTTTGCTCTGCAACAATTACACCCCCTTATCCCACCACCTAGAGACTTAAGAAATGTGTGATGAAGTGGGACTGTTCTTAATGTTTCCTCTGAATAGTGTGGGGGTGCCTCAGTTTCCCCTTTGCAGTTCTTAAGTATCTAGGGGGTGGGGTAAGGGTGTATGATCACTGCAGAGCCCTAGAGGGCAGGTGTGTGCAGGGGTCTGGACACAGAGAATGGCCGACACCCTGTTTCCTGGCAACTGATGGCCTGGGCCCTTCCCCCCTGCAAGGTGAGAGCTAAAGGGTTGGAGAACAAAGGAATCCGGTGACCTCCTGGCCCGGGAAAGGGACAAAGCCCAGGGGAGGAGGGGCTGGAGGGAGTTTCAGTTTGGGGCTGGCTGGGACATGGAGTCTGGCTCACTGCCCCCCAAAATGGACCCAGCTTAGGGGTCCCGTTCTCTGCACCTACAAGCTCTGTTTTAGACCATGTTCCTGTCGTCTAATAAACCTTCTGTTTTCCTGGCTGGCTGAGAGTCACGTCTGACTGCGAAGTTGGGGTGCAGGACCCTCTGGCTTCCCCAGGACCCCGCCTGGGTGGACTCGCTGTGGGAAGCGCACGGAGGGGCAGAGGATGCCGAACGCTCCGAGGTCAGACCCAGGAAGGTGGAAGCTGGGTGAGCTGTGTGTCCTGAAGACAGGCTGCTCACAGAAAGGCGACTGCCCCAGAGTCCTGACTGGCTTCATGGGGAGCAGTTCCAGAGCATCGCCCGGGGACTCCGTGACAACTGGTGGCAGCGGTGGGATGTACTGCACCCCATGGATGGCACTTCCTTCAGTAAGTGACTGGGGAGCTGTAAAACGAAGGGGGATTGACGAGGACCAGGCGTGCTGAAAGCTCAGAGAGGAGCGGTTTCGGGGGGTGGTTAACCCCTGGGAGTGTGTGACCAGCGAGAAGGACTGTGCAGTAATGGGGTCCCCCTGGGGACTGCAGTGAGCAGTTTCAGGGGCGGAGGAGCCTGCAGCTTGGCCCGGGGAGAGAGAAGGACTTTTGCAGTAACAGGCTCCCCCAGGGGATTGCAGCGAGCGGTCCCAGGGGCGGAGGAGTCTGCAGCTCGACCCTGGCAAAGAGGTGGTGACCTCGAGAAGGGCTGGCACACTAGGGGTTCTCCCTGGAAACTGTGGGGAGCTGAGAGCACACAGGCCTGTGAGTCCACAACAACTTGGGAGGAGCGGAGTGATGGCCTGTCACTGTCTCCTTAAGAAGGACATTGTAACCCTGTGCAGAAAGAGAGGGTTGAGCGTTGGAAAGTTCACCAAAGCAGAGTTAATCGTGCAGCTGGAGGAGGATGACCGCGCTAAGGAACAGATTCCTGACCCCCAATGGGGCTATAGCAGGATCAGGGAGCAGCTGGAGCGGGAGCCAGGCATCCCCAAGACTCCTGTCCCCGTCCAGACGGGGGTCTTCACGATCGGGTTCCCCATCGGGGGATCGAGACGGACGGGATTGGAGCTGAGTCTGAGAGAGCAAGAGGACTGTGAGAGACAGCGAGAGCCCGAGAAAGAGCTGCAGAAGCAGCAGCAGCATGAACTGGCGGTGGTGGGGCGGAGAGGCCTCCTCCCCGGGGTGAGTGGGGATAGATCCCGGGGTGCCAGTTCCGCAGGGAACCTCAAGACTAAATTGCTGCCCCTGGTTAAGGAGGTGGGGGATGTGGATGCCCACCTCACTGCCTTTGAGCAGGCTGGAGATTTGAACCAAGGGGACCCTGCGGAAAAGCCCCGGTGTCTAGCTCCCTTGCTGGGTCCCAAGGCCATAGACTCCGTCAGCCAGATGGTTGGGGATGTGGACAGGCTCCCACTCCTGACCCCAACCTATATGTCTGTGTGGAGTTTCCTGGGGCCAGGCCCCTTGGACCTCCAGTGGGAGCAGAAGGTGATGGTCAATGGGGAGACATTCTTGGGGTGGCCAAAGGGCATGGGCTGCATAAACCTTCCCACATGCGGCCTGCGAGTGCTATCGACCACCCCCGACCTAAGGGAGGGCGTGAAACTGGAAGGGCCTGGTGTAACTCCTACCAAGGAAGGCTGGGGCATCCATGGGAACGTTGGTGGCTTCGAACTTCCCCAGGTCACCGGGTAAAGTGACCCCGCTCAGTTCGATCTCGAAGGGGGGAGAGATGTGATGAAGTGGGACTCTTCTTAATGTTTCCTCTGAATAGTATGGGGGTGCCTCAGTTTCCCCTAGGCAGTTCTTAAGTATCTAGGTGGTGGGGTAAGGGTGTATGATCATTGCAGAGCCCTAGAGGGCCCGTGTGTGCAGGAGTCTGGACACAGAGAATGGCCGACACCCTGTTTCCTGGCCACTGATGGCCTGGGCCCTTCCCCCCTGCAAGGTGAGAGCTAAAGGGTTGGAGAACAAAGGAATCAGGTGACCACCTGGCCCAGGAAAGGAACAAAGCCCAGAGGAGGAGGGGCTGGAGGGAGTTTCAGTTTGGGGCTGGCTGGGACATGGAGTGAAGGGCAGACGTAGTTGTCTGGCTCACTGCCCCCCAAAATGGACCCAGCTGAGGGGTCCGGTTCTCTGCACCTGCAAGCTCTGTTTTAGACCATGTTCCTGTCGTCTAATAAACCTTCTGTTTTACTGGCTGGCTGAGAGTCACGTCTGACTGCGGAGTTGGGGTGCAGGACCCTCTGGCTTCCCCAGGAGCCCCACCTGAGTGGACTCACTGGGGGGAAGCGCACGGAGGGGCAGAGGATGCTGAATGCTCCGAGGTCAGACCCAGGAAGGTGGAAGCTGTGTGAGCTGTGTGTCCTGAAGACAGGCTGCTCACAGAAAGGCAACTACCCCAGAGTCCTGACTGGCTTCATGGGGAGCAGTTCCAGAGCATCGCCCAGGGACTCCGTGACACCTCCCCAGCCAGGGCGACTTCTACGACTGCCGGGTGGAGCACTGGGGGCTGCCCGAGCCCTTCACGAAGCACTGGGGTAAGGCTGGGGTGCCCGGGGACCCCGCTGGGCACAGGGCTGGGAGCCAGGATGCCTGGGTTCTATCCTGGCTCTGGGATAGGAGTGGAGACTGGTGGGTCAGAGCGGGGGCAAAACTGGGTGCTCAGACACCTGGGTTCTATCCCAGCTCTGGGAGGGGAGCAGTGTCTAGTGGGTCAGAGCAGGGGGGCTGGGAGCCAGGACACCTGGTTCTATCCCAGCTCTGGGAGGGAAGATTGGGAACAGCCCCCCTCACTCCGTGCCCTGTCCCTCTCCCCCTTTCTCCAGAAGTCCAGGTGCCCACCCCCGTCCCCGAGACCACTGAGACCCTGATGTGCGCCCTGGGCCTGGCCGTGGGCATCATCGGCATCATCATGGGCACCATCCTCATCATCAAGGGCATGAAGATGAACGCCGCCCGCAACCCGCGGGGCCCCTTGTGAGTAGCCGCTGCCCGGGGAGGGCACCCGCTGCACCCGCAGCCCCTGGGCCCATACAGCACTCCCCGGGGAGACCCCCACCTGTTGTGTGTCCCCCAGCCAGCCACAGCCCCATAGCCCATCCAGCACCCACTGGGGAGACTCCCCGCACCCGCTGTGCTCCTCCCAGCCAGCACCCCCTGTGTCACAGGGAAACTCCCAGGCAGTGCTGGGAAGTGGCCCCGATCCCTGCCAGCTTCGTGTTGGGGCCCAGAGCTCCTGGTAACTGACCCTCTTTGCCTTTCAGATAAACGCGGGGAGGAGCCGGGCCCCTGAATCCCCCAGGTGCCTTCGTGAGACCCACTCGTACTGCCCCCCCGCTACCCGCAGGGTCCCTGCTCCGTGCCCGTTGGTGCCAGCTGCTGTACCCCGACCCCGTAACCGGGACAAGCCAACCCGCTAGAGACTCACCGGGGAGCCGGCCCCTCGGACTTCCCTCACCCACCCCGCTGCTGGGCTTGGGAGGGGGCACCTATCCAGGGAGAGGGCTGCTGCCCCATGGGGCTGGGAATGGGGATCGCCCCTCGTCAGGGGCAGCAGGGCCCACGGGGCTGATCCAAACCCCATTGCCATCGTGGGGAAGGTTTCTCTTGACTCCAGTGGGAGCTGGATTGGGCCCCGAGCCCGGGCCCTGTTGGCCAGAGGCTGCTGTCAGTCAGCCCAGGTAAAGCCCCTCCAGCCATTACCCAGAAGGCTTTGGGCCAGATTCGGCCATTCCCGGTCAATGGGGTCCCTGTGGGATGGGATCAGGCCCATGGCTGGGGGTGGGGCAGCCCCAGTGCCCGGCTAAAGGCCCCATGGCACCCGTGTGCGGCTCCCCCGGGTCCAAGGGCCCAGCGCGGGGTCGGTGTGGGAAGGGCTCAGTCCCTGTATAGTCCCCGCCCCGTGTGTGTCCACAGCCTGGCCGCCCCCGATCTCGCCCTGCAGCTTTGCGAACAGCCATAAAATGGGTTTTGGGGACGTTTTTTATCATGATTTTAAATCTGGTCAGTCTGGGCCATGTCCGCGGCAGCCTGTGTTAGCCCAGCCCAGCCGCAGTTGGTCCAGGGGCCCCGGGTTATAGCGGGAGTTAAGGGCGTTCAGTAGAAGGGCTAAGGAAGGGGCCAGGACTCCTGGGTTCTGTCCCGGCTGTGGGCGGGGAGTGGGGGCTAGTGGGGGAGAACTGGGAGTCAGGATTCGGGGGGTCGATTCCCGTTGCTGACACGGACTTGCTGCGAGTTGTGATGCACCCTATGCCTGTTTCCCCTTGTGTGATATATGGCCAGTCTCCTCCTGCCGTGGTGGTGGGGGCTCTGGGGCTGAGGGATGGTCCCTGAAGAGCTTTGAGATCGTCCCATGGCCGGGAGCCCTGCAGAAGGGCAGGACTCATGGGCCAGGGTCCCCCGGGACTGAACCCCGCAGGGCGAGCGGCTGCAGAGAGATGCTGGCCTGTCTGGGTGCTGCGGTGAACCGTCCCCCAGGCTGGGGTCACTGTGACGCGAAAGGCAGATCCCCCCCACCCCAAACACGGCACTGAGCCCCCAACCCAGTGCTTCCTTGCACCCCTTCACTGGCACCTGCTGGGAGACCCCTGTGATGGTTCCCCCCCGCCCCATGGTGCCACTTGGAAGTAGGGCACCACTGAGCCCACCTGACTCACCAGCGAGGGCTCCCTTTACACCGTACTGCTCTGCAGCCTGCCAAGCCCCCCCGGCTTCAGCCTGCACGTTACCAGCACACACACAGGTAGGGACACCCCCAGCTGCAGCTTCACACAGATGCTGAGATCAGCTCTGCATGGGAAGGCTCAGCTAAGGAACTGCCCGGTACTCAAGTGCACACCCCCCTCTAGAGGATAAACCCCAAATTATACCGTCTTGCACTGCACAGAGATGGGTACAGCATAAGCTCATGAAATTCACCCCCTCCCTCAGTGTGGAGAGGAATATGCACAGCCTTCTGCCCCCGGTTATGATTTTCACACCCTGGGTTTAGAGAAAACAAAAACAAGTTTACCAAACTTAACCCCCTCCGCCTGTGATTTATTTCTAATAGATGCTTGGGATTGCTCAAACTGGTCAGCTAGAGTAGCCAGTTCATCGACAGTTTTCACCTTTTTATCCCATAAACGCTGTTTTACATCGTCATTACACACACTCAGGAAATGCTCCTGAGCAACATGATCAGCCATTTCTGCAGCGCTTCTAACACCTTTTCCCCCTTGCCCATCACATCTCTCATCTGCTTCCACAGGCCACATTACTCATTCCAGCCCCTCTCTTTAGGCTTCTGAATTTTACTCAATCTGCTTCAAGTGTGAAAGTGTTTTAAAACCATTTCCTTGAATTTACCATAATCTGCAGCATCACCAATAGGCATCTTACTGAATCTGTCCAGAGCTTTCCCAGACAACTTTGCAACCAACATGGGCATCTTTTGGTCTTCAGGAATCTCATGGAGCACATACAGCCTCTCAAGGTGATGAAATATTCAGCAATGTCCCCTGTCTCGCTGTATGCAGGACACAACCGCTCCCATTGGTGGCTTTTTGGAGCGGTGGGACCCCGTGGTGTCTCTGTGGGGCGCTGGTTCCGCCCCTCTATCAAGTCCAGTTCATGCTTCCTCTCTCTTTCCTTCTGCTCCATGGCGAGCTTCTGGGCCTCGATTTCCTTATCAGCCTCTATCGGTCTCAGTTCCAGGGCGTTCTGGTGCGCAGCCTCTTGTCCGGCATCTCTGCTTCTGTGGTTCTTTGCTCTGCTGCTTCTCCTGCATTGATCTCCA
Organism: Lepidochelys kempii; assembly: GCF_965140285.1. Taxonomy (NCBI): domain Eukaryota; kingdom Metazoa; phylum Chordata; order Testudines; family Cheloniidae; genus Lepidochelys; species Lepidochelys kempii. The sequence goes on along the minus strand of NC_136393.1, from coordinate 50,970,055 downwards.
GCTGCTTTAATTCCATTTGCCTTTTGCTCCCTCCGTCTCTCCCCTCCCCACTACCCGCCTATCCCTCCCCCTTGGCTGTCCCCCACCATCCCTCGCTCAGCGCGTCGTCCCCCTGCCTGGCTTGGTTACTTACCCTGCTGCCTGCCCCCTTCCCCACCACCCCCCCGCCCTCCCCACTCCCTGCCCCCACCCTCACGGGGCGGCCATGTGTCCGTGGGAAACACCTTGAGCTCTGTGGACCAGTGACATTTTCCCACGGGGCGGCTCCACGCCCACGGCGCTGACCCGGCTTCCAGCCCATGGGGAACCAAGGCCGGGAACCGCGGCCAGTGGGAGCTGCGGGGGGCGGGGCCAGAGCTGCCGGGCCCCGCCCCTGGAGTCGGGCACGGTGGGGGGGGAGCCGCAGGCAGCCCCTCAGCCCGCGGAGCAGCAGGTGTCGGTCACTGTCAGACAGACACAGACGGGGTGGGGGTTGGGACAGACAGATGGAGGCCGGGGGAGCAGCGATGGGCACCCTGGGGTTGGCATTAAATACCGACTACAGAGGGGGCTTCCTGGGGGGGGCTATAGCAACTCCCCCCACCACAGAGCAGATCTGGGCTGCAGCTAGCTCCATCCATCACTCCCCCCCGCCCCACAGAGACCCACACAACCCTCCGCCCCCCCCGAGAAACCCCCACCGACCCCTGTGCCCCCGTCACTCCTCTCCAGAGAGCCCCCCCCTTGTGCCTCCAGAGACAGCTCCCCTCCCCCCTGCTCCCTACCATCTCACTGTCACGGACTCACAGATCGTGCCCATTCTTGGCCCCGTGCGGTCCGTGGGGGGTGCCCCATTCAGTGAGACAGCCCTTCTCCCGGGGGTCCACTCTCTCTCGGGGTTAAGCCCCTCCATCTTCTGGAGCTGCACCGCTCTGAGCCTCAGCACCCCTGTCTCTGCCGTGGGCCCCCTCAGGGAGTCCCCTCGCTCTGGACCCCCGGGGCCTCCACCCCCCGAAGGGGATGATGCCCCACTGTTCTCTAGACCGGAGCGACTCTCCGCCAGCGTAAAACAGGAGGGTTTATTGACTGTCTGAACCCAGCACAGGACACTCTCAGGGCCTCAGGCCTGGCCTCCCTCAGCCCAGCACATCCCAGTCTCCCCTGCATCCAGGGGGGACCTGCCTGCTCCCTTTCTTCAGCTCCGAGCCCCCCTGCTTCCCAGCTGGGCATCTGATCTCACCGGCCCCAAGCCCCTCCCCCCCCGTCCATTGTCTCCTCTCCAGGTAAACAGAGTCACCTGGGCCCCCTCTCCTCTCTTCGCAGCCCATTGTCGTCCCGCTGGCCAGACCCGGCTGGGCCTCCTGAGCTGGGCCTCCGGGTCACCAGTCAACGATCACCAGTCGCTGGGGTCTCCATTCTCCACGCCAGTGGTTGGGGTCCCAAGTTCCCTCCCTGGTCCTCTGTAACAACAAACTCCCTCTCCCATCACCTCCTTAAACCCGTAGCACCGAGGGAAACTGAGTCCCACCCCCTCTGCATGCAACCCATTGACAAAACCAAGAAAATCCCCCACAGGAAACAAGGAAAAACAGGAAACTCCCCCACTTCGTCACACTCCCCCTTTGCCTTCCCCCTCCCCCCCAGCCCATTGGCCCCCATGCCCAGTGGGAGCTGCCCCTGAGGCAGGGCGCCTGCTTGCAGACTCAGATCTGCCTGGTGCCTGCACAGCGCAGGGAGGGGGAGCCACAGGTGAGCAAGCCCCAGTCGTCAGCATCATCACAGCCACAGCCATTCTCTGTTTGGGGATTTCATTTCCCCGGGGCGAGGAATTCTAGCTGCTCTTCCCTTCCAGACAGCTGGTGGCTTTTCCCGTAAGAAACCGCACACCTGCTTTGCAAAGACGTCCATGCATCCCTGTTCACTTGCCAAGTGTCTTTTCCGGTTGTTCATTTATTTTGTTAACTCAGTTTCAGAGGCAGTTTTAAAAGTCCCTTGAATTGTAGCTGGTTTTTGCCGTTGGTCCAAAGGCACGTGGAAGAGGTGCAGACTTTTATTTCTGTGGGCGAACCCACCCGACGCGGAAATGTGAGTGTCGGAGCTAGGAAAGCTCTGCAAGGGTAAGGGACCCTTCAGGACATTGTCCTCAAGTCATTCCTTCTTCTGGGCATCCCACTCTATTGTTCCCTCCTGCAGTGACAGTGATCAGTGTCTCCACCCACGGGGGAGATGGTTTGTTTTTTCTAAAAGCAGTTAGTTTATTTATTTTATTTTAAGAATTTAGAGGCAACACCCAAGACAAGGAAAATAACCAGTGACTTCCATGTAGCATTTCACATTGCTGGCTTTCTTCTCCTCAGAGGAACACGTGCTTCACATTTCCACCAGACTGAGTCCTTCTATTGTCCCATTGCTGGTCTCCTTTGCCGTTTGTCTTTCAATAGCAGTTCCAGGGTTGTCATAGTCTTTTACTCTAGCTTCTCAATGGGATATTAAGTCCTGTAGCCTACTGATAACATCCTCTTTTTGCTCCACCATCTGCATTAGCTCTTGAATCCGGTTATTCACTGTCGTCATTTTCTCAGTAGCTTCTTCAAGTTGTCGGGCAGATTCACTTTATTTAATCACCTGCATTTCAAGCTCGTCAGTTCTCCATGTCAGCTCTTCTTTGGTTTTAGTTAGTTCAACGGTAACTTTCCCCAGTTTTTCTTCAAGCCAAGCAGTCGCTTCCTGTGGGTCTTCTCGGGATCCAATATACCTGCAACCTCCTTCTGCCTGCTTCTTAATATCAGTGACATCGTCTTGCAGAGAATCAATAATACCCTCAAGAGCAGTACACTTTTCGGGATCTCCATTCTCGCCTCCTTCCAGCATTCCAGCTCTTTCATTACAGTGGGAATTCTTCATCTCCTGTTCTTCATCCAGGTTTTTGGCACATTCATTTACCAAATCCTCGTAGATTTCCAAGCGTTGTTCAGAATCTTCTTCCAGCAACTCTGGATCCTGAGAAAGGCATTGCTTGAAAACTGTTTCCCGTTGAGCAAAATACGGAGTAAATTCTTGTGTGCCTTCTTCATGAATTTTTAATTCCAAGATTAATTTATCTTTGCTTTCATTGATCAGCTTGCTTTCCAGGTCTTCTATTAGAGTTAGTAGCCTCAGATACTCTTCTTTTCCAAGAATTACTTTCTTTTCCTCCTCCTCCTCATTTGCCATCTCTTTTGCCAGATCATGCTCTTCATGTGTGTCATTGTTATCCACAGTTAAATGCTCATCATCTTCTATCACATCTTCCAGGCTCCTGTCCCAAAGTACAGGGGCTCTTTTTCTTGCTGCCTGCATTTTCCTGTCAGCGTTATTTAGGAGAGACGCGTCTCTTGCAGACTTCTGGACAACTGGCCGCTCTTGGGGAGCGTTAGAAGAGTCTTGAACACAAATTTTTGGGGCAACTGCTGAGAGCTTGAGCACATTGAGCGTTCGTCGCACGCAGCAGCACACTGGCTGATGTTTACCATCCTATAAAGCTTTCCTCTTCCCCTGAAAAAGCCTTGAAGGAAGCGAGTGTCCCGAAATGGTACGTGCAGCGGCAGCTTTGGCTGTTGACTGTTCTTGAGTGCATGGAGGCATTTGCCTAGAATCAGTAGAGAAGTGTGAATATTTCCACTCTCTTTCAATCTATCACCCTCATTGCCGAGGAGCTGGGCTCAGAGGTGTCCAGGCAGGTGCCCGGCGCTGGTTGCGGTAGCAGCCCGGGGAGGGGCGTTTTAAGGGGTGTGAACTGTGAATGTTGATGGTCTCTGTGTTGGGGGGTTACAGGCCTGGGGCCAGGGGATCCCCGGAATCGCCCGAGCCAGGGCTCTAGGGGGTGCAGTCCTGGGTCTCTGAAACGTCCCCCGGGTTCTGCTCAGCCAGCCTGGCCTCCTGCGTAACTCGGCCCCGGGGATTTCAGCCGGGATCTCTGCGTCCGGCCTCGCCCGGAGCTTGTCCTGATGGGCTGTACGTCCACCTGGCTATAGTCCAGGCTGGCCCCCCCAGACCAGCTGTGACTCGAGGTCGCTCCATGAGTCAGTCCCGAGTGACCCCGGTTGGGGACCCGGCCCTCCATAGCCAGGCCCTACAACCGCCTGGCACTGCCCTAGGACCCGGCCTGCTCTTTGCTCAGCCTGGCCCCACCAAGGTCCCCCCACCATGGGACCCTGCCCTCTCTGACAGGGGTGGAGGTGGGGGAGCAGGGCTGTGTTTCCCCCTGAGGTCCCCCCATGTGTCTCCTGCCCTGGGGGAGGGTCTGTCCCTTGCAAATGCCCAGCTCTAAAGACAAGATCTTGTGGTGGTGGCAGCCGTTGCTGGGTGGGCACGAGCTGGGTGGGCAGGGGGGAGAGGGCCTGACCCCCGCCCCAGGGGGAGCAGCTCGTGTTTACAGAGCCCCTGGATTCCCCCCACTGCTGCTCACACCCTGTCCTGTTCTCTGGAGCCCTGTGGGGCAGGCTGTCGGCTCTGGGATGGGATTCGCTATGTGTCAGGGAGTCCCCGGGCGATGCTCTGGAACTGCTCCCCACAAAGCCAGACAGGACTCTGGGGAAGTCTCCTCTCTGGGAGCAGCCTGTCTGCAGGACACACAGCTCACCTGGCTTCCCCCTTCCTGGGTCTGACCTTGGAGCCTTCAGCATCCTCTGGCCCTCCGTGCGCTTCCCCCAGCGACTCCGCCCAAGCAGGGTCCTGGGGAAGCCAGAGGGTCCTGCCCCCCAACTCCGTAGTCAGACGTGACTCTCATCCAGCCGGGGAAACAGAGGTTTATTAGATGATAGGAACATGGTCAAACACAGAGCTTGTAGGTGCAGAGAACAGGACCCTTCAGCCGGGTCCATTCTGGGGGGCAGTGAGCCAGACAACCCCGTCTGCACTTCACTCCTTGTCCCCAGCCAGCCCCAAACTGAAACTCCCTCCAGCCCCCTCTCCTCTGGGCTTTGTTTCTTTCCTGGGCCAGGAGGGCACCTGATCTCTTTGTTCTCCAGCCCTTTAGCTCTCACCTCACAGGGGGGAAGGGCCCAGGCCATCAGTGGCCAGGAGACAGAGTGTCGGCCATTTATGTACCCTGGCCCTTTGCTCTGCAACAATTACACCCCCTAAAGACTTAAGAACTGCCTTGGTGAAACTGAGGCACCCCTACAGTATTCAGAGGAAACATTAAGAACAGTCCTGCTTCGTCACACTATGGGTCTGTGCCGGGGTGGGATGGGGCAGGGGGATCCCTTGGCCTGGGGTCCCTGGAGGGAGCAGCATTTGCTGACGCCGTGGGGACAGGGAGCGACCCGTGTCTGTCTCTGAGAGTGTCACGGGGGGGTGCTCCGTTCACCCCCATGGCAGCACCCTCTCCATAGAGTTCAGAGGGGCAGGGAGCAGGAACATGGGGTGTGGTGGGGGGAATCCAGCGGGGAAAGCGCAGGATGGCCCTGATTTCTTGGGACGTGCCTCACCCATGAGGGAGGGGACGTGTCCGACAGACCCCCCGCCCCCCCCACACACACCCAGAACCCGCCCCCAGGAAAGCCGGCCGCACAGGGTCCTGCTTGGGCAGGGATGTCTGTATCCGTGACCCGCAGCCTGTCCCTCCGTCTGCACCCCGAGCCTGAGCACCTCCAAACCCCCATCCTCAGCCAGGACCCCTCATTCCAAACCAGCCCCACTCCTCTGACTGAGCACCCCAGATGGACAGACAGCCCCCATGCTTGTCTCTAGCATGTGGGGGGTGGGGGGCTGGGAGCCAGGGCTCCTGGGTACTTTCCTAACACTGTGAGGGGAGTGGGGACTAGCGCAGGGGCTGGGAACCAGGACTCCTGGGTTCTATCACAGTTCTGTGGCTTCTGACAAGTCGCTTTCCCTCAGTGTCCCCCTCTGTACCATGGGGTGAGGACACCGACCGGGGCTGCATTTCACTCGTAGTTTATTCCTCTCCAGTGCAGGTGTGGGGCTGGGCCAGGCCCCCCGGATGCCGGGTGGTTTCGGGTGGAAAGTCCCTGGCACCGAAATAACGCCCGCCCATGGGACCCTGGTGTCTCACTGATGCACCAACAAGCAGGACGCTGGGCCGGGGTTAGCACCTCCGGGGCTCGGCCAGGGGCAGCGCGGCACCGACCGGGCATCACCGGGCGCCGGGCAGAGTCGGGGCGGGGAGCAGAGTGTGTTGGATGCTGCTGGGGCCCCGGGCTGGGGGCTCAGAACCATCCCTGGGGGCGGGGGGGAGTGAAACCAGGTGAGGGGGAAAGCAGATGTCAGTCTGTCTGTCTGTCCGCCCACAGGCTGCCGGGGTGTGAAACGACGTAGAGAGTTAACCCTTTCGGGGTCGCGGGGCCTGAGAAATGTCTCCACTGGGCTGTGGGCAATTGCACGGGGACTTTCCGCTGACACGGGATTGACGGCCCTGGACTGAAAGGCCCCATGTCCTGGCCCTGGCCCCCTGAGCCAGCCAGTCCCTCCCCCGCAATCCCGGCCCTTCAGCGCAGCCCTGTCCATTTGCCCTCCCTGACGGAGCCTGTGCAGGGAAAGCCCAGCGAGGCCGCGCTCGAGGGCTGGAGTCTGGAGGGGCCCGTACTCAGAGCTGGGCTGGAACCCAGGAGTCCTGGTGCCCAGGGCTGGGCTCTGTCTGGCCCATGGGGCTGCCGTAGCTGCACCATAGTTAGGTGTGACACAGACTTTGGTTAGCGCAGAGGCAGGATGGTGAATAGCCGGGGCGGGGGTGTGGCGGGGGGCAGGAGTAGGGCCGGGATGGTCCATGTGGGGCGCTGGAGAGAGAAGACTCCATGGCAGGGGGGTCTTGGCCAGCAGAAGGAGCAGCGGGCCAGGCTCTGAGTGACTTACACAGATTCATGCCCTGGCCCTGTGTCCCCTCCCGCGGGGACAGCCCATGGGAGCAGCTGACAGGGACGTCCCCACGGCCTCATCTCCCCGCTCTCCGGGACACTCCCCCACCAGGGTCCCAGAGCTCTTTGCACCCCGATAGCACTGGGGCCAATTTCCCCCACAGAAATGCAGCCACCGCTGGGGTGGGGCCTGGCAGCTGGGAAACAGCACCCAATGGGAGCGGCGGGGAAGGGCCAGGGGAGCATGAATGGCCATGGTGGGGCAGGGGCTGGGGTCTCCCCGGCAGCCCTGGGGCAGGGTAACAGCGACAGAGCAGGGCCGGGCTGGGGGGAGGGGGAATGTGAGCACATATCGCCCCAGAGATTGTGGGGTCCCGAATAGCTGGGACCCCACAAGCAACCCCCACAGCGGGATGTGGGACTCTCTGACTGGGATGGGGCTCCCGTGTCACTGGTGAGTCTCTGGCCCCCTGGGGGGATGGGGCTGTGACTCCCTGGGGGGTTTGGGCTCCTGGATAATAACTGCCCTGCCCCATAGCCCAGCTCAATGACAGCCCCCCCATCGCAGCCCGGCCCTGTCGCTGACCCCAGGCCGGGGTGTCCGTGCTCTTGGGGTGCCCCCCAGGCTCACCAGGGGGACGGGAGCATCCCCCCCTCTGCAGCTGCCTCTCCCCTGGGGAAGGAACCGGTCTGCACTGGGACTGGGAACCCACAGCCTCCCCCAGGGGTCACCCCCACCCGCAGAGCCCCCCTCTGGGGTCCTGCCCCCTCCCTCCCGTCAGATCCGGCCCTGCCCAGGGCCCTCCCCAGCACAACAACCCTGATCCCTCCAGCCGCTAAATGGCCCCATGGTGTGTCTGGGGAGTCCCCTCCCACAGGGCAGCTGCTCTGTGCCCTGCGTCCCGCTCCCCCCAGCCAGAGCCCAGCGGGCCCAGTGGCCCCAGCCCTGTCCCGGCTCCGGGGGAGCAGTGAGCACGGAGCCGGGGGGGCTGGGGATGGTTTATTAGGGTGCAGCAGTTCTAACAGCGCCCGGCCTCGGTCCGGCTTCCCCCCGGGCTGTGGAGCAGCGTCCCCCAAAGGTTCCCCGAGGGCCGCGGGGTCAGCGAGAGGGAACGTGGGGCTGGGCTGGGGCAGGGAAAGGGTTAACGCAGGAGGGGTCGCCCCAGGGCCCTGCGGGGACTGAGGGGCAGGGACGGGTCCCCAGGCGGGGGCAGCGCGGGCTGGAGCCGGGCAGAGCGCGGGGAGCAGACGGGGACGGGAAGGGACCGGCCCCAGGTTCTGCATTCTCCGGGCTGGGCGAGGGGCTGGGAGAGACGGACGGAAACTTCTGCCGGCTGGGGGATCCGACGCCCAGGATCTAACTCAGGAGCCCTGCAGGGAGAGGGGAGAGAAATCAGCCCCTGGCCGTGGGGCTAACGGGAGGGACGGGGGATTTTCTCTGCCAGGCCCCAGGGCGCCCCCAGGGACTCTGCCCGGCAGCCGCAGGGCTGGGCGATGCTCGGCAGGACCCAGGACCCTCTGCCCCCGGGAGCAGCTCGGGGATCGGCCTGAACGAGGACCGAGGGAGCCGCAGACTCCTCCTCTGCGGTGCCAGGGCCCCATTGCCCAGCTGCCCCGGGGCTGAGCCGGGCGGGTGTCATGGGCCGAGGGGCAGAAGCAGCCGCCCCACGGGTGTCCCAGGCAGCCCATGGTCAGTGTGCGGGGAGGTGGGTTTAACGGGGGGAGGGGAATTGAAATTACCTGCAGGTTGGGGAATGGGGCGCCCTGAAAAAGAAAGAGAGACATGGTCAAAGCTGTGGGCAGAGGGAGCCAGATCCTGGGGGTCAGAGCTCCAGCCCCCGCCCCATGGCATGGAACGCCCCTCACTAGGACCCCAGCCCCCGTCTAACCCCCAGACCTGGGGTTCCCCCCTAGCCTGTTATTACAGTATTGTAAATCCCTGCCCCAGGATCCCCGCCTTGGGGGAGGGGACGGGAAAGGCTCTCAGCCCCGGGGTACGGGCAGCTCCCTGCACTGCGAGGGGTTGGGGTCTCTGTCCCACCCCGGGGTCTCGGCCGGGAGAGGGGAGAATGGGAGCTCCCAGGCTGGCCCTGGGGCCCCCCACTGAGATCTCCCCATGGCCCCTGCTCTGTCCCTACCCTAAGGGTGGGTGTGGGGGGGAGATCTGACCCAGCCCCAGCCGACTAGAAGTTGGGAGGCCCCTGCCAGGCTCTGAGCAGCCCCTGCTGTGGGGTGGGAAGGAGCCTGCAGCCAGGCCCACATCCCCCCCACAGAGAAACCCTGGTGCCCCGACCCCGCCCGGAGCCATTCACCTTTCTTATTCTTCAGGTAGATGAGGAGTCCTGGCACCAGGAAGATCAGCCCCAGCACGAAGCCCCCGATGCCCGTCAGCATCTTGCTCCTGGCAGCATCAGACTGTGCCTCTGTGAGACAGGGAAAGGGGAACGGGCAGTCGGGTCAGAGCCAGAGGACTCCGGGCCAGGCTCCCGTCAGCACCAGGGACCAGCGCCAGCCGGGGCAGAGCCCGGGGCATAGCCCGCAGGTGCAGCTATGGGACATCAGGGCTCCTCCCGGTCTGTGATCATCAGAGATCGGTCTCCGGCTCTGCAGCGCGAGGTCTGACATCCTGCCCATTGTCAGCATGAACTAGTCGAGCCCTAGATACTCCTGTGAGCCACAGAACTGGACAACCCCTTTGTAAACCTTGCTCAGCTCTTGGGTCCGTTATATCCTGTGGCTGTTCGTTCCACAGGGGAACTTCACAGTGTGTGGAAAAAGTCCTTGCTTTTCCCAGGTGTGAATTTGCCCCCTCCGTCGAGCGTCCCCTTGTCCTTGTGCTGTGAGACAGGGAGAACAGGAGTTCCCAGCCCAGGTCAATAGATTTGGGTTAGCAGGGCTCAAACAAGTGCTCTAAAAATTGTGAGTAGGGTCGATGCTTTTGCTAAACACAACGTAAATGTAAAAATCTGGATGTAACTGTTAAAATTTTAGAAGAAAGTTTCCCCCCGCAAAAGCAGTGTCCTTTTCCAAATCAGGCCAAACCTTAAATTGCTAAAACCATTGACTCTCTTCCGCAACAAGAAATCATTTGTGTGTGTACTTCCATGTGCAATTCTCCCATTTGGCCAGGACAAAAACCAGATGGATCATGGCGTCTTCGTACGGATGATCAAAACTTAAATGAAGTCTCTCCAGCTGTTACAGCTGTTGTTTCCAAAATCCCTAATCTAATTAATCTGTAAATCCCAGAGCAAAATAAGTTTCTACCATTGGCACCTGTTGGGTTTGAATATAACTATAAGCTTTAGAGAATGAGTTCAGCACTTCTGGAAGAGTGCTCCCAGGGTGGACACGCATCGGTACTGGACCCCGAACCTAAATTCTCACGAGCGTTGACATGTAAGAAATACAGCAGCAAATGAATTCCATGCCACTGAGCAGTCAGCACACCCCCCCTCAACCCACGGCCGTAGCAACTAAACCAGCACCCTGGATTTCAACTCCGCCCAAGGAGTATAAAAAGCAGGAAGTGAAATTAAAGTTTCAAATAAAACCAAAGTTACCAATAAATACTTAAAAAGAAAAGGAGTACTTGTGGCACCTTAGAGACTAACCAATTTATTTGAGCATAAGCTTTCGTGAGCTACAGCTCACTTCATTGGATGTATACTGTGGAAATTATCGAAGAAAGTACCCACCTGCGGAAGTGAAGAAACAGATTGATAGAGCCAGAAGAGTACCCAGAAGTCACCTACTACAGAACAGGCCTAACAAAGAAAATAACAGAACGCCACTAGCCATCACCTTCAGCCCCCAACTAAAACCCCTCCAACGCATTATTAAGGATCTACAACCTATCCTGAAGGATGACCCAACACTCTCACAAATCTTGGGAGACAGGCCAGTCCTTGCCTACAGACAGCCCCCCAACCTGAAGCAAATACTCACCAGCAACCACGTACCACACAACAGAACCAGTAACCCAGGAACCTATCCTTGCAACAAAGCCCGTTGCCAACTGTGCCCACATATCTATTCAGGGGACACCATCACAGGGCCTAATAACATCAGCCACACTATCAGAGGCTCGTTCACCTGCACATCCACCAATGTGATCTATGCCATCATGTGCCAGCCATGCCCCTCTGCCATGTACATTGGCCAAACTGGACAGTCTCTACGTAAAAGAATAAATGGACACAAATCAGATGTCAAGAATTATAACATTCAAAAACCAGTCGGAGAACACTTCAATCTCTCTAGTGACGCGATTACAGACATGAAAGTTGCAATATTACAACAAAAAAACTTCAAATCCAGACTCCAGTGAGAGATTGCTGAATTGGAATTCATTTGCAAATTGGATACAATTAACTTAGGCTTGAATAGAGACTGGGAATGGCTAAGTCATTATGCAAGGTAACCTATTTCCCCTTGCTTTTTCCTACCCCCCCCCCCCGCCCCTCAGACGTTCTTGTTAAACCCTGGATTTGTGCTGGAAATGGCCCACCTTGATTATCATGCACATTGTAAGGAGAGTGATCACTTTAGATAAGCTATTACCAGCAGGAGAGTGGGGTGGGGGGAGGTATTTTTTCATGCTTTGTGTGTATAAAAAGATCTTCTTCACTTTCCACGGCATGCATCTGATGAAGTGAGCTGTAGCTCACGAAAGCTCATGCTCAAATAAACTGCTTAGTCTCTAAGGTGCCACAAGTCCTCCTGTTCTTTTTGCGAATACAGACTAACCCGGCTGCTACTCTGAAACCTGTCAATAAATACTTCCAAGTGCTCGGAGCAGGAAAATGGAGCGTCCTACGGAAAACCAGCAGGAACCACTCCCGTATATTGATGGTCAATCCAGGAGGGGGCAAGAGACTCTAACACCATCGAGGAGGAGGCGAGTAAGTCTGGAGGTGTAACTGGCACGTGGGACGTATGTTTAGGACTTGTATATGCGGTGACATGTATAACTTTGTTGGTAACCTTAATAAAACTGCTAAAAGACAGATGCTCTCGTATGCGTTGGGTGCCTACGGCTCCATGTGTTCCTATGGGCTCTAAATCCAGAAGAAACAGAGACAACGTTGTGGAACTTGAGACTGCAGCCCAGAGCTGAACCCACTGGAGTGCGATTCAGCGTAAACAGAACGAAAGGCTACGGCAGACAGTGCTTTGAAGTCTTGGCTTGGGCTGGTATTTGTGGGGGCTGGGTGACCCAGAGGCTCTTACCCCAGTTCACGGCGAGGGGGCCCCGCAGGCTGATGTGCTCCACCTGGCAGGTGTAGACGTCCCCGCGCCGGGGGCTCATCTCCAGCATCACCAGGATCTGGAAGGTCCAGTCTCCGTTCTGGAGCAGCTCCGTGGACACCACCCCGGCCGTCTGCTCCTGCCCGTTCTTCAGCCACTTGATCTCGATCCCCGAGGGGTAAAACCCCGTCACGGAGCAAACCAGCAGGTGGGAGTGGGGCCCAGACCCCGATGTCGTGGGGGAAACTTTCACCTTAGGCTGAACTGGGGGGAGAGAGAGAGAGCTGGGAAAGGGTCTGGAGATGGACGGGGGCTCAGAGAGAACAGGGGCCCCTCCAGGGAAATACTCCCCCCAACCCCCGCATGTGCCCAGCACCTGCCTAGGGCGATGCCCCCCAGGGTGTGTGGAGTCCAATCCCCCCAACCGCACACACGGTGCCGTTCCAGGACAGGGCATCCGACCCCCCCAAGACACCTGGCAGCTGCCCGGGGCAGGGCACCCGGGATGTGTAAGGTCCCGTTCCCCGGGACACACCCAGGACAGACGGGGCTCCCCATGGTGTGTGGGGTCTGATTGCCTGGCCACCCCGTTCCCCCCTCACTGCCCTGGGGTGGGGCTGGTTCTCTCCTGCCCCCCGTTGCCCTGGGCAGGCTCCGGCAGGAAGGGCCCGAGGGGAGTCGCGTCCCGTCACCCCCATGGGGACAGAGCCGGGGACGGTCTGACCCTCGGGGCCCCGGGAGACGGGGTCTCAGCCAGGGACCAGGGGCTGCGCTGACCCCTGCCAGTGGGGACCCCGAGGGGGGAGGGGCGGAGTTGGGGGGAGGGGAAAGTTCTGCCCCATCGCCCGGCCCCCCGAGCCCAGGAAGGGGGGTAGGAGCCGCAGCAGCCGCCTGCCCCGAGGAGGGTCTGGGGGGGCGCTGGGGGCTGAACCCCTCAGAGGGGCGGGGGGGGCTGGGAAGGGGGAGGGGTCACCGGCCCCCCAGAGACTGACCCGGGGTGGGGCTCTGCTCCCTGCCGACAGGGGGCGCCGCAGCCAGACCAGGGCGGGGCGGGGGGGGAAGGGGAGATTCCCCCCCCGTGACCCCGCCCCAGCGCCTGCTGCCCCCCCCCTCCCGCCGTGGCGCGAGACGTTCGGTCCCCCCCCCGGGGTGCAGGTGGCGGATCGCGCCCAGCGAGGGGAGGAGGGGGCGGGGCAGGGCGTGTCCTGCTGCGGCCCCGCCCCCGCGCTCCCTCTCCGGCCCCGCCCCCTCGGAGCCCCGCCCCCGCACTCACCTCTGCGGCCCCGCCCCCCTCGGAGCCCCGCCCCCGCACTCACCTCTGCGGCCCCGCCCCCTCGGGGCCCCGCCCCCGCACTCACCTCTGCGGCCCCGCCCCCCTCGGAGCCCCGCCCCCGCACTCACCTCTGCGGCCCCGCCCCCCTCGGAGCCCCGCCCCCGCACTCACCTCTCCGGCCCCGCCCCCCTCGGAGCCCCGCCCCCGCACTCACCTCTGCGGCCCCGCCCCCCTCGGAGCCCCGCCCCCGCACTCACCTCTGCGGCCCCGCCCCCCTCGGAGCCCCGCCCCCGCACTCACCTCTGCGGCCGACCATCCTCCCCGCCTGCGCCGTCTCGTAGTTGTGCCGGCAGAACCGGTCCACCTCCCCCCGGTAGTACGCCAGGGTCTCGGGCTGGCTGTTCCAAGCCTCGGCCTCGGGCCGGCCCAGCTCCGTGTCCGCCGTGTAGACCCCCAGCTCGCTGTCGAAGTGGACGTCCTGCCGCCGGTCGTAGATGTGCCGGTACAGGAACCGGACCCGCCCGGTGCCGTTGGCGTAGAGACAGTCCCACTTCTCCTGGTACAGGAAATGCTCTGGGGGGGGCGGGCCGGGCTCAGGCTCAGCGGGGGGGGGCGGGGACAGCCCGAGCCCCGGGACCCCCCCAGCCCCGCCCTGGATCCACTGGGCGCCGCGGGAGCCCGCAGGTCTGGGGGGGGGGGGTGACAGTGACGTGGGGAGACGCGGAGGGGGCGGGGGGACACTGAGCGGGGGGGACACGGGGGGAGGGGCGGGGCAGAAGGAACAGCAGAGAAACGGGGGTGGGGCACAGGCGGGGTGTGGGGAGACTGAGTCACGGGGGGCACAGCACAGATGGGGGGCGCAGGGGGGTGGGGAGCCAGGCCGGGGGCACTGACACGGGGGCTGGGGGCCGGTCGCTGTGGGGCAGGAGAAGGTCCCGGGTCTGGCTCTGGAGCAGCCTGTTAATGTGGATTGACTCCAGGTTCCCCGGAGGGGGGGGAAGGGTGTAAAAGGGAACGATTCTCTGCATTGAGTCTCACCCCCATGGGAGGGGCCTGGTTCCCCCCATGGCCCCTCCCCAGCCTGGGACCCCCCCAAACACCACACAGGGAGCCGGAGCTCATGGAGAAAAGACAGAGACCGACACACCCAGCATCAGCCCAGGACAGGGCTCCCCGGGTGTGTGGGGTCCAATCCCCCCCTCATACATCTGCTGTCTGCCTGGATGGGTCTCGCCAGGGCATATGGGGCTGATCCTCCCTGATACACCCAGCGCCTGCCCAGGCTCCCCGGGGTGAGCAGGGTCTGATTCCCCCAATGCACCCGTGACCAGGATGGGGCTCCCCAGGGCATGTGGGGTCTGAACCCCTTGATACACCCAGCGCCTGCCTGGCATGTGGCTCCCTGGGCATGTTTGTGGGGTCCGATCCAACCTCACAGATACACACAGCACCCACCCGGGCCATGATCCGCAGGGTGGGTGGGGTCCGATCCTCCCCCCCCCCCCCGATACACCCAGTGCCTGTCCAGGATGGAGCTTCCTGGGGCATGTGGGTCTGATCACCCCCCTCCCCCAGGATACACCCAGCGCCTGCCCAGGACGGGGCTCCCCGGGCACTGGGCAGTGCTTAAGTTGTGCCAGGGCAGAGCCCTGGCCCCTCTTTCATTACAGATTAAGCCCCCGGGGTGCTGGGGTCTCTGCTCACCTGGGGGCTCCGTGCAATGAGCCAGGTGGGTTCTCAGCACCGTCAGTGTCACGAGCAGAGCCCCAGCCCAGGGGCTCCCGGCCCCCAGGATCCGACCCGCCCCCATCGCGGCTCAGGAGGGAGAGATCTGGAAAGTCGTCGGGACCCCGCAGACTGAGACCTTCTCTGCCCAGCTCCAAGCACCAGACCCGGGACGCTGCCCACGGCCCCGGGGATTGGGCACCCCCAGCCCAGGGCCAGTCAGCATCAGGTCTGGGCAGCATCATCCGTTGCCAGGCAAAGCCGGCCCCAGCAGGTCTCGGTTCCATACTTCTCCCTCGTAGGGGGCAGAGCAGGGCCTGGGGTCGGGCTGCAGGACTCGCCCGGCGCCTGCCATGGCCCCGGGGCAGCTGGAGAGTGGGGCCAGCCCAGGGACCAGCCCTCACCAGAGCAGGGCCCCCAGCAACGGGCCTGGGACCCTCCGTCCCCTTCCCCTGGTGCCTCGACCCTCTGCTGCTGGCTGGGCAGGCTGGGTCTGTGGGGGGGGGTCTCTGGTTGTGGATAAATTTAGGCCCAGTGGAAGGTTCGGGGCTCGCCCCACAGGCAGAAGTTCTGAGCTTCCTCCTCCCCCACCTCCATGGGCCGTAGCTCTGCCCCCCTAGGCACCCCACCAGAGCAGGGGGCTCAGTCTCCATGGGTCAGGCACAGCTCAGCCTCCCAGCTGCTCCCACCATCGATCTCCCTAAGTGGCTTCTCTGGCCCCCCTGTTTCTGAGCCCCTCTCCACTGCATTTGCCCCCCGCTTCCGTGGGGCAGGGCCGGGCCATTATCCCCAATGCCCAGCTGGGGAGGGAGGCCCAGAGAAGTCACTGACTGGCCCAGGGTCACACACAGTCTGTGGCAGGGCCGGGAATGACCCCAGGGCTCCTG
The DNA here is from genome assembly GCF_965140285.1 of Lepidochelys kempii. Classification (NCBI taxonomy): domain Eukaryota; kingdom Metazoa; phylum Chordata; order Testudines; family Cheloniidae; genus Lepidochelys; species Lepidochelys kempii. The sequence continues at coordinate 50,954,087 of NC_136393.1, read as the reverse complement.
GGTCCCAGGCCAGCCCCTCTCGGCCCCTCCTGCCAGGGGCAGTGTGAACACCCAGCGCGTTAGCGGGGTGGGGGTGGGGGGACGGATGGCAGCGGGTTTGGGCAGGGGACACGGATTGACACACCCACACAGGGCCCAGGACAGACCCCGGGGGGAGGGGGTTTGGTCACTAACAGCAGGTCGGAGCCGGTGCCAGCAGAGGGGAAAGGCCCCATGTCCCCGTCCCCACCTCCTCAGCCAGTCCGTCCCCGTCCTGGGGCCTCATAGGTGATGGTCCCGTGTCCCAGTCTTCCATGGATGATGCCCCAAACCCCGTGTGTGGCCTGGTCTACACTTGTCCCAGCAGATCTCTGTGGCTCAGGGGTGTGACCCCCCAGTGGAGAGCTGGGCCGGCCAAGTCCCCCATCTGCGCCCAGCCGTGCTGCAGAGCAGGGTGCCGGGGGGGGCATGAGCGCCGTCTGGGGAGGTGCTGTCTTCACACCGGGAACAATCCCCCCGACGGCAGCGCATCCACACCTGGGACAATACCCCCCCCCCCCCAGCGGCGCTGTGTCCACACCTGGGACAACCCCCCACTGGAGGCGCCGTGTCCACGCCAGGAGCAGGCATCTGGCCAGGAATGTGCCGTGTGGTCAGCCCCAAATGCTTTAAAATCCTGCGACGATGTACGAATACCAGCTGTGGGGTTTATTTGCCTTCTGCTCTTTGAGCCCCTCGGGTGCCCGGGGGTCACAGTTTGAAGCTCTCCCCGCAGCCCCAAGGGCTGGACACTCACTTTGTCTCTAAGATCGAGGCTGGAATCGTCCCAGACCCACGTGACTCCAGGAGCTGGGGCTTTAGGAAAACACAAGAATTATCCTGAGACTCGTGACACTATCCTGAGAGCCGGGAACACTGAATTTCTCCGTCTCCTCTCGGCGAGGCTCAGCCCTGCTGCTCTGCCCGGTAACAGCCTGCTCGGCGCAGGGATTTCTGCCATTGGGTGCGGGACCCTGGGGCGGGCTCCCCTGGCCAATGCCGGGCGCTGCCCCCCAGCCCTGCCCCCCAGGGTGTGACACGTGCCCCCCCCGGCCCCCTAGCACTGCCGGCCCCACGCCCAGCCCAGTGTCCGGGGAGAGGAGATGGGCGCAGGACGGGGCGTCCCCATGGCCCAGCTGGCCCTGCTCACCCTGCTGGCCCTGCCGGGCGCCGGGGCGGTGACAGGTACGGGCGGGGCGGGGGCTGTGACGCCTGGGCCTGGGGGGGCAGCTTCACCCCCATAGCGCCCGGCTCCCACCCCCAGGGAGGGGACAATGGGGGGCTGAGGGGCATGGCGGGAGCTGCAGGGAGGAGGGTCTTGTCCCATAGGAGGGAGGGGGGGGGCTGATCTGGATGGGGTGGAGGGTGGTGGGTCTCACCCCTGTGTCAGGGAGGGGGGAGGGGAAGCCGGCACGGGGGCAGCAGAGGGATTGGGGGGAAGTCGCTGTGGTTTGGGTATGACACAGCCCTGCCCTAGGGGTGCAGCCCCCCAATCCACACAGGGGAGATGGGGGAACGTTCCCCAGAGGGTCACTCCAGGGCCAGACCCTGCTGAGCAGTGAGAGCGTCTGTGCAGAGCAGGGAGCCCCTGGCCCTGCTCCCTGGCCTGTCCCCATTGTCTGGACTGGCCTGGCCTGTCCCCAGGACTCAGACCCACGGGGGCTCTGTGGGGCACTGTCTCTCCTTGGCTAGTGGTGGCGGGTTCCCTGCTTTGCGATGGCTGGGTGAGATCCTGCCGGGCGAGCTGGGATCCCTAGGACAGTGGCTCTCAAACTTTTGTATGGGTGGCCCCTTTCACACGGCAAGCTTCTGAGTGCGACCCCCCTTATAGATTAAAAACGCTTGTTTAGATATTTAACATCATTATAAATGCTAGAGGCAAAGTGGAGTTTGGGGTGGAGGTTGAGAGTTTGTGACCCCCCATGTAATAAGCTCGTGACACCCTGAGGAGTCCCGACCCCCAGTTTGAGAACCCCTGCCCTGGGATGTGGGTGCTGAAGTCCCTTGGGCCCTGGGGAATCCCAGCCTCAGCCCTGAGCCAGCTTTAATGTCTCTGGCTGGGGAGTTCCCAGGCTCCTGGTGACCAGCCCCGGGGGGGGGGGGGTGAGTGTCGGGGACCAGGGATTGAAATCGCCCCGAGAACCAGGTCATGGCTATGGCGGGACACAGAACAAGCCCCATGGACAGCCAGGAGAATGAAATGTCCTGCAACCGCAGCCCCAGCCCCCAACGCCCCCAGGAGCCGGTTTGGGCTGGGTCCCGTCCCCACTTGCCAGCTGAGCCGGGTTTGGTCTGGTCACTGCTTGGCTGGGAGATGTGAATGGAAACTAGGGAACTGAGCTGGGGTCAGTAGGGGGGTGTCACGGAGTCCCCGGGCGATGCTCTGGAACTGCTCCCTGCGAAGCCAGTCAGGACTCTGGGGAAGTCTCCTCTCTGGGAGCAGCCTGTCTGCAGGACGCACAGCTCCCCCGGCTTCCACCTTCCTGGGTCTGACCTCGGAGCATTCAGCCTCCTCTGCCCCTCCGTGCGCTTCCCACAGCCAGTCCGCCCAGGCGGGGTCCTGGGGAAGCCAGAGGGTCCTGCCCCCCAACTCCGCAGTGAGACGTGACTCTCAGCCAGCCAGTAACACAGAAGGTTTATTAGACGACAGGAACATGGTCTAACACAGAGACACCATCAGTGGCCAGGAAACAGGGTGTCGGCCATTCTCTGTGTCCAGACCCCTGCACACACCTGCCCTCTAGGGCTCTGCAATGATCATACCCCCTTATCCCACTGTGAGGATGTGAGGCAGCAGGGAGGGGGGAGTGTTGACCTGGGAATGTGCCCTGGGGAGGGGAGACCTGAGAGCCTGTCACCTGAGGGGGGGGGAGGTAACACCTCTGCCCAGGAATGTGGACGGGGAGTGCAGCAGGGAACCTGCTGGGGGGGTTTAGTTTCAGTTTGGGGCTGGGTGGAGGAACACAGGGAACCCCAGGGCTGGGGTCTAAGCTCCCTGCTCCCCCAGAAGGACTTGACTGAGGGGTCCTGGGTGTTCCTGTTGTCCAATAAACCTTCTGTTTTACTGGCTGGCTGAGAGTCTCAGTGGATCCCAGGAAGAGGGGTGCAGGGCCTGGACTCCCGCACACTCCGTGACACCCACCCCCTAGCTACTTAAGAACTGCCTAGGGGAAACTGAGGCACCCCCACCCTATTCCGAGGAAACATTAAGAACAGTCCCACTTCATCACAGGGGGTCTCTGCTCTCTCAGTCTTTGCACCGGGGCAGCCCTAGGGGGCTTGTGCTGGGGGAACTGGGGCAGGGGCGCTCTCCCCTCGCAGTCAGTGCTGGCCCCATTGCCCCCAGCGATGCTGGGGGGCGCCGTGCTCCACGCACCTGCCCCCCCCCCGACACCGGGGAGCGTTTGTGCGAATGTCACAGCCCGGGAGCTGGGGGGCTGCGCTGTTGGGGGAAGCGCTGAGACCCCCTCCCCCGGGTGGGGGATCAGCCCCCCAGGTGGCCGGTGCTGACGCCCGTCTCCCCGCAGCGGAGAACATGCTCTCCCAGGTGGCCTTCTACCAGCGCACAGACCCGGCCCAGCGTGAGGCCGGGGAGTTCATGTTCGAGTTCGACCAGGACGAGATCTTCCACGTGGACCTGGAGAGGAAGGAGACCGTCTGGTGCCTGCCCGACTTCGGCAAGTTCACCAGCTTCGAGGCGCAGGGCGCCCTGGGCAACATCGCCGTGCTGAAGAAGAACATGGAGATCATGATCCAGAGGTCGAACCGCACGCGGGCCCAGAACGGTAACGGGGGGGCACCTTCCCCACCAGGGGCCTGAGCCCTCCCACCACCTTCCCTGCCAGGGGCCTGGCCCCTTCCCTGCTGTCACGGAGTCCCTGGGCGATGCTCTGGAACTGCTCCCCATGAAGCCAGTCAGGACTCTGGGGCAGTCGCCTTTCTGTGAGCAGCCTGTCTGCAGGACACACAGCTTCCACCTTCCTTGGTCTGACCTCGGAGCATTCAGCATCCTGTGCCCCTCCGTACGCTTCCCCCCAGCGAGTCCGCTCAGGCGAGGTCCTGGGGAAGCCAGAGGGTCCTGCACCCCAACTTCGCAGTCAGACGGGACTCTCAGCCAGCCAGTAAAACAGAAGGTTTATTAGACGACAGGAACATGGTCTAAAACAGAGCTTGCAGGTGCAGAGAACGGGACCCCTCAGCTGGGTCCATTTTGGGGGGCAGTGAGCCAGACAACCACGTCTGCACTTCACTCCATGTCCCAGTCAGCCCCAAACTGAAAACCCCCTCCAGCCCCTCCTCCTCTGGGCTTTGTTCCTTTCCCAGGCCAGGTGGTCACCTGATTCCTTTGTTCTCCAACCCTTCAGCTCTCACCTTGCAGGGGCAGAAGGGCCCAGGCCATCAGTTGCCAGGAAACAGGGTGTCGGCCATTCTCTGTGTCCAGACTCCTGCACACACATGCCCTCTAGGGCTCTGCAATGATCATACACCCTTACCCCACCCCCTAGATACTTAAGAACTGCCTAGGGGAAACTGAGGCACCCCCACACTATTCAGAGGAAACATTAAGAACAGTCCCACTTCATCACACCCGCTTCCCCGGATCCTTCTCCCCACCTTCCTGAGCAGAGACCCCTCCCATCTCTCCCCTACCTTCCCCTCCTCGCACACCCACCCGGGCCTGATACCAGACTCCACCAGAGATTGAGAGTCTCCTCCCAGCTCCCCCCACAGCCCCTGGAGGGCTCCAGGGAGCCAGTCAGCTGGGCCAGGGCTGTGCAGGGCAGGGGCCCCGGGCAGTTCACACCCTCCAGGCTGGTGGCCCAGGGCATCTCTTTGCCAAGGGCTGTTCCTTGCCCGTGCCCAGCCCCAGGCCCTGCCCCTGAGGGATTCTCTCGCCGGCCCCTGGTGCCCCATGAGCCGTCAGGGCAGGGAGCTGGGACGGCCCCGGTGATGCCCCCACAGTCCTGGGGAAAGACCCCTGAGCTGGAGCGTGAGCACCAGGGACTGGCTGGCTCAGGGGGGCAGGGAATGGGGCACGGGGCCTTTCCCCTCTAGGGGGTTGTCAAGGTTCCTCCCCCACTCTGAACTCTAGGGTACAGATGTGGGGACCTGCATGAAAACCTCCTAAGCTTATTTTTACCAGCTTAGGTTAAAACTTGTCCAAGGTACAAATTAATTTTACCCTTTGCCCTTGGAATTTCCATTGCCACCACCAAACTTTAACTGGGTTTACTGGGAAACGTAGTTTGGACACGTCTTTCCCCCCAAAATCCTCCCAACCCTTGCACCCCACTTCCTGGGGAAGGTTTGGTAAAAATCCTCACCAATTTGCATAGGTGTCCACAGACCCAAACCCTTGGATCTTAAAACAATGAAAAAACATTCAGTTTTCTTACAAGAAGACTTTTAATAGAAGTAAAGGAATCACCTCTGTAAAATCAGGATGGTAGATACCTTACAGGGTAACTAGATTCAAAACATAGAGAATCCCTCTAGGCAAAACCTTAAGTTACAAAAAAGACACACAGACAGGGATAGTCATTCTATTCAGCACAGTTCTTTTCTCAGCCATTTAAAGAAATCATAATCTAACACATACCTAGCTAGAAGAAAAGGAGGACTTGTGGCACCTTAGAGACTAACCAATTTATTTGAGCATGAGCTTTCGTGAGCTACAGCTCACTTCCTCGGATGCATAACAGCTCACTTCCTCAGATGCATCGGGTGCATCCGATGAAGTGAGCTGTAGCTCACGAAAGCTCATGCTCAAATAAATTGGTTAGTCTCTCAGGTGCCACAAGTCCTCCTTTTCTTTTTGCGAATACAGACGGACCCGGCTGTTACTCTGATACCTAGCTAGATTACTTACTAAAAGTTCTAAGACTCCATTCCTGTTCTGTCCCTGGCACAAGCAGCAGACAGACAGACAGAGACCCTTTGTTTCTCTCCCTCCTCCCAGCTTTTGAAAGTATCTTGTCTCCTCATTGGTCATTTTGGTCAGGTGCCAGCGAGGTTACCTTTAGCTTCTTAACCCTTTACAGGTGAGAGGATTTTTCCTCTGGCCAGGAGGGATTTTAAAAGGGGTTTACCCTTCCCTTGATATTTATGACAGGGGTGCTGGCTCCAATCTGGTCCCAGGGCTGGGACTGGCTGGCTCAGGGGCAGGCAATGGGACCCACTCACCCCTGTCTCCCCAGTGCCCCCTGAGGTGACCGTGTTCCCCGAAGACCCCGTGGAGCTGGGCGAGCCCAACTTCCTGATCTGCTTCGTGGACAAGTTCTCCCCACCCGTGCTCAGCATGACGTGGCTGAAGAACGGGCAGGAGGTGAAGGGGGGCGTCTATGAGACCGACTTCTACCCCCGCCAGGACAACTCCTTCCGCAAGTTCTCCTACCTGCCCTTCCTCCCCAGCCAGGGCGACTTCTACGACTGCCGGGTGGAGCACTGGGGGCTGCCCGAGCCCTTCACGAAGCACTGGGGTAAGGCTGGGATGCCCGGGAACCCCGTGGGCCCAGGGCTGGGAGCCAGGATGCCTGGGTTCTGTCCTGGCTCTGGGAGGGGAGTGGGGGCTAGTGGGTCAGAGCAGGGGGGCTGGGAGCCAGGACACCTGGTTCTATCCCAGCTCTGGGAGGGAAGGTTGGGAACAGCCCCCCTCACTCCGTGCCCTGTCCCTCTCCTCCTCTCTCCAGAAGTCCAGGTGCCCACCCCCGTCCCCGAGACCACCGAGACCCTGATGTGCGCCCTGGGCCTGGCCGTGGGCATCATCGGCATCATCGTGGGCACCATCCTCATCATCAAGGGCATGAAGATGAACGCCGCCCGCAACCCGCGGGGCCCCTTGTGAGTAGCCGCTGCCCGGGGAGGGCACCCGCTGCACCCGCAGCCCCTGGGCCCACACAGCACTCCCCGGGGAGACCCCCACCTGTTGTGTGTCCCCCAGCCAACCACAGCCCCATAGCCCATCCAGCACCCACTGGGGAGACTCCCCGCACCCGCTGTGCTCCTCCCAGCCAGCACCCCCTGTGTCACAGGGAAACTCCCAGGCAGTGCTGGGAAGTGGCCCCGATCCCTGCCAGCTTCGTGTTGGGGCCCAGAGCTCCTGGTAACTGACCCTCTTTGCCTTTCAGATAAACGCGGGGAGGAGCCGGGCCCCTGAATCCCCCAGGTGCCTTCGTGAGACCCACTCGTACTGCCCCCCCGCTACCCGCAGGGTCCCTGCTCCGTGCCCGTTGGTGCCAGCTGCTGTACCCCGACCCCGTAACCGGGACAAGCCAACCCGCTAGAGACTCACCGGGGAGCCGGCCCCTCGGACTTCCCTCACCCACCCCGCTGCTGGGCTTGGGAGGGGGCACCTATCCAGGGAGAGGGCTGCTGCCCCATGGGGCTGGGAATGGGGATCGCCCCTCGTCAGGGGCAGCAGGGCCCACGGGGCTGATCCAAACCCCATTGCCATCGTGGGGAAGGTTTCTCTTGACTCCAGTGGGAGCTGGATTGGGCCCCGAGCCCGGCCCCTGTTGGCCAGAGGCTGCTGTCAGTCAGCCCAGGTAAAGCCCCTCCAGCCATTACCCAGAAGGCTTTGGGCCAGATTCGGCCATTCCCGGTCAATGGGGTCCCTGTGGGATGGGATCAGGCCCATGGCTGGGGGTGGGGCAGCCCCAGCGCCCGGCTAAAGGCCCCATGGCACCCGTGTGCGGCTCCCCCGGGTCCAAGGGCCCAGCGCGGGGTCGGTGTGGGAAGGGCTCAGTCCCTGTATAGTCCCCGCCCCGTGTGTGTCCACAGCCCGGCCGCCCCCGATCTCGCCCTGCAGCTTTGCGAACAGCCATAAAATGGGTTTTGGGGACGTTTTTTATCATGATTTTAAATCTGGTCAGTCTGGGCCATGTCCGCGGCAGCCTGTGTTAGCCCAGCCCAGCCGCAGTTGGTCCAGGGGCCCCGGGTTATAGCGGGAGTTAAGGGCGTTCAGTAGAAGGGCTAAGGAAGGGGCCAGGACTCCTGGGTTCTGTCCCGGCTGTGGGCGGGGAGTGGGGGCTAGTGGGGGAGAACTGGGAGTCAGGATTCGGGGGGTCGATTCCCGTTGCTGACACGGACTTGCTGCGAGTTGTGATGCACCCTATGCCTGTTTCCCCTTGTGTGATATATGGCCAGTCTCCTCCTGCCGTGGTGGTGGGGGCTCTGGGGCTGAGGGATGGTCCCTGAAGAGCTTTGAGATCGTCCCATGGCCGGGAGCCCTGCAGAAGGGCAGGACTCATGGGCCAGGGTCCCCCGGGACTGAACCCCGCAGGGCGAGCGGCTGCAGAGAGATGCTGGCCTGTCTGGGTGCTGCGGTGAACCGTCCCCCAGGCTGGGGTCACTGTGACGCGAAAGGCAGATCCCCCCCACCCCAAACACGGCACTGAGCCCCCAACCCAGTGCTTCCTTGCACCCCTTCACTGGCACCTGCTGGGAGACCCCTGTGATGGTTCCCCCCCGCCCCATGGTGCCACTTGGAAGTAGGGCACCACTGAGCCCACCTGACTCACCAGCGAGGGCTCCCTTTACACCGTACTGCTCTGCAGCCTGCCAAGCCCCCCCGGCTTCAGCCTGCACGTTACCAGCACACACACAGGTAGGGACACCCCCAGCTGCAGCTTCACACAGATGCTGAGATCAGCTCTGCATGGGAAGGCTCAGCTAAGGAACTGCCCGGTACTCAAGTGCACACCCCCCTCTAGAGGATAAACCCCAAATTATACCGTCTTGCACTGCACAGAGATGGGTACAGCATAAGCTCATGAAATTCACCCCCTCCCTCAGTGTGGAGAGGAATATGCACAGCCTTCTGCCCCCGGTTATGATTTTCACACCCTGGGTTTAGAGAAAACAAAAACAAGTTTACCAAACTTAACCCCCTCCGCCTGTGATTTATTTCTAATAGATGCTTGGGATTGCTCAAACTGGTCAGCTAGAGTAGCCAGTTCATCGACAGTTTTCACCTTTTTATCCCATAAACGCTGTTTTACATCGTCATTACACACACTCAGGAAATGCTCCTGAGCAACATGATCAGCCATTTCTGCAGCGCTTCTAACACCTTTTCCCCCTTGCCCATCACATCTCTCATCTGCTTCCACAGGCCACATTACTCATTCCAGCCCCTCTCTTTAGGCTTCTGAATTTTACTCAATCTGCTTCAAGTGTGAAAGTGTTTTAAAACCATTTCCTTGAATTTACCATAATCTGCAGCATCACCAATAGGCATCTTACTGAATCTGTCCAGAGCTTTCCCAGACAACTTTGCAACCAACATGGGCATCTTTTGGTCTTCAGGAATCTCATGGAGCACATACAGCCTCTCAAGGTGATGAAATATTCAGCAATGTCCCCTGTCTCGCTGTATGCAGGACACAACCGCTCCCATTGGTGGCTTTTTGGAGCGGTGGGACCCCGTGGTGTCTCTGTGGGGCGCTGGTTCCGCCCCTCTATCAAGTCCAGTTCATGCTTCCTCTCTCTTTCCTTCTGCTCCATGGCGAGCTTCTGGGCCTCGATTTCCTTATCAGCCTCTATCGGTCTCAGTTCCAGGGCGTTCTGGTGCGCAGCCTCTTGTCCGGCATCTCTGCTTCTGTGGTTCTTTGCTCTGCTGCTTCTCCTGCATTGATCTCCAGCTGCTTTAATTCCATTTGCCTTTTGCTCCCTCCGTCTCTCCCCTCCCCACTACCCGCCTATCCCTCCCCCTTGGCTGTCCCCCACCATCCCTCGCTCAGCGCGTCGTCCCCCTGCCTGGCTTGGTTACTTACCCTGCTGCCTGCCCCCTTCCCCACCACCCCCCCGCCCTCCCCACTCCCTGCCCCCACCCTCACGGGGCGGCCATGTGTCCGTGGGAAACACCTTGAGCTCTGTGGACCAGTGACATTTTCCCACGGGGCGGCTCCACGCCCACGGCGCTGACCCGGCTTCCAGCCCATGGGGAACCAAGGCCGGGAACCGCGGCCAGTGGGAGCTGCGGGGGGCGGGGCCAGAGCTGCCGGGCCCCGCCCCTGGAGTCGGGCACGGTGGGGGGGGAGCCGCAGGCAGCCCCTCAGCCCGCGGAGCAGCAGGTGTCGGTCACTGTCAGACAGACACAGACGGGGTGGGGGTTGGGACAGACAGATGGAGGCCGGGGGAGCAGCGATGGGCACCCTGGGGTTGGCATTAAATACCGACTACAGAGGGGGCTTCCTGGGGGGGGCTATAGCAACTCCCCCCACCACAGAGCAGATCTGGGCTGCAGCTAGCTCCATCCATCACTCCGCCCCGCCCCACAGAGACCCACACAACCCTCCGCCCCCCCCGAGAAACCCCCACCGACCCCTGTGCCCCCGTCACTCCTCTCCAGAGAGCCCCCCCTTTGTGCCTCCAGAGACAGCTCCCCTCCCGCCTGCTCCCTACCATCTCACTGTCACGGACTCACAGATCGTGCCCATTCTTGGCCCCGTGCGGTCCGTGGGGGGTGCCCCATTCAGTGAGACAGCCCTTCTCCCGGGGGTCCACTCTCTCTCGGGGTTAAGCCCCTCCATCTTCTGGAGCTGCACCGCTCTGAGCCTCAGCACCCCTGTCTCTGCCGTGGGCCCCCTCAGGGAGTCCCCTCGCTCTGGACCCCCGGGGCCTCCACCCCCCGAAGGGGATGATGCCCCACTGTTCTCTAGACCGGAGTGACTCTCCGCCAGCGTAAAACAGGAGGGTTTATTGACTGTCTGAACCCAGCACAGGACACTCTCAGGGCCTCAGGCCTGGCCTCCCTCAGCCCAGCACATCCCAGTCTCCCCTGCATCCAGGGGGGACCTGCCTGCTCCCTTTCTTCAGCTCCGAGCCCCCCTGCTTCCCAGCTGGGCATCTGATCTCACCGGCCCCAAGCCCCTCCCCCCGTCCATTGTCTCCTCTCCAGGTAAACAGAGTCACCTGGGCCCCCTCTCCTCTCTTCGCAGCCCATTGTCGTCCCGCTGGCCAGACCCGGCTGGGCCTCCTGAGCTGGGCCTCCGGGTCACCAGTCAACGATCACCAGTCGCTGGGGTCTCCATTCTCCACGCCAGTGGTTGGGGTCCCAAGTTCCCTCCCTGGTCCTCTGTAACAACAAACTCCCTCTCCCATCACCTCCTTAAACCCGTAGCACCGAGGGAAACTGAGTCCCACCCCCTCTGCATGCAACCCATTGACAAAACCAAGAAAATCCCCCACAGGAAACAAGGAAAAACAGGAAACTCCCCCACTTCGTCACACTCCCCCTTTGCCTTCCCCCTCCCCGCCAGCCCATTGGCCCCCATGCCCAGTGGGAGCTGCCCCTGAGGCAGGGCGCCTGCTTGCAGACTCAGATCTGCCTGGTGCCTGCACAGCGCGGGGAGGGGGAGCCACAGGTGAGCAAGCCCCAGTCGTCAGCATCATCACAGCCACAGCCATTCTCTGTTTGGGGATTTCATTTCCCCGGGGCGAGGAAATCTAGCTGCTCTTCCCTTCCAGACAGCTGGTGGCTTTTCCCGTAAGAAACCGCACACCTGCTTTGCAAAGACGTCCATGCATCCCTGTTCACTTGCCAAGTGTCTTTTCCGGTTGTTCATTTATTTTGTTAACTCAGTTTCAGAGGCAGTTTTAAAAGTCCCTTGAATTGTAGCTGGTTTTTGCCGTTGGTCCAAAGGCACGTGGAAGAGGTGCAGACTTTTATTTCTGTGGGCGAACCCACCCGACGCGGAAATGTGAGTGTCGGAGCTAGGAAAGCTCTGCAAGGGTAAGGGACCCTTCAGGACATTGTCCTCAAGTCATTCCTTCTTCTGGGCATCCCACTCTATTGTTCCCTCCTGCAGTGACAGTGATCAGTGTCTCCACCCACGGGGGAGATGGTTTGTTTTTTCTAAAAGCAGTTAGTTTATTTATTTTATTTTAAGAATTTAGAGGCAACACCCAAGTCAAGGAAAATAACCAGTGACTTCCATGTAGCATTTCACATTGCTGGCTTTCTTCTCCTCAGAGGAACACGTGCTTCACATTTCCACCAGACTGAGTCCTTCTATTGTCCCATTGCTGGTCTCCTTTGCCGTTTGTCTTTCAATAGCAGTTCCAGGGTTGTCATAGTCTTTTACTCTAGCTTCTCAATGGGATATTAAGTCCTGTAGCCTACTGATAACATCCTCTTTTTGCTCCACCATCTGCATTAGCTCTTGAATCCGGTTATTCACTGTCGTCATTTTCTCAGTAGCTTCTTCAAGTTGTCGGGCAGATTCACTTTATTTAATCACCTGCATTTCAAGCTCGTCAGTTCTCCATGTCAGCTCTTCTTTGGTTTTAGTTAGTTCAACGGTAACTTTCCCCAGTTTTTCTTCAAGCCAAGCAGTCGCTTCCTGTGGGTCTTCTCGGGATCCAATATACCTGCAACCTCCTTCTGCCTGCTTCTTAATATCAGTGACATCATCTTGCAGAGAATCAATAATACCCTCAAGAGCAGTACACTTTTCGGGATCTCCATTCTCGCCTCCTTCCAGCATTCCAGCTCTTTCATTACAGTGGGAATTCTTCATCTCCTGTTCTTCATCCAGGTTTTTGGCACATTCATTTACCAAATCCTTGTAGATTTCCAAGCGTTGTTCAGAATCTTCTTCCAGCAACTCTGGATCCTGAGAAAGGCATTGCTTGAAAACTGTTTCCCGTTGAGCAAAATACGGAGTAAATTCTTGTGTGCCTTCTTCATGAATTTTTAATTCCAAGATTAATTTATCTTTGCTTTCATTGATCAGCTTGCTTTCCAAGTCTTCTATTAGAGTTAGTAGTCTCAGATACTCTTCTTTTCCAAGAATTACTTTCTTTTCCTCCTCCTCATTTGCCATCTCTTTTGCCAGATCATGCTCTTCATGTGTGTCATTGTTATCCACAGTTAAATGCTCATCGTCTTCTATCACATCTTCCAGGCTCCTGTCCCAAAGTACAGGGGCTCTTTTTCTTGCTGCCTGCATTTTCCTGTCAGCGTTATTTAGGAGAGACGCGTCTCTTGCAGACTTCTGGACAACTGGCCGCTCTTGGGGAGCGTTAGAAGAGTCTTGAACACAAATTTTTGGGGCAACTGCTGAGAGCTTGAGCACATTGAGCGTTTGTCGCACGCAGCAGCACACTGGCTGATGTTTACCATCCTATAAAGCTTTCCTCTTCCCCTGAAAAAGCCTTGAAGGAAGCGAGTGTCCCGAAATGGTACGTGCAGCAGCAGCTTTGGCTGTTGACTGTTCTTGAGTGCATGGAGGCATTTGCCTAGAATCAGTAGAGAAGTGTGAATATTTCCACTCTCTTTCAATCTATCACCCTCATTGCGCGTCTTGAAACGTCTTTCTGAGCCAGCCAGACCACAGAGCGCCACTTCACTGACTCGGGTTACAGCAGGAGCTTCACGATCTTCCGTCTTTAGCCTTTGAAGAGTGGATACGCTGCGACTTCTACGGGAGTGAGGATCCCGCTTGCTGCAAGCAACACTCTGGTGCTTCAGCCCGAGCTGCAGAAGTTGAAAAGCTGCTTTTGAATCCGAAAACTGAATCCACGGCAGATCTTTCACATCAGAGCAGCCTCTGATGTCTTGGGCAAGACACGGCACCCTTCTTTTCTGGTCATTTGACCCTGGGAGCGACACGTGGTAAACGCACTTGTTGTCAAGCTCACAAAAGGACACCCAGACAGAAGACGTCCTGTCACTTGCCACGCTCGCCCACGGTCGGTGGTTCAGGGTCTTTTCTGGGTTCTTCCAAGTCTGCAGATGATTCGGAAGTTTTGCTGTGAGTGTTGGTGCTGTTTTGCGAGTCTACCTCTTTCGCTGGGTGAAGGATTGAATATTTCACAGCAATGTCTTCTCTCACTCGGTCGTTAGTCGGCCTTATATCATCTCTACGGCCAAGGGGTGTGAAATCCATCTCTGGACACACTTTGCCATCTCCCACAGGGGTCAACCCTGCAGCCACTCTGCCTCTAGGCTTGTTCTCTGTCCGCGCCCCCTACCAGCCCCTCTGGCCTCCCCGGGATCCCCCCTCCCGTTACTCCCGGTGGGTCTCTCTTCTTTCGCCAGAGCTTCGCGTGAAGGAAAGTCTGTCATGGCAGCTTCTTCGCTCTGTCATGTATTTAATTGTGATGTATTTATTAAGCGTTAATTAATGTACTGGGGAGTCCCCCTTCGGCCCAGCACCAGACACCATGTTCTACCCTCTGGGCCCGAGGGGAAACGCCCGGCCAGGTCCGTGTCCGGCAGCGGGAGGAGCTGGAAGGAGATCCCAGGGGCTGAGAACGGTGGGGGAGGGGGACACAGGCAGGTCACTAAGGGGCTAGAGGCCCCGATCCTGCAAACGTGCCGAGCTACAAGCTGGTGAGCGACCCCCTGGATTATGTGAGAAGCCGCGTGTGCTGACGTGCTCTGCTGGTTTCGGGTCAAACTGAGCCCCCGCACCCAATGCTGCGTTTCCCCCCCACACCCACTCCAGCAAGGTCCCCCCAGCTGGGCCCCGGCGGCCCCATCGCCATAGGGCTTAGAGCTCCCCCAGCTCTCCAGTGCTCCCCTGTCCCAGAGTTGGGGGGCGCAGGGGGCTCCCTGGAGGAGAGAATCATAGAATCATAGAATATCAGGGTTGGAAGGGACCCCAGAAGGTCATCTAGTCCAACCCCCTGCTCCAAGCAGGACCAATTCCCAGTTAAATCATCCCAGCCAGGGCTTTGTCAAGCCTGACCTTAAAAACCTCTAAGGAAGGAGATTCTACCACCTCCCTAGGTAACGCATTCCAGTGTTTCACCACCCTCTTAGTGAAAAAGTTTTTCCTAATATCCAACCTAAACCTCCCCCACTGCAACTTGAGACCATTACTCCTCGTTCTGTCATCTGCTACCACTGAGAACAGTCTAGAGCCATCCTCTTTGGAACCCCCTTTCAGGAAGTTGAAAGCAGCTATCAAATCCCCCCTCATTCTTCTCTTCTGCAGGCTAAACAATCCCAGCTCCCTCAGCCTCTCCTCATAACTCATGTGTTCCAGTCCCCTAATCATTTTTGTTGCCCTTCGCTGGACTCTCTCCAATTTATCCACATCCTTCTTGAAGTGTGGGGCCCAAAACTGGACACAGTACTCCAGATGAGGCCTCACCAATGTCGAATAGAGGGGAACGATCACGTCCCTCGATCTGCTCGCTATGCCCCTACTTATACATCCCAAAATGCCATTGGCCTTCTTGGCAACAAGGGTACACTGCTGACTCATATCCAGCTTCTCGTCCACTGTCACCCCTAGGTCCTTTTCCGCAGAACTGCTGCCTAGCCATTCGGTCCCTAGTCTGTAGCTGTGCATTGGGTTCTTCCGTCCTAAGTGCAGGACCCTGCACTTATCCTTATTGAACCTCATCAGATTCCTTTTGGCCCAATCCTCCAATTTGTCTAGGTCCTTCTGTATCCTATCCCTCCCCTCCAGCGTATCTACCACTCCTCCCAGTTTAGTATCATCCGCAAATTTGCTGAGAGTGCAATCCACACCATCCTCCAGATCATTTATGAAGATATTGAACAAAACCGGCCCCAGGACCGACCCTTGGGGCACTCCACTTGATACCGGCTGCCAACTGGACATGGAGCCATTGATCACTACCCGTTGAGCCCGACAATTTAGCCAGCTTTCTACCCACCTTATAGTGCATTCATCCAGCCTGTACTTCTTTAACTTGCTGACAAGAATACTATGGGAGACCGTGTCAAAAGCTTTGCTAAAGTCAAGAAACAATACATCCACTGCTTTCCCTTCATCCACAGAACCAGTAATCTCATCATAAAAGGCGATTAGATTAGTCAGGCATGACCTTCCCTTGGTGAATCCATGCTGGCTGTTCCTGATCACTTTCCTCTCATGCAAGTGCTTCAGGATTGATTCTTTGAGGACCTGCTCCATGATTTTTCCAGGGACTGAAGTGAGGCTGACTGGCCTGTAGTTCCCAGGATCTTCCTTCTTCCCTTTTTTAAAGATTGGCACTACATTAGCCTTTTTCCAGTCATCCGGGACTTCCCCGGTTCGCCACGAGTTTTCAAAGATAATGGCCAGTGGCTCTGCAATCACAGCCGCCAATTCCTTCAGCACTCTCGGATGCAACTCGTCCGGCCCCATGGACTTGTGCACGTCCAGCTTTTCTAAATAGTCCCTAACCGCCTCTATCTCCACAGAGGGCTGGCCATCTCTTCCGCATTTTGTGATGCCCAGCGCAGCAGTCTGGGAGCTGACCTTGTTAGTGAAAACAGAGGCAAAAAAAGCATTGAGTACATTAGCTTTTTCCACATCCTCTGTCACTAGGTTGCCTCCCTCATTCAGTAAGGGGCCCACACATTCCTTGGCTTTCTTCTTGTTGCCAACATACCTGAAGAAACCCTTCTTGTTACTCTTGACATCTCTTGCTAGCTGCAGCTCCAGGTGCGATTTGGCCCTCCTGATAACATTCCTACATGCCCGAGCAATATTTTTATACTCTTCCCTGGTCATATGTCCAACCTTCTACTTCTTGTAAGCTTCTTTTTTATGTTTAAGATCCGCTAGGATTTCACCATTAAGCCAAGCTGGTCGCCTGCCATATTTACTATTCTTTCGACTCATCGGGATGGTTTGTCCCTGTAACCTCAACAGGGATTCCTTGAAATACAGCCAGCTCTCCTGGACTCCTTTCCCCTTCAAGTTAGTCCCCCAGGGGATCCTGGCCATCCGTTCCCTGAAGGAGTCGAAGTCTGCTTTCCTGAAGTCCAGGGTCCGTATCCTGCTGCTTACCTTTCTTCCCTGCGTCAGGATCCTGAACTCAACCAACTCATGGTCACTGCCTCCCAGATTCCCATCCACTTTTGCTTCCCCCACTAATTCTACCCGGTTTGTGAGCAGCAGGTCAAGAAAAGCGCCCCCCCTAGTTGGCTCCTCTAGCACTTGCGCCAGGAAATTGTCCCCTACGCTTTCCAAAAACTTCCTGGATTGTCTATGCACCGCTGTATTGCTCTCCCAGCAGATATCAGGAAAATTAAAGTCACCCATGAGAATCAGGGCATGCGATCTAGTAGCTTCCGTGAGCTGCCGGAAGAAAGCCTCATCTACCTCATCCCCCTGGTCCGGTGGTCTATACATCACTCTTGTTGCACACACTTCTAAACTTAATCCAGAGAGGGGCCGACCAGCCGAGGAGCTGGGCTCAGAGGTGTCCAGGCAGGTGCCCGGCGCTGGTTGCGGTAGCAGCCCGGGGAGGGGCGTTTTAAGGGGTGTGAAATGTGAATGTTGATGGTCTCTGTGTTGGGGGGTTACAGGCCTGGGGCCAGGGGATCCCCGGAATCGCCCGAGCCAGGGCTCTAGGGGGTGCAGTCCTGGGTCTCTGAAACGTCCCCCAGGTTCTGCTCAGCCAGCCTGGCCTCCTGCGTAACTCGGCCCCGGGGATTTCAGCCGGGATCTCTGCGTCCGGCCTCGCCCGGAGCTTGTCCTGATGGGCTGTACGTCCACCCGGCTATAGTCCAGGCTGGCCCCCCCAGACCGGCTGTGACTCGAGGTCGCTCCATGAGTCAGTCCCGAGTGACCCCGGTTGGGGACCCGGCCCTCCATAGCCAGGCCCTACAACCGCCTGGCACTGCCCTAGGACCCGGCCTGCTCTCTGCTCAGCCTGGCCCCACCAAGGTCCCCCCACCATGGGACCCTGCCCTCTCTGACAGGGGTGGAGGTGGGGGAGCAGGGCTGTGTTTCCCCCTGAGGTCCCCCCATATGTCTCCTGCCCTGGGGGAGGGTCTGTCCCTTGCAAATGCCCAGCTCTAAAGACAAGATCTTGTGGTGGTGGCAGCCGTTGCTGGGTGGGCACGAGCTGGGTGGGCAGGGGGGAGAGGGCCTGACCCCCGCCCCAGGGGGAGCAGCCGGTGTTTGCAGAGCCCCAGAATTCCCCCCACAGCTGCTCACACCCTGTCCTGCTCTCTGGAGCCCCGTGGGGCAGGCTGTCGGCTCTGGGATGGTATTCGCTATGTGTCAGGGAGTCCCCGAGCGATGCTCTGGAACTGCTCCCCATGAAGCCAGGCAGGACTCTGGGGAAGTCTCCTCTCTGGGAGCAGCCTGTCTGCAGGACACACAGCTCACCCGGCTTCCCCCTTCCTGGGTCTGACCTCGGAGCATTCAGCCTCCTCTGCCCCTCCATGTGCTTCCCACAGCGACTCCGCCCAAGCAGGGTCCTGGGGAAGCCAGAGGGTCCTGCCCCCCAACTCCGTAGTCAGATGTGACTCTCATCCAGCCGGGGAAACAGAAGTTTATTAGATGATAGGAACATGGTCAAACACAGACCTTGTAGGTGCAGAGAACAGGACCCTTCAGCCGGGTCCATTCTGGGGGGCAGTGAGCCAGACAACCCCGTCTGCACTTCACTCCTTGTCCCCAGCCAGCCCCAAACTGAAACTCCCTCCAGCCCCCTCTCCTCTGGGCTTTGTTTCTTTCCTGGGCCAGGAGGGCACCTGATCTCTTTGTTCTCCAGCCCTTTAGCTCTCACCTCACAGGGGGGAAGGGCCCAGGCCAACAGTGGCCAGGAGACAGAGTGTCGGCCATTTATGTACCCTGGCCCTTTGCTCTGCAACAATTACACCCCCTAAAGACTTAAGAACTGCCTTGGTGAAACTGAGGCACCCCTACAGTATTCAGAGGAAACATTAAGAACAGTCCTGCTTCGTCACACTATGGGTCTGTGCCGGGGTGGGATGGGGCAGGGGGATCCCTTGGCCTGGGGTCCCTGGAGGGAGCAGCATTTGCTGACGCCGTGGGGACAGGGAGCGACCCGTGTCTGTCTCTGAGAGTGTCACGGGGGGGTGCTCCGTTCACCCCCACGGCAGCACCCTCTTCATAGAGCTCAGAGGGGCAGGGAGCAGGAACATGGGGTGTGGTGGGGGGAATCCAGCGGGGAAAGCGCAGGATGGCCCTGATTTCTTGGGACGTGCCTCACCCATGAGGGAGGGGACGTGTCCGACAGACCCCCGCCCCCCCCCCACACACACCCAGAACCCGCCCCCAGGAAAGCCGGCCGCACAGGGTCCTGCTTGGGCAGGGATGTCTGTATCCGTGACCCGCAGCCTGTCCCTCCGTCTGCACCCTGAGCCTGAGCACCCCCAAACCCCCATCCTCAGCCAGGACCCCTCATTCCACACCAGCCCCACTCCTCTGACTGAGCACCCCAGATAGACAGACAGCCCCCATGCTTGTCTCTAGCATGTGGGGGGTGGGGGGCTGGGAGCCAGGGCTCCTGGGTACTTTCCTAACACTGCGAGGGGAGTGGGGACTAGCGCGGGGGGCTGGGAACCAGGACTCCTGGGTTCTATCACAGTTCTGTGGCTTCTGACAAGTCGCTTTCCCTCAGTGTCCCCCTCTGTACCATGGGGTGAGGACACCGACCGGGGCTGCATTTCACTCGTAGTTTATTCCTCTCCAGTGCAGGTGTGGGGCTGGGCCAGGCCCCCGGATGCCAGCCAGGCTGCAGGCCCGGGTGGTTTCGGGTGGAAAGTCCCTGGCACCGAAATAACGCCCGCCCATGGGACCCTGGTGTCTCACTGACGCACCAACAAGCAGGACGCTGGGCCGGGGTTAGCACCTCCGGGGCTCGGCCAGGGGCAGCGCGGCACCGACCGGGCATCACCGGGCGCCGGGCAGAGTCGGGGCGGGGAGCAGAGTGTGTTGGATGCTGCTGGGGCCCGGGGCTGGGGGCTCAGAACCATCCCTGGGGGCGGGGGGGAGTGAAACCAGGTGAGGGGGAAAGCAGACGTCAGTCTGTCTGTCTGTCTGTCCGCCCACAGGCTGCCGGGGTGTGAAACGACGTAGAGAGTTAACCCTTTCGGGGTCGCGGGGCCTGAGAAATGTCTCCACTGGGCTGTGGGCAATTGCACGGGGACTTTCCGCTGACACGGGATTGACGGCCCTGGACTGAAAGGCCCCATGTCCCGGCCCTGGCCCCCTGAGCCAGCCAGTCCCTCCCCCCAATCCCGGCCCTTCAGCGCAGCCCTGTCCATTTGCCCTCCCTGACGGAGCCTGTGCAGGGAAAGCCCAGCGAGGCCGCGCTCGAGGGCTGGAGTCTGGAGGGGCCCGTACTCAGAGCTGGGCTGGAACCCAGGAGTCCTGGTGCCCAGGGCTGGGCTCTGTCTGGCCCATGGGGCTGCCGTAGCTGCACCATAGTTAGGTGTGACACAGACTTTGGTTAGCGCAGAGGCAGGATGGTGAATAGCCGGGGCGGGGGTGTGGCGGGGGGCAGGAGTAGGGCCGGGATGGTCCATGTGGGGCGCTGGAGAGAGAAGACTCCATGGCAGGGGGGTCTTGGCCAGCAGAAGGAGCAGCGGGCCAGGCTCTGAGTGACTCACACAGATTCATGCCCTGGCCCTGTGTCCCCTCCCACGGGGACAGCCCATGGGAGCAGCTGACAGGGACGTCCCCACGGCCTCATCTCCCCGCTCTCCGGGACACTCCCCCACCAGGGTCCCAGGGCTCTTTGCACCCCGATAGCACTGGGGCCAATTTCCCCCACAGAAATGCAGCCACTGCTGGGGTGGGGCCTGGCAGCTGGGAAACAGCATCCAATGGGAGCGGCGGGGAAGGGCCAGGGGAGCATGAATGGCCATGGTGCGGCAGGGGCTGGGGTCTCCCCGGCAGCCCTGGGGCAGGGTAACAGCGACAGAGCAGGGCCGGGCTGGGGGGAGGGGGAATGTGAGCACCCAGCCCACATATCGCCCCAGAGGTTGTGGGGTCCCGAATAGCTGGGACCCCACAAGCAACCCCCACAGCGGGATGTGGGACTCTCTGACTGGGATGGGGCTCCCGTGTCACTGGTGAGTCTCTGGCCCCCTGGGGGGATGGGGCTGTGACTCCCTGGGGGGTTTGGGCTCCTGGATAATAACTGCCCTGCCCCATAGCCCAGCTCAATGACAGCCCCCCCATCGCAGCCCGGCCCTGTCGCTGACCCCAGGCCGGGGTGTCCGTGCTCTTGGGGTGCCCCCCAGGCTCACCAGGGGGACGGGAGCATCCCCCCCTCTGCAGCTGCCTCTCCCCTGGGGAAGGAACCGGTCTGCACTGGGACTGGGAACCCACAGCCTCCCCCAGGGGTCACCCCCACCCGCAGAGCCCCCCTCTGGGGTCCTGCCCCCTCCCTCCCGTCAGATCCGGCCCTGCCCAGGGCCCTCCCCAGCACAACAACCCTGATCCCTCCAGCCGCTAAATGGCCCCATGGTGTGTCTGGGGAGTCCCCTCCCACAGGGCAGCTGCTCTGTGCCCTGCGTCCCGCTCCCCCCAGCCAGAGCCCAGCGGGCCCAGTGGCCCCAGCCCTGTCCCGGCCCCGGGGGAGCAGTGAGCACGGAGCCGGGGGGGCTGGGGATGGTTTATTAGGGTGCAGCAGTTCTAACAGCGCCCGGCCTCGGTCCGGCTTCCCCCCGGGCTGTGGAGCAGCGTCCCCCAAAGGTTCCCCGAGGGCCGCGGGGTCAGCGAGAGGGAACGTGGGGCTGGGCTGGGGCAGGGAAAGGGTTAACGCAGGAGGGGTCGCCCCAGGGCCCTGCGGGGACTGAGGGGCAGGGACGGGTCCCCAGGCGGGGGCAGCGCGGGCTGGAGCCGGGCAGAGCGCGGGGAGCAGACGGGGACGGGAAGGGACCTGCCCCAGGTTCTGCATTCTCCGGGCTGGGCGAGGGGCTGGGAGAGACGGACGGAAACTTCTGCCGGCTGGGGGATCCGACGCCCAGGATCTAACTCAGGAGCCCTGCAGGGAGAGGGGAGAGAAATCAGCCCCTGGCCGTGGGGCTAACGGGAGGGACGGGGGATTTTCTCTGCCAGGCCCCAGGGCGCCCCCAGGGACTCTGCCCGGCAGCCGCAGGGCTGGGCGATGCTCGGCAGGACCCAGGACCCTCTGCCCCCGGGAGCAGCTCGGGGATCGGCCTGAACGAGGACCGAGGGAGCCGCAGACTCCTCCTCTGCGGTGCCAGGGCCCCATTGCCCAGCTGCCCCGGGGCTGAGCCGGGCGGGTGTCATGGGCCGAGGGGCAGAAGCAGCCGCCCCACGGCTGTCCCAGGCAGCCCATGGTCAGTGTGGGGGGAGGTGGGTTTAACGGTGGGAGGGGAATTGAAATTACCTGCAGGTTGGGGAATGGGGCGCCCTGAAAAAGAAAGAGAGACATGGTCAAAGCTGTGGGCAGAGGGAGCCGGATCCTGGGGGTCAGAGCTCCAGCCCCCGCCCCATGGCATGGAACGCCCCTCACTAGGACCCCAGCCCCCGTCTAACCCCCAGACCTGGGGTTCCCCCCTAGCCTGTTATTACAGTATTGTAAATCCCTGCCCCAGGATCCCCGCCTTGGGGGAGGGGACGGGAAAGGCTCTCAGCCCCGGGGTACGGGCAGCTCCCTGCACTGCGAGGGGTCGGGGTCTCTGTCCCACCCCGGGGTCTCGGCCGGGAGAGGGGAGAATGGGAGCTCCCAGGCTGGCCCTGGGGCCCCCCACTGAGATCTCCCCATGGCCCCTGCTCTGTCCCTACCCTAAGGGTGGGTGTGGGGGGGAGATCTGACCCAGCCCCAGCCGACTAGAAGTTGGGAGGCCCCTGCCAGGCTCTGAGCAGCCCCTGCTGTGGGGTGGGAAGGAGCCTGCAGCCAGGCCCACATCCCCCCCACAGAGAAACCCTGGTGCCCCGACCCCGCCCGGAGCCATTCACCTTTCTTATTCTTCAGGTAGATGAGGAGTCCTGGCACCAGGAAGATCAGCCCCAGCACGAAGCCCCCGATGCCCGTCAGCATCTTGCTCCTGGCAGCATCAGACTGTGCCTCTGTGAGACAGGGAAAGGGGAACGGGCAGTCGGGTCAGAGCCAGAGGACTCCGGGCCAGGCTCCCGTCAGCACCAGGGACCAGCGCCAGCCGGGGCAGAGCCCGGGGCATAGCCCGCAGGTGCAGCTATGGGACATCAGGGCTCCTCCCGGTCTGTGATCATCAGAGATCGGTCTCCGGCTCTGCAGCGCGAGGTCTGACATCCTGCCCATTGTCAGCATGAACTAGTCGAGCCCTGGATACTCCTGTGAGCCACAGAACTGGACAACCCCTTTGTAAACCTTGCTCAGCTCTTGGGTCCGTTATATCCTGTGGCTGTTCGTTCCACAGGGGAACTTCACAGTGTGTGGAAAAAGTCCTTGCTTTTCCCAGGTGTGAATTTGCCCCCTCCGTCGAGCGTCCCCTTGTCCTTGTGCTGTGAGACAGGGAGAACAGGAGTTCCCAGCCCAGGTCAATAGATTTGGGTTAGCAGGGCTCAAACAAGTGCTCTAAAAATTGTGAGTAGGGTCGATGCTTTTGCTAAACACAACGTAAATGTAAAAATCTGGATGTAACTGTTAAAATTTTAGAAGAAAGTTTCCCCCCGCAAAAGCAGTGTCCTTTTCCAAATCAGGCCAAACCTTAAATTGCTAAAACCATTGACTCTCTTCCGCAACAAGAAATCATTTGTGTGTGTACTTCCATGTGCAATTCTCCCATTTGGCCAGGACAAAAACCAGATGGATCATGGCGTCTTCGTACGGATGATCAAAACTTAAATGAAGTCTCTCCAGCTGTTACAGCTGTTGTTTCCAAAATCCCTAATCTAATTAATCTGTAAATCCCAGAGCAAAATAAGTTTCTACCATTGGCACCTGTTGGGTTTGAATATAACTATAAGCTTTAGAGAATGAGTTCAGCACTTCTGGAAGAGTGCTCCCAGGGTGGACACGCATCGGTACTGGACCCCGAACCTAAATTCTCACGAGCGTTGACATGTAAGAAATACAGCAGCAAATGAATTCCATGCCACTGAGCAGTCAGCACACCCCCCCTCAACCCACGGCCGTAGCAACTAAACCAGCACCCTGGATTTCAACTCCGCCCAAGGAGTATAAAAAGCAGGAAGTGAAATTAAAGTTTCAAATAAAACCAAAGTTACCAATAAATACTTAAAAAGAAAAGGAGTACTTGTGGCACCTTAGAGACTAACCAATTTATTTGAGCATAAGCTTTCGTGAGCTACAGCTCACTTCATTGGATGTATACTGTGGAAAGTATCGAAGAAAGTACCCACCTGCGGAAGTGAAGAAACAGATTGATAGAGCCAGAAGAGTACCCAGAAGTCACCTACTACAGAACAGGCCTAACAAAGAAAATAACAGAACGCCACTAGCCATCACCTTCAGCCCCCAACTAAAACCCCTCCAACGCATTATTAAGGATCTACAACCTATCCTGAAGGATGACCCAACACTCTCACAAATCTTGGGAGACAGGCCAGTCCTTGCCTACAGACAGCCCCCCAACCTGAAGCAAATACTCACCAGCAACCACGTACCACACAACAGAACCAGTAACCCAGGAACCTATCCTTGCAACAAAGCCCGTTGCCAACTGTGCCCACATATCTATTCAGGGGACACCATCACAGGGCCTAATCACATCAGCCACACCATCAGAGGCTCGTTCACCTGCACATCCACCAATGTGATCTATGCCATCATGTGCCAGCAATGCCCCTCTGCCATGTACATTGGTCAAACTGGACAGTCTCTACGTAAAAGAATAAATGGACACAAATCAGATGTCAAGAATTATAACATTCAAAAACCAGTCGGAGAACACTTCAATCTCTCTAGTGACGCGATTACAGACATGAAAGTTGCAATATTACAACAAAAAAACTTCAAATCCAGACTCCAGTGAGAGATTGCTGAATTGGAATTCATTTGCAAATTGGATACAATTAACTTAGGCTTGAATAGAGACTGGGAGTGGCTAAGTCATTATGCAAGGTAACCTATTTCCCCTTGCTTTTTCCTACACCCCCCCCCCCCCGCCCCTCAGACGTTCTTGTTAAACCCTGGATTTGTGCTGGAAATGGCCCACCTTGATTATCATGCACATTGTAAGGAGAGTGATCACTTTAGATAAGCTATTACCAGCAGGAGAGTGGGGTGGGGGGAGGTATTTTTTCATGCTTTGTGTGTATAAAAAGATCTTCTTCACTTTCCACGGCATGCATCTGATGAAGTGAGCTGTAGCTCACGAAAGCTCATGCTCAAATAAACTGCTTAGTCTCTAAGGTGCCACACGTCCTCCTGTTCTTTTTGCGAATACAGACTAACCCGGCTGCTACTCTGAAACCTGTCAATAAATACTTCCAAGTGCTCGGAGCAGGAAAATGGAGCGTCCTACGGAAAACCAGCAGGAACCACTCCCGTATATTGATGGTCAATCCAGGAGGGGGCAAGAGACTCTAACACCATCGAGGAGGAGGCGAGTAAGTCTGGAGGTGTAACTGGCACGTGGGACGTATGTTTAGGACTTGTATATGCGGTGACATGTATAACTTTGTTGGTAACCTTAATAAAACTGCTAAAAGACAGATGCTCTCGTATGCGTTGGGTGCCTACGGCTCCATGTGTTCCTATGGGCTCTAAATCCAGAAGAAACAGAGACAACGTTGTGGAACTTGAGACTGCAGCCCAGAGCTGAACCCACTGGAGTGCGATTCAGCGTAAACAGAACGAAAGGCTACGGCAGACAGTGCTTTGAAGTCTTGGCTTGGGCTGGTATTTGTGGGGGCTGGGTGACCCAGAGGCTCTTACCCCAGTTCACGGCGAGGGGGCCCCGCAGGCTGATGTGCTCCACCTGGCAGCTGTAGACGTCCCCGCGCCGGGGGCTCATCTCCAGCATCACCAGGATCTGGAAGGTCCAGTCTCCGTTCTGGAGCAGCTCCGTGGACACCACCCCGGCCGTCTGCTCCTGCCCGTTCTTCAGCCACTTGATCTCGATCCCCCCGGGGTAAAACCCCGTCACGGAGCAAACCAGCAGGTGGGAGTGGGGCCCAGACCCCGATGTCGTGGGGGAAACTTTCACCTTGGGCTGAACTGGGGGGAGAGAGAGAGAGCTGGGAAAGGGTCTGGAGATGGACGGGGGCTCAGAGAGAACAGGGGCCCCTCCAGGGAAATACTCCCCCCAACCCCCGCATGTGCCCAGCACCTGCCTAGGGCGATGCCCCCCAGGGTGTGTGGAGTCCAATCCCTCCAACCACACACACGGTGCCGTTCCAGGACAGGGCATCCGACCCCCCCAAGACACCTGGCAGCTGCCCGGGGCAGGGCACCCGGGATGTGTAAGGTCCCGTTCCCCGGGACACGCCCAGGACAGACGGGCTCCCCATGGTGTGTGGGGTCTGATTGCCTGGCCACCCTGTTCCCCCCTCACTGCCCTGGGGTGGGGCTGGTTCTCTCCTGCCCCCCGTTGCTCTGGTCAGGCTCCGGCAGGAAGGGCCCGAGGGGAGTCGCGTCCCGTCACCCCCATGGGGACAGAGCCGGGGACGGTCTGACCCTCGGGGCCCCGGGAGACGGGGTCTCAGGCAGGGACCAGGGGCTGCGCTGACCCCTGCCAGTGGGGACCCCGAGGGGGGAGGGGCGGGGTTGGGGGGAGGGGAAAGTTCTGCCCCATCGCCCGGCCCCCCGAGCCCAGGAAGGGGGGTAGGAGCCGCAGCAGCCGCCTGCCCCGAGGGGGGTCTGGGGGGGCGCTGGGGGCTGAACCCCTCAGAGGGGCGGGGGGGGCTGGGAAGGGGGAGGGGTCACCGGCCCCCCAGAGACTGACCCGGGGTGGGGCTCTGCTCCCTGCCGACAGGGGGCGCCGCAGCCAGACCAGGGCGGGGCGGGGCGGGGGGGGGAAAGGGGAAATTCCCCCCCCGTGACCCCGCCCCAGCGCCTGCTGCCCCCCCCCTCCCGCCGTGGCGCGAGACGTTCGGTCCCCCCCCCCCGGGGTGCAGGTGGCGGATCGCGCCCAGCGAGGGGAGGAGGGGGCGGGGCAGGGCGTGTCCTGCTGCGGCCCCGCCCCCGCGCTCCCTCTCCGGCCCCGCCCCCTCGGAGCCCCGCCCCCGCACTCACCTCTGCGGCCCCGCCCCCCTCGGAGCCCCGCCCCCGCACTCACCTCTGCGGCCCCGCCCCCCTCGGGGCCCCGCCCCCGCACTCACCTCTGCGGCCCCCGCCCCCCTCGGAGCCCCGCCCCCGCACTCACCTCTGCGGCCCCGCCCCCCTCGGAGCCCCGCCCCCGCACTCACCTCTGCGGCCCCGCCCCCCTCGGAGCCCCGCCCCCGCACTCACGTCTGCGGCCCCGCCCCCTCGGAGCCCCGCCCCTGCACTCACCTCTGCGGTCGACGCTGAACGGTAGGACCTCCCCGTAGTTGTGCCGGCAGAACCGGTCCACCTCCCCCCGGTAGTACGCCAGGGTCTCGGGCTGGCTGTTCCAAGCCTCGGCCTCGGGCCGGCCCAGCTCCGTGTCCGCCACGAACACCCCCAGCTCGCTGTCGAAGTGGACGTCCTGCCGCCGGTCCCAGACTTGCCGGTACAGGTACCGGACCCGCCCGGTGCCGTTGGCGTAGAGACAGTCCCACTTCTCCTGGTACAGGAAATGCTCTGGGGGGGGCGGGCCGGGCTCAGGCTCAGCGGGGGGGGGCGGGGACAGCCCGAGCCCCGGGACCCCCCCAGCCCCGCCCTGGATCCACTGGGCGCCGCGGGAGCCCGCAGGTCTGGGGGGGGGGTGACAGTGACGTGGGGAGACGCGGGGGGGGGCGGGGGGACACTGAGCGGGGGGGACACGGGGGGAGGGGCGGGGTAGAAGGAACAGCAGAGAAACGGGGGTGGGGCACAGGCGGGGTGTGGGGAGACTGAGTCACAGGAGGCACAGCACAGATGGGGGGCGCAGGGTGGCGGGGAGCCAGGCCGGGGGCACTGACACGGGGGCTGGGGGTCGGTCGCTGTGGGGCAGGAGAAGGTCCCGGGGTCTGGCTCTGGAGCAGCCTGTTAATGTGGATTGACCCCAGGTTCCCCGGAGGGGGGAAGGGTGTAAAAGGGAACGATTCTCTGCATTGAGTCTCACCCCCATGGGAGGGGCCTGGTTCCCCCCATGGCCCCTCCCCAGCCTGGGACCCCCCCAAACACCACACAGGGAGCCGGAGCTCATGGAGAAAAGACAGAGACCGACACACCCAGCATCAGCCCAGGACAGGGCTCCCCGGGTGTGTGGGGTCCAATCCCCCCCTCATACATCTGCTGTCTGCCTGGATGGGTCTCGCCAGGGCATATGGGGCTGATCCTCCCTGAAACACCCAGCTCCTGCCCAGGCTCCCCGGGGTGAGCAGGGTCTGATTCCCCCAATGCACCTGTGACCAGGATGGGGCTCCCCAGGGCATGTGGGGTCTGAACCCCTTGATACACCCAGCGCCTGCCTGGCATGTGGCTCCCTGGGCATGTTTGTGGGGTCCAATCCAACCTCACAGATACACACAGCACCCACCTGGGCCATGATCCGCAGGGTGGGTGGGGTCCGATCCCCCCCCCCCCCCGATACACCCAGTGCCTGTCCAGGATGGAGCTTCCTGGGGCATGTGGGTCTGATCACCCCCCTCCCCCAGGATACACCCAGCGCCTGCCCAGGACGGGGCTCCCTGGGCACTGGGCAGTGCTTAAGTTGTGCCAGGGCTGAGCCCCGGCCCCTCTTTCATTACAGATTAAGCCTCCGGGGTGCTGGGGTCTCTGCTCACCTGGGGGCTCCGTGCAATGAGCCAGGTGGGTTCTCAGCACCGTCAGTGTCACGAGCAGAGCCCCAGCCCAGGGGCTCCTGGCCCCCAGGATCCGACCCGCCCCCATCGCGGCTCAGGAGGGAGAGAACTGGAAAGTTGTCGGGACCCCGTAGACTGAGACCTTCTCTGCCCAGCTCCGAGCACCAGCCCCAGGATGCTGCCCACGGCCCCGGGGATTGGGCACCCCCAGCCCAGGGGCCAGGCAGCATCGGGTCTGGGCAGCATCATCTGTTGCCGGGCAGAGCCGGCCCCAGCAGGTCTCGGTTCCATACTTCTCCCTCGTAGGGGGCAGAGCAGGGTCTGGGGTCGGGCTGCAGGACTCGCCTGGTGCCTGCCATGGCCCCGGGGCAGCTGGAGAGCGGGGCCAGCCCAGGGACCAGCCCCCACCAGAGCAGGGCCCCCAGCAACAAGCCTGGGACCCTCCGTCCCCTTCTCCTGGTGCCTCGACCCTCTGCTGCTGGCTGGGGCAGGCCAGGTCTGTGGGGGGGGTCTCTGGTTGTGGATAAATTTAGGCCCAGTGGAAGGTTCGGGGCTGGCCCCACAGGCAGAAGTTCTGAGCTTCCCCCACCCCCACCTCCATGGGCCTGAGCCCTGCCCCCTGGGACCCTGCTAGAGACGTTCAGTCTCCATGGGTCAGGCACAGCTCGGCCTCCCAGCTGCTCCCACCATCGATCTCCCTAAGTGGCTTCTCTGGCCCCCCTGTTTCTGAGCCCCTCTCCACTGCATTTGCCCCCCGCTTCCGTGGGGCAGGGCCGGGCCATTATCCCCAATGCCCAGCTGGGGAGGGAGGCCCAGAGAAGTCAGTGACTGGCCCAGGGTCACACACAGTCTGTGGCAGGGCCGGGAATGACCCCAGGGCTCCTGGGTCCCAGGCCAGCCCCTCTCGGCCCCTCCTGCCGGGGGCAGTGTGAACACCCAGCGCGTTAGCGGGGTGGGGGTGGGGGGACGGATGGCAGCGGGTTTGGGCAGGGGACACGGATCGACACACCCGCACAGGGCCCAGGACAGACCCCGGAGGGAGGGGGTTTGGTCACTAACAACAGGTCGGAGCCGGTGCCAGCAGAGGGGAAAGGCCCCATGTCCCCGTCCCCACCTCCTCAGCCAGTCCGTCCCCACCTGGGGCCTCATGGGGGATGGTCCCATGTCCCAGTCTTCCATGGATGATGCCCCAAACCCCGTGTGTGGCCTGGTCTACACTTGTCCCATCAGATCTCTGTGGCTCAGGGGTGTGACCCCCCTCAGTGGAGAGCTGGGCCGGCCAAGTCCCCCATCTGCACCCAGCCGTGCTGCAAAGCAGGGTGCCTGGGGGGGGCGTGAGCGCCCTCTGGGGAGACCCCACCCAGTGGCGCCGTGTCCACACTGGGGACAACCCCCCTCCCCCCTCCGGTGGCAGCGCATCCACATCAGGGACAACCCCCCCGCCCCTCCCCCAGCGGCGCCGTGTCCGCATCAGGGACAACTCCCCACTGGAGGCGCCGTGTCCACACCAGGAGCAGGCATCTGGCCAGGAATGTGCCGTGTGGTCAGCCCCAAATGCTTTAAAATCCTGCGACGATGTACGAATACCAGCTGTGGGGTTTATTTGCCTTCTGCTCTTTGAGCCCCTCGGGTGCCCGGGGGTCACAGTTTGAAGCTCTCCCCACAGCCCCAAGGGCTGGACACTCACTTTGTCTCTAAGATCGAGGCTGGAATCGTCCCAGACCCACATGACTCCAGGAGCTGGGGCTTTAGGAAAACACAAGAATTATCCTGAGACTCGTGACACAATCCTGAGAGCCAGGAACACTGAATTTCTCTGTGTCCTCTCGGCGAGGCTCAGCCCTGCTGCTCTGCCCGGTAACAGCCTGGTTCGCGCAGGGATTTCTGCCATTGGGTGCGGGACCCTGGGGCGGGCTCCCCTGGCCAATGCCGGGCACTGCCCCCCAGCCCTGCCTCCCCCCAGAGTGTGACACGTGCCCTCCGGCCCCCTAGCACTGCCGGCCCCACGCCCAGCCCAGTGTCCGGGGAGAGGAGATGGGCGCAGGACGGGGCGTCCCCATGGCCCAGCTGGCCCTGCTCACCCTGCTGGCCCTGCCGGGCGCCGGGGCGGTGACAGGTACGGGCGGGGCGGGGGCTGTGACGCCTGGGCCTGGGGGGGCAGCTTGACCCCCATAGTGCCCGACTCCCACCTCCAGGGAGGGGACAATGGGGGGCTGAGGGGCATGGCGGGAGCTGCAGGGAGGAGGGTCTTGTCCCATAGGAGGGAGGGGGGGGGCTGATCTGGATGGGGTGGAGGGTGGTGGGTCTCACCCCTGTGTCAGGGAGGGGGGAGGGGAAGCCGGCACGGGGGCAGCAGAGGGATCGGGGGGAAGTTGCTGTGGTTTGGGTATGACACAGCCCTGCCCTAGGGGTGCAGCCCCCCATTCCACACAGGGGAGATGGGGGAACGTTCCCCAGAGGGTCACTCCAGGGCCAGACCCTGCTGAGCAGTGAGAGCATCTGTGCAGAGCAGGGAGCCCCTGGCCCTGCTCCCTGGCCTGTCCCCATTGTCTGGACTGGCCTGGCCTGTCCCCAGGACTCAGACCCACGGGGGCTCTGTGGGGCACTGTCTCTCCTTGGCTAGTGGTGGCGGGTTCCCTGCTTTGCGATGGCTGGGTGAGATCCTGCCGGGCGAGCTGGGATCCCTAGGACAGTGGCTCTCAAACTTTTGTATGGGTGGCCCCTTTCACACGGCAAGCTTCTGAGTGCGACCCCCCTTATAGATTAAAAACGCTTGTTTAGATATTTAACATCATTATAAATGCTAGAGGCAAAGTGGAGTTTGGGGTGGAGGTTGATAGTTTGTGACCCCCCATGTAATAAGCTCGTGACACCCTGAGGAGTCCCGACCCCCAGTTTGAGAACCCCTGCCCTGGGATGTGGGTGCTGAAGTCCCTTGGGCCCTGGGGAATCCCAGCCTCAGCCCTGAGCCAGCTTTAATGTCTCTGGCTGGGGAGTTCCCAGGCTCCTGGTGACCAGCCCCGGGGGGGGGTGAGTGTCGGGGACCAGGGATTGAAATCGCCCCGAGAACCAGGTCATGGCTATGGCGGGACACAGAACAAGCCCCATGGACAGCCAAGAGAATGAAATGTCCTGCAACCGCAGCCCCAGCCCCCAACGCCCCCAGGAGCCGGTTTGGGCTGGGTCCCGTCCCCACTTGCCAGCTGAGCCGCGTTTGGTCTGGTCACTGCTTGGCTGGGAGATGTGAATGGAAACTAGGGAACTGAGCTGGGGTCAGTAGGGGGGTGTCACGGAGTCCCTGGGCGATGCTCTGGAACTGCTCCCCATGAAGCCGGGCAGGACTCTGGGGAAGTCTCCTCTCTGGGAGCAGCCTGTCTTCAGGACACACAGCTCCCCCGGCTTCCACCTTCCTGGGTCTGACCTCGGAGCATTCAGCCTCCTCTGCCCCTCCGTGCGCTTCCCACAGCCAGTCCGCCCAGGCGGGGTCCTGGGGAAGCCAGAGGGTCCTGCCCCCCAACTCCGCAGTGAGACGTGACTCTCAGCCAGCCAGTAAAACAGAAGGTTTATTAGACGACAGGAACATGGTCTAACACAGAGACACCATCAGTGGCCAGGAAACAGGGTGTCGGCCATTCTCTGTGTCCAGACCCCTGCACACACCTGCCCTCTAGGGCTCTGCAGTGATCATACCCCCTTATCCCACTGTGAGGATGTGAGGCAGCAGGGAGGGGGGAGTGTTGACCTGGGAATGTGCCCTGGGGAGGGGAGACCTGAGAGCCTGTCACCTGAGGGGGGGGGGGGGGGGGAGGTAACACCTCTGCCCAGGAATGTGGACGGGGAGTGCAGCAGGGAACCTGCTGCGGGGGTTTAGTTTTCAGTTTGGGGCTGGGTGGAGGAACACAGGGAACCCCAGGGCTGTGGTCTAAGCTCCCTGCTCCCCCAGAAGGACTCGACTGAGGGGTCCTGGTTGTACCCACAAGCTCTGTTTTGGACTGTGTTCCTGTTGTCCAATAAACCTTCTGTTTTACTGGCTGGCTGAGAGTCTCAGTGGATCCCAGGAAGAGGGGTGCAGGGCCTGGACTCCCCCACACTCCGTGACACCCACCCCCTAGCTACTTAAGAACTGCCTAGGGGAAACTGAGGCACCCCCACACTATTCCGAGGAAACATTAAGAACAGTCCCACTTCATCACAGGGGGTCTCTGCTCTCTCAGTCCTTGCACCGGGGCAACCCTAGGGGGCTTGTGCTGGGGGGACTGGGGCAGGGGCGCTCTCCCCTCGCAGTCAGTGCTGGCCCCATTGCCCCCAGCGATGCTGGGGGGCGCCGTGCTCCACGCACCTGCCCCCCTCCCCGACACCGGGGAGCGTTTGTGCGAATGTCACAGCCCGGGAGCTGGGGGGCTGCGCTGTTGGGGGAAGTGCTGAGACCCCCTCCCCCGGGCGGGGGATCAGCCCCCCAGGTGGCCGGTGCTGACGCCCGTCTCCCCGCAGCGGAGAACATGCTCTCCCAGGTGGCCTTCTACCAGCGCACGGACCCGGCCCAGCGCGAGGCCGGGGAGTTCATGTTCGAGTTCGACCAGGACGAGATCTTCCACGTGGACCTGGAGAGGAAGGAGACCGTCTGGCGCCTGCCCGACTTCGGCAAGTTCACCAGCTTCGAGGCGCAGGGCGCCCTGGGCAACATCGCCGTGCTGAAGAAGAACATGGAGATCATGATCCAGAGGTCGAACCGCACGCGGGCCCAGAACGGTAACGGGGGGGCACCTTCCCCACCAGGGGCCTGAGCCCTCCCACCACCTTCCCTGCCAGGGGCCTGGCCCCTTCCCCGCTGTCACGGAGTCCCTGGGCGATGCTCTGGAACTGCTCCCCATGAAGCCAGTCAGGACTCTGGGGCAGTCGCCTTTCTGTGAGCAGCCTGTCTGCAGGACACACAGCTCACCCAGCTTCCACCTTCCTGGGTCTGACCTCGGAGCATTCAGCATCCTCTGCCCCTCCGTGCGCTTCCCCCCAGCGAGTCCGCTCAGGCGAGGTCCTGGGGAAGCCAGAGGGTCCTGCACCCCAACTCCGCAGTCAGACGTGACTCTCAGCCAGCCAGTAAAACAGAAGGTTTATTAGACGACAGGAACATGGTCTAAAACAGAGCTTGCAGGTGCAGAGAACGGGACCCCTCAGCTGGGTCCATTTTGGGGGGCAGTGAGCCAGAGAACCATGTCTGCACTTCACTCCATGTCCCAGTCAGCCCCAAACTGAAAACCCCCTCCAGCCCCTCCTCCTCTGGGCTTTGTTCCTTTCCCGGGCCAGGTGGTCACCTGATTCCTTTGTTCTCCAACCCTTCAGCTCTCACCTTGCAGGGGGAGAAGGGCCCAGGCCATCAGTTGCCAGGAAACAGGGTGTCCGCCATTCTCTGTGTCCAGACTCCTGCACACACATGCCCTCTAGGGCTCTGCAATGATCATACACCCTTACTCCAACCCCCTAGATACTTAAGAACTGCCTAGGGGAAACTGAGGCACCCCCACACTATTCAGAGGAAACATTAAGAACAGTCCCACTTCGTCACACCCGCTTCCCCGGATCCTTCTCCCCACCTTCCTGAGCAGAGACCCCTCCCATCTCTCCCCTACCTTCCCCTCCTTGCACACCCACCCGGGCCTGATACCAGACCCCACCAGAGATTGAGAGTCTCCTCCCAGCTCCCCCCACAGCCCCTGGAGGGCTCCAGGGAGCCAGTCAGCCGGGCCAGGGCTGTGCAGGGCAGGGGTCCCGGGCAGTTCACACCCTCCAGGCTGGTGGCCCAGGGCATCTCTTTGCCAAGGGCTGTTCCTTGCCCGTGCCCAGCCCCAGGCCCTGCCCCTGAGGGATTCTCTCGCCGGCCCCTGGCGCCCCATGAGCCGTCAGGGCAGGGAGCTGGGACGGCCCCGGTGACGCCCCCACAGTCCTGGGGAGAGACCCCTGAGCTGGAGCGTGAGCACCAGGGACTGGCTGGCTCAGGGGGGCAGGGAATGGGGCACGGGGCCTTTCCCCTCTAGGGGGTTGTCAAGGTTCCTCCCCCACTCTGAACTCTAGGGTACAGATGTGGGGACCTGCATGAAAACCTCCTAAGCTTATTTTTACCAGCTTAGGTTAAAACTTGTCCAAGGTACAAATTAATTTTACCCTTTGCCCTTGGAATTTCCACTGCCACCACCAAACTTTAACTGGGTTTACTGGGAAACGTAGTTTGGACACGTCTTTCCCCCCAAAATCCTCCCAACCCTTGCACCCCACTTCCTGGGGAAGGTTTGGTAAAAATCCTCACCAATTTGCATAGGTGTCCACAGACCCAAACCCTTGGATCTTAAAACAATGAAAAAACATTCAGTTTTCTTACAAGAAGACTTTTAATAAAAGTAAAGGAATCACCTCTGTAAAATCAGGATGGTAGATACCTTACAGGGTAATTAGATTCAAAACATAGAGAATCCCTCTAGGCAAAACCTTAAGTTACAAAAAAGACACACAGACAGGGATAGTCATTCTATTCAGCACAGTTCTTTTCTCAGCCATTTAAAGAAATCATAATCTAACACATACCTAGCTAGAAGAAAAGGAGTACTTGTGGCACCTTAGAGACTAACCAATTTATTTGAGCATGAGCTTTCATGAGCTACAGCTCACTTCCTCAGATGCATCGGGTGCATCCGATGAAGTGAGCTGTAGCTCACGAAAGCTCATGCTCAAATAAATTGGTTAGTCTCTAAGGTGCCACAAGTCCTCCTTTTCTTTTTGCGAATACAGACTAACACGGCTGCTACTCTGATACCTAGCTAGATTACTTACTAAAAGTTCTAAGACTCCATTCCTGTTCTGTCCCTGGCACAAGCAGCAGACAGACAGACAGAGACCCTTTGTTTCTCTCCCTCCTCCCAGCTTTTGAAAGTATCTTGTCTCCTCATTGGTCATTTTGGTCAGGTGCCAGCGAGGTTACCTTTAGCTTCTTAACCCTTTACAGGTGAGAGGATTTTTCCTCTGGCCAGGAGGGATTTTAAAAGGGGTTTACCCTTCCCTTGATATTTATGACAGGGGTGCTGGCTCCAATCTGGTCCCAGGGCTGGGACTGGCTGGCTCAGGGGCAGGCAATGGGACCCACTCACCCCTGTCTCCCCAGTGCCCCCTGAGGTGACTGTGTTCCCCGAAGACCCCGTGGAGCTGGGCAAGCCCAACTTCCTGATCTGCTTCGTGGACAAGTTCTCCCCACCCGTGCTCAGCATGACGTGGCTGAAGAACGGGCAGGAGGTGAAGGGGGGCGTCTACGAGACCGACTTCTACCCCCGCCAGGACAACTCCTTCCGCAAGTTCTCCTACCTGCCCTTCCTCCCCAGCCAGGGCGACTTCTACGACTGCCGGGTGGAGCACTGGGGGCTGCCCGAGCCCTTCACGAAGCACTGGGGTAAGGCTGGGATGCCCGGGAACCCCGTGGGCCCAGGGCTGGGAGCCAGGATGCCTGGGTTCTGTCCTGGCTCTGGGAGGGGAGTGGGGGCTAGTGGGTCAGAGCAGGGGGGCTGGGAGCCAGGACACCTGGTTCTATCCCAGCTCTGGGAGGGAAGGTTGGGAACAGCCCCCCTCACTCCGTGCCCTGTCCCTCTCCTCCTCTCTCCAGAAGTCCAGGTGCCCACCCCCGTCCCCGAGACCACCGAGACCCTGATGTGCGCCCTGGGCCTGGCTGTGGGCATCATCGGCATCATCGTGGGCACCATCCTCATCATCAAGGGCATGAAGATGAACGCCGCCCGCAACCCGCGGGGCCCCTTGTGAGTAGCCGCAGCCCGGGGAGGGCACCCGCTGCACCCGCAGCCCCTGGGCCCACACAGCACTCCCCGGGGAGACCCCCACCTGTTGTGTGTCCCCCAGCCAGCCACAGCCCCATAGCCCATCCAGCACCCACTGGGGAGACTCCCCGCAC
The DNA here is from genome assembly GCF_965140285.1 of Lepidochelys kempii. NCBI lineage: Eukaryota > Metazoa > Chordata > Testudines > Cheloniidae > Lepidochelys > Lepidochelys kempii. Next base: position 50,917,571 of record NC_136393.1, on the reverse strand, counting down.
CCGCTGTGCTCCTCCCAGCCAGCACCCCCTGTGTCACAGGGAAACTCCCAGGCAGTGCTGGGAAGTGGCCCCGATCCCTGCCAGCTTCGTGTTGGGGCCCAGAGCTCCTGGTAACTGACCCTCTTTGCCTTTCAGATAAACGCGGGGAGGAGCCGGGCCCCTGAATCCCCCAGGTGCCTTCGTGAGACCCACTCGTACTGCCCCCCGCTGTCCCCAGCGTCCCTGCTCTGTGCCCGTTGGTGCCAGCTGCTGTACCCCGACCCCGTAACCGGGACAAGCCAACCCGCTAGAGACTCACCGGGGAGCCGGCCCCTCGGACTTCCCTCACCCACCCCGCTGCTGGGCTTGGGAGGGGGCACCTATCCAGGGAGAGGGCTGCTGCCCCATGGGGCTGGGAATGGGGATCGCCCCTCGTCAGGGGCAGCAGGGCCCACGGGGCTGATCCAAACCCCATTGCCATCGTGGGGAAGGTTTCTCTTGACTCCAGTGGGAGCTGGATTGGGCCCCGAGCCCGGCCCCTGTTGGCCAGAGGCTGCTGTCAGTCAGCCCAGGTAAAGCCCCTCCAGCCATTACCCAGAAGGCTTTGGGCCAGATTCGGCCATTCCCGGTCAATGGGGTCCCTGTGGGATGGGATCAGGCCCATGGCTGGGGGTGGGGCAGCCCCAGTGCCCGGCTAAAGGCCCCATGGCACCCGTGTGCGGCTCCCCCGGGTCCAAGGGCCCAGCGCGGGGTCGGTGTGGGAAGGGCTCAGTCCCTGTATAGTCCCCGCCCCGTGTGTGTCCACAGCCTGGCCGCCCCCGATCTCGCCCTGCAGCTTTGCGAACAGCCATAAAATGGGTTTTGGGGACGTTTTTTATCATGATTTTAAATCTGGTCAGTCTGGGCCATGTCCGCGGCAGCCTGTGTTAGCCCAGCCCAGCCGCAGTTGGTCCAGGGGCCCCGGGTTATAGCGGGAGTTAAGGGCGTTCAGTAGAAGGGCTAAGGAAGGGGCCAGGACTCCTGGGTTCTGTCCCGGCTGTGGGCGGGGAGTGGGGGCTAGTGGGGGAGAACTGGGAGTCAGGATTCGGGGGGTCGATTCCCGTTGCTGACACGGACTTGCTGCGAGTTGTGATGCACCCTATGCCTGTTTCCCCTTGTGTGATATATGGCCAGTCTCCTCCTGCCGTGGTGGTGGGGGCTCTGGGGCTGAGGGATGGTCCCTGAAGAGCTTTGAGATCGTCCCATGGCCGGGAGCCCTGCAGAAGGGCAGGACTCATGGGCCAGGGTCCCCCGGGACTGAACCCCGCAGGGCGAGCGGCTGCAGAGAGATGCTGGCCTGTCTGGGTGCTGCGGTGACGTCCCCCAGGCTGGGGTCACTGTGACGCGAAAGGCAGATCCCCCCCACCCCAAACACGGCACTGAGCCCCCAACCCAGTGCTTCCTTGCACCCCTTCACTGGCACCTGCTGGGAGACCCCTGTGATGGTTCCCCCCCGCCCCATGGTGCCACTTGGAAGTAGGGCACCACTGAGCCCACCTGACTCACCAGCGAGGGCTCCCTTTACACCGTACTGCTCTGCAGCCTGCCAAGCCCCCCCGGCTTCAGCCTGCACGTTACCAGCACACACACAGGTAGGGACACCCCCAGCTGCAGCTTCACACAGATGCTGAGATCAGCTCTGCATGGGAAGGCTCAGCTAAGGAACTGCCCGGTACTCAAGTGCACACCCCCCTCTAGAGGATAAACCCCAAATTATACCGTCTTGCACTGCACAGAGATGGGTACAGCATAAGCTCATGAAATTCACCCCCTCCCTCAGTGTGGAGAGGAATATGCACAGCCTTCTGCCCCCGGTTATGATTTTCACACCCTGGGTTTAGAGAAAACAAAAACAAGTTTACCAAACTTAACCCCCTCCGCCTGTGATTTATTTCTAATAGATGCTTGGGATTGCTCAAACTGGTCAGCTAGAGTAGCCAGTTCATCGACAGTTTTCACCTTTTTATCCCATAAACGCTGTTTTACATCGTCATTACACACACTCAGGAAATGCTCCTGAGCAACATGATCAGCCATTTCTGCAGCGCTTCTAACACCTTTTCCCCCTTGCCCATCACATCTCTCATCTGCTTCCACAGGCCACATTACTCATTCCAGCCCCTCTCTTTAGGCTTCTGAATTTTACTCAATCTGCTTCAAGTGTGAAAGTGTTTTAAAACCATTTCCTTGAATTTACCATAATCTGCAGCATCACCAATAGGCATCTTACTGAATCTGTCCAGAGCTTTCCCAGACAACTTTGCAACCAACATGGGCATCTTTTGGTCTTCAGGAATCTCATGGAGCACATACAGCCTCTCAAGGTGATGAAATATTCAGCAATGTCCCCTGTCTCGCTGTATGCAGGACACAACCGCTCCCATTGGTGGCTTTTTGGAGCGGTGGGACCCCGTGGTGTCTCTGTGGGGCGCTGGTTCCGCCCCTCTATCAAGTCCAGTTCATGCTTCCTCTCTCTTTCCTTCTGCTCCATGGCGAGCTTCTGGGCCTCGATTTCCTTATCAGCCTCTATCGGTCTCAGTTCCAGGGCGTTCTGGTGCGCAGCCTCTTGTCCGGCATCTCTGCTTCTGTGGTTCTTTGCTCTGCTGCTTCTCCTGCATTGATCTCCAGCTGCTTTAATTCCATTTGCCTTTTGCTCCCTCCGTCTCTCCCCTCCCCACTACCCGCCTATCCCTCCCCCTTGGCTGTCCCCCACCATCCCTCGCTCAGCGCGTCGTCCCCCTGCCTGGCTTGGTTACTTACCCTGCTGCCTGCCCCCTTCCCCACCACCCCCCCGCCCTCCCCACTCCCTGCCCCCACCCTCACGGGGCGGCCATGTGTCCGTGGGAAACACCTTGAGCTCTGTGGACCAGTGACATTTTCCCACGGGGCGGCTCCACGCCCACGGCGCTGACCCGGCTTCCAGCCCATGGGGAACCAAGGCCGGGAACCGCGGCCAGTGGGAGCTGCGGGGGGCGGGGCCAGAGCTGCCGGGCCCCGCCCCTGGAGTCGGGCACGGTGTGGGGGGAGCCGCAGGCAGCCCCTCAGCCCGCGGAGCAGCAGGTGTCGGTCACTGTCAGACAGACACAGACGGGGTGGGGGTTGGGACAGACAGATGGAGGCCGGGGGAGCAGCGATGGGCACCCTGGGGTTGGCATTAAATACCGACTACAGAGGGGGCTTCCTGGGGGGGGCTATAGCAACTCCCCCCACCACAGAGCAGATCTGGGCTGCAGCTAGCTCCATCCATCACTCCGCCCCGCCCCACAGAGACCCACACAACCCTCCGCCCCCCCCGAGAAACCCCCACCGACCCCTGTGCCCCCGTCACTCCTCTCCAGAGAGCCCCCCCCCTTTGTGCCTCCAGAGACAGCTCCCCTCCCCCCTGCTCCCTACCATCTCACTGTCACGGACTCACAGATCGTGCCCATTCTTGGCCCCGTGCGGTCCGTGGGGGGTGCCCCATTCAGTGAGACAGCCCTTCTCCCGGGGGTCCACTCTCTCTCGGGGTTAAGCCCCTCCATCTTCTGGAGCTGCACCGCTCTGAGCCTCAGCACCCCTGTCTCTGCCGTGGGCCCCCTCAGGGAGTCCCCTCGCTCTGGACCCCCGGGGCCTCCACCCCCCGAAGGGGATGATGCCCCACTGTTCTCTAGACCGGAGCGACTCTCCGCCAGCGTAAAACAGGAGGGTTTATTGACTGTCTGAACCCAGCACAGGACACTCTCAGGGCCTCAGGCCTGGCCTCCCTCAGCCCAGCACATCCCAGTCTCCCCTGCATCCAGGGGGGACCTGCCTGCTCCCTTTCTTCAGCTCCGAGCCCCCCTGCTTCCCAGCTGGGCATCTGATCTCACCGGCCCCAAGCCCCTCCCCCCCCGTCCATTGTCTCCTCTCCAGGTAAACAGAGTCACCTGGGCCCCCTCTCCTCTCTTCGCAGCCCATTGTCGTCCCGCTGGCCAGACCCGGCTGGGCCTCCTGAGCTGGGCCTCCGGGTCACCAGTCAACGATCACCAGTCGCTGGGGTCTCCATTCTCCACGCCAGTGGTTGGGGTCCCAAGTTCCCTCCCTGGTCCTCTGTAACAACAAACTCCCTCTCCCATCACCTCCTTAAACCCGTAGCACCGAGGGAAACTGAGTCCCACCCCCTCTGCATGCAACCCATTGACAAAACCAAGAAAATCCCCCACAGGAAACAAGGAAAAACAGGAAACTCCCCCACTTCGTCACACTCCCCCTTTGCCTTCCCCCTCCCCCCCCAGCCCATTGGCCCCCATGCCCAGTGGGAGCTGCCCCTGAGGCAGGGCGCCTGCTTGCAGACTCAGATCTGCCTGGTGCCTGCACAGCGCAGGGAGGGGGAGCCACAGGTGAGCAAGCCCCAGTCGTCAGCATCATCACAGCCACAGCCATTCTCTGTTTGGGGATTTCATTTCCCCGGGGCGAGGAATTCTAGCTGCTCTTCCCTTCCAGACAGCTGGTGGCTTTTCCCGTAAGAAACCGCACACCTGCTTTGCAAAGACGTCCATGCATCCCTGTTCACTTGCCAAGTGTCTTTTCCGGTTGTTCATTTATTTTGTTAACTCAGTTTCAGAGGCAGTTTTAAAAGTCCCTTGAATTGTAGCTGGTTTTTGCCGTTGGTCCAAAGGCACGTGGAAGAGGTGCAGACTTTTATTTCTGTGGGCGAACCCACCCGACGCGGAAATGTGAGTGTCGGAGCTAGGAAAGCTCTGCAAGGGTAAGGGACCCTTCAGGACATTGTCCTCAAGTCATTCCTTCTTCTGGGCATCCCACTCTATTGTTCCCTCCTGCAGTGACAGTGATCAGTGTCTCCACCCACGGGGGAGATGGTTTGTTTTTTCTAAAAGCAGTTAGTTTATTTATTTTATTTTAAGAATTTAGAGGCAACACCCAAGACAAGGAAAATAACCAGTGACTTCCATGTAGCATTTCACATTGCTGGCTTTCTTCTCCTCAGAGGAACACGTGCTTCACATTTCCACCCGACTGAGTCCTTCTATTGTCCCATTGCTGGTCTCCTTTGCCGTTTGTCTTTCAATAGCAGTTCCAGGGTTGTCATAGTCTTTTACTCTAGCTTCTCAATGGGATATTAAGTCCTGTAGCCTACTGATAACATCCTCTTTTTGCTCCACCATCTGCATTAGCTCTTGAATCCGGTTATTCACTGTCGTCATTTTCTCAGTAGCTTCTTCAAGTTGTCGGGCAGATTCACTTTATTTAATCACCTGCATTTCAAGCTCGTCAGTTCTCCATGTCAGCTCTTCTTTGGTTTTAGTTAGTTCAACGGTAACTTTCCCCAGTTTTTCTTCAAGCCAAGCAGTCGCTTCCTGTGGGTCTTCTCGGGATCCAATATACCTGCAACCTCCTTCTGCCTGCTTCTTAATATCAGTGACATCGTCTTGCAGAGAATCAATAATACCCTCAAGAGCAGTACACTTTTCGGGATCTCCATTCTCGCCTCCTTCCAGCATTCCAGCTCTTTCATTACAGTGGGAATTCTTCATCTCCTGTTCTTCATCCAGGTTTTTGGCACATTCATTTACCAAATCCTCGTAGATTTCCAAGCGTTGTTCAGAATCTTCTTCCAGCAACTCTGGATCCTGAGAAAGGCATTGCTTGAAAACTGTTTCCCGTTGAGCAAAATACGGAGTAAATTCTTGTGTGCCTTCTTCATGAATTTTTAATTCCAAGATTAATTTATCTTTGCTTTCATTGATCAGCTTGCTTTCCAGGTCTTCTATTAGAGTTAGTAGCCTCAGATACTCTTCTTTTCCAAGAATTACTTTCTTTTCCTCCTCCTCCTCATTTGCCATCTCTTTTGCCAGATCATGCTCTTCATGTGTGTCATTGTTATCCACAGTTAAATGCTCATCATCTTCTATCACATCTTCCAGGCTCCTGTCCCAAAGTACAGGGGCTCTTTTTCTTGCTGCCTGCATTTTCCTGTCAGCGTTATTTAGGAGAGACGCGTCTCTTGCAGACTTCTGGACAACTGGCCGCTCTTGGGGAGCGTTAGAAGAGTCTTGAACACAAATTTTTGGGGCAACTGCTGAGAGCTTGAGCACATTGAGCGTTCGTCGCACGCAGCAGCACACTGGCTGATGTTTACCATCCTATAAAGCTTTCCTCTTCCCCTGAAAAAGCCTTGAAGGAAGCGAGTGTCCCGAAATGGTACGTGCAGCGGCAGCTTTGGCTGTTGACTGTTCTTGAGTGCATGGAGGCATTTGCCTAGAATCAGTAGAGAAGTGTGAATATTTCCACTCTCTTTCAATCTATCACCCTCATTGCCGAGGAGCTGGGCTCAGAGGTGTCCAGGCAGGTGCCCGGCGCTGGTTGCGGTAGCAGCCCGGGGAGGGGCGTTTTAAGGGGTGTGAACTGTGAATGTTGATGGTCTCTGTGTTGGGGGGTTACAGGCCTGGGGCCAGGGGATCCCCGGAATCGCCCGAGCCAGGGCTCTAGGGGGTGCAGTCCTGGGTCTCTGAAACGTCCCCCAGGTTCTGCTCAGCCAGCCTGGCCTCCTGCGTAACTCGGCCCCGGGGATTTCAGCCGGGATCTCTGCGTCCGGCCTCGCCCGGAGCTTGTCCTGATGGGCTGTACGTCCACCCGGCTATAGTCCAGGCTGGCCCCCCCAGACCAGCTGTGACTCGAGGTCGCTCCATGAGTCAGTCCCGAGTGACCCCGGTTGGGGACCCGGCCCTCCATAGCCAGGCCCTACAACCGCCTGGCACTGCCCTAGGACCCGGCCTGCTCTCTGCTCAGCCTGGCCCCACCAAGGTCCCCCCACCATGGGACCCTGCCCTCTCTGACAGGGGTGGAGGTGGGGGAGCAGGGCTGTGTTTCCCCCTGAGGTCCCCCCATGTGTCTCCTGCCCTGGGGGAGGGTCTGTCCCTTGCAAATGCCCAGCTCTAAAGACAAGATCTTGTGGTGGTGGCAGCCGTTGCTGGGTGGGCACGAGCTGGGTGGGCAGGGGGGAGAGGGCCTGACCCCCGCCCCAGGGGGAGCAGCTCGTGTTTACAGAGCCCCTGGATTCCCCCCACTGCTGCTCACACCCTGTCCTGTTCTCTGGAGCCCTGTGGGGCAGGCTGTCGGCTCTGGGATGGGATTCGCTATGTGTCAGGGAGTCCCCGGGCGATGCTCTGGAACTGCTCCCCACAAAGCCAGACAGGACTCTGGGGAAGTCTCCTCTCTGGGAGCAGCCTGTCTGCAGGACACACAGCTCACCTGGCTTCCCCCTTCCTGGGTCTGACCTTGGAGCCTTCAGCATCCTCTGGCCCTCCGTGCGCTTCCCCCAGCGACTCCGCCCAAGCAGGGTCCTGGGGAAGCCAGAGGGTCCTGCCCCCCAACTCCGTAGTCAGACGTGACTCTCATCCAGCCGGGGAAACAGAGGTTTATTAGATGATAGGAACATGGTCAAACACAGAGCTTGTAGGTGCAGAGAACAGGACCCTTCAGCCGGGTCCATTCTGGGGGGCAGTGAGCCAGACAACCCCGTCTGCACTTCACTCCTTGTCCCCAGCCAGCCCCAAACTGAAACTCCCTCCAGCCCCCTCTCCTCTGGGCTTTGTTTCTTTCCTGGGCCAGGAGGGCACCTGATCTCTTTGTTCTCCAGCCCTTTAGCTCTCACCTCACAGGGGGGAAGGGCCCAGGCCATCAGTGGCCAGGAGACAGAGTGTCGGCCATTTATGTACCCTGGCCCTTTGCTCTGCAACAATTACACCCCCTAAAGACTTAAGAACTGCCTTGGTGAAACTGAGGCACCCCTACAGTATTCAGAGGAAACATTAAGAACAGTCCTGCTTCGTCACACTATGGGTCTGTGCCGGGGTGGGATGGGGCAGGGGGATCCCTTGGCCTGGGGTCCCTGGAGGGAGCAGCATTTGCTGACGCCGTGGGGACAGGGAGCGACCCGTGTCTGTCTCTGAGAGTGTCACGGGGGGGTGCTCCGTTCACCCCCATGGCAGCACCCTCTCCATAGAGTTCAGAGGGGCAGGGAGCAGGAACATGGGGTGTGGTGGGGGGAATCCAGCGGGGAAAGCGCAGGATGGCCCTGATTTCTTGGGACGTGCCTCACCCATGAGGGAGGGGACGTGTCCGACAGACCCCCGCCCCCCCCACACACACACCCAGAACCCGCCCCCAGGAAAGCCGGCCGCACAGGGTCCTGCTTGGGCAGGGATGTCTGTATCCGTGACCCGCAGCCTGTCCCTCCGTCTGCACCCCGAGCCTGAGCACCTCCAAACCCCCATCCTCAGCCAGGACCCCTCATTCCACACCAGCCCCACTCCTCTGACTGAGCACCCCAGATGGACAGACAGCCCCCATGCTTGTCTCTAGCATGTGGGGGGTGGGGGGCTGGGAGCCAGGGCTCCTGGGTACTTTCCTAACACTGTGAGGGGAGTGGGGACTAGCGCAGGGGCTGGGAACCAGGACTCCTGGGTTCTATCACAGTTCTGTGGCTTCTGACAAGTCGCTTTCCCTCAGTGTCCCCCTCTGTACCATGGGGTGAGGACACCGACCGGGGCTGCATTTCACTCGTAGTTTATTCCTCTCCAGTGCAGGTGTGGGGCTGGGCCAGGCCCCCCGGATGCCGGGTGGTTTCGGGTGGAAAGTCCCTGGCACCGAAATAACGCCCGCCCATGGGACCCTGGTGTCTCACTGATGCACCAACAAGCAGGACGCTGGGCCGGGGTTAGCACCTCCGGGGCTCGGCCAGGGGCAGCGCGGCACCGACCGGGCATCACCGGGCGCCGGGCAGAGTCGGGGCGGGGAGCAGAGTGTGTTGGATGCTGCTGGGGCCCCGGGCTGGGGGCTCAGAACCATCCCTGGGGGCGGGGGGGAGTGAAACCAGGTGAGGGGGAAAGCAGACGTCAGTCTGTCTGTCTGTCCGCCCACAGGCTGCCGGGGTGTGAAACGACGTAGAGAGTTAACCCTTTCGGGGTCGCGGGGCCTGAGAAATGTCTCCACTGGGCTGTGGGCAATTGCACGGGGACTTTCCGCTGACACGGGATTGACGGCCCTGGACTGAAAGGCCCCATGTCCTGGCCCTGGCCCCCTGAGCCAGCCAGTCCCTCCCCCGCAATCCCGGCCCTTCAGCGCAGCCCTGTCCATTTGCCCTCCCTGACGGAGCCTGTGCAGGGAAAGCCCAGCGAGGCCGCGCTCGAGGGCTGGAGTCTGGAGGGGCCCGTACTCAGAGCTGGGCTGGAACCCAGGAGTCCTGGTGCCCAGGGCTGGGCTCTGTCTGGCCCATGGGGCTGCCGTAGCTGCACCATAGTTAGGTGTGACACAGACTTTGGTTAGCGCAGAGGCAGGATGGTGAATAGCCGGGGCGGGGGTGTGGCGGGGGGCAGGAGTAGGGCCGGGATGGTCCATGTGGGGCGCTGGAGAGAGAAGACTCCATGGCAGGGGGGTCTTGGCCAGCAGAAGGAGCAGCGGGCCAGGCTCTGAGTGACTTACACAGATTCATGCCCTGGCCCTGTGTCCCCTCCCGCGGGGACAGCCCATGGGAGCAGCTGACAGGGACGTCCCCACGGCCTCATCTCCCCGCTCTCCGGGACACTCCCCCACCAGGGTCCCAGAGCTCTTTGCACCCCGATAGCACTGGGGCCAATTTCCCCCACAGAAATGCAGCCACCGCTGGGGTGGGGCCTGGCAGCTGGGAAACAGCACCCAATGGGAGCGGCGGGGAAGGGCCAGGGGAGCATGAATGGCCATGGTGGGGCAGGGGCTGGGGTCTCCCCGGCAGCCCTGGGGCAGGGTAACAGCGACAGAGCAGGGCCGGGCTGGGGGGAGGGGGAATGTGAGCACATATCGCCCCAGAGATTGTGGGGTCCCGAATAGCTGGGACCCCACAAGCAACCCCCACAGCGGGAAGTGGGACTCTCTGACTGGGATGGGGCTCCCGTGTCACTGGTGAGTCTCTGGCCCCCTGGGGGGATGGGGCTGTGACTCCCTGGGGGGTTTGGGCTCCTGGATAATAACTGCCCTGCCCCATAGCCCAGCTCAATGACAGCCCCCCCATCGCAGCCCGGCCCTGTCGCTGACCCCAGGCCGGGGTGTCCGTGCTCTTGGGGTGCCCCCCAGGCTCACCAGGGGGACGGGAGCATCCCCCCCTCTGCAGCTGCCTCTCCCCTGGGGAAGGAACCGGTCTGCACTGGGACTGGGAACCCACAGCCTCCCCCAGGGGTCACCCCCACCCGCAGAGCCCCCCTCTGGGGTCCTGCCCCCTCCCTCCCGTCAGATCCGGCCCTGCCCAGGGCCCTCCCCAGCACAACAACCCTGATCCCTCCAGCCGCTAAATGGCCCCATGGTGTGTCTGGGGAGTCCCCTCCCACAGGGCAGCTGCTCTGTGCCCTGCGTCCCGCTCCCCCCAGCCAGAGCCCAGCGGGCCCAGTGGCCCCAGCCCTGTCCCGGCTCCGGGGGAGCAGTGAGCACGGAGCCGGGGGGGCTGGGGATGGTTTATTAGGGTGCAGCAGTTCTAACAGCGCCCGGCCTCGGTCCGGCTTCCCCCCGGGCTGTGGAGCAGCGTCCCCCAAAGGTTCCCCGAGGGCCGCGGGGTCAGCGAGAGGGAACGTGGGGCTGGGCTGGGGCAGGGAAAGGGTTAACGCAGGAGGGGTCGCCCCAGGGCCCTGCGGGGACTGAGGGGCAGGGACGGGTCCCCAGGCGGGGGCAGCGCGGGCTGGAGCCGGGCAGAGCGCGGGGAGCAGACGGGGACGGGAAGGGACCGGCCCCAGGTTCTGCATTCTCCGGGCTGGGCGAGGGGCTGGGAGAGTCGGACGGAAACTCCTGCCGGCTGGGGATCCGACGCCCAGGATCTAACTCAGGAGCCCTGCAGGGAGAGGGGAGAGAAATCAGCCCCTGGCCGTGGGGCTAACGGGAGGGACGGGGGATTTTCTCTGCCAGGCCCCAGGGCGCCCCCAGGGACTCTGCCCGGCAGCCGCAGGGCTGGGCGATGCTCGGCAGGACCCAGGACCCTCTGCCCCCGGGAGCAGCTCGGGGATCGGCCTGAACGAGGACCGAGGGAGCCGCAGACTCCTCCTCTGCGGTGCCAGGGCCCCATTGCCCAGCTGCCCCGGGGCTGAGCCGGGCGGGTGTCATGGGCCGAGGGGCAGAAGCAGCCGCCCCACGGCTGTCCCAGGCAGCCCATGGTCAGTGTGCGGGGAGGTGGGTTTAACGGGGGGAGGGGAATTGAAATTACCTGCAGGTTGGGGAATGGGGCGCCCTGAAAAAGAAAGAGAGACATGGTCAAAGCTGTGGGCAGAGGGAGCCGGATCCTGGGGGTCAGAGCTCCAGCCCCCGCCCCATGGCATGGAACGCCCCTCACTAGGACCCCAGCCCCCGTCTAACCCCCAGACCTGGGGTTCCCCCCTAGCCTGTTATTACAGTATTGTAAATCCCTGCCCCAGGATCCCCGCCTTGGGGGAGGGGACGGGAAAGGCTCTCAGCCCCGGGGTACGGGCAGCTCCCTGCACTGCGAGGGGTCGGGGTCTCTGTCCCACCCCGGGGTCTCGGCCGGGAGAGGGGAGAATGGGAGCTCCCAGGCTGGCCCTGGGGCCCCCCACTGAGATCTCCCCATGGCCCCTGCTCTGTCCCTACCCTAAGGGTGGGTGTGGGGGGGAGATCTGACCTAGCCCCAGCCGACTAGAAGTTGGGAGGCCCCTGCCAGGCTCTGAGCAGCCCCTGCTGTGGGGTGGGAAGGAGCCTGCAGCCAGGCCCACATCCCCCCCACAGAGAAACCCTGGTGCCCCGACCCCGCCCGGAGCCATTCACCTTTCTTATTCTTCAGGTAGATGAGGAGTCCTGGCACCAGGAAGATCAGCCCCAGCACGAAGCCCCCGATGCCCGTCAGCATCTTGCTCCTGGCAGCATCAGACTGTGCCTCTGTGAGACAGGGAAAGGGGAACGGGCAGTCGGGTCAGAGCCAGAGGACTCCGGGCCAGGCTCCCGTCAGCACCAGGGACCAGCGCCAGCCGGGGCAGAGCCCAGGGCATAGCCCGCAGGTGCAGCTATGGGACATCAGGGCTCCTCCCGGTCTGTGATCATCAGAGATCGGTCTCCGGCTCTGCAGCGCGAGGTCTGACATCCTGCCCATTGTCAGCATGAACTAGTCGAGCCCTAGATACTCCTGTGAGCCACAGAACTGGACAACCCCTTTGTAAACCTTGCTCAGCTCTTGGGTCCGTTATATCCTGTGGCTGTTCGTTCCACAGGGGAACTTCACAGTGTGTGGAAAAAGTCCTTGCTTTTCCCAGGTGTGAATTTGCCCCCTCCGTCGAGCGTCCCCTTGTCCTTGTGCTGTGAGACAGGGAGAACAGGAGTTCCCAGCCCAGGTCAATAGATTTGGGTTAGCAGGGCTCAAACAAGTGCTCTAAAAATTGTGAGTAGGGTCGATGCTTTTGCTAAACACAACGTAAATGTAAAAATCTGGATGTAACTGTTAAAATTTTAGAAGAAAGTTTCCCCCCGCAAAAGCAGTGTCCTTTTCCAAATCAGGCCAAACCTTAAATTGCTAAAACCATTGACTCTCTTCCGCAACAAGAAATCATTTGTGTGTGTACTTCCATGTGCAATTCTCCCATTTGGCCAGGACAAAAACCAGATGGATCATGGCGTCTTCGTACGGATGATCAAAACTTAAATGAAGTCTCTCCAGCTGTTACAGCTGTTGTTTCCAAAATCCCTAATCTAATTAATCTGTAAATCCCAGAGCAAAATAAGTTTCTACCATTGGCACCTGTTGGGTTTGAATATAACTATAAGCTTTAGAGAATGAGTTCAGCACTTCTGGAAGAGTGCTCCCAGGGTGGACACGCATCGGTACTGGACCCCGAACCTAAATTCTCACGAGCGTTGACATGTAAGAAATACAGCAGCAAATGAATTCCATGCCACTGAGCAGTCAGCACACCCCCCCTCAACCCACGGCCGTAGCAACTAAACCAGCACCCTGGATTTCAACTCCGCCCAAGGAGTATAAAAAGCAGGAAGTGAAATTAAAGTTTCAAATAAAACCAAAGTTACCAATAAATACTTAAAAAGAAAAGGAGTACTTGTGGCACCTTAGAGACTAACCAATTTATTTGAGCATAAGCTTTCGTGAGCTACAGCTCACTTCATTGGATGTATACTGTGGAAAGTATCGAAGAAAGTACCCACCTGCGGAAGTGAAGAAACAGATTGATAGAGCCAGAAGAGTACCCAGAAGTCACCTACTACAGAACAGGCCTAACAAAGAAAATAACAGAACGCCACTAGCCATCACCTTCAGCCCCCAACTAAAACCCCTCCAACGCATTATTAAGGATCTACAACCTATCCTGAAGGATGACCCAACACTCTCACAAATCTTGGGAGACAGGCCAGTCCTTGCCTACAGACAGCCCCCCAACCTGAAGCAAATACTCACCAGCAACCACGTACCACACAACAGAACCAGTAACCCAGGAACCTATCCTTGCAACAAAGCCCGTTGCCAACTGTGCCCACATATCTATTCAGGGGACACCATCACAGGGCCTAATCACATCAGCCACACCATCAGAGGCTCGTTCACCTGCACATCCACCAATGTGATCTATGCCATCATGTGCCAGCAATGCCCCTCTGCCATGTACATTGGTCAAACTGGACAGTCTCTACGTAAAAGAATAAATGGACACAAATCAGATGTCAAGAATTATAACATTCAAAAACCAGTCGGAGAACACTTCAATCTCTCTAGTGACGCGATTACAGACATGAAAGTTGCAATATTACAACAAAAAAACTTCAAATCCAGACTCCAGTGAGAGATTGCTGAATTGGAATTCATTTGCAAATTGGATACAATTAACTTAGGCTTGAATAGAGACTGGGAGTGGCTAAGTCATTATGCAAGGTAACCTATTTCCCCTTGCTTTTTCCTACACCCCCCCCCCCCCGCCCCTCAGACGTTCTTGTTAAACCCTGGATTTGTGCTGGAAATGGCCCACCTTGATTATCATGCACATTGTAAGGAGAGTGATCACTTTAGATAAGCTATTACCAGCAGGAGAGTGGGGTGGGGGGAGGTATTTTTTCATGCTTTGTGTGTATAAAAAGATCTTCTTCACTTTCCACAGTATGCATCTGATGAAGTGAGCTGTAGCTCACGAAAGCTCATGCTCAAATAAACTGCTTAGTCTCTAAGGTGCCACACGTCCTCCTGTTCTTTTTGCGAATACAGACTAACCCGGCTGCTACTCTGAAACCTGTCAATAAATACTTCCAAGTGCTCGGAGCAGGAAAATGGAGCGTCCTACGGAAAACCAGCAGGAACCACTCCCGTATATTGATGGTCAATCCAGGAGGGGGCAAGAGACTCTAACACCATCGAGGAGGAGGCGAGTAAGTCTGGAGGTGTAACTGGCACGTGGGACGTATGTTTAGGACTTGTATATGCGGTGACATGTATAACTTTGTTGGTAACCTTAATAAAACTGCTAAAAGACAGATGCTCTCGTATGCGTTGGGTGCCTACGGCTCCATGTGTTCCTATGGGCTCTAAATCCAGAAGAAACACAGACAACGTTGTGGAACTTGAGACTGCAGCCCAGAGCTGAACCCACTGGAGTGCGATTCAGCGTAAACAGAACGAAAGGCTACGGCAGACAGTGCTTTGAAGTCTTGGCTTGGGCTGGTATTTGTGGGGGCTGGGTGACCCAGAGGCTCTTACCCCAGTTCACGGCGAGGGGGCCCCGCAGGCTGATGTGCTCCACCTGGCAGGTGTAGACGTCCCCGCGCTGGGGGCTCATCTCCAGCATCACCAGGATCTGGAAGGTCCAGTCTCCGTTCTGGAGCAGCTCCGTGGACACCACCCCGGCCGTCTGCTCCTGCCCGTTCTTCAGCCACTTGATCTCGATCCCCCCGGGGTAAAACCCCGTCACGGAGCAAACCAGCAGGTGGGAGTGGGGCCCAGACCCCGATGTCGTGGGGGAAACTTTCACCTTGGGCTGAACTGGGGGGAGAGAGAGAGAGCTGGGAAAGGGTCTGGAGATGGACGGGGGCTCAGAGAGAACAGGGGCCCCTCCAGGGAAATACTCCCCCCAACCCCCGCATGTGCCCAGCACCTGCCTAGGGCGATGCCCCCCAGGGTGTGTGGAGTCCAATCCCCCCAACCGCACACACGGTGCCGTTCCAGGACAGGGCATCCGACCCCCCCAAGACACCTGGCAGCTGCCCGGGGCAGGGCACCCGGGATGTGTAAGGTCCCGTTCCCCGGGACACGCCCAGGACAGACGGGCTCCCCATGGTGTGTGGGGTCTGATTGCCTGGCCACCCTGTTCCCCCCTCACTGCCCTGGGGTGGGGCTGGTTCTCTCCTGCCCCCCGTTGCTCTGGTCAGGCTCCGGCAGGAAGGGCCCGAGGGGAGTCGCGTCCCGTCACCCCCATGGGGACAGAGCCGGGGACGGTCTGACCCTCGGGGCCCCGGGAGACGGGGTCTCAGGCAGGGACCAGGGGCTGCGCTGACCCCTGCCAGTGGGGACCCCGAGGGGGGAGGGGCGGGGTTGGGGGGAGGGGAAAGTTCTGCCCCATCGCCCGGCCCCCCGAGCCCAGGAAGGGGGGTAGGAGCCGCAGCAGCCGCCTGCCCCGAGGGGGGTCTGGGGGGGCGCTGGGGGCTGAACCCCTCAGAGGGGCGGGGGGGGCTGGGAAGGGGGAGGGGTCACCGGCCCCCCAGAGACTGACCCGGGGTGGGGCTCTGCTCCCTGCCGACAGGGGGCGCCGCAGCCAGACCAGGGCGGGGCGGGGCGGGGGGGGGAAAGGGGAAATTCCCCCCCCGTGACCCCGCCCCAGCGCCTGCTGCCCCCCCCCTCCCGCCGTGGCGCGAGACGTTCGGTCCCCCCCCCCGGGGTGCAGGTGGCGGATCGCGCCCAGCGAGGGGAGGAGGGGGCGGGGCAGGGCGTGTCCTGCTGCGGCCCCGCCCCCGCGCTCCCTCTCCGGCCCCGCCCCCTCGGAGCCCCGCCCCCGCACTCACCTCTGCGGCCCCGCCCCCCTCGGAGCCCCGCCCCCGCACTCACCTCTGCGGCCCCGCCCCCCTCGGGGCCCCGCCCCCGCACTCACCTCTGCGGCCCCCGCCCCCCTCGGAGCCCCGCCCCCGCACTCACCTCTGCGGCCCCGCCCCCCTCGGAGCCCCGCCCCCGCACTCACCTCTGCGGCCCCGCCCCCCTCGGAGCCCCGCCCCCGCACTCACATCTGCGGCCCCGCCCCCTCGGAGCCCCGCCCCTGCACTCACCTCTGCGGTCGACGCTGAACGGTCGGACCGCCCCGTAGTTGTGCCGGCAGAACCGGTCCACCGCCGCCTGCATCCGTGCCAGGATCGCCGGGTCCTTGTTCCAATACTCGGCGTCGGGCCGGCCCAGCTCCGTGTCCGCCACGAACACCCCCACCTCGCTGTCGAAGTGGTCGGTCTGCTGCCGGTCGTAGATCCCCCGGACCACTAACCGGACCCGCCCGGTGCCGTTGGCGTAGAGACAGTCCCACTTCTCCTGGTACAGGAAATGCTCTGGGGGGGGGACGGGCCGGGCTCAGGCTCAGCGGGGGACAGCCCGAGCCCCGGGACCCCCCCAGCCCCGCCCTGGATCCACTGGGCGCCGCGGGAGCCCGCAGGTCTGGGGGGGGGGGTGACAGTGACGTGGGGAGACGCGGGGGGGGGGCGGGGGGACACTGAGCGGGGGGGACACGGGGGGAGGGGCGGGGTAGAAGGAACAGCAGAGAAACGGGGGTGGGGCACAGGCGGGGTGTGGGGAGACTGAGTCACAGGAGGCACAGCACAGATGGGGGGCGCAGGGTGGCGGGGAGCCAGGCCGGGGGCACTGACACGGGGGCTGGGGGTCGGTCGCTGTGGGGCAGGAGAAGGTCCCGGGGTCTGGCTCTGGAGCAGCCTGTTAATGTGGATTGACCCCAGGTTCCCCGGAGGGGGGAAGGGTGTAAAAGGGAACGATTCTCTGCATTGAGTCTCACCCCCATGGGAGGGGCCTGGTTCCCCCCATGGCCCCTCCCCAGCCTGGGACCCCCCCAAACACCACACAGGGAGCCGGAGCTCATGGAGAAAAGACAGAGACCGACACACCCAGCATCAGCCCAGGACAGGGCTCCCCGGGTGTGTGGGGTCCAATCCCCCCCTCATACATCTGCTGTCTGCCTGGATGGGTCTCGCCAGGGCATATGGGGCTGATCCTCCCTGAAACACCCAGCTCCTGCCCAGGCTCCCCGGGGTGAGCAGGGTCTGATTCCCCCAATGCACCCGTGACCAGGATGGGGCTCCCCAGGGCATGTGGGGTCTGAACCCCTTGATACACCCAGCGCCTGCCTGGCATGTGGCTCCCTGGGCATGTTTGTGGGGTCCAATCCAACCTCACAGATACACACAGCACCCACCTGGGCCATGATCCGCAGGGTGGGTGGGGTCCGATCCCCCCCCCCCCCCGATACACCCAGTGCCTGTCCAGGATGGAGCTTCCTGGGGCGTGTGGGTCTGATCACCCCCCTCCCCCAGGATACACCCAGCGCCTGCCCAGGACGGGGCTCCCTGGGCACTGGGCAGTGCTTAAGTTGTGCCAGGGCTGAGCCCCGGCCCCTCTTTCATTACAGATTAAGCCCCCGGGGCGCTGGGGTCTCTGCTCACCTGGGGGCTCCGTGCAATGAGCCAGGTGGGTTCTCAGCACCGTCAGTGTCACGAGCAGAGCCCCAGCCCAGGGGCTCCCGGCCCCCAGGATCCGACCCGCCCCCATCGCGGCTCAGGAGGGAGAGAACTGGAAAGTTGTCGGGACCCCGTAGACTGAGACCTTCTCTGCCCAGCTCCGAGCACCAGCCCCAGGATGCTGCCCACGGCCCCGGGGATTGGGCACCCCCAGCCCAGGGGCCAGGCAGCATCGGGTCTGGGCAGCATCATCTGTTGCCGGGCAGAGCCGGCCCCAGCAGGTCTCGGTTCCATACTTCTCCCTCGTAGGGGGCAGAGCAGGGTCTGGGGTCGGGCTGCAGGACTCGCCTGGTGCCTGCCATGGCCCCGGGGCAGCTGGAGAGCGGGGCCAGCCCAGGGACCAGCCCCCACCAGAGCAGGGCCCCCAGCAACAAGCCTGGGACCCTCCGTCCCCTTCTCCTAGTGCCTCGACCCTCTGCTGCTGGCTGGGGCAGGCCAGGTCTGTGGGGGGGGTCTCTGGTTGTGGATAAATTTAGGCCCAGTGGAAGGTTCGGGGCTGGCCCCACAGGCAGAAGTTCTGAGCTTCCCCCACCCCCACCTCCATGGGCCTGAGCCCTGCCCCCTGGGACCCTGCTAGAGACGTTCAGTCTCCATGGGTCAGGCACAGCTCGGCCTCCCAGCTGCTCCCACCATCGATCTCCCTAAGTGGCTTCTCTGGCCCCCCTGTTTCTGAGCCCCTCTCCACTGCATTTGCCCCCCGCTTCCATGGGGCAGGGCCGGGCCATTATCCCCAATGCCCAGCTGGGGAGGGAGGCCCAGAGAAGTCAGTGACTGGCCCAGGGTCACACACAGTCTGTGGCAGGGCCGGGAATGACCCCAGGGCTCCTGGGTCCCAGGCCAGCCCCTCTCGGCCCCTCCTGCCGGGGGCAGTGTGAACACCCAGCGCGTTAGCGGGGTGGGGGTGGGGGGACGGATGGCAGCGGGTTTGGGCAGGGGACACGGATCGACACACCCGCACAGGGCCCAGGACAGACCCCGGAGGGAGGGGGTTTGGTCACTAACAACAGGTCGGAGCCGGTGCCAGCAGAGGGGAAAGGCCCCATGTCCCCGTCCCCACCTCCTCAGCCAGTCCGTCCCCACCTGGGGCCTCATGGGGGATGGTCCCATGTCCCAGTCTTCCATGGATGATGCCCCAAACCCCGTGTGTGGCCTGGTCTACACTTGTCCCATCAGATCTCTGTGGCTCAGGGGTGTGACCCCCCTCAGTGGAGAGCTGGGCCGGCCAAGTCCCCCATCTGCACCCAGCCGTGCTGCAAAGCAGGGTGCCTGGGGGGGGCGTGAGCGCCCTCTGGGGAGACCCCACCCAGTGGCGCCGTGTCCACACTGGGGACAACCCCCCTCCCCCCTCCGGTGGCAGCGCATCCACATCAGGGACAACCCCCCCGCCCCTCCCCCAGCGGCGCCGTGTCCGCATCAGGGACAACTCCCCACTGGAGGCGCCGTGTCCACGCCAGGAGCAGGCATCTGGCCAGGAATATGCCGTGTGGTCAGCCCCAAATGCTTTAAAATCCTGCGACGATGTACGAATACCAGCTGTGGGGTTTATTTGCCTTCTGCTCTTTGAGCCCCTCGGGTGCCCGGGGGTCACAGTTTGAAGCTCTCCCCGCAGCCCCAAGGGCTGGACACTCACTTTGTCTCTAAGATCGAGGCTGGAATCGTCCCAGACCCACGTGACTCCAGGAGCTGGGGCTTTAGGAAAACACAAAATTTATCCTGAGACTCGTGACACAATCCTGAGAGCCGGGAACACTGAATTTCTCCGTCTCCTCTCGGCGAGGCTCAGCCCTGCTGCTCTGCCCGGTAACAGCCTGGTTCGCGCAGGGATTTCTGCCATTGGGTGCGGGACCCTGGGGCGGGCTCCCCTGGCCAATGCCGGGCACTGCCCCCCAGCCCTGCCTCCCCCCAGAGTGTGACACGTGCCCTCCGGCCCCCTAGCACTGCCGGCCCCACGCCCAGCCCAGTGTCCGGGGAGAGGAGATGGGCGCAGGACGGGGCGTCCCCATGGCCCAGCTGGCCCTGCTCACCCTGCTGGCCCTGCCGGGCGCCGGGGCGGTGACAGGTACGGGCGGGGCGGGGGCTGTGACGCCTGGGCCTGGGGGGGCAGCTTGACCCCCATAGTGCCCGACTCCCACCTCCAGGGAGGGGACAATGGGGGGCTGAGGGGCATGGCGGGAGCTGCAGGGAGGAGGGTCTTGTCCCATAGGAGGGAGGGGGGGGGCTGATCTGGATGGGGTGGAGGGTGGTGGGTCTCACCCCTGTGTCAGGGAGGGGGGAGGGGAAGCCGGCACGGGGGCAGCAGAGGGATCGGGGGGAAGTCGCTGTGGTTTGGGTATGACACAGCCCTGCCCTAGGGGTGCAGCCCCCCATTCCACACAGGGGAGATGGGGGAACGTTCCCCAGAGGGTCACTCCAGGGCCAGACCCTGCTGAGCAGTGAGAGCATCTGTGCAGAGCAGGGAGCCCCTGGCCCTGCTCCCTGGCCTGTCCCCATTGTCTGGACTGGCCTGGCCTGTCCCCAGGACTCAGACCCACGGGGGCTCTGTGGGGCACTGTCTCTCCTTGGCTAGTGGTGGCGGGTTCCCTGCTTTGCGATGGCTGGGTGAGATCCTGCCGGGCGAGCTGGGATCCCTAGGACAGTGGCTCTCAAACTTTTGTATGGGTGGCCCCTTTCACACGGCAAGCTTCTGAGTGCGACCCCCCTTATAGATTAAAAACGCTTGTTTAGATATTTAACATCATTATAAATGCTAGAGGCAAAGTGGAGTTTGGGGTGGAGGTTGATAGTTTGTGACCCCCCATGTAATAAGCTCGTGACACCCTGAGGAGTCCCGACCCCCAGTTTGAGAACCCCTGCCCTGGGATGTGGGTGCTGAAGTCCCTTGGGCCCTGGGGAATCCCAGCCTCAGCCCTGAGCCAGCTTTAATGTCTCTGGCTGGGGAGTTCCCAGGCTCCTGGTGACCAGCCCCGGGGGGGGGTGAGTGTCGGGGACCAGGGATTGAAATCGCCCCGAGAACCAGGTCATGGCTATGGCGGGACACAGAACAAGCCCCATGGACAGCCAAGAGAATGAAATGTCCTGCAACCGCAGCCCCAGCCCCCAACGCCCCCAGGAGCCGGTTTGGGCTGGGTCCCGTCCCCACTTGCCAGCTGAGCCGCGTTTGGTCTGGTCACTGCTTGGCTGGGAGATGTGAATGGAAACTAGGGAACTGAGCTGGGGTCAGTAGGGGGGTGTCACGGAGTCCCTGGGCGATGCTCTGGAACTGCTCCCCATGAAGCCGGGCAGGACTCTGGGGAAGTCTCCTCTCTGGGAGCAGCCTGTCTTCAGGACACACAGCTCCCCCGGCTTCCACCTTCCTGGGTCTGACCTCGGAGCATTCAGCCTCCTCTGCCCCTCCGTGCGCTTCCCACAGCCAGTCCGCCCAGGCGGGGTCCTGGGGAAGCCAGAGGGTCCTGCCCCCCAACTCCGCAGTGAGACGTGACTCTCAGCCAGCCAGTAAAACAGAAGGTTTATTAGACGACAGGAACATGGTCTAACACAGAGACACCATCAGTGGCCAGGAAACAGGGTGTCGGCCATTCTCTGTGTCCAGACCCCTGCACACACCTGCCCTCTAGGGCTCTGCAGTGATCATACCCCCTTATCCCACTGTGAGGATGTGAGGCAGCAGGGAGGGGGGAGTGTTGACCTGGGAATGTGCCCTGGGGAGGGGAGACCTGAGAGCCTGTCACCTGAGGGGGGGGGGGGGGGAGGTAACACCTCTGCCCAGGAATGTGGACGGGGAGTGCAGCAGGGAACCTGCTGCGGGGGTTTAGTTTTCAGTTTGGGGCTGGGTGGAGGAACACAGGGAACCCCAGGGCTGTGGTCTAAGCTCCCTGCTCCCCCAGAAGGACTCGACTGAGGGGTCCTGGTTGTACCCACAAGCTCTGTTTTGGACTGTGTTCCTGTTGTCCAATAAACCTTCTGTTTTACTGGCTGGCTGAGAGTCTCAGTGGATCCCAGGAAGAGGGGTGCAGGGCCTGGACTCCCCCACACTCCGTGACACCCACCCCCTAGCTACTTAAGAACTGCCTAGGGGAAACTGAGGCACCCCCACACTATTCCGAGGAAACATTAAGAACAGTCCCACTTCATCACAGGGGGTCTCTGCTCTCTCAGTCCTTGCACCGGGGCAACCCTAGGGGGCTTGTGCTGGGGGGACTGGGGCAGGGGCGCTCTCCCCTCGCAGTCAGTGCTGGCCCCATTGCCCCCAGCGATGCTGGGGGGCGCCGTGCTCCACGCACCTGCCCCCCTCCCCGACACCGGGGAGCGTTTGTGCGAATGTCACAGCCCGGGAGCTGGGGGGCTGCGCTGTTGGGGGAAGTGCTGAGACCCCCTCCCCCGGGTGGGGGATCAGCCCCCCAGGTGGCCGGTGCTGACGCCCGTCTCCCCGCAGCGGAGAACATGCTCTCCCAGGTGGCCTTCTACCAGCGCACGGACCCGGCCCAGCGCGAGGCCGGGGAGTTCATGTTCGAGTTCGACCAGGACGAGATCTTCCACGTGGACCTGGAGAGGAAGGAGACCGTCTGGCGCCTGCCCGACTTCGGCAAGTTCACCAGCTTCGAGGCGCAGGGCGCCCTGGGCAACATCGCCGTGCTGAAGAAGAACATGGAGATCATGATCCAGAGGTCGAACCGCACGCGGGCCCAGAACGGTAAGGGGGGGGCACCTTCCCCACCAGGGGCCTGAGCCCTCCCACCACCTTCCCTGCCAGGGGCCTGGCCCCTTCCCCGCTGTCACGGAGTCCCTGGGCGATGCTCTGGAACTGCTCCCCATGAAGCCAGTCAGGACTCTGGGGCAGTCGCCTTTCTGTGAGCAGCCTGTCTGCAGGACACACAGCTCACCCAGCTTCCACCTTCCTGGGTCTGACCTCGGAGCATTCAGCATCCTCTGCCCCTCCGTGCGCTTCCCCCCAGCGAGTCCGCTCAGGCGAGGTCCTGGGGAAGCCAGAGGGTCCTGCACCCCAACTCCGCAGTCAGACGTGACTCTCAGCCAGCCAGTAAAACAGAAGGTTTATTAGACGACAGGAACATGGTCTAAAACAGAGCTTGCAGGTGCAGAGAACGGGACCCCTCAGCTGGGTCCATTTTGGGGGGCAGTGAGCCAGAGAACCATGTCTGCACTTCACTCCATGTCCCAGTCAGCCCCAAACTGAAAACCCCCTCCAGCCCCTCCTCCTCTGGGCTTTGTTCCTTTCCCGGGCCAGGTGGTCACCTGATTCCTTTGTTCTCCAACCCTTCAGCTCTCACCTTGCAGGGGGAGAAGGGCCCAGGCCATCAGTTGCCAGGAAACAGGGTGTCCGCCATTCTCTGTGTCCAGACTCCTGCACACACATGCCCTCTAGGGCTCTGCAATGATCATACACCCTTACTCCAACCCCCTAGATACTTAAGAACTGCCTAGGGGAAACTGAGGCACCCCCACACTATTCAGAGGAAACATTAAGAACAGTCCCACTTCGTCACACCCGCTTCCCCGGATCCTTCTCCCCACCTTCCTGAGCAGAGACCCCTCCCATCTCTCCCCTACCTTCCCCTCCTTGCACACCCACCCGGGCCTGATACCAGACCCCACCAGAGATTGAGAGTCTCCTCCCAGCTCCCCCCACAGCCCCTGGAGGGCTCCAGGGAGCCAGTCAGCCGGGCCAGGGCTGTGCAGGGCAGGGGTCCCGGGCAGTTCACACCCTCCAGGCTGGTGGCCCAGGGCATCTCTTTGCCAAGGGCTGTTCCTTGCCCGTGCCCAGCCCCAGGCCCTGCCCCTGAGGGATTCTCTCGCCGGCCCCTGGTGCCCCATGAGCCGTCAGGGCAGGGAGCTGGGACGGCCCCGGTGACGCCCCCACAGTCCTGGGGAGAGACCCCTGAGCTGGAGCGTGAGCACCAGGGACTGGCTGGCTCAGGGGGGCAGGGAATGGGGCACGGGGCCTTTCCCCTCTAGGGGGTTGTCAAGGTTCCTCCCCCACTCTGAACTCTAGGGTACAGATGTGGGGACCTGCATGAAAACCTCCTAAGCTTATTTTTACCAGCTTAGGTTAAAACTTGTCCAAGGTACAAATTAATTTTACCCTTTGCCCTTGGAATTTCCACTGCCACCACCAAACTTTAACTGGGTTTACTGGGAAACGTAGTTTGGACACGTCTTTCCCCCCAAAATCCTCCCAACCCTTGCACCCCACTTCCTGGGGAAGGTTTGGTAAAAATCCTCACCAATTTGCATAGGTGTCCACAGACCCAAACCCTTGGATCTTAAAACAATGAAAAAACATTCAGTTTTCTTACAAGAAGACTTTTAATAAAAGTAAAGGAATCACCTCTGTAAAATCAGGATGGTAGATACCTTACAGGGTAATTAGATTCAAAACATAGAGAATCCCTCTAGGCAAAACCTTAAGTTACAAAAAAGACACACAGACAGGGATAGTCATTCTATTCAGCACAGTTCTTTTCTCAGCCATTTAAAGAAATCATAATCTAACACATACCTAGCTAGAAGAAAAGGAGTACTTGTGGCACCTTAGAGACTAACCAATTTATTTGAGCATGAGCTTTCATGAGCTACAGCTCACTTCCTCAGATGCATCGGGTGCATCCGATGAAGTGAGCTGTAGCTCACGAAAGCTCATGCTCAAATAAATTGGTTAGTCTCTAAGGTGCCACAAGTCCTCCTTTTCTTTTTGCGAATACAGACTAACACGGCTGCTACTCTGATACCTAGCTAGATTACTTACTAAAAGTTCTAAGACTCCATTCCTGTTCTGTCCCTGGCACAAGCAGCAGACAGACAGACAGAGACCCTTTGTTTCTCTCCCTCCTCCCAGCTTTTGAAAGTATCTTGTCTCCTCATTGGTCATTTTGGTCAGGTGCCAGCGAGGTTACCTTTAGCTTCTTAACCCTTTACAGGTGAGAGGATTTTTCCTCTGGCCAGGAGGGATTTTAAAAGGGGTTTACCCTTCCCTTGATATTTATGACAGGGGTGCTGGCTCCAATCTGGTCCCAGGGCTGGGACTGGCTGGCTCAGGGGCAGGCAATGGGACCCACTCACCCCTGTCTCCCCAGTGCCCCCTGAGGTGACTGTGTTCCCCGAAGACCCCGTGGAGCTGGGCAAGCCCAACTTCCTGATCTGCTTCGTGGACAAGTTCTCCCCACCCGTGCTCAGCATGACGTGGCTGAAGAACGGGCAGGAGGTGAAGGGGGGCGTCTACGAGACCGACTTCTACCCCCGCCAGGACAACTCCTTCCGCAAGTTCTCCTACCTGCCCTTCCTCCCCAGCCAGGGCGACTTCTACGACTGCCGGGTGGAGCACTGGGGGCTGCCCGAGCCCTTCACGAAGCACTGGGGTAAGGCTGGGATGCCCGGGAACCCCGTGGGCCCAGGGCTGGGAGCCAGGATGCCTGGGTTCTGTCCTGGCTCTGGGAGGGGAGTGGGGGCTAGTGGGTCAGAGCAGGGGGGCTGGGAGCCAGGACACCTGGTTCTATCCCAGCTCTGGGAGGGAAGGTTGGGAACAGCCCCCCTCACTCCGTGCCCTGTCCCTCTCCTCCTCTCTCCAGAAGTCCAGGTGCCCACCCCCGTCCCCGAGACCACCGAGACCCTGATGTGCGCCCTGGGCCTGGCCGTGGGCATCATCGGCATCATCGTGGGCACCATCCTCATCATCAAGGGCATGAAGATGAACGCCGCCCGCAACCCGCGGGGCCCCTTGTGAGTAGCCGCAGCCCGGGGAGGGCACCCGCTGCACCCGCAGCCCCTGGGCCCACACAGCACTCCCCGGGGAGACCCCCACCTGTTGTGTGTCCCCCAGCCAGCCACAGCCCCATAGCCCATCCAGCACCCACTGGGGAGACTCCCCGCACCCGCTGTGCTCCTCCCAGCCAGCACCCCCTGTGTCACAGGGAAACTCCCAGGCAGTGCTGGGAAGTGGCCCCGATCCCTGCCAGCTTCGTGTTGGGGCCCAGAGCTCCTGGTAACTGACCCTCTTTGCCTTTCAGATAAACGCGGGGAGGAGCCGGGCCCCTGAATCCCCCAGGTGCCTTCGTGAGACCCACTCGTACTGCCCCCCCGCTACCCGCAGGGTCCCTGCTCCGTGCCCGTTGGTGCCAGCTGCTGTACCCCGACCCCGTAACCGGGACAAGCCAACCCGCTAGAGACTCACCGGGGAGCCGGCCCCTCGGACTTCCCTCACCCACCCCGCTGCTGGGCTTGGGAGGGGGCACCTATCCAGGGAGAGGGCTGCTGCCCCATGGGGCTGGGAATGGGGATCGCCCCTCGTCAGGGGCAGCAGGGCCCACGGGGCTGATCCAAACCCCATTGCCATCGTGGGGAAGGTTTCTCTTGACTCCAGTGGGAGCTGGATTGGGCCCCGAGCCCGGCCCCTGTTGGCCAGAGGCTGCTGTCAGTCAGCCCAGGTAAAGCCCCTCCAGCCATTACCCAGAAGGCTTTGGGCCAGATTCGGCCATTCCCGGTCAATGGGGTCCCTGTGGGATGGGATCAGGCCCATGGCTGGGGGTGGGGCAGCCCCAGCGCCCGGCTAAAGGCCCCATGGCACCCGTGTGCGGCTCCCCCGGGTCCAAGGGCCCAGCGCGGGGTCGGTGTGGGAAGGGCCCAGTCCCTGTATAGTCCCCGCCCCGTGTGTGTCCACAGCCCGGCCGCCCCCGATCTCGCCCTGCAGCTTTGCGAACAGCCATAAAATGGGTTTTGGGGACGTTTTTTATCATGATTTTAAATCTGGTCAGTCTGGGCCATGTCCGCGGCAGCCTGTGTTAGCCCAGCCCAGCCGCAGTTGGTCCAGGGGCCCTGGGTTATAGCGGGAGTTAAGGGCGTTCAGTAGAAGGGCTAAGGAAGGGGCCAGGACTCCTGGGTTCTGTCCCGGCTGTGGGCGGGGAGTGGGGGCTAGTGGGGGAGAACTGGGAGTCAGGATTCGGGGGGTCGATTCCCGTTGCTGACACGGACTTGCTGCGAGTTGTGATGCACCCTATGCCTGTTTCCCCTTGTGTGATATATGGCCAGTCTCCTCCTGCCGTGGTGGTGGGGGCTCTGGGGCTGAGGGATGGTCCCTGAAGAGCTTTGAGATCGTCCCATGGCCGGGAGCCCTGCAGAAGGGCAGGACTCATGGGCCAGGGTCCCCCGGGACTGAACCCCGCAGGGCGAGCGGCTGCAGAGAGATGCTGGCCTGTCTGGGTGCTGCGGTGACGTCCCCCAGGCTGGGGTCACTGTGACGCGAAAGGCAGATCCCCCCACCCCAAACACGGCACTGAGCCCCCAACCCAGCGCTTCCTTGCACCCCTTCACTGGCACCTGCTGGGAGACCCCTGTGATGGTTCCCCCCCGCCCCATGGTGCCACTTGGAAGTAGGGCACCACTGAGCCCACCTGACTCACCAGCGAGGGCTCCCTTTACACCGTACTGCTCTGCAGCCTGCCAAGCCCCCCCGGCTTCAGCCTGCACGTTACCAGCACACACACAGGTAGGGACACCCCCAGCTGCAGCTTCACACAGATGCTGAGATCAGCTCTGCATGGGAAGGCTCAGCTAAGGAACTGCCCGGTACTCAAGTGCACACCCCCCTCTAGAGGATAAACCCCAAATTATACCGTCTTGCACTGCACAGAGATGGGTACAGCATAAGCTCATGAAATTCACCCCCTCCCTCAGTGTGGAGAGGAATATGCACAGCCTTCTGCCCCCGGTTATGATTTTCACACCCTGGGTTTAGAGAAAACAAAAACAAGTTTACCAAACTTAACCCCCTCCGCCTGTGATTTATTTCTAATAGATGCTTGGGATTGCTCAAACTGGTCAGCTAGAGTAGCCAGTTCATCGACAGTTTTCACCTTTTTATCCCATAAACGCTGTTTTACATCGTCATTACACACACTCAGGAAATGCTCCTGAGCAACATGATCAGCCATTTCTGCAGCGCTTCTAACACCTTTTCCCCCTTGCCCATCACATCTCTCATCTGCTTCCACAGGCCACATTACTCATTCCAGCCCCTCTCTTTAGGCTTCTGAATTTTACTCAATCTGCTTCAAGTGTGAAAGTGTTTTAAAACCATTTCCTTGAATTTACCATAATCTGCAGCATCACCAATAGGCATCTTACTGAATCTGTCCAGAGCTTTCCCAGACAACTTTGCAACCAACATGGGCATCTTTTGGTCTTCAGGAATCTCATGGAGCACATACAGCCTCTCAAGGTGATGAAATATTCAGCAATGTCCCCTGTCTCGCTGTATGCAGGACACAACCGCTCCCATTGGTGGCTTTTTGGAGCGGTGGGACCCCGTGGTGTCTCTGTGGGGCGCTGGTTCCGCCCCTCTATCAAGTCCAGTTCATGCTTCCTCTCTCTTTCCTTCTGCTCCATGGCGAGCTTCTGGGCCTCGATTTCCTTATCAGCCTCTATCGGTCTCAGTTCCAGGGCGTTCTGGTGCGCAGCCTCTTGTCCGGCATCTCTGCTTCTGTGGTTCTTTGCTCTGCTGCTTCTCCTGCATTGATCTCCAGCTGCTTTAATTCCATTTGCCTTTTGCTCCCTCCGTCTCTCCCCTCCCCACTACCCGCCTATCCCTCCCCCTTGGCTGTCCCCCACCATCCCTCGCTCAGCGCGTCGTCCCCCTGCCTGGCTTGGTTACTTACCCTGCTGCCTGCCCCCTTCCCCACCACCCCCCGCCCTTCCCACTCCCTGCCCCCACCCTCACAGGGCGGCCATGTGTCCGTGGGAAACACCTTGAGCTCTGTGGACCAGTGACATTTTCCCACGGGGCGGCTCCACGCCCACGGCGCTGACCCGGCTTCCAGCCCATGGGGAACCAAGGCCGGGAACCGCGGCCAGTGGGAGCTGCGGGGGGCGGGGCCAGAGCTGCCGGGCCCCGCCCCCGGAGTCGGGCACGGTGGGGGGGAGCCGCAGGCAGCCCCTCAGCCCGCGGAGCAGCAGGTGTCGGTCACTGTCAGACAGACACAGACGGGGTGGGGGTTGGGACAGACAGATGGAGGCCGGGGGAGCAGCGATGGGCACCCTGGGGTTGGCATTAAATACCGACTACAGAGGGGGCTTCCTGGGGGGGGCTATAGCAACTCCCCCCACCACAGAGCAGATCTGGGCTGCAGCTAGCTCCATCCATCACTCCGCCCCGCCCCACAGAGACCCACACAACCCTCTGCCCCCCCAAAAAAAACCCCCACCGACCCCTGTGCCCCCGTCACTCCTCTCCAGAGAGCCCCCCCTTTGTGCCTCCAGAGACAGCTCCCCTCCCGCCTGCTCCCTACCATCTCACTGTCACGGACTCACAGATCGTGCCCATTCTTGGCCCCGTGCGGTCCGTAGGGGGTGCCCCATTCAGTGAGACAGCCCTTCTCCCGGGGGTCCACTCTCTCTCGGGGTTAAGCCCCTCCATCTTCTGGAGCTGCACCGCTCTGAGCCTCAGCACCCCTGTCTCTGCCGTGGGCCCCCTCAGGGAGTCCCCTCGCTCTGGACCCCCGGGGCCTCCACCCCCCGAAGGGGATGATGCCCCACTGTTCTCTAGACAGGAGCGACTCTCCGCCAGCGTAAAACAGGAGGGTTTATTGACTGTCTGAACCCAGCACAGGACACTCTCAGGGCCTCAGGCCTGGCCTCCTTCAGCCCAGCACATCCCAGTCTCCCCTGCATCCAGGGGGGACCTGCCTGCTCCCTTTCTTCAGCTCCGAGCCCCCCTGCTTCCCAGCTGGGCATCTGATCTCACCGGCCCCAAGCCCCTCCCCCCCGTCCATTGTCTCCTCTCCAGGTAAACAGAGTCACCTGGGCCCCCTCTCCTCTCTTCGCAGCCCATTGTCGTCCCGCTGGCCAGACCCGGCTGGGCCTCCTGAGCTGGGCCTCCGGGTCACCAGTCAACGATCACCAGTCGCTGGGGTCTCCATTCTCCACGCCAGTGGTTGGGGTCCCAAGTTCCCTCCCTGGTCCTCTGTAACAACAAACTCCCTCTCCCATCACCTCCTTAAACCCGTAGCACCGAGGGAAACTGAGTCCCACCCCCTCTGCATGCAACCCATTGACAAAACCAAGAAAATCCCCCACAGGAAACAAGGAAAAACAGGAAACTCCCCCACTTCGTCACACTCCCCCTTTGCCTTTCCCCTCCCCCCCAGCCCATTGTCCCCCGTGCCCAGTGGGAGCTGCCCCTGAGGCAGGGCGCCTGCTTGCAGACTCAGACCTGCCTGGTGCCTGCACAGCGCGGGGAGGGGGAGCCACAGGTGAGCAAGCCCCAGTCGTCAGCATCATCACAGCCACAGCCATTCTCTGTTTGGGGATTTCATTTCCCCGGGGCGAGGAATTCTAGCTGCTCTTCCCTTCCAGACAGCTGGTGGCTTTTCCCGTAAGAAACCGCACACCTGCTTTGCAAAGACGTCCATGCATCCCTGTTCACTTGCCAAGTGTCTTTTCCGGTTGTTCATTTATTTTGTTAACTCAGTTTCAGAGGCAGTTTTAAAAGTCCCTTGAATTGTAGCTGGTTTTTGCCGTTGGTCCAAAGGCACGTGGAAGAGGTGCAGACTTTTATTTCTGTGGGCGAACCCACCCGACGCGGAAATGTGAGTGTCGGAGCTAGGAAAGCTCTGCAAGGGTAAGGGACCCTTCAGGACATTGTCCTCAAGTCATTCCTTCTTCTGGGCATCCCACTCTATTGTTCCCTCCTGCAGTGACAGTGATCAGTGTCTCCACCCACGGGGGAGATGGTTTGTTTTTTCTAAAAGCAGTTAGTTTATTTATTTTATTTTAAGAATTTAGAGGCAACACCCAAGACAAGGAAAATAACCAGTGACTTCCATGTAGCATTTCACATTGCTGGCTTTCTTCTCCTCAGAGGAACACGTGCTTCACATTTCCACCAGACTGAGTCCTTCTATTGTCCCATTGCTGGTCTCCTTTGCCGTTTGTCTTTCAATAGCAGTTCCAGGGTTGTCATAGTCTTTTACTGTAGCTTCTCAATGGGATATTAAGTCCTGTAGCCTACTGATAACATCCTCTTTTTGCTCCACCATCTGCATTAGCTCTTGAATCCGGTTATTCACTGTCGTCATTTTCTCAGTAGCTTCTTCAAGTTGTCGGGCAGATTCACTTTATTTAATCACCTGCATTTCAAGCTCGTCAGTTCTCCATGTCAGCTCTTCTTTGGTTTTAGTTAGTTCAACAGTAACTTTCCCCAGTTTTTCTTCAAGCCAAGCAGTCGCTTCCTGTGGGTCTTCTCGGGATCCAATATACCTGCAACCTCCTTCTGCCTGCTTCTTAATATCAGTGACATCGTCTTGCAGAGAATCAATAATACCCTCAAGAGCAGTACACTTTTCGGGATCTCCATTCTCGCCTCCTTCCAGCATTCCAGCTCTTTCATTACAGTGGGAATTCTTCATCTCCTGTTCTTCATCCAGGTTTTTGGCACATTCATTTACCAAATCCTCGTAGATTTCCAAGCGTTGTTCAGAATCTTCTTCCAGCAACTCTGGATCCTGAGAAAGGCATTGCTTGAAAACTGTTTCCCGTTGAG
The DNA here is from genome assembly GCF_965140285.1 of Lepidochelys kempii. Taxonomy (NCBI): domain Eukaryota; kingdom Metazoa; phylum Chordata; order Testudines; family Cheloniidae; genus Lepidochelys; species Lepidochelys kempii. Next base: position 50,886,289 of record NC_136393.1, on the reverse strand, counting down.
CAAAATACGGAGTAAATTCTTGTGTGCCTTCTTCATGAATTTTTAATTCCAAGATTAATTTATCTTTGCTTTCATTGATCAGCTTGCTTTCCAGGTCTTCTATTAGAGTTAGTAGCCTCAGATACTCTTCTTTTCCAAGAATTACTTTCTTTTCCTCCTCCTCCTCATTTGCCATCTCTTTTGCCAGATCATGCTCTTCATGTGTGTCATTGTTATCCACAGTTAAATGCTCATCGTCTTCTATCACATCTTCCAGGCTCCTGTCCCAAAGTACAGGGGCTCTTTTTCTTGCTACCTGCATTTTCCTGTCAGCGTTATTTAGGAGAGACGCGTCTCTTGCAGACTTCTGGACAACTGGCCGCTCTTGGGGAGCGTTAGAAGAGTCTTGAACACAAATTTTTGGGGCAACTGCTGAGAGCTTGAGCACATTGAGCGTTCGTCGCACGCAGCAGCACACTGGCTGATGTTTACCATCCTATAAAGCTTTCCTCTTCCCCTGAAAAAGCCTTGAAGGAAGCGAGTGTCCCGAAATGGTACGTGCAGCGGCAGCTTTGGCTGTTGACTGTTCTTGAGTGCATGGAGGCATTTGCCTAGAATCAGTAGAGAAGTGTGAATATTTCCACTCTCTTTCAATCTATCACCCTCATTGCCGAGGAGCTGGGCTCAGAGGTGTCCAGGCAGGTGCCCGGCGCTGGTTGCGGTAGCAGCCCGGGGAGGGGCATTTTAAGGGGTGTGAACTGTGAATGTTGATGGTCTCTGTGTTGGGGGGTTACAGGCCTGGGGCCAGGGGATCCCCGGAATCGCCCGAGCCAGGGCTCTAGGGGGTGCAGTCCTGGGTCTCTGAAACGTCCCCCAGGTTCTGCTCAGCCAGCCTGGCCTCCTGCGTAACTCGGCCCCGGGGATTTCAGCCGGGATCTCTGCGTCCGGCCTCGCCCGGAGCTTGTCCTGATGGGCTGTACGTCCACCCGGCTATAGCCCAGGCTGGCCCCCCCAGACCGGCTGTGACTCGAGGTCGCTCCATGAGTCAGTCCCGAGTGACCCCGGTTGGGGACCCGGCCCTCCATAGCCAGGCCCTACAACCGCCTGGCACTGCCCTAGGACCCGGCCTGCTCTTTGCTCAGCCTGGCCCCACCAAGGTCCCCCCACCATGGGACCCTGCCCTCTCTGACAGGGGTGGAGGTGGGGGAGCAGGGCTGTGTTTCCCCCTGAGGTCCCCCGATGTGTCTCCTGCCCTGGGGGAGGGTCTGTCCCTTGCAAATGCCCAGCTCTAAAGACAAGATCTTGTGGTGGTGGCAGCCGTTGCTGGGTGGGCACGAGCTGGGTGGGCAGGGGGGAGAGGGCCTGACCCCCGCCCCAGGGGGAGCAGCTCGTGTTTACAGAGCCCCTGGATTCCCCCCACTGCTGCTCACACCCTGTCCTGTTCTCTGGAGCCCCGTGGGGCAGGCTGTCGGCTCTGGGATGGGATTCGCTATGTGTCAGGGAGTCCCCGGGCGATGCTCTGGAACTGCTCCCCACAAAGCCAGACAGGACTCTGGGGAAGTCTCCTCTCTGGGAGCAGCCTGTCTGCAGGACACACAGCTCACCTGGCTTCCACCTTCCTGGGTCTGACCTCGGAGCCTTCAGCATCCTCTGGCCCTCCGTGCGCTTCCCACAGCGAGTCCGCCCAAGCAGGGTCCTGGGGAAGCCAGAGGGTCCTGCCCCCTAACTCCGTAGTCAGACGTGACTCTCATCCAGCCGGGGAAACAGAGGTTTATTAGATGATAGGAACATGGTCAAACACAGAGCTTGTAGGTGCAGAGAACAGGACCCTTCAGCCAGGTCCATTCTGGGGGGCAGTGAGCCAGACAACCCCGTCTGCACTTCACTCCTTGTCCCCAGCCAGCCCCAAACTGAAACTCCCTCCAGCCCCCTCTCCTCTGGGCTTTGTTTCTTTCCTGGGCCAGGAGGGCACCTGATCTCTTTGTTCTCCAGCCCTTTAGCTCTCACCTCACAGGGGGGAAGGGCCCAGGCCATCAGTTGCCAGGAGACAGAGTGTCGGCCATTTATGTACCCTGGCCCTTTGCTCTGCAACAATTACACCCCCTAAAGACTTAAGAACTGCCTTGGTGAAACTGAGGCACCCCTACAGTATTCAGAGGAAACATTAAGAACAGTCCTGCTTCGTCACACTATGGGTCTGTGCCGGGGTGGGATGGGGCAGGGGGATCCCTTGGCCTGGGGTCCCTGGAGGGAGCAGCATTTGCTGACGCCGTGGGGACAGGGAGCGACCCGTGTCTGTCTCTGAGAGTGTCACGGGGGGGTGCTCCGTTCACCCCCATGGCAGCACCCTCTCCATAGAGCTCAGAGGGGCAGGGAGCAGGAACATGGGGTGTGGTGGGGGGAATCCAGCGGGGAAAGCGCAGGATGGCCCTGATTTCTTGGGACGTGCCTCACCCATGAGGGAGGGGACGTGTCCGACAGACCTCCCGCCCCCCCCCCCCACACACCCAGAACCCGCCCCCAGGAAAGCCGGCCGCACAGGGTCCTGCTTGGGCAGGGATGTCTGTATCCGTGACCCGCAGCCTGTCCCTCCGTCTGCACCCCGAGCCTGAGCACCTCCAAACCCCCATCCTCAGCCAGGACCCCTCATTCCACACCAGCCCCACTCCTCTGACTGAGCACCCCAGATGGACAGACAGCCCCCATGCTTGTCTCTAGCATGTGGGGGGTGGGGGGCTGGGAGCCAGGGCTCCTGGGTACTTTCCTAACACTGCGAGGGGAGTGGGGACTAGCGCGGGGGGCTGGGAACCAGGACTCCTGGGTTCTATCACAGTTCTGTGGCTTCTGACAAGTCGCTTTCCCTCAGTGTCCCCCTCTGTACCATGGGGTGAGGACACCGACCGGGGCTGCATTTCACTCGTAGTTTATTCCTCTCCAGTGCAGGTGTGGGGCTGGGCCAGGCCCCCCGGATGCCGGGTGGTTTCGGGTGGAAAGTCCCTGGCACCGAAATAACGCCCGCCCATGGGACCCTGGTGTCTCACTGACGCACCAACAAGCAGGACGCTGGGCCGGGGTTAGCACCTCCGGGGCTCGGCCAGGGGCAGCGCGGCACCGACCGGGCATCACCGGGCGCCGGGCAGAGTCGGGGCGGGGAGCAGAGTGTGTTGGATGCTGCTGGGGCCCCGGGCTGGGGGCTCAGACCCATCCCTGGGGGCGGGGGGGAGTGAAACCAGGTGAGGGGGAAAGCAGACGTCAGTCTGTCTGTCTGTCCGCCCACAGGCTGCCGGGGTGTGAAAGGACGTAGAGAGTTAACCCTTTCGGGGTCGCGGGGCCTGAGAAATGTCTCCACTGGGCTGTGGGCAATTGCACGGGGACTTTCCGCTGACACGGGATTGATGGCCCTGGACTGAAAGGCCCCATGTCCCGGCCCTGGCCCCCTGAGCCAGCCAGTCCCTCCCCCCCAATCCCGGCCCTTCAGCGCAGCCCTGTCCATTTGCCCTCCCTGACGGAGCCTGTGCAGGGAAAGCCCAGCGAGGCCGCGCTCGAGGGCTGGAGTCTGGAGGGGCCCGTACTCAGAGCTGGGCTGGAACCCAGGAGTCCTGGTGCCCAGGGCTGGGCTCTGTCTGGCCCATGGGGCTGCCGTAGCTGCACCATAGTTAGGTGTGACACAGACTTTGGTTAGCGCAGAGGCAGGATGGTGAATAGCCGGGGCGGGGGTGTGGCGGGGGGCAGGAGTAGGGCCGGGATGGTCCATGTGGGGCGCTGGAGAGAGAAGACTCCATGGCAGGGGGGTCTTGGCCAGCAGAAGGAGCAGCGGGCCAGGCTCTGAGTGACTCACACAGATTCATGCCCTGGCCCTGTGTCCCCTCCCACGGGGACAGCCCATGGGAGCAGCTGACAGGGACGTCCCCACGGCCTCATCTTCCCGCTCTCTGGGACACTCCCCCACCAGGGTCCCAGAGCTCTTTGCACCCCGATAGCACTGGGGCCAATTTCCCCCACAGAAATACAGCCACCGCTGGGGTGGGGCCTGGCAGCTGGGAAACAGCATCCAATGGGAGCGGCGGGGAAGGGCCAGGGGAGCATGAATGGCCATGGTGGGGCAGGGGCTGGGGTCTCCCCGGCAGCCCTGGGGCAGGGTAACAGCGACAGAGCAGGGCCGGGCTGGGGGGAGGGGGAATGTGAGCACCCAGCCCACATATCGCCCCAGAGGTTGTGGGGTCCTGAATAGCTGGGACCCCACAAGCAACCCCCACAGCGGGATGTGGGACTCTCTGACTGGGATGGGGCTCCCGTGTCACTGGTGAGTCTCTGGGCCCCTGGGGGGATGGGGCTGTGACTCCCTGGGGGGTTTGGGCTCCTGAATAATAACTGCCCTGCCCCATAGCCCAGCTCAATGACAGCCCCCCCATCCCAGCCCGGCCCTGTCGCTGACCCCAGGCCGGGGTGTCCGTGCTCTTGGGGTGCCCCCCAGGCTCACCAGGGGGACGGGAGCATCCCCCCCTCTGCAGCTGCCTCTCCCCTGGGGAAGGAACCGGTCTGCACTGGGACTGGGAACCCACAGCCTCCCCCAGGGGTCACCCCCACCCGCAGAGCCCCCCTCTGGGGTCCTGCCCCCTCCCTCCCGTCAGATCCGGCCCTGCCCAGGGCCCTCCCCAGCACAACAACCCTGATCCCTCCAGCCGCTAAATGGCCCCATGGTGTGTCTGGGGAGTCCCCTCCCCCAGGGCAGCTGCTCTGTGCCCTGCGTCCCGCTCCCCCCAGCCAGAGCCCAGCGGGCCCAGTGGCCCCAGCCCTGTCCCGGCCCCGGGGGAGCAGTGAGCACGGAGCCGGGGGGGCTGGGGATGGTTTATTAGGGTGCAGCAGTTCTAACAGCGCCCGGCCTCGGTCCGGCTTCCCCCCGGGCTGTGGAGCAGCGTCCCCCAAAGGTTCCCCGAGGGCCGCGGGGTCAGCGAGAGGGAACGTGGGGCTGGGCTGGGGCAGGGAAAGGGTTAACACAGGAGGGGTCGCCCCAGGGCCCTGCGGGGACTGAGGGGCAGGGACGGGTCCCCAGGCGGGGGCAGCGCGGGCTGGAGCCGGGCAGAGCGCGCGGAGCAGATGGGGACGGGAAGGGACCAGCCCCAGGTTCTGCATTCTCCGGGCTGGGCGAGGGGCTGGGAGAGACGGACGGAAACTCCTGCCGGCTGGGGATCCGACGCCCAGGATCTAACTCAGGAGCCCTGCAGGGAGAGGGGAGAGAAATCAGCCCCTGGCCGTGGGGCTAACGGGAGGGACGGGGGATTTTCTCTGCCAGGCCCCAGGGCGCCCCCAGGGACTCTGCCCGGCAGCCGCAGGGCTGGGCGATGCTCGGCAGGACCCAGGACCCTCTGCCCCCGGGAGCAGCTCGGGGATCGGCCTGAACGAGGACCGAGGGAGCCGCAGACTCCTCCTCCGCGATGCCAACGCCCCATTGCCCAGCTGCCCCGGGGCTGAGCCGGGCGGGTGTCATGGGCCGAGGGGCAGAAGCAGCCGCCCCACGGGTGTCCCAGGCAGCCCATGGTCAGTGTGGGGGGAGGTGGGTTTAACGGGGGGAGGGGAATTGAAATTACCTGCAGGTTGGGGAATGGGGCGCCCTGAAAAAGAAAGAGAGACATGGTCAAAGCTGTGGGCAGAGGGAGCCGGATCCTGGGGGTCAGAGCTCCAGCCCCCGCCCCATGGCATGGAACGCCCCTCACTAGGACCCCAGCCCCCGTCTAACCCCCAGACCTGGGGTTCCCCCCAGCCTGTTATTACAGTATTGTAAATCCCTGCCCCAGGATCCCCGCATTGGGGGAGGGGACGGGAAAGGCTCTCAGCCCCGGGGTACGAGGGGTCGGGGTCTCTGTCCCACCCCGGGGTCTCGGCCGGGAGAGGGGAGAATGGGAGCTCCCAGGCTGGCCCTGGGGCCCCCCACTGAGATCTTCCCATGGCCCCTGCTCTGTCCCTACCCTAAGGGTGGGTGTGGGGGGGAGATCTGACCCAGCCCCAGCCGACTAGAAGTTGGGAGGCCCCTGCCAGGCTCTGAGCAGCCCCTGCTGTGGGGTGGGAAGGAGCCTGCAGCCAGGCCCACATCCCCCCCACAGAGAAACCCTGGTGCCCCGACCCCGCCCGGAGCCATTCACCTTTCTTATTCTTCAGGTAGATGAGGAGTCCTGGCACCAGGAAGATCAGCCCCAGCACGAAGCCCCCGATGCCCGTCAGCATCTTGCTCCTGGCAGCATCAGACTGTGCCTCTGTGAGACAGGGAAAGGGGAACGGGCAGTCGGGTCAGAGCCAGAGGACTCCGGGCCAGGCTCCCGTCAGCACCAGGGACCAGCGCCAGCCGGGGCAGAGCCCGGGGCATAGCCCGCAGGTGCAGCTATGGGACATCAGGGCTCCTCCCGGTCTGTGATCATCAGAGATCGGTCTCCGGCTCTGCAGCGCGAGGTCTGACATCCTGCCCATTGTCAGCATGAACTAGTCGAGCCCTGGATACTCCTGTGAGCCACAGAACTGGACAACCCCTTTGTAAACCTTGCTCAGCTCTTGGGTCCGTTATATCCTGTGGCTGTTCGTTCCACAGGGGAACTTCACAGTGTGTGGAAAAAGTCCTTGCTTTTCCCAGGTGTGAATTTGCCCCCTCCGTCGAGCGTCCCCTTCTCCTTGTGCTGTGAGACAGGGAGAACAGGAGTTCCCAGCCCAGGTCAATAGATTTGGGTTAGCAGGGCTCAAACAAGTGCTCTAAAAATTGTGAGTAGGGTCGATGCTTTTGCTAAACACAACGTAAATGTAAAAATCTGGATGTAACTGTTAAAATTTTAGAAGAAAGTTTCCCCCCGCAAAAGCAGTGTCCTTTTCCAAATCAGGCCAAACCTTAAATTGCTAAAACCATTGACTCTCTTCCGCAACAAGAAATCATTTGTGTGTGTACTTCCATGTGCAATTCTCCCATTTGGCCAGGACAAAAACCAGATGGATCATGGCGTCTTCGTACGGATGATCAAAACTTAAATGAAGTCTCTCCAGCTGTTACAGCTGTTGTTTCCAAAATCCCTAATCTAATTAATCTGTAAATCCCAGAGCAAAATAAGTTTCTACCATTGGCACCTGTTGGGTTTGAATATAACTATAAGCTTTAGAGAATGAGTTCAGCACTTCTGGAAGAGTGCTCCCAGGGTGGACACGCATCGGTACTTGACCCCGAACCTAAATTCTCACGAGCGTTGACATGTAAGAAATACAGCAGCAAATGAATTCCATGCCACTGAGCAGTCAGCACACCCCCCCTCAACCCACGGCCGTAGCAACTAAACCAGCACCCTGGATTTCAACTCCGCCCAAGGAGTATAAAAAGCAGGAAGTGAAATTAAAGTTTCAAATAAAACCAAAGTTACCAATAAATACTTAAAAAGAAAAGGAGTACTTGTGGCACCTTAGAGACTAACCAATTTATTTGAGCATAAGCTTTCGTGAGCTACAGCTCACTTCATTGGATGTATACTGTGGAAAGTATCGAAGAAAGTACCCACCTGCGGAAGTGAAGAAACAGATTGATAGAGCCAGAAGAGTACCCAGAAGTCACCTACTACAGGACAGGCCCAACAAAGAAAATAACAGAACGCCACTAGCCGTCATCTTCAGCCCCCAACCAAAACCTCTCCAGCGCATCATCAAGGATCTACAACCTATCCTGAAGGACGACCCCTCACTCTCACAGATCTTGGGAGACAGGCCAGTCCTTGCCTACAGACAGCCCCGCAACCTGAAGCAAATACTCAACAACAACATACCACACAACAGAACCACTAACCGAGGAACCTATCCTTGCAACAAAGCCCGTTGCCAACTGTGCCCACATATCTATTCAGGGGACACCATCACAGGGCCTAATCACATCAGCCACACCATCAGAGGCTCGTTCACCTGCACATCCACCAATGTGATCTATGCCATCATGTGCCAGCCATGCCCCTCTGCCATGTACATTGGCCAAACTGGACAGTCTCTACGTAAAAGAATAAATGGACACAAATCAGATGTCAAGAATTATAACATTCATAAACCAGTCGGAGAACACTTCACTCTCTCTGCTCACGCGATTACAGACATGAAAGTTGCAATATTACAACAAAAAAACTTCAAATCCAGACTCCAGTGAGAGACTGCTGAATTGGAATTCATTTGCAAATTGGATACAATTAACTTAGGCTTGAATAGAGACTGGGAGTGGCTAAGTCATTATGCAAGGTAACCTATTTCCCCTTGTTTTTTCCTACACCCCCCCCCCCGCCCCTCAGACGTTCTTGTTAAACCCTGGATTTGTGCTGGACATGGCCCACCTTGATTATCATGCACATTGTAAGGAGAGTGATCACTTTAGATAAGCTATTACCAGCAGGAGAGTGGGGTGGGGGGAGGTATTTTTTCATGCTTTGTGTGTATAAAAAGATCTTCTTCACTTTCCACAGTATGCATCTGATGAAGTGAGCTGTAGCTCACGAAAGCTCATGCTCAAATAAACTGCTTAGTCTCTAAGGTGCCACACGTCCTCCTGTTCTTTTTGCGAATACAGACTAACCCGGCTGCTACTCTGAAACCTGTCAATAAATACTTCCAAGTGCTCGGAGCAGGAAAATGGAGCGTCCTACGGAAAACCAGCAGGAACCACTCCCGTATATTGATGGTCAATCCAGGAGGGGGCAAGAGACTCTAACACCATCGAGGAGGAGGCGAGTAAGTCTGGAGGTGTAACTGGCACGTGGGACGTATGTTTAGGACTTGTATATGCGGTGACATGTATAACTTTGTTGGTAACCTTAATAAAACTGCTAAAAGACAGATGCTCTCGTATGCGTTGGGTGCCTACGGCTCCATGTGTTCCTATGGGCTCTAAATCCAGAAGAAACAGAGACAACGTTGTGGAACTTGAGACTGCAGCCCAGAGCTGAACCCACTGGAGTGCGATTCAGCGTAAACAGAACGAAAGGCTACGGCAGACAGTGCTTTGAAGTCTTGGCTTGGGCTGGTATTTGTGGGGGCTGGGTGACCCAGAGGCTCTTACCCCAGTTCACGGCGAGGGGGCCCCGCAGGCTGATGTGCTCCACCTGGCAGGTGTAGACGTCCCCGCGCCGGGGGCTCATCTCCAGCATCACCAGGATCTGGAAGGTCCAGTCTCCGTTCTGGAGCAGCTCCGTGGACACCACCCCGGCCGTCTGCTCCTGCCCGTTCTTCAACCACTTGATCTCGATCCCCGAGGGGTAAAACCCCGTCACGGAGCAAACCAGCAGGTGGGAGTGGGGCCCAGACCCCGATGTCGTGGGGGAAACTTTCACCTTGGGCTGAACTGGGGGAAGAGAGAGAGAGCTGGGAAAGGGTCTGGAGATGGACGGGGGCTCAGAGAGAACAGGGGCCCCTCCAGGGAAATACTCCCCCCAACCCCCGCATGTGCCCAGCACCTGCCTAGGGCGATGCCCCCCAGGGTGTGTGGAGTCCAATCCCCCCAACCGCACACACGGTGCCGTTCCAGGACAGGGCATCCGACCCCCCCAAGACACCTGGCAGCTGCCCGGGGCAGGGCACCCGGGATGTGTAAGGTCCCGTTCCCCGGGACACGCCCAGGACAGACGGGGCTCCCCATGGTGTGTGGGGTCTGATTGCCTGGCCACCCCGTTCCCCCCTCACTGCCCTGGGGTGGGGCTGGTTCTCTCCTGCCCCCCGTTGCCCTGGGCAGGCTCCGGCAGGAAGGGCCCGAGGGGAGTCGCGTCCCGTCACCCCCATGGGGACAGAGCCGGGGACGGTCTGACCCTCGGGGCCCCGGGAGACGGGGTCTCAGCCAGGGACCAGGGGCTGCGCTGACCCCTGCCAGTGGGGACCCCGAGGGGGGAGGGGCGGGGTTGGGGGGAGGGGAAAGTTCTGCCCCATCGCCCGGCCCCCCGAGCCCAGGAAGGGGGGTAGAAGCCGCAGCAGCCGCCTGCCCCGAGGGGGGTCTGGGGGGGCGCTGGGGGCTGAACCCCTCAGAGGGGCGGGGGGGGCTGGGAAGGGGGAGGGGTCACCGGCCCCCCAGAGACTGACCCCGGGTGGGGCTCTGCTCCCTGCCGACAGGGGGCGCCGCAGCCAGACCGGGGCGGGGCGGGGTGGGGGGGGAAAGGGGAGATTCCCCCCCCCGTGACCCCGCCCCAGCGCCTGCTGCCCCCCCCGCCGTGGCGCGAGACGTTCGGTTCCCCCCCCCCGGGGTGCAGGTGGCGGATCGCGCCCAGCGAGGGGAGGAGGGGGCGGGGCAGGGCGTGTCCTGCTGCGGCCCCGCCCCCCGCGCTCCCTCTCCGGCCCCGCCCCCTCGGAGCCCCGCCCCCGCACTCACCTCTGCGGCCCCGCCCCCCTCGGAGCCCCGCCCCCGCACTCACCTCTGCGGCCCCGCCCCCCTCGGAGCCCCGCCCCCGCACTCACCTCTGCGGCCCCGCCCCCCTCGGAGCCCCGCCCCCGCACTCACCTCTGCGGCCCCGCCCCCTCGGAGCCCCAACCCCCGCACTCACCTCTGCGGCCCCGCCCCCTCGGAGCCCCGCCCCCGCACTCACCTCTGCGGCCCCGCCCCCTCGGAGCCCCGCCCCCGCACTCACCTCTGCGGCCCCGCCCCCCTCGGAGCCCCGCCCCCGCACTCACCTCTGCGGCCCCGCCCCCTCGGAGCCCCGCCCCCGCACTCACCTCTGCGGCCGACCACCTTCCCCGCCTGCGCCGTCTCGTAGTTGTGCCGGCAGAACGTGTCCACCGCCCCCCGCGCGTCCGCCAGGATCGCCGGGTCCTTGTTCCAGAGCTCGGCGTCGGGCCGGCCCAGCTCCGTGTCCGCCACGTACACCCCCAGCTCGCTGTCGAAGTGGACGTCCTGCCGCCGGTCCCAGATGTCTCGGTGCAGGAACCGGACCCGCTCGGTGCCGTTGGTGAACAGACACTCGGCCTTCACCTGGTACAGGAAATGCTCTGGGGGGGGGGACGGGCCGGGCTCAGGCTCAGCGGGGGGGGGCGGGGACAGCCCGAGCCCCGGGACCCCCCCAGCCCCGCCCTGGATCCACTGGGCGCCGCGGGAGCCCGCAGGTCTGGGGGGGGGTGACAGTGACGTGGGGAGACGCGGGGGGGGGGGACACGGGGGGAGGGGCGGGGCAGAAGGAACAGCAGAGAAACGGGGGTGGGGCACAGGCGGGGTGTGGGGAGACTGAGTCACCGGGGGCACAGCACAGATGGGGGCGCAGGGGGGTGGGGAGCCAGGCCGGGGGCACTGACACGGGGGCTGGGGGCCGGTCGCTGTGGGGCAGGAGAAGGTCCCGGGTCTGGCTCTGGAGCAGCCTGTTAATGTGGATTGACTCCAGGTTCCCCGGAGGGGGGAAGGGTGTAAAAGGGAACGATTCTCTGCATTGAGTCTCACCCCCATGGGAGGGGCCTGGTTCCCCCCATGGCCCCTCCCCAGCCTGGGACCCCCCCAAACACCACACAGGGAGCCGGAGCTCATGGAGAAAAGACAGAGACCGACACACCCAGCATCAGCCCAGGACAGGGCTCCCCGGGTGTGTGGGGTCCAATCCCCCCCTCATACATCTGCTGTCTGCCTGGATGGGTCTCGCCAGGGCATATGGGGCTGATCCTCCCTGAAACACCCAGCGCCTGCCCAGGCTCCCCGGGGTGAGCAGGGTCTGATTCCCCCAATGCACCCGTGACCAGGATGGGGCTCCCCAGGGCATGTGGGGTCTGAACCCCTTGATACACCCAGCGCCTGCCTGGCATGTGGCTCCCTGGGCATGTTTGTGGGGTCCAATCCAACCTCACAGATACACACAGCACCCACCTGGGCCATGATCCGCAGGGTGGGTGGGGTCCGATCCCCCCCCCCCCCCGATACACCCAGTGCCTGTCCAGGATGGAGCTTCCTGGGGCATGTGGGTCTGATCACCCCCCTCCCCCAGGATACACCCAGCGCCTGCCCAGGACGGGGCTCCCCGGGCACTGGGCAGTGCTTAAGTTGTGCCAGGGCTGAGCCCCGGCCCCTCTTTCATTACAGATTAAGCCCCCGGGGCGCTGGGGTCTCTGCTCACCTGGGGGCTCCGTGCAATGAGCCAGGTGGGTTCTCAGCACCGTCAGTGTCACGAGCAGAGCCCCAGCCCAGGGGCTCCCGGCCCCCAGGATCCGACCCGCCCCCATCGCGGCTCAGGAGGGAGAGATCTGGAAAGTCGTCGGGACCCCGTAGACTGAGACCTTCTCTGCCCAGCTCCGAGCACCAGCCCCAGGATGCTGCCCACGGCCCCGGGGATTGGGCACCCCCAGCCCAGGGGCCAGGCAGCATCGGGTCTGGGCAGCATCATCTGTTGCCGGGCAGAGCCGGCCCCAGCAGGTCTCGGTTCCATACTTCTCCCTCGTAGGGGGCAGAGCAGGGTCTGGGGTCGGGCTGCAGGACTCGCCTGGTGCCTGCCATGGCCCCGGGGCAGCTGGAGAGCGGGGCCAGCCCAGGGACCAGCCCCCACCAGAGCAGGGCCCCCAGCAACAAGCCTGGGACCCTCCGTCCCCTTCTCCTAGTGCCTCGACCCTCTGCTGCTGGCTGGGGCAGGCCAGGTCTGTGGGGGGGGTCTCTGGTTGTGGATAAATTTAGGCCCAGTGGAAGGTTCGGGGCTGGCCCCACAGGCAGAAGTTCTGAGCTTCCCCCACCCCCACCTCCATGGGCCTGAGCCCTGCCCCCTGGGACCCTGCTAGAGACGTTCAGTCTCCATGGGTCAGGCACAGCTCGGCCTCCCAGCTGCTCCCACCATCGATCTCCCTAAGTGGCTTCTCTGGCCCCCCTGTTTCTGAGCCCCTCTCCACTGCATTTGCCCCCCGCTTCCGTGGGGCAGGGCCGGGCCATTATCCCCAATGCCCAGCTGGGGAGGGAGGCCCAGAGAAGTCAGTGACTGGCCCAGGGTCACACACAGTCTGTGGCAGGGCCGGGAATGACCCCAGGGCTCCTGGGTCCCAGGCCAGCCCCTCTCGGCCCCTCCTGCCGGGGGCAGTGTGAACACCCAGCGCGTTAGCGGGGTGGGGGTGGGGGGACGGATGGCAGCGGGTTTGGGCAGGGGACACGGATCGACACACCCGCACAGGGCCCAGGACAGACCCCGGAGGGAGGGGGTTTGGTCACTAACAACAGGTCGGAGCCGGTGCCAGCAGAGGGGAAAGGCCCCATGTCCCCGTCCCCACCTCCTCAGCCAGTCCGTCCCCACCCTGGGGCCTCATGGGGGATGGTCCCGTGTCCCAGTCTTCCATGGATGATGCCCCAAACCCCGTGTGTGGCCTGGTCTACACTTGTCCCATCAGATCTCTGTGGCTCAGGGGTGTGACCCCCCTCAGTGGAGAGCTGGGCCGGCCAAGTCCCCCATCTGCACCCAGCCGTGCTGCAAAGCAGGGTGCCTGGGGGGGGCGTGAGCGCCCTCTGGGGAGACCCCACCCAGTGGCGCTGTGTCCACACCTGGGACAACCCCCCACTGGAGGCGCCGTGTCCACGCCAGGAGCAGGCATCTGGCCAGGAATGTGCCGTGTGGTCAGCCCCAAATGCTTTAAAATCCTGCGACGATGTACGAATACCAGCTGTGGGGTTTATTTGCCTTCTGCTCTTTGAGCCCCTCGGGTGCCCGGGGGTCACAGTTTGAAGCTCTCCCCGCAGCCCCAAGGGCTGGACACTCACTTTGTCTCTAAGATCGAGGCTGGAATCGTCCCAGACCCACATGACTCCAGGAGCTGGGGCTTTAGGAAAACACAAGAATTATCCTGAGACTCGTGACACAATCCTGAGAGCCGGGAACACTGAATTTCTCCGTCTCCTCTCGGCGAGGCTCAGCCCTGCTGCTCTGCCCGGTAACAGCCTGGTTCGCGCAGGGATTTCTGCCATTGGGTGCGGGACCCTGGGGCGGGCTCCCCTGGCCAATGCCGGGCACTGCCCCCCAGCCCTGCCTCCCCCCAGAGTGTGACACGTGCCCTCCGGCCCCCTAGCACTGCCGGCCCCACGCCCAGCCCAGTGTCCGGGGAGAGGAGATGGGCGCAGGACGGGGCGTCCCCATGGCCCAGCTGGCCCTGCTCACCCTGCTGGCCCTGCCGGGCGCCGGGGCGGTGACAGGTACGGGCGGGGCGGGGGCTGTGACGCCTGGGCCTGGGGGGGCAGCTTGACCCCCATAGTGCCCGACTCCCACCTCCAGGGAGGGGACAATGGGGGGCTGAGGGGCATGGCGGGAGCTGCAGGGAGGAGGGTCTTGTCCCATAGGAGGGAGGGGGGGGGCTGATCTGGATGGGGTGGAGGGTGGTGGGTCTCACCCCTGTGTCAGGGAGGGGGGAGGGGAAGCCGGCACGGGGGCAGCAGAGGGATCGGGGGGAAGTCGCTGTGGTTTGGGTATGACACAGCCCTGCCCTAGGGGTGCAGCCCCCCATTCCACACAGGGGAGATGGGGGAACGTTCCCCAGAGGGTCACTCCAGGGCCAGACCCTGCTGAGCAGTGAGAGCGTCTGTGCAGAGCAGGGAGCCCCTGGCCCTGCTCCCTGGCCTGTCCCCATTGTCTGGACTGGCCTGGCCTGTCCCCAGGACTCAGACCCACGGGGGCTCTGTGGGGCACTGTCTCTCCTTGGCTAGTGGTGGCGGGTTCCCTGCTTTGCGATGGCTGGGTGAGATCCTGCCGGGCGAGCTGGGATCCCTAGGACAGTGGCTCTCAAACTTTTGTATGGGTGGCCCCTTTCACACGGCAAGCTTCTGAGTGCGACCCCCCTTATAGATTAAAAACGCTTGTTTAGATATTTAACATCATTATAAATGCTAGAGGCAAAGTGGAGTTTGGGGTGGAGGTTGATAGTTTGTGACCCCCCATGTAATAAGCTCGTGACACCCTGAGGAGTCCCGACCCCCAGTTTGAGAACCCCTGCCCTGGGATGTGGGTGCTGAAGTCCCTTGGGCCCTGGGGAATCCCAGCCTCAGCCCTGAGCCAGCTTTAATGTCTCTGGCTGGGGAGTTCCCAGGCTCCTGGTGACCAGCCCCGGGGGGGGGTGAGTGTCGGGGACCAGGGATTGAAATCGCCCCGAGAACCAGGTCATGGCTATGGCGGGACACAGAACAAGCCCCATGGACAGCCAAGAGAATGAAATGTCCTGCAACCGCAGCCCCAGCCCCCAACGCCCCCAGGAGCCGGTTTGGGCTGGGTCCCGTCCCCACTTGCCAGCTGAGCCGCGTTTGGTCTGGTCACTGCTTGGCTGGGAGATGTGAATGGAAACTAGGGAACTGAGCTGGGGTCAGTAGGGGGGTGTCACGGAGTCCCTGGGCGATGCTCTGGAACTGCTCCCCATGAAGCCGGGCAGGACTCTGGGGAAGTCTCCTCTCTGGGAGCAGCCTGTCTTCAGGACACACAGCTCCCCCGGCTTCCACCTTCCTGGGTCTGACCTCGGAGCATTCAGCCTCCTCTGCCCCTCCGTGCGCTTCCCACAGCCAGTCCGCCCAGGCGGGGTCCTGGGGAAGCCAGAGGGTCCTGCCCCCCAACTCCGCAGTGAGACGTGACTCTCAGCCAGCCAGTAAAACAGAAGGTTTATTAGACGACAGGAACATGGTCTAACACAGAGACACCATCAGTGGCCAGGAAACAGGGTGTCGGCCATTCTCTGTGTCCAGACCCCTGCACACACCTGCCCTCTAGGGCTCTGCAGTGATCATACCCCCTTATCCCACTGTGAGGATGTGAGGCAGCAGGGAGGGGGGAGTGTTGACCTGGGAATGTGCCCTGGGGAGGGGAGACCTGAGAGCCTGTCACCTGAGGGGGGGGGAGGTAACACCTCTGCCCAGGAATGTGGACGGGGAGTGCAGCAGGGAACCTGCTGGGGGGGTTTAGTTTTCAGTTTGGGGCTGGGTGGAGGAACACAGGGAACCCCAGGGCTGGGGTCTAAGCTCCCTGCTCCCCCAGAAGGACTCGACTGAGGGGTCCTGGTTGTACCCACAAGCTCTGTTTTGGACTGTGTTCCTGTTGTCCAATAAACCTTCTGTTTTACTGGCTGGCTGAGAGTCTCAGTGGATCCCAGGAAGAGGGGTGCAGGGCCTGGACTCCCCCACACTCCGTGACACCCACCCCCTAGCTACTTAAGAACTGCCTAGGGGAAACTGAGGCACCCCCACACTATTCCGAGGAAACATTAAGAACAGTCCCACTTCATCACAGGGGGTCTCTGCTCTCTCAGTCCTTGCACCGGGGCAACCCTAGGGGGCTTGTGCTGGGAGGACTGGGGCAGGGGCGCTCTCCCCTCGCAGTCAGTGCTGGCCCAATTGCCCCCAGCGATGCTGGGGGGCGCCGTGCTCCACGCACCTGCCCCCCTCCCCGACACCGGGGAGCGTTTGTGCGAATGTCACAGCCCGGGAGCTGGGGGGCTGCGCTGTTGGGGGAAGCGCTGAGACCCCCTCCCCCGGGCGGGGGATCAGCCCCCCAGGTGGCCGGTGCTGATGCCCGTCTCCCCGCAGCGGAGAACATGCTCTCCCAGGTGGCCTTCTACCAGCGCACGGACCCGGCCCAGCGCGAGGCCGGGGAGTTCATGTTCGAGTTCGACCAGGACGAGATCTTCCACGTGGACCTGGAGAGGAAGGAGACCGTCTGGCGCCTGCCCGACTTCGGCAAGTTCACCAGCTTCGAGGCGCAGGGCGCCCTGGGCAACATCGCCGTGCTGAAGAAGAACATGGAGATCATGATCCAGAGGTCGAACCGCACGCGGGCCCAGAACGGTAAGGGGGGGGCACCTTCCCCACCAGGGGCCTGAGCCCTCCCACCACCTTCCCTGCCAGGGGCCTGGCCCCTTCCCCGCTGTCACGGAGTCCCTGGGCGATGCTCTGGAACTGCTCCCCATGAAGCCAGTCAGGACTCTGGGGCAGTCGCCTTTCTGTGAGCAGCCTGTCTGCAGGACACACAGCTCACACAGCTTCCACCTTCCTGGGTCTGACCTCGGAGCATTCAGCATCCTGTGCCCCTCCGTACGCTTCCCCCCAGCGAGTCCGCTCAGGCGAGGTCCTGGGGAAGCCAGAGGGTCCTGCACCCCAACTCCGCAGTCAGACGTGACTCTCAGCCAGCCAGTAAAACAGAAGGTTTATTAGACGACAGGAACATGGTCTAAAACAGAGCTTGCAGGTGCAGAGAACGGGACCCCTCAGCTGGGTCCATTTTGGGGGGCAGTGAGCCAGAGAACCATGTCTGCACTTCACTCCATGTCCCAGTCAGCCCCAAACTGAAAACCCCCTCCAGCCCCTCCTCCTCTGGGCTTTGTTCCTTTCCCGGGCCAGGTGGTCACCTGATTCCTTTGTTCTCCAACCCTTCAGCTCTCACCTTGCAGGGGGAGAAGGGCCCAGGCCATCAGTTGCCAGGAAACAGGGTGTCGGCCATTCTCTGTGTCCAGACTCCTGCACACACATGCCCTCTAGGGCTCTGCAATGATCATACACCCTTACTCCAACCCCCTAGATACTTAAGAACTGCCTAGGGGAAACTGAGGCACCCCCACACTATTCAGAGGAAACATTAAGAACAGTCCCACTTCGTCACACCCGCTTCCCCGGATCCTTCTCCCCACCTTCCTGAGCAGAGACCCCTCCCATCTCTCCCCTACCTTCCCCTCCTTGCACACCCACCCGGGCCTGATACCAGACCCCACCAGAGATTGAGAGTCTCCTCCCAGCTCCCCCCACAGCCCCTGGAGGGCTCCAGGGAGCCAGTCAGCCGGGCCAGGGCTGTGCAGGGCAGGGGTCCCGGGCAGTTCACACCCTCCAGGCTGGTGGCCCAGGGCATCTCTTTGCCAAGGGCTGTTCCTTGCCCGTGCCCAGCCCCAGGCCCTGCCCCTGAGGGATTCTCTCGCCGGCCCCTGGTGCCCCATGAGCCGTCAGGGCAGGGAGCTGGGACGGCCCCGGTGACGCCCCCACAGTCCTGGGGAGAGACCCCTGAGCTGGAGCGTGAGCACCAGGGACTGGCTGGCTCAGGGGGGCAGGGAATGGGGCACGGGGCCTTTCCCCTCTAGGGGGTTGTCAAGGTTCCTCCCCCACTCTGAACTCTAGGGTACAGATGTGGGGACCTGCATGAAAACCTCCTAAGCTTATTTTTACCAGCTTAGGTTAAAACTTGTCCAAGGTACAAATTAATTTTACCCTTTGCCCTTGGAATTTCCACTGCCACCACCAAACTTTAACTGGGTTTACTGGGAAACGTAGTTTGGACACGTCTTTCCCCCCAAAATCCTCCCAACCCTTGCACCCCACTTCCTGGGGAAGGTTTGGTAAAAATCCTCACCAATGTGCATAGGTGTCCACAGACCCAAACCCTTGGATCTTAAAACAATGAAAAAACATTCAGTTTTCTTACAAGAAGACTTTTAATAGAAGTAAAGGAATCACCTCTGTAAAATCAGGATGGTAGATACCTTACAGGGTAACTAGATTCAAAACATAGAGAATCCCTCTAGGCAAAACCTTAAGTTACAAAAAAGACACACAGACAGGGATAGTCATTCTATTCAGCACAGTTCTTTTCTCAGCCATTTAAAGAAATCATAATCTAACACATACCTAGCTAGAAGAAAAGGAGGACTTGTGGCACCTTAGAGACTAACCAATTTATTTGAGCATGAGCTTTCATGAGCTACAGCTCACTTCCTCAGATGCATAACAGCTCACTTCCTCAGATGCATCGGGTGCATCCGATGAAGTGAGCTGTAGCTCACGAAAGCTCATGCTCAAATAAATTGGTTAGTCTCTAAGGTGCCACAAGTCCTCCTTTTCTTTTTGCGAATACAGACTAACACGGCTGCTACTCTGATACCTAGCTAGATTACTTACTAAAAGTTCTAAGACTCCATTCCTGTTCTGTCCCTGGCACAAGCAGCAGACAGACAGACAGAGACCCTTTGTTTCTCTCCCTCCTCCCAGCTTTTGAAAGTATCTTGTCTCCTCATTGGTCATTTTGGTCAGGTGCCAGCGAGGTTACCTTTAGCTTCTTAACCCTTTACAGGTGAGAGGATTTTTCCTCTGGCCAGGAGGGATTTTAAAAGGGGTTTACCCTTCCCTTGATATTTATGACAGGGGTGCTGGCTCCAATCTGGTCCCAGGGCTGGGACTGGCTGGCTCAGGGGCAGGCAATGGGACCCACTCACCCCTGTCTCCCCAGTGCCCCCTGAGGTGACTGTGTTCCCCGAAGACCCCGTGGAGCTGGGCAAGCCCAACTTCCTGATCTGCTTCGTGGACAAGTTCTCCCCACCCGTGCTCAGCATGACGTGGCTGAAGAACGGGCAGGAGGTGAAGGGGGGCGTCTACGAGACCGACTTCTACCCCCGCCAGGACAACTCCTTCCGCAAGTTCTCCTACCTGCCCTTCCTCCCCAGCCAGGGTGACTTCTACGACTGCCGGGTGGAGCACTGGGGGCTGCCCGAGCCCTTCACGAAGCACTGGGGTAAGGCTGGGATGCCCGGGAACCCCGTGGGCCCAGGGCTGGGAGCCAGGATGCCTGGGTTCTGTCCTGGCTCTGGGAGGGGAGTGGGGGCTAGTGGGTCAGAGCAGGGGGGCTGGGAGCCAGGACACCTGGTTCTATCCCAGCTCTGGGAGGGAAGGTTGGGAACAGCCCCCCTCACTCCGTGCCCTGTCCCTCTCCTCCTCTCTCCAGAAGTCCAGGTGCCCACCCCCGTCCCCGAGACCACCGAGACCCTGATGTGCGCCCTGGGCCTGGCCGTGGGCATCATCGGCATCATCGTGGGCACCATCCTCATCATCAAGGGCATGAAGATGAACGCCGCCCGCAACCCGCGGGGCCCCTTGTGAGTAGCCGCTGCCCGGGGAGGGCACCCGCTGCACCCGCAGCCCCTGGGCCCACACAGCACTCCCCGGGGAGACCCCCACCTGTTGTGTGTCCCCCAGCCAGCCACAGCCCCATAGCCCATCCAGCACCCACTGGGGAGACTCCCCGCACCCGCTGTGCTCCTCCCAGCCAGCACCCCCTGTGTCACAGGGAAACTCCCAGGCAGTGCTGGGAAGTGGCCCCGATCCCTGCCAGCTTCGTGTTGGGGCCCAGAGCTCCTGGTAACTGACCCTCTTTGCCTTTCAGATAAACGCGGGGAGGAGCCGGGCCCCTGAATCCCCCAGGTGCCTTCGTGAGACCCACTCGTACTGCCCCCCGCTGTCCCCAGCGTCCCTGCTCTGTGCCCGTTGGTGCCAGCTGCTGTACCCCGACCCCGTAACCGGGACAAGCCAACCCGCTAGAGACTCACCGGGGAGCCGGCCCCTCGGACTTCCCTCACCCACCCCGCTGCTGGGCTTGGGAGGGGGCACCTATCCAGGGAGAGGGCTGCTGCCCCATGGGGCTGGGAATGGGGATCGCCCCTCGTCAGGGGCAGCAGGGCCCACGGGGCTGATCCAAACCCCATTGCCATCGTGGGGAAGGTTTCTCTTGACTCCAGTGGGAGCTGGATTGGGCCCCGAGCCCGGCCCCTGTTGGCCAGAGGCTGCTGTCAGTCAGCCCAGGTAAAGCCCCTCCAGCCATTACCCAGAAGGCTTTGGGCCAGATTCGGCCATTCCCGGTCAATGGGGTCCCTGTGGGATGGGATCAGGCCCATGGCTGGGGGTGGGGCAGCCCCAGTGCCCGGCTAAAGGCCCCATGGCACCCGTGTGCGGCTCCCCCGGGTCCAAGGGCCCAGCGCGGGGTCGGTGTGGGAAGGGCCCAGTCCCTGTATAGTCCCCGCCCCGTGTGTGTCCACAGCCCGGCCGCCCCCGATCTCGCCCTGCAGCTTTGCGAACAGCCATAAAATGGGTTTTGGGGACGTTTTTTATCATGATTTTAAATCTGGTCAGTCTGGGCCATGTCCGCGGCAGCCTGTGTTAGCCCAGCCCAGCCGCAGTTGGTCCAGGGGCCCTGGGTTATAGCGGGAGTTAAGGGCGTTCAGTAGAAGGGCTAAGGAAGGGGCCAGGACTCCTGGGTTCTGTCCCGGCTGTGGGCGGGGAGTGGGGGCTAGTGGGGGAGAACTGGGAGTCAGGATTCGGGGGGTCGATTCCCGTTGCTGACACGGACTTGCTGCGAGTTGTGATGCACCCTATGCCTGTTTCCCCTTGTGTGATATATGGCCAGTCTCCTCCTACCGTGGTGGTGGGGGCTCTGGGGCTGAGGGATGGTCCCTGAAGAGCTTTGAGATCGTCCCATGGCCGGGAGCCCTGCAGAAGGGCAGGACTCATGGGCCAGGGTCCCCCGGGACTGAACCCCGCAGGGTGAGCGGCTGCAGAGAGATGCTGGCCTGTCTGGGTGCTGCGGTGACGTCCCCCAGGCTGGGGTCACTGTGACGCGAAAGGCAGATCCCCCCACCCCAAACACGGCACTGAGCCCCCAACCCAGCGCTTCCTTGCACCCCTTCACTGGCACCTGCTGGGAGACCCCTGTGATGGTTCCCCCCCGCCCCATGGTGCCACTTGGAAGTAGGGCACCACTGAGCCCACCTGACTCACCAGCGAGGGCTCCCTTTACACCGTACTGCTCTGCAGCCTGCCAAGCCCCCCCGGCTTCAGCCTGCACGTTACCAGCACACACACAGGTAGGGACACCCCCAGCTGCAGCTTCACACAGATGCTGAGATCAGCTCTGCATGGGAAGGCTCAGCTAAGGAACTGCCCGGTACTCAAGTGCACACCCCCCTCTAGAGGATAAACCCCAAATTATACCGTCTTGCACTGCACAGAGATGGGTACAGCATAAGCTCATGAAATTCACCCCCTCCCTCAGTGTGGAGAGGAATATGCACAGCCTTCTGCCCCCGGTTATGATTTTCACACCCTGGGTTTAGAGAAAACAAAAACAAGTTTACCAAACTTAACCCCCTCCGCCTGTGATTTATTTCTAATAGATGCTTGGGATTGCTCAAACTGGTCAGCTAGAGTAGCCAGTTCATCGACAGTTTTCACCTTTTTATCCCATAAACGCTGTTTTACATCGTCATTACACACACTCAGGAAATGCTCCTGAGCAACATGATCAGCCATTTCTGCAGCGCTTCTAACACCTTTTCCCCCTTGCCCATCACATCTCTCATCTGCTTCCACAGGCCACATTACTCATTCCAGCCCCTCTCTTTAGGCTTCTGAATTTTACTCAATCTGCTTCAAGTGTGAAAGTGTTTTAAAACCATTTCCTTGAATTTACCATAATCTGCAGCATCACCAATAGGCATCTTACTGAATCTGTCCAGAGCTTTCCCAGACAACTTTGCAACCAACATGGGCATCTTTTGGTCTTCAGGAATCTCATGGAGCACATACAGCCTCTCAAGGTGATGAAATATTCAGCAATGTCCCCTGTCTCGCTGTATGCAGGACACAACCGCTCCCATTGGTGGCTTTTTGGAGCGGTGGGACCCCGTGGTGTCTCTGTGGGGCGCTGGTTCCGCCCCTCTATCAAGTCCAGTTCATGCTTCCTCTCTCTTTCCTTCTGCTCCATGGCGAGCTTCTGGGCCTCGATTTCCTTATCAGCCTCTATCGGTCTCAGTTCCAGGGCGTTCTGGTGCGCAGCCTCTTGTCCGGCATCTCTGCTTCTGTGGTTCTTTGCTCTGCTGCTTCTCCTGCATTGATCTCCAGCTGCTTTAATTCCATTTGCCTTTTGCTCCCTCCGTCTCTCCCCTCCCCACTACCCGCCTATCCCTCCCCCTTGGCTGTCCCCCACCATCCCTCGCTCAGCGCGTCGTCCCCCTGCCTGGCTTGGTTACTTACCCTGCTGCCTGCCCCCTTCCCCACCACCCCCCGCCCTTCCCACTCCCTGCCCCCACCCTCACGGGGCGGCCATGTGTCCGTGGGAAACACCTTGAGCTCTGTGGACCAGTGACATTTTCCCACGGGGCGGCTCCACGCCCACGGCGCTGACCCGGCTTCCAGCCCATGGGGAACCAAGGCCGGGAACCGCGGCCAGTGGGAGCTGCGGGGGGCGGGGCCAGAGCTGCCGGGCCCCGCCCCTGGAGTCGGGCACGGTGGGGGGGGAGCCGCAGGCAGCCCCTCAGCCCGCGGAGCAGCAGGTGTCGGTCACTGTCAGACAGACACAGACGGGGTGGGGGTTGGGACAGACAGATGGAGGCCGGGGGAGCAGCGATGGGCACCCTGGGGTTGGCATTAAATACCGACTACAGAGGGGGCTTCCTGGGGGGGGCTATAGCAACTCCCCCCACCACAGAGCAGATCTGGGCTGCAGCTAGCTCCATCCATCACTCCGCCCCGCCCCACAGAGACCCACACAACCCTCCGCCCCCCCCGAGAAACCCCCACCGACCCCTGTGCCCCCGTCACTCCTCTCCAGAGAGCCCCCCCTTTGTGCCTCCAGAGACAGCTCCCCTCCCCCCTGCTCCCTACCATCTCACTGTCACGGACTCACAGATCGTGCCCATTCTTGGCCCCGTGCGGTCCGTGGGGGGTGCCCCATTCAGTGAGACAGCCCTTCTCCCGGGGGTCCACTCTCTCTCGGGGTTAAGCCCCTCCATCTTCTGGAGCTGCACCGCTCTGAGCCTCAGCACCCCTGTCTCTGCCGTGGGCCCCCTCAGGGAGTCCCCTCGCTCTGGACCCCCGGGGCCTCCACCCCCCGAAGGGGATGATGCCCCACTGTTCTCTAGACCGGAGTGACTCTCCGCCAGCGTAAAACAGGAGGGTTTATTGACTGTCTGAACCCAGCACAGGACACTCTCAGGGCCTCAGGCCTGGCCTCCTTCAGCCCAGCACATCCCAGTCTCCCCTGCATCCAGGGGGGACCTGCCTGCTCCCTTTCTTCAGCTCCGAGCCCCCCTGCTTCCCAGCTGGGCATCTGATCTCACCGGCCCCAAGCCCCTCCCGCCCGTCCATTGTCTCCTCTTCAGGTAAACAGAGTGGCCTGGGCCTCCTCTCCTCTCTTCGCAGCCCATTGTCGTCCCGCTGGCCAGACCCGGCTGGGCCTCCTGAGCTGGGCCTCCGGGTCACCAGTCAACGATCACCAGTCGCTGGGGTCTCCATTCTCCACGCCAGTGGTTGGGGTCCCAAGTTCCCTCCCTGGTCCTCTGTAACAACAAACTCCCTCTCCCATCACCTCCTTAAACCCGTAGCACCGAGGGAAACTGAGTCCCACCCCCTCTGCATGCAACCCATTGACAAAACCAAGAAAATCCCCCACAGGAAACAAGGAAAAACAGGAAACTCCCCCACTTCGTCACACTCCCCCTTTGCCTTCCCCCTCCCCCCCAGCCCATTGGCCCCCATGCCCAGTGGGAGCTGCCCCTGAGGCAGGGCGCCTGCTTGCAGACTCAGACCTGCCTGGTGCCTGCACAGCGCGGGGAGGGGGAGCCACAGGTGAGCAAGCCCCAGTCGTCAGCATCATCACAGCCACAGCCATTCTCTGTTTGGGGATTTCATTTCCCCGGGGCGAGGAAATCTAGCTGCTCTTCCCTTCCAGACAGCTGGTGGCTTTTCCCGTAAGAAACCGCACACCTGCTTTGCAAAGACGTCCATGCATCCCTGTTCAGTTGCCAAGTGTCTTTTCCGGTTGTTCATTTATTTTGTTAACTCAGTTTCAGAGGCAGTTTTAAAAGTCCCTTGAATTGTAGCTGGTTTTTGCCGTTGGTCCAAAGGCACGTGGAAGAGGTGCAGACTTTTATTTCTGTGGGCGAACCCACCCGACGCGGAAATGTGAGTGTCGGAGCTAGGAAAGCTCTGCAAGGGTAAGGGACCCTTCAGGACATTGTCCTCAAGTCATTCCTTCTTCTGGGCATCCCACTCTATTGTTCCCTCCTGCAGTGACAGTGATCAGTGTCTCCACCCACGGGGGAGATGGTTTGTTTTTTCTAAAAGCAGTTAGTTTATTTATTTTATTTTAAGAATTTAGAGGCAACACCCAAGACAAGGAAAATAACCAGTGACTTCCATGTAGTATTTCACATTGCTGGCTTTCTTCTCCTCAGAGGAACACGTGCTTCACATTTCCACCAGACTGAGTCCTTCTATTGTCCCATTGCTGGTCTCCTTTGCCGTTTGTCTTTCAATAGCAGTTCCAGGGTTGTCATAGTCTTTTACTCTAGCTTCTCAATGGGATATTAAGTCCTGTAGCCTACTGATAACATCCTCTTTTTGCTCCACCATCTGCATTAGCTCTTGAATCCGGTTATTCACTGTCGTCATTTTCTCAGTAGCTTCTTCAAGTTGTCGGGCAGATTCACTTTATTTAATCACCTGCATTTCAAGCTCGTCAGTTCTCCATGTCAGCTCTTCTTTGGTTTTAGTTAGTTCAACGGTAACTTTCCCCAGTTTTTCTTCAAGCCAAGCAGTCGCTTCCTGTGGGTCTTCTCGGGATCCAATATACCTGCAACCTCCTTCTGCCTGCTTCTTAATATCAGTGACATCATCTTGCAGAGAATCAATAATACCCTCAAGAGCAGTACACTTTTCGGGATCTCCATTCTCGCCTCCTTCCAGCATTCCAGCTCTTTCAGTACACTGGGAATTCTTCATCTCCTGTTCTTCATCCAGGTTTTTGGCACATTCATTTACCAAATCCTTGTAGATTTCCAAGCGTTGTTCAGAATCTTCTTCCAGCAACTCTGGATCCTGAGAAAGGCATTGCTTGAAAACTGTTTCCCGTTGAGCAAAATACGGAGTAAATTCTTGTGTGCCTTCTTCATGAATTTTTAATTCCAAGATTAATTTATCTTTGCTTTCATTGATCAGCTTGCTTTCCAAGTCTTCTATTAGAGTTAGTAGTCTCAGATACTCTTCTTTTCCAAGAATTACTTTCTTTTCCTCCTCCTCCTCATTTGCCATCTCTTTTGCCAGATCATGCTCTTCATGTGTGTCATTGTTATCCACAGTTAAATGCTCATCGTCTTCTATCACATCTTCCAGGCTCCTGTCCCAAAGTACAGGGGCTCTTTTTCTTGCTACCTGCATTTTCCTGTCAGCGTTATTTAGGAGAGACGCGTCTCTTGCAGACTTCTGGACAACTGGCTGCTCTTGGGGAGCGTTAGAAGAGTCTTGAACACAAATTTTTGGGGCAACTGCTGAGAGCTTGAGCACATTGAGCGTTTGTCGCACGCAGCAGCACACTGGCTGATGTTTACCATCCTATAAAGCTTTCCTCTTCCCCTGAAAAAGCCTTGAAGGAAGCGAGTGTCCCGAAATGGTACGTGCAGCAGCAGCTTTGGCTGTTGACTGTTCTTGAGTGCATGGAGGCATTTGCCTAGAATCAGTAGAGAAGTGTGAATATTTCCACTCTCTTTCAATCTATCACCCTCATTGCGCGTCTTGAAACGTCTTTCTGAGCCAGCCAGACCACAGAGCGCCACTTCACTGACTCGGGTTACAGCAGGAGCTTCACGATCTTCCGTCTTTAGCCTTTGAAGAGTGGATACGCTGCGACTTCTACGGGAGTGAGGATCCCGCTTGCTGCAAGCAACACTCTGGTGCTTCAGCCCGAGCTGCAGAAGTTGAAAAGCTGCTTTTGAATCCGAAAACTGAATCCACGGCAGATCTTTCACATCAGAGCAGCCTCTGATGTCTTGGGCAAGACACGGCACCCTTCTTTTCTGGTCATTTGACCCTGGGAGCGACACGTGGTAAACGCACTTGTTGTCAAGCTCACAAAAGGACACCCAGACAGAAGACGTCCTGTCACTTGCCACGCTCGCCCACGGTCGGTGGTTCAGGGTCTTTTCTGGGTTCTTCCAAGTCTGCAGATGATTCGGAAGTTTTGCTGTGAGTGTTGGTGCTGTTTTGCGAGTCTACCTCTTTCGCTGGGTGAAGGATTGAATATTTCACAGCAATGTCTTCTCTCACTCGGTCGTTAGTCGGCCTTATATCATCTCTACGGCCAAGGGGTGTGAAATCCATCTCTGGACACACTTTGCCATCTCCCACAGGGGTCAACCCTGCAGCCACTCTGCCTCTAGGCTTGTTCTCTGTCCGCGCCCCCTACCAGCCCCTCTGGCCTCCCCGGGATCCCCCCTCCCGTTACTCCCGGTGGGTCTCTCTTCTTTCACCAGAGCTTCGCGTGAAGGAAAGTCTGTCATGGCAGCTTCTTCGCTCTGTCATGTATTTAATTGTGATGTATTTATTAAGCGTTAATTAATGTACTGGGGAGTCCCCCTTCGGCCCAGCACCAGACACCATGTTCTACCCTCTGGGCCCGAGGGGAAACGCCCGGCCAGGTCCGTGTCCGGCAGCGGGAGGAGCTGGAAGGAGATCCCAGGGGCTGAGAACGGTGGGGGAGGGGGACACAGGCAGGTCACTAAGGGGCTAGAGGCCCCGATCCTGCAAACGTGCCGAGCTACAAGCTGGTGAGCGACCCCCTGGATTATGTGAGAAGCCGCGTGTGCTGACGTGCTCTGCTGGTTTCGGGTCAAACTGAGCCCCCGCACCCAATGCTGCGTTTCCCCCCCACACCCACTCCAGCAAGGTCCCCCCAGCTGGGCCCCGGCGGCCCCATCGCCATAGGGCTTAGAGCTCCCCCAGCTCTCCAGTGCTCCCCTGTCCCAGAGTTGGGGGGCGCAGGGGGCTCCCTGGAGGAGAGAATCATAGAATCATAGAATATCAGGGTTGGAAGGGACCCCAGAAGGTCATCTAGTCCAACCCCCTGCTCCAAGCAGGACCAATTCCCAGTTAAATCATCCCAGCCAGGGCTTTGTCAAGCCTGACCTTAAAAACCTCTAAGGAAGGAGATTCTACCACCTCCCTAGGTAACGCATTCCAGTGTTTCACCACCCTCTTAGTGAAAAAGTTTTTCCTAATATCCAACCTAAACCTCCCCCACTGCAACTTGAGACCATTACTCCTCGTTCTGTCATCTGCTACCATTGAGAACAGTCTAGATCCATCCTCTTTGGAACCCCCTTTCAGGAAGTTGAAAGCAGCTATCAAATCCCCCCTCATTCTTCTCTTCTGCAGGCTAAACAATCCCAGCTCCCTCAGCCTCTCCTCATAACTCATGTGTTCCAGTCCCCTAATCATTTTTGTTGCCCTTCGCTGGACTCTCTCCAATTTATCCACATCCTTCTTGAAGTGTGGGGCCCAAAACTGGACACAGTACTCCAGATGAGGCCTCACCAATGTCGAATAGAGGGGAACGATCACGTCCCTCGATCTGCTCGCTATGCCCCTACTTATACATCCCAAAATGCCATTGGCCTTCTTGGCAACAAGGGTACACTGCTGACTCATATCCAGCTTCTCGTCCACTGTCACCCCTAGGTCCTTTTCCGCAGAACTGCTGCCTAGCCATTCGGTCCCTAGTCTGTAGCTGTGCATTGGGTTCTTCCGTCCTAAGTGCAGGACCCTGCACTTATCCTTATTGAACCTCATCAGATTCCTTTTGGCCCAATCTTCCAATTGGTCTAGGTCCTTCTGTATCCTATCCCTCCCCTCCAGCGTATCTACCACTCCTCCCAGTTTAGTATCATCCGCAAATTTGCTGAGAGTGCAATCCACACCATCCTCCAGATCATTTATGAAGATATTGAATAAAACCGGCCCCAGGACCGACCCTTGGGGCACTCCACTTGATACCGGCTGCCAACTAGACATGGAGCCATTGATCACTACCCGTTGAGCCCGACAATTTAGCCAGCTTTCTACCCACCTTATAGTGCATTCATCCAGCCTGTACTTCTTTAACTTGCTGACAAGAATACTATGGGAGACCGTGTCAAAAGCTTTGCTAAAGTCAAGAAACAATACATCCACTGCTTTCCCTTCATCCACAGAACCAGTAATCTCATCATAAAAGGCGATTAGATTAGTCAGGCATGACCTTCCCTTGGTGAATCCATGCTGGCTGTTCCTGATCACTTTCCTCTCATGCAAGTGCTTCAGGATTGATTCTTTGAGGACCTGCTCCATGATTTTTCCAGGGACTGAAGTGAGGCTGACTGGCCTGTAGTTCCCAGGATCTTCCTTCTTCCCTTTTTTAAAGATTGGCACTACATTAGCCTTTTCCCAGTCATCCGGGACTTCCCCGGTTCGCCACGAGTTTTCAAAGATAATGGCCAGTGGCTCTGCAATCACAGCCGCCAATTCCTTCAGCACTCTCGGATGCAACTCGTCCGGCCCCATGGACTTGTGCACGTCCAGCTTTTCTAAATAGTCCCTAACCGCCTCTATCTCCACAGAGGGCTGGCCATCTCTTCTGCATTTTGTGATGCCCAGCGCAGCAATCTGGGAGCTGACCTTGTTAGTGAAAACAGAGGCAAAAAAAGCATTGAGTACATTAGCTTTTTCCACATCCTCTGTCACTAGGTTGCCTCCCTCATTCAGTAAGGGGCCCACACATTCCTTGGCTTTCTTCTTGTTGCCAACATACCTGAAGAAACCCTTCTTGTTACTCTTGACATCTCTTGCTAGCTGCAGCTCCAGGTGCGATTTGGCCCTCCTGATAACATTCCTACATGCCCGAGCAATATTTTTATACTCTTCCCTGGTCATATGTCCAACCTTCCACTTCTTGTAAGCTTCTTTTTTATGTTTAAGATCCGCTAGGATTTCACCATTAAGCCAAGCTGGTCGCCTGCCATATTTACTATTCTTTCGACTCATCGGGATGGTTTGTCCCTGTAACCTCAACAGGGATTCCTTGAAATACAGCCAGCTCTCCTGGACTCCTTTCCCCTTCAAGTTAGTCCCCCAGGGGATCCTGGCCATCCGTTCCCTGAAGGAGTCGAAGTCTGCTTTCCTGAAGTCCAGGGTCCGTATCCTGCTGCTTACCTTTCTTCCCTGCGTCAGGATCCTGAACTCAACCAACTCATGGTCACTGCCTCCCAGATTCCCATCCACTTTTGCTTCCCCCACTAATTCTACCCGGTTTGTGAGCAGCAGGTCAAGAAAAGCGCCCCCCCTAGTTGGCTCCTCTAGCACTTGCGCCAGGAAATTGTCCCCTACGCTTTCCAAAAACTTCCTGGATTGTCTATGCACCGCTGTATTGCTCTCCCAGCAGATATCAGGAAAATTAAAGTCACCCATGAGAATCAGGGCATGCGATCTAGTAGCTTCCGTGAGCTGCCGGAAGAAAGCCTCATCTACCTCATCCCCCTGGTCCGGTGGTCTATAGCAGACTCCCACCACTACATCACTCTTGTTGCACACACTTCTAAACTTAATCCAGAGAGGGGCCGACCAGCCGAGGAGCTGGGCTCAGAGGTGTCCAGGCAGGTGCCCGGCGCTGGTTGCGGTAGCAGCCCGGGGAGGGGCGTTTTAAGGGGTGTGAAATGTGAATGTTGATGGTCTCTGTGTTGGGGGGTTACAGGCCTGGGGCCAGGGGATCCCCGGAATCGCCCGAGCCAGGGCTCTAGGGGGTGCAGTCCTGGGTCTCTGAAACGTCCCCCAGGTTCTGCTCAGCCAGCCTGGCCTCCTGCGTAACTCGGCCCCGGGGATTTCAGCCGGGATCTCTGCGTCCGGCCTCGCCCGGAGCTTGTCCTGATGGGCTGTACGTCCACCCGGCTATAGTCCAGGCTGGCCCCCCCAGACCGGCTGTGACTCGAGGTCGCTCCATGAGTCAGTCCCGAGTGACCCCGGTTGGGGACCCGGCCCTCCATAGCCAGGCCCTACAACCGCCTGGCACTGCCCTAGGACCCGGCCTGCTCTCTGCTCAGCCTGGCCCCACCAAGGTCCCCCCACCATGGGACCCTGCCCTCTCTGACAGGGGTGGAGGTGGGGGAGCAGGGCTGTGTTTCCCCCTGAGGTCCCCCCATATGTCTCCTGCCCTGGGGGAGGGTCTGTCCCTTGCAAATGCCCAGCTCGAAAGACAAGATCTTGTGGTGGTGGCAGCCGTTGCTGGGTGGGCACAAGCTGGGGGGGCAGGGGGGAGAGGGCCTGACCCCCGCCCCAGGGGGAGCAGCCGGTGTTTGCAGAGCCCCAGAATTCCCCCCACAGCTGCTCACACCCTGTCCTGCTCTCTGGAGCCCCGTGGGGCAGGCTGTCGGCTCTGGGATGGTATTCGCTATGTGTCAGGGAGTCCCCGAGCGATGCTCTGGAACTGCTCCCCATGAAGCCAGGCAGGACTCTGGGGAAGTCTCCTCTCTGGGAGCAGCCTGTCTGCAGGACACACAGCTCACCCGGCTTCCCCCTTCCTGGGTCTGACCTCGGAGCATTCAGCCTCCTCTGCCCCTCCATGTGCTTCCCACAGCGACTCCGCCCAAGCAGGGTCCTGGGGAAGCCAGAGGGTCCTGCCCCCCAACTCCGTAGTCAGATGTGACTCTCATCCAGCCGGGGAAACAGGTTTATTAGATGATAGGAACATGGTCAAACACAGAGCTTGTAGGTGCAGAGAACAGGACCCTTCAGCCGGGTCCATTCTGGGGGGCAGTGAGCCAGACAACCCCGTCTGCACTTCACTCCTTGTCCCCAGCCAGCCCCAAACTGAAACTCCCTCCAGCCCCCTCTCCTCTGGGCTTTGTTTCTTTCCTGGGCCAGGAGGGCACCTG
This sequence comes from Lepidochelys kempii, assembly GCF_965140285.1. NCBI lineage: Eukaryota > Metazoa > Chordata > Testudines > Cheloniidae > Lepidochelys > Lepidochelys kempii. The sequence continues at coordinate 50,854,870 of NC_136393.1, read as the reverse complement.
ATCTCTTTGTTCTCCAGCCCTTTAGCTCTCACCTCACATGGGGGGAAGGGCCCAGGCCAACAGTGGCCAGGAGACAGAGTGTCGGCCATTTATGTACCCTGGCCCTTTGCTCTGCAACAATTACACCCCCTAAAGATTTAAGAACTGCCTTGGTGAAACTGAGGCACCCCTACAGTATTCAGAGGAAACATTAAGAACAGTCCTGCTTCGTCACACTATGGGTCTGTGCCGGGGTGGGATGGGGCAGGGGGATCCCTTGGCCTGGGGTCCCTGGAGGGAGCAGCATTTGCTGACGCCGTGGGGACAGGGAGCGACCCGTGTCTGTCTCTGAGAGTGTCACGGGGGGGTGCTCCGTTCACCCCCACGGCAGCACCCTCTTCATAGAGCTCAGAGGGGCAGGGAGCAGGAACATGGGGTGTGGTGGGGGGAATCCAGCGGGGAAAGCGCAGGATGGCCCTGATTTCTTGGGACGTGCCTCACCCATGAGGGAGGGGACGTGTCCGACAGACCCCCGCCCCCCCCACACACACACCCAGAACCCGCCCCCAGGAAAGCCGGCCGCACAGGGTCCTGCTTGGGCAGGGATGTCTGTATCCGTGACCCGCAGCCTGTCCCTCCGTCTGCACCCTGAGCCTGAGCACCCCCAAACCCCCATCCTCAGCCAGGACCCCTCATTCCACACCAGCCCCACTCCTCTGACTGAGCACCCCAGATAGACAGACAGCCCCCATGCTTGTCTCTAGCATGTGGGGGGTGGGGGGCTGGGAGCCAGGGCTCCTGGGTACTTTCCTAACACTGCGAGGGGAGTGGGGACTAGCGCGGGGGGCTGGGAACCAGGACTCCTGGGTTCTATCACAGTTCTGTGGCTTCTGACAAGTCGCTTTCCCTCAGTGTCCCCCTCTGTACCATGGGGTGAGGACACCGACCGGGGCTGCATTTCACTCGTAGTTTATTCCTCTCCAGTGCAGGTGTGGGGCTGGGCCAGGCCCCCGGATGCCAGCCAGGCTGCAGGCCCGGGTGGTTTCGGGTGGAAAGTCCCTGGCACCGAAATAACGCCCGCCCATGGGACCCTGGTGTCTCACTGACGCACCAACAAGCAGGACGCTGGGCCGGGGTTAGCACCTCCGGGGCTCGGCCAGGGGCAGCGCGGCACCGACCGGGCATCACCGGGCGCCGGGCAGAGTCGGGGCGGGGAGCAGAGTGTGTTGGATGCTGCTGGGGCCCCGGGCTGGGGGCTCAGAACCATCCCTGGGGGCGGGGGGGAGTGAAACCAGGTGAGGGGGAAAGCAGACGTCAGTCTGTCTGTCTGTCTGTCCGCCCACAGGCTGCCGGGGTGTGAAACGACGTAGAGAGTTAACCCTTTCGGGGTCGCGGGGCCTGAGAAATGTCTCCACTGGGCTGTGGGCAATTGCACGGGGACTTTCCGCTGACACGGGATTGACGGCCCTGGACTGAAAGGCCCCATGTCCCGGCCCTGGCCCCCTGAGCCAGCCAGTCCCTCCCCCCAATCCCGGCCCTTCAGCGCAGCCCTGTCCATTTGCCCTCCCTGACGGAGCCTGTGCAGGGAAAGCCCAGCGAGGCCGCGCTCGAGGGCTGGAGTCTGGAGGGGCCCGTACTCAGAGCTGGGCTGGAACCCAGGAGTCCTGGTGCCCAGGGCTGGGCTCTGTCTGGCCCATGGGGCTGCCGTAGCTGCACCATAGTTAGGTGTGACACAGACTTTGGTTAGCGCAGAGGCAGGATGGTGAATAGCCGGGGCGGGGGTGTGGCGGGGGGCAGGAGTAGGGCCGGGATGGTCCATGTGGGGCGCTGGAGAGAGAAGACTCCATGGCAGGGGGGTCTTGGCCAGCAGAAGGAGCAGCGGGCCAGGCTCTGAGTGACTCACACAGATTCATGCCCTGGCCCTGTGTCCCCTCCCACGGGGACAGCCCATGGGAGCAGCTGACAGGGACGTCCCCACGGCCTCATCTCCCCGCTCTCCGGGACACTCCCCCACCAGGGTCCCAGGGCTCTTTGCACCCCGATAGCACTGGGGCCAATTTCCCCCACAGAAATGCAGCCACCGCTGGGGTGGGGCCTGGCAGCTGGGAAACAGCATCCAATGGGAGCGGCGGGGAAGGGCCAGGGGAGCATGAATGGCCATGGTGCGGCAGGGGCTGGGGTCTCCCCGGCAGCCCTGGGGCAGGGTAACAGCGACAGAGCAGGGCCGGGCTGGGGGGAGGGGGAATGTGAGCACCCAGCCCACATATCGCCCCAGAGGTTGTGGGGTCCCGAATAGCTGGGACCCCACAAGCAACCCCCACAGCGGGATGTGGGACTCTCTGACTGGGATGGGGCTCCCGTGTCACTGGTGAGTCTCTGGCCCCCTGGGGGGATGGGGCTGTGACTCCCTGGGGGGTTTGGGCTCCTGGATAATAACTGCCCTGCCCCATAGCCCAGCTCAATGACAGCCCCCCCATCGCAGCCCGGCCCTGTCGCTGACCCCAGGCCGGGGTGTCCGTGCTCTTGGGGTGCCCCCCAGGCTCACCAGGGGGACGGGAGCATCCCCCCCTCTGCAGCTGCCTCTCCCCTGGGGAAGGAACCGGTCTGCACTGGGACTGGGAACCCACAGCCTCCCCCAGGGGTCACCCCCACCCGCAGAGCCCCCCTCTGGGGTCCTGCCCCCTCCCTCCCGTCAGATCCGGCCCTGCCCAGGGCCCTCCCCAGCACAACAACCCTGATCCCTCCAGCCGCTAAATGGCCCCATGGTGTGTCTGGGGAGTCCCCTCCCCCAGGGCAGCTGCTCTGTGCCCTGCGTCCCGCTCCCCCCAGCCAGAGCCCAGCGGGCGCAGTGGCCCCAGCCCTGTCCCGGCCCCGGGGGAGCAGTGAGCACGGAGCCGGGGGGGCTGGGGATGGTTTATTAGGGTGCAGCAGTTCTAACAGCGCCCGGCCTCGGTCCAGCTTCCCCCCGGGCTGTGGAGCAGCGTCCCCCAAAGGTTCCCCGAGGGCCGCGGGGTCAGCGAGAGGGAACGTGGGGCTGGGCTGGGGCAGGGAAAGGGTTAACACAGGAGGGGTCGCCCCAGGGCCCTGCGGGGACTGAGGGGCAGGGACGGGTCCCCAGGCGGGGGCAGCGCGGGCTGGAGCCGGGCAGAGCGCGCGGAGCAGATGGGGACGGGAAGGGACCAGCCCCAGGTTCTGCATTCTCCGGGCTGGGCGAGGGGCTGGGAGAGACGGACGGAAACTTCTGCCGGCTGGGGGATCCGACGCCCAGGATCTAACTCAGGAGCCCTGCAGGGAGAGGGGAGAGAAATCAGCCCCTGGCCGTGGGGCTAACGGGAGGGACGGGGGATTTTCTCTGCCAGGCCCCAGGGCGCCCCCAGGGACTCTGCCCGGCAGCCGCAGGGCTGGGCGATGCTCGGCAGGACCCAGGACCCTCTGCCCCCGGGAGCAGCTCGGGGATCGGCCTGAACGAGGACCGAGGGAGCCGCAGACTCCTCCTCTGCGGTGCCAGGGCCCCATTGCCCAGCTGCCCCGGGGCTGAGCCGGGCGGGTGTCATGGGCCGAGGGGCAGAAGCAGCCGCCCCACGGGTGTCCCAGGCAGCCCATGGTCAGTGTGGGGGGAGGTGGGTTTAACGGGGGGAGGGGAATTGAAATTACCTGCAGGTTGGGGAATGGGGCGCCCTGAAAAAGAAAGAGAGACATGGTCAAAGCTGTGGGCAGAGGGAGCCGGATCCTGGGGGTCAGAGCTCCAGCCCCCGCCCCATGGCATGGAACGCCCCTCACTAGGACCCCAGCCCCCGTCTAACCCCCAGACCTGGGGTTCCCCCCTAGCCTGTTATTACAGTATTGTAAATCCCTGCCCCAGGATCCCCGCCTTGGGGGAGGGGACGGGAAAGGCTCTCAGCCCCGGGGTACGGGCAGCTCCCTGCACTGCGAGGGGTCGGGGTCTCTGTCCCACCCCGGGGTCTCGGCCGGGAGAGGGGAGAATGGGAGCTCCCAGGCTGGCCCTGGGGCCCCCCACTGAGATCTCCCCATGGCCCCTGCTCTGTCCCTACCCTAAGGGTGGGTGTGGGGGGGAGATCTGACCCAGCCCCAGCCGACTAGAAGTTGGGAGGCCCCTGCCAGGCTCTGAGCAGCCCCTGCTGTGGGGTGGGAAGGAGCCTGCAGCCAGGCCCACATCCCCCCCACAGAGAAACCCTGGTGCCCCGACCCCGCCCGGAGCCATTCACCTTTCTTATTCTTCAGGTAGATGAGGAGTCCTGGCACCAGGAAGATCAGCCCCAGCACGAAGCCCCCGATGCCCGTCAGCATCTTGCTCCTGGCAGCATCAGACTGTGCCTCTGTGAGACAGGGAAAGGGGAACGGGCAGTCGGGTCAGAGCCAGAGGACTCCGGGCCAGGCTCCCGTCAGCACCAGGGACCAGCGCCAGCCGGGGCAGAGCCCGGGGCATAGCCCGCAGGTGCAGCTATGGGACATCAGGGCTCCTCCCGGTCTGTGATCATCAGAGATCGGTCTCCGGCTCTGCAGCGCGAGGTCTGACATCCTGCCCATTGTCAGCATGAACTAGTCGAGCCCTGGATACTCCTGTGAGCCACAGAACTGGACAACCCCTTTGTAAACCTTGCTCAGCTCTTGGGTCCGTTATATCCTGTGGCTGTTCGTTCCACAGGGGAACTTCACAGTGTGTGGAAAAAGTCCTTGCTTTTCCCAGGTGTGAATTTGCCCCCTCCGTCGAGCGTCCCCTTGTCCTTGTGCTGTGAGACAGGGAGAACAGGAGTTCCCAGCCCAGGTCAATAGATTTGGGTTAGCAGGGCTCAAACAAGTGCTCTAAAAATTGTGAGTAGGGTCGATGCTTTTGCTAAACACAACGTAAATGTAAAAATCTGGATGTAACTGTTAAAATTTTAGAAGAAAGTTTCCCCCCGCAAAAGCAGTGTCCTTTTCCAAATCAGGCCAAACCTTAAATTGCTAAAACCATTGACTCTCTTCCGCAACAAGAAATCATTTGTGTGTGTACTTCCATGTGCAATTCTCCCATTTGGCCAGGACAAAAACCAGATGGATCATGGCGTCTTCGTACGGATGATCAAAACTTAAATGAAGTCTCTCCAGCTGTTACAGCTGTTGTTTCCAAAATCCCTAATCTAATTAATCTGTAAATCCCAGAGCAAAATAAGTTTCTACCATTGGCACCTGTTGGGTTTGAATATAACTATAAGCTTTAGAGAATGAGTTCAGCACTTCTGGAAGAGTGCTCCCAGGGTGGACACGCATCGGTACTGGACCCCGAACCTAAATTCTCACGAGCGTTGACATGTAAGAAATACAGCAGCAAATGAATTCCATGCCACTGAGCAGTCAGCACACCCCCCCTCAACCCACGGCCGTAGCAACTAAACCAGCACCCTGGATTTCAACTCCGCCCAAGGAGTATAAAAAGCAGGAAGTGAAATTAAAGTTTCAAATAAAACCAAAGTTACCAATAAATACTTAAAAAGAAAAGGAGTACTTGTGGCACCTTAGAGACTAACCAATTTATTTGAGCATAAGCTTTCGTGAGCTACAGCTCACTTCATTGGATGTATACTGTGGAAAGTATCGAAGAAAGTACCCACCTGCGGAAGTGAAGAAACAGATTGATAGAGCCAGAAGAGTACCCAGAAGTCACCTACTACAGAACAGGCCTAACAAAGAAAATAACAGAACGCCACTAGTCATCACCTTCAGCCCCCAACTAAAACCCCTCCAACGCATTATTAAGGATCTACAACCTATCCTGAAGGATGACCCAACACTCTCACAAATCTTGGGAGACAGGCCAGTCCTTGCCTACAGACAGCCCCCCAACCTGAAGCAAATACTCACCAGCAACCACGTACCACACAACAGAACCAGTAACCCAGGAACCTATCCTTGCAACAAAGCCCGTTGCCAACTGTGCCCACATATCTATTCAGGGGACACCATCACAGGGCCTAATCACATCAGCCACACCATCAGAGGCTCGTTCACCTGCACATCCACCAATGTGATCTATGCCATCATGTGCCAGCAATGCCCCTCTGCCATGTACATTGGTCAAACTGGACAGTCTCTACGTAAAAGAATAAATGGACACAAATCAGATGTCAAGAATTATAACATTCAAAAACCAGTCGGAGAACACTTCAATCTCTCTAGTGACGCGATTACAGACATGAAAGTTGCAATATTACAACAAAAAAACTTCAAATCCAGACTCCAGTGAGAGACTGCTGAATTGGAATTCATTTGCAAATTGGATACAATTAACTTAGGCTTGAATAGAGACTGGGAGTGGCTAAGTCATTATGCAAGGTAACCTATTTCCCCTTGCTTTTTCCTACACCCCCCCCCCCCCCGCCCCTCAGACGTTCTTGTTAAACCCTGGATTTGTGCTGGAAATGGCCCACCTTGATTATCATGCACATTGTAAGGAGAGTGATCACTTTAGATAAGCTATTACCAGCAGGAGAGTGGGGTGGGGGGAGGTATTTTTTCATGCTTTGTGTGTATAAAAAGATCTTCTTCACTTTCCACAGTATGCATCTGATGAAGTGAGCTGTAGCTCACGAAAGCTCATGCTCAAATAAACTGCTTAGTCTCTAAGGTGCCACACGTCCTCCTGTTCTTTTTGCGAATACAGACTAACCCGGCTGCTACTCTGAAACCTGTCAATAAATACTTCCAAGTGCTCGGAGCAGGAAAATGGAGCGTCCTACGGAAAACCAGCAGGAACCACTCCCGTATATTGATGGTCAATCCAGGAGGGGGCAAGAGACTCTAACACCATCGAGGAGGAGGCGAGTAAGTCTGGAGGTGTAACTGGCACGTGGGACGTATGTTTAGGACTTGTATATGCGGTGACATGTATAACTTTGTTGGTAACCTTAATAAAACTGCTAAAAGACAGATGCTCTCGTATGCGTTGGGTGCCTACGGCTCCATGTGTTCCTATGGGCTCTAAATCCAGAAGAAACACAGACAACGTTGTGGAACTTGAGACTGCAGCCCAGAGCTGAACCCACTGGAGTGCGATTCAGCGTAAACAGAACGAAAGGCTACGGCAGACAGTGCTTTGAAGTCTTGGCTTGGGCTGGTATTTGTGGGGGCTGGGTGACCCAGAGGCTCTTACCCCAGTTCACGGCGAGGGGGCCCCGCAGGCTGATGTGCTCCACCTGGCAGGTGTAGACGTCCCCGCGCCGGGGGCTCATCTCCAGCATCACCAGGATCTGGAAGGTCCAGTCTCCGTTCTGGAGCAGCTCCGTGGACACCACCCCGGCCGTCTGCTCCTGCCCGTTCTTCAGCCACTTGATCTCGATCCCCCCGGGGTAAAACCCCGTCACGGAGCAAACCAGCAGGTGGGAGTGGGGCCCAGACCCCGATGTCGTGGGGGAAACTTTCACCTTAGGCTGAACTGGGGGGAGAGAGAGAGAGCTGGGAAAGGGTCTGGAGATGGACGGGGGCTCAGAGAGAACAGGGGCCCCTCCAGGGAAATACTCCCCCCAACCCCCGCATGTGCCCAGCACCTGCCTAGGGCGATGCCCCCCAGGGTGTGTGGAGTCCAATCCCCCCAACCGCACACACGGTGCCGTTCCAGGACAGGGCATCCGACCCCCCCAAGACACCTGGCAGCTGCCCGGGGCAGGGCACCCGGGATGTGTAAGGTCCCGTTCCCCGGGACACGCCCAGGACAGACGGGGCTCCCCATGGTGTGTGGGGTCTGATTGCCTGGCCACCCCGTTCCCCCCTCACTGCCCTGGGGTGGGGCTGGTTCTCTCCTGCCCCCCGTTGCCCTGGGCAGGCTCCGGCAGGAAGGGCCCGAGGGGAGTCGCGTCCCGTCACCCCCATGGGGACAGAGCCGGGGACGGTCTGACCCTCGGGGCCCCGGGAGACGGGGTCTCAGCCAGGGACCAGGGGCTGCGCTGACCCCTGCCAGTGGGGACCCCGAGGGGGGAGGGGCGGGGTTGGGGGGAGGGGAAAGTTCTGCCCCATCGCCCGGCCCCCCGAGCCCAGGAAGGGGGGTAGGAGCCGCAGCAGCCGCCTGCCCCGAGGAGGGTCTGGGGGGGCGCTGGGGGCTGAACCCCTCAGAGGGGCGGGGGGGGCTGGGAAGGGGGAGGGGTCACCGGCGCCCCAGAGACTGACCCGGGGTGGGGCTCTGCTCCCTGCCGACAGGGGGCGCCGCAGCCAGACCAGGGCGGGGCGGGGGGGGGGGAAGGGGAGATTCCCCCCCCGTGACCCCGCCCCAGCGCCTGCTGCCCCCCCCCCTCCCGCCGTGGCGCGAGACGTTCGGTCCCCCCCCCGGGGTGCAGGTGGCGGATCGCGCCCAGCGAGGGGAGGAGGGGGCGGGGCAGGGCGTGTCCTGCTGCGGCCCCGCCCCCGCGCTCCCTCTCCGGCCCCGCCCCCTCGGAGCCCCGCCCCCGCACTCACCTCTGCGGCCCCGCCCCCCTCGGAGCCCCGCCCCCGCACTCACCTCTGCGGCCCCGCCCCCTCGGGGCCCCGCCCCCGCACTCACCTCTGCGGCCCCGCCCCCCTCGGAGCCCCGCCCCCGCACTCACCTCTGCGGCCCCCGCCCCCCTCGGAGCCCCGCCCCCGCACTCACCTCTGCGGCCCCGCCCCCCTCGGAGCCCCGCCCCCGCACTCACCTCTGCGGCCCCGCCCCCGCACTCACCTCTGCGGCCCCGCCCCCCTCGGAGCCCCGCCCCCGCACTCACCTCTGCGGCCCCCGCCCCCCTCGGAGCCCCGCCCCCGCACTCACCTCTGCGGCCCCCGCCCCCCTCGGAGCCCCGCCCCCGCACTCACCTCTCCGGCCCCGCCGCCTCGGAGCCCCGCCCCCGCACTCACCTCTCCGGCCCCGCCCCCTCGGAGCCCCGCCCCCGCACTCACCTCTGCGGCCCCGCCCCCTCGGAGCCCCGCCCCCGCACTCACCTCTCCGGCCCCGCCCCCTCGGAGCCCCGCCCCCGCACTCACCTCTCCGGCCCCGCCCCCTCGGAGCCCCGCCCCGGCACTCACCTCTGCGGCCCCGCCCCCCTCGGAGCCCCGCCCCCGCACTCACCTCTGCGGTCGACGCTGAACGGTTGGACCGCCCCGTAGTTGTGCCGGCAGAACCGGTCCACCTCCCCCCGGTAGGACGCCAGGGTCTCGGGCTGGCTGTTCCAAGCCTCGGCGTCGGGCCGGCCCAGCTCCGTGTCCGCCACGAACACCCCCAGCTCGCTGTCGAAGTGCAGGAACTGCCGACGGTCGTAGATGTACCGGTGCAGGAACCGGACCCGCCCGGTGCCGTTGGCGTAGAGACAGTCCGACTTCTCCTGGTACAGGAAATGCTCTGGGGGGGGCGGGCCGGGCTCGGGCTCAGGCTCAGCGGGGGGGGGCGGGGACAGCCCGAGCCCCGGGACCCCCCCAGCCCCGCCCTGGATCCACTGGGCGCCGCGGGAGCCCGCAGGTCTGGGGGGGGGGTGACAGTGACGTGGGGAGACGCGGGGGGGCGGGGGGACACTGAGCGGGGGGGACACGGGGGGAGGGGCGGGGTAGAAGGAACAGCAGAGAAACGGGGGTGGGGCACAGGCGGGGTGTGGGGAGACTGAGTCACAGGAGGCACAGCACAGATGGGGGGCGCCGGGTGGCGGGGAGCCAGGCCGGGGGCACTGACACGGGGGCTGGGGGCCGGTCGCTGAGGGGCAGGAGAAGGTCCCGGGTCTGGCTCTGGAGCAGCCTGTTAATGTGGATTGACTCCAGGTTCCCCGGAGGGGGGAAGGGTGTAAAAGGGAACGATTCTCTGCATTGAGTCTCACCCCCATGGGAGGGGCCTGGTTCCCCCCATGGCCCCTCCCCAGCCTGGGACCCCCCCAAACACCACACAGGGAGCCGGAGCTCATGGAGAAAAGACAGAGACCGACACACCCAGCATCAGCCCAGGACAGGGCTCCCCGGGTGTGTGGGGTCCAATCCCCCCCTCATACATCTGCTGTCTGCCTGGATGGGTCTCGCCAGGGCATATGGGGCTGAACCTCCCTGATACACCCAGCGCCTGCCCAGGCTCCCCGGGGTGAGCAGGGTCTGATTCCCCCAATGCACCCGTGACCAGGATGGGGCTCCCCAGGGCATGTGGGGTCTGAACCCCTTGATACACCCAGCGCCTGCCTGGCATGTGGCTCCCTGGGCATGTTTGTGGGGTCCAATCCAACCTCACAGATACACACAGCACCCACCTGGGCCATGATCCGCAGGGTGGGTGGGGTCCGATCCCCCCCCCCCCCGATACACCCAGTGCCTGTCCAGGATGGAGCTTCCTGGGGCGTGTGGGTCTGATCACCCCCCTCCCCCAGGATACACCCAGCGCCTGCCCAGGACGGGGCTCCCCGGGCACTGGGCAGTGCTTAAGTTGTGCCAGGGCAGAGCCCTGGCCCCTCTTTCATTACAGATTAAGCCCCCGGGGTGATGGGGTCTCTGCTCACCTGGGGGCTCCGTGCAATGAGCCAGGTGGGTTCTCAGCACCGTCAGTGTCACGAGCAGAGCCCCAGCCCAGGGGCTCCCGGCCCCCAGGATCCGACCCGCCCCCATCGCGGCTCAGGAGGGAGAGATCTGGAAAGTCGTCGGGACCCCGCAGACTGAGACCTTCTCTGCCCAGCTCCAAGCACCAGACCCGGGACGCTGCCCACGGCCCCGGGGATTGGGCACCCCCAGCCCAGGGCCAGTCAGCATCGGGTCTGGGCAGCATCATCCGTTGCCAGGCAAAGCCGGCCCCAGCAGGTCTCGGTTCCATACTTCTCCCTCGTAGGGGGCAGAGCAGGGCCTGGGGTCGGGCTGCAGGACTCGCCCGGCGCCTGCCATGGCCCCGGGGCAGCTGGAGAGTGGGGCCAGCCCAGGGACCAGCCCTCACCAGAGCAGGGCCCCCAGCAACGGGCCTGGGACCCTCCGTCCCCTTCCCCTGGTGCCTCGACCCTCTGCTGCTGGCTGGGCAGGCTGGGTCTGTGGGGGGGGTCTCTGGTTGTGGATAAATTTAGGCCCAGTGGAAGGTTCGGGGCTGGCCCCACAGGCAGAAGTTCTGAGCTTCCTCCTCCCCCACCTCCATGGGCCGTAGCTCTGCCCCCCTAGGCACCCCACCAGAGCAGGGGGCTCAGTCTCCATGGGTCAGGCACAGCTCAGCCTCCCAGCTGCTCCCACCATCGATCTCCCTAAGTGGCTTCTCTGGCCCCCCTGTTTCTGAGCCCCTCTCCACTGCATTTGCCCCCCGCTTCCGTGGGGCAGGGCCGGGCCATTATCCCCAATGCCCAGCTGGGGAGGGAGGCCCAGAGAAGTCACTGACTGGCCCAGGGTCACACACAGTCTGTGGCAGGGCCGGGAATGACCCCAGGGCTCCTGGGTCCCAGGCCAGCCCCTCTCGGCCCCTCCTGCCAGGGGCAGTGTGAACACCCAGCGCGTTAGCGGGGTGGGGGTGGGGGTGGGGGGACGGATGGCAGCGGGTTTGGGCAGGGGACACGGATTGACACACCCACACAGGGCCCAGGACAGACCCCGGGGGGAGGGGGTTTGGTCACTAACAGCAGGTCGGAGCCGGTGCCAGCAGAGGGGAAAGGCCCCATGTCCCCGTCCCCACCTCCTCAGCCAGTCCGTCCCCGTCCTGGGGCCTCATAGGTGATGGTCCCGTGTCCCAGTCTTCCATGGATGATGCCCCAAACCCCGTGTGTGGCCTGGTCTACACTTGTCCCAGCAGATCTCTGTGGCTCAGGGGTGTGACCCCCCAGTGGAGAGCTGGGCCGGCCAAGTCCCCCATCTGCGCCCAGCCGTGCTGCAGAGCAGGGTGCCTGGGGGGGGGCATGAGCGCCGTCTGGGGAGGTGCTGTCTTCACACCGGGAACAATCCCCCCGACGGCAGCGCATCCACACCTGGGACAATACCCCCCCCCCCCAGCGGCGCTGTGTCCACACCTGGGACAACCCCCCACTGGAGGCGCCGTGTCCACGCCAGGAGCAGGCATCTGGCCAGGAATGTGCCGTGTGGTCAGCCCCAAATGCTTTAAAATCCTGCGACGATGTACGAATACCAGCTGTGGGGTTTATTTGCCTTCTGCTCTTTGAGCCCCTCGGGTGCCCGGGGGTCACAGTTTGAAGCTCTCCCCGCAGCCCCAAGGGCTGGACACTCACTTTGTCTCTAAGATCGAGGCTGGAATCGTCCCAGACCCACGTGACTCCAGGAGCTGGGGCTTTAGGAAAACACAAGAATTATCCTGAGACTCGTGACACAATCCTGAGAGCCGGGAACACTGAATTTCTCCGTCTCCTCTCGGCGAGGCTCAGCCCTGCTGCTCTGCCCGGTAACAGCCTGCTCGGCGCAGGGATTTCTGCCATTGGGTGCGGGACCCTGGGGCGGGCTCCCCTGGCCAATGCCGGGCGCTGCCCCCCAGCCCTGCCCCCCAGGGTGTGACACGTGCCCCCCCCGGCCCCCTAGCACTGCCGGCCCCACGCCCAGCCCAGTGTCCGGGGAGAGGAGATGGGCGCAGGACGGGGCGTCCCCATGGCCCAGCTGGCCCTGCTCACCCTGCTGGCCCTGCCGGGCGCCGGGGCGGTGACAGGTACGGGCGGGGCGGGGGCTGTGACGCCTGGGCCTGGGGGGGCAGCTTGACCCCCATAGCGCCCGGCTCCCACCCCCAGGGAGGGGACAATGGGGGGCTGAGGGGCATGGCGGGAGCTGCAGGGAGGAGGGTCTCGTCCCATAGGAGGGAGGGGGGGGGCTGATCTGGATGGGGTGGAGGGTGGTGGGTCTCACCCCTGTGTCAGGGAGGGGGGAGGGGAAGCCGGCACGGGGGCAGCAGAGGGATCGGGGGGAAGTCGCTGTGGTTTGGGTATGACACAGCCCTGCCCTAGGGGTGCAGCCCCCCAATCCACACAGGGGAGATGGGGGAACGTTCCCCAGAGGGTCACTCCAGGGCCAGACCCTGCTGAGCAGTGAGAGCGTCTGTGCAGAGCAGGGAGCCCCTGGCCCTGCTCCCTGGCCTGTCCCCATTGTCTGGACTGGCCTGGCCTGTCCCCAGGACTCAGACCCACGGGGGCTCTGTGGGGCACTGTCTCTCCTTGGCTAGTGGTGGCGGGTTCCCTGCTTTGCGATGGCTGGGTGAGATCCTGCCGGGCGAGCTGGGATCCCTAGGACAGTGGCTCTCAAACTTTTGTATGGGTGGCCCCTTTCACACGGCAAGCTTCTGAGTGCGACCCCCCTTATAGATTAAAAACGCTTGTTTAGATATTTAACATCATTATAAATGCTAGAGGCAAAGTGGAGTTTGGGGTGGAGGTTGAGAGTTCATGACCGCCCGTGTTATAAGCTTGTGACGTCCTGAGGGGTCCTGACCCCCAGTTTGAGAACCCCTGCCCTGGGATGTGGGTGCCGAAGTCCCTTGGGCCCTGGGGAATGCCAGCCTGAGCCAGACCCCTCCCCCTCCCGGAGGGTGTCTGACCCCCCCAGTGCAGCTTTAATGTCTCTGGCTGGGGAGTTCCCGGGTCTCCTGGTGACCAGCCCCGGGGCGGGGGGTGAGTGTCGGGGGCCAGGGATTGAAATCGCCCCGAGAACCAGATCATGGCGATGCCGGGATACAGAACGAGCCCCATGGACAGAGGGGAGAATGAAATGTCCTGCAGCCACAGCCCCCAACGCCCCCAGGAGCTGGTTCGGGCTGGGTCCCGTCCCCCCTTGCCAGCTGAGCCGGGTTTGGTCTGGTCCCTGCTTGGCTGGGAGACGTGAATGGAAACCAGGGAAGCGAGCAGGTGTCAGTAGGGGGGTCTCTGCTCTCTCAGTCCTTGCACCGGGGCAGCCCTAGGGGGCTTGTGCTGGGGGGACTGGGGCAGGGGCGCTCTCCCCTCGCAGTCAGTGGTGGCCCCATTGCCCCCAGCGATGCTGGGGGGCGCCGTGCTCCACGCACCTGCCCCCCCCCGACACCGGGGAATGTTTGTGCAAATGTCACAGCCCGGGAGCTGGGGGGCTGCGCTGTTGGGGGAAGCTCTGAGACCCCCTCCCCCGGGCGGGGGATCAGCCCCCCAGGTGGCCGGTGCTGACGCCCGTCTCCCCGCAGCGGAGAACATGCTCTCCCAGGTGGCCTTCTACCAGCGCACGGACCCGGCCCAGCGCGAGGCCGGGGAGTTCATGTTCGAGTTCGACCAGGACGAGATCTTCCACGTGGACCTGGAGAGGAAGGAGACCGTCTGGCGCCTGCCCGACTTCGGCAAGTTCACCAGCTTCGAGGCGCAGGGCGCCCTGGGCAACATCGCCGTGCTGAAGAAGAACATGGAGATCATGATCCAGAGGTCGAACCGCACGCGGGCCCAGAACGGTAAGGGGGGGGCACCTTCCCCACCAGGGGCCTGAGCCCTCCCACCACCTTCCCTGCCAGGGGTCTGGCCCCTTCCCCGCTTCCCCGGATCCCTCTCCCCAGCTTCCTGAGCAGAGACCCCTCCCAACTCTCCCCTACCTTCCCCTCCTCGCACACCCACCCGGGCCTGATACCAGACTCCACCAGAGATTGAGAGTCTCCTCCCAGCTCCCCCCACAGCCCCTGCAGGGCTCCGGGGAGCCAGTCAGCCGGGCCAGGGCTGTGCAGGGCAGGGGTCCCGGGCAGTTCACACCCTCCAGGCTGGTGGCCCAGGGCATCTCTTTGCCGAGGGCTGTTCCTTGCCCCTGCCCAGCCCCAGCCCTGCCCCTGAGGGGTTCTCTCGCCGGCCCCTGGTGCCCCATGAGCCGTCAGGGCAGGGAGCTGGGACGGCCCCGGTGACGCCCCCACAGTCCTGGGGAGAGACCTCTGAGCTGGAGCGTGAGCACCAGGGACTGGCTGGCTCAGGGGGGCAGGGAATGGGGCACGGGACCTTTCCCCTCTAGGGGGTGCTGGCTCCGATTCAGCCCCAGGGCAGGGACTGGCTGGCTCAGGCGCAGGCAATGGGACCTACTCACCCCTGTCTCCCCAGCGCCCCCTGAGGTGACCGTGTTCCCCGAAGACCCCGTGGAGCTGGGGGAGCCCAACGTCCTGATCTGCTTTGTGGACAAGTTCTCCCCACCCGTGCTCAGCGTGACGTGGCTGAAGAACGGGCAGGAGGTGACGGGGGGCGTCTCGGAGACCGACTTCTACCCCCGCCAGGACAACTCCTTCCGCAAGTTCTCCTACCTGCCCTTCCTCCCCAGCCAGGGTGACTTCTACGACTGCCGGGTGGAGCACTGGGGGCTGCCCGAGCCCTTCACGAAGCACTGGGGTGAGGCTGGGGTGCCCGGGGACCCCGCTGAGCACAGGGCTGGGAGCCAGGTCGCCTGGGTTCTCTCCTGGCTCTGGGATAGGAGTGGGGACTAGTGGGTCAGAGCGGGGGCAAAACTGGGTGCTCAGACACCTGGGTTCTATCCCAGCTCTGGTTGGGGAGCAGTGTCTAGTGGGTCAGAGCAGGGGGGCTGGGAGCCAGGACACCTGGGTTCTATCCCAGCTCTGGGAGGGAAGATTGGGAACAGCCCCCCTCACTCCATGCCCTGTCCCTTTCCCCCTCTCTCCAGAAGTCCAGGTGCCCACCCCCGTCCCCGAGACCACTGAGACCTTGGTGTGCGCCCTGGGCCTGGCCATGGGCATCATCGGCATCATCGCGGGCACCATCCTCATCATCAAGGGCATGAAGATGAACGCCGCCCGCAACCCGCGGGGCCCCTTGTGAGTAGCCGCTGCCCAGGGAGGGCACCCACTGCACCCGCAGCCCCTGGGCCCACCCAGCACCCCTTGGGGAGACCCCCCCACCTGCTGTGCTCCCCCAGCCAGCCACAGCCCCTCCTCCACCCAGCACCCGCTGGGGAGTGTTACCAGATTTGCCCATGACTTTGAAGTATGCTCATATATTAGGGTTACTCTTCTGGGGGGCGGGGGGGTCTGTAATTCTATCCATGTTCCTTTTGTGTCACTTGTGTGTTGATATGGAGCTCTGCTTCTCCCTCCTGCAAGTCCCCTCTCAGTGGAGCGATCCTGCAGGACCTAGGTTCCCTAGGGCTGGGTTCCTCCAGACACAGACGCTGTCTGAGTGGACCGGGTCAATCAGCACTTTCAATCTGCCACCCTTATATGCCCCTGGACTTGTAGTCTGGGTCGAGCAGCACTTCCAAGCTGCCACCCTCTTATGTCACAGGTTCAGCACGTCCCTGTCCCCACTTTCACGTTACAATTGTTCTGGTCGTAACCCACTGGATGAGCAAACCCCACGATATCTGGGGGCACTACAGGGCTCTTTAGCTTAGGTAAGAGAAGCATTGCTCCAAAGTAAATGGGGAAGCTAAAAACACAAAAGCGTAAAGTTCAGAGGGAGAGGGAGGGAAGCAACCAGCTTAACCATAAAAGTTATTTATTGAATAATAGTGATAACCACACAAGGAGAGCCTAAACCGACAGAACATTATTAAAGGTTACAAAAGTCATATGTAGAAAACTGGAGCTGATCAAACAAGTCAGGGTTAGAACGTTATACCTGAGGTAGAAAAGAGAACAGAGAGAGAGAGAAAGAGAGGGATCTCACCACTCCATGAAGCCTGAACGGGTCGGGGTTCCCAGGTGGCGGGAGTAGCTCGGGGTCCTGAGTGCTGGAAACAGGCAGAGCCTCCAGCACGATCAGTCAGGAGAAGATGAAATCCCAGTGGAATTGATACAGAGTTTGGGTCCATGCATCAGAACACTGACTGGAGGGTGGGTCGGGGTTTTTTGTAGGGAAACAACAAGGGTTCAAGGGAGAACACTAGATTTGTTTATGGGTAATCTGATGACTCAGGATAGACTAGACAGGAAGAGCTGATCACTCCTGGCTCTGGGAGGTGTTCCTTCCAGGGAGCTCACAGTGCAATTAGGCAGCTTCGGTATTTTGGGATATCAATCAAGGATTCATTACTAGGATTGGTCTGATAACGGCTGAGCTGGGTGTGTGCAGGTTCATTAACATCTGGAGCAGAGATCCCCCATCATGCCGTGCTTCCCTGGGCCCAGAGTTCAGTGCGGTTCTTGTGTGGGAATCTCCGTTCTCCATTCTGTGTGCTAATGGGGATGCCTCCCTGTCCCATCTTTGATGCAGATGAGGCTGGGGGAGTTGCCTTAATCCTGTCACGCTTGTCAGGAGGGGTCTAGGTGTGTCTCTCAGCGCCCTTCACTGCTGTCTGCAAGTCTTTTCTCTGATCGGTTTTGGTTCAAGCAGAGGCTGGGGGCGGAGGGGGGGTGTCCTTCATGTGTCAGACAGGCTGGATACTGCGCCCTGGTTCCCCAAGAACACAGAGCTGACTGGTATCAGGAGACTCCCAGCCCAGCCCCCACCTAGCTCCCCCTGCATCAATGGGAGGCTCCCTGGGGGCTCTGGGGAACAGCCCCGATCCCTGCCATCCTCGCATCGGGGCCTGGGGCTCCTGGTAACTGACCCTCTTTGCCTTTCAGATAAATGTGGGGCGGAGCCGGGGCCCCTGAATCCTTCCCAGGTGCCTTCGTGAGACCCGCTCGCGCCACCCACCCCCCTCAGCTCTGCCCCCAGCGTCCCTGCTCCGTGTCCGCCAGTGTCAGCTGCTGTACCCAGCTGGGAGCCCCCTGGCCCCATACCTGTGACAAGCCAACCCCCTGGAGATTCACCGGGGAGCCAACCCCTCGAGCTTCCCCCGCACCCTCGGCTTGGGAGGGGGGCGCCTATCCAGGGAGAGGGCTGCTGCCTCATGGGGCTGGGAATGGGGGTCTCCCCTCGTCAGGGGGGCAGAAGGGGAGAGGGCTGCTGCCCCATGGGGCTGGGAATGGGGGTCGCCCCTCGTCAGGGGGGCAGAAGGGGAGAGGGCTGCTGCCCCATGGGGCTAGGAATGAGGGTTGCCCCTTGTCAGGGGTCAGAAGTGCACATGGGGCTGATCCAAACCCCATTGCTGTCATGGGGAAGGTTTCTCTTGACTCCAGTGGGTGCTGGATTGGGCCCCGACCCCAGCCCCTGTTGGCCAGAGGCTGCTGTCAGGCACCCCAGGTAAAGCCCCTCCAGCCATTACCCAGCAGGCTTTGGGGCAGATTCGGCCATTTGAGGTCAATGGGGTTCCCACGGAGCGGGATCAGGCTCATGGCTGGGGGTGGGGCAGCCCCAGTGCCCGGCTAAAGGCCCCATGGCACCCGTGTGCGGCTCCCCCGGGTCCAAGGGCCCAGCGCGGGGTCTGTGTGGGAAGGGCCCAGTCCCCGTATAGCCCCCGCCCCGTGTGTGTCCACAGCCCGGCCGCCCCCGATCTCGCTCTGCTGCTTTGCTAACAGCAATAAAGTGGGTTTTTGGGACGTTTCTGAGGTTTTGATCTTTATTCAAAATCTGGTCGTCTGGGCCGAGCCCGCGGCAGCCTGTGTTAGCCCAGCCCAGCCGCAGTCGGTCCAGGGGCCCCGGGTTATAGCGGGAGTTAAGGGAGTTTGGTATGAGGGTTAAGGAAGGGCCAGGACTCCTGGGTTCTATCCCAGCTCTGTGGTTTATCCAAGGTAAGGTTCCTGAGGAGGAGGTTTCTGCGAGCAGGGGGCTCTTTGGTCTCGCAGACAAAGCTGAACGAGAGCCGATATCTGGCAGCTGAAGTGAGACAACTTCAGACGAGAAATGAGACACTTTTTTAACCGGGAGAGGGACTAACCATGGCAAGAGCTGAGCCAGGGACGTGGTGGATGCGCCAGCCCTTGGAGTCTGTACATCAGGCTGGGACGTCTCTTTCTAACAGACCCGCTCTAGCTCGACTACCAGACATGGGCTGGATGCCGGAATCCCTGGGTGTGACTCTCTGCCCTGGGCCATGCTGGAGCTCAGACCAGGTGCTCAGAACAGTCCCTTCTGGCCTTGCCAGCTCTGGGTCCCTGACAGGGGTGTGGGGTGAGGGCCCCAGGGACGTGGTACCGACCTTCAGGAGAGGCCAGCAGAGCGCTCCTGGCGATTACTGCCCCGCCAGGGGGTGGGTGAGGAGGGAGAGACCAAGGGGTAGAACTGAAGACTGAAGAGTGGTGGGGTGGGCAAGGTCTGGGGGGATTCAGAGACAGGAGTCGGCAGGGTCTGGGGCTCAGGGTACTGCCTGGAGGGTGGGGGTGGGTCTCAGGGGCACCCTGGTCAGGGTGTAGCAGGGGCTGGGCTCAGGCAGGGACCAGGATGGGAGGTTCTGGGTGTGACGAAGTGGGACTGTTCTTAATGTTTCCTCCGAATATTGTGGGGGTGCCTCAGTTTCCCCTTTGCAGTTCTTAAGTATCTAGGGGGTGGGGTAAGGGTGTATGATCATTGCAGAGCCCTAGAGGGCAGGTGTGTGCAGGGGTCTGGACACAGAGAATGGCCAACACCCTGTTTCCTGGCAACTGATGGCCTGGGCCCTTCTCCCCTGCAAGGTGAGAGCTGAAGGGTTGGAGAACAAAGGAATCAGGTGACCTCCTGGCCCGGGAAAGGGACAAAGCCCAGAGGAGGAGGGGCTGGAGGGAGTTTCAGTTTGGGGCTGGCTGGGACATGGAGTGAAGGGCAGACGGGGTTGTCTGGCTCACTGCCCCCAAAATGGACCCAGCTGAGGGGTCCTGTTCTCTGCACCTGCAAGCTCTGTGTTAGACCATGTTCCTGTCGTCTAATAAACCTTCTGTTTTACTGGCTGGCTGAGAGTCCCGTCTGACTGCGAAGTTGGGGGGCAGGACCCTCTGGCTTCCCCAGGACCTCGCCTGAGCGGACTCGCTGTGGGAAGTACACGGAGGGGCAGAGGATGCTGAATGCTCCGAGGTCAGACCCAGGAAGGTGGAAGCTGGGTGAGCTGTGTGTCCTGCAGACAGGCTGCTCACAGAAAGGCGACTGCCCCAGAGTCCTGACTGGCTTCATGGGGAGCAGTTCCAGAGCATCGCCCAGGGACTCCGTGATACTGGGGTTACCCAGTGTGGGGTTTGGGGCTAGGGGTTGGGATTCATGGGTCAGGAGTTACCCGGGGTGGGGCTGAGGGAGGGGCTGGGATTCAGGAGGGCCCGGCAGGTCAGGGGCCGCAGGGCTGCTGGGTGCTGGCTGCCCTCCAGCAGGGCACATGGAGGCTGATGCCCCTCCAGCCGGCCGGGGTGTCTCTGCAGCTCGGGGCGCGCCCTGTCCCCTGGGGTGGGGGATGGAGCAGACACGGCTCAGGCAGAGCCTGGACCCGGCTCTCGCTGCAGCAGTTTCACCCAGTGACCTGGTGGCCCCAGGGCCTGCGATTGGTCCTTCTGGATCTGCACCCGGTGTGCAGAAAGTCCCTGGCAAAGCCCCGGGTTCCCAGGAGCATGTGCTGGGGAGCCGATCCTGGGAGAGTCTCTGGTACCGGCCCAGCATGGGGGATGGGGAGCAGCTCCCAGCACATAACTGCATGAGGGCAGCTAAGCCAGATAGGGCGGCTGGGCCAGCTCAGAAAATCCTGCCTGGACCCCACATCCCCTCAGCTCACACCCCACCCCAAGGGCTACCGGCCTTTCCCTCGGTGAAAGGATCCCCGAGCTCACAGACCCCACCCCCAGAGCTCCCCCTGACAGCTCACAGACACCTCACAGATTCCACAGACACAGAAAAAGTTGTGCCGGGCAAGAAGCCATCCTGGTTAAAAGGAGATGTGGAAACAATGATCAAACATTAAAAAATCAACATGCAAAGAATGGAAAAAGGGGAAGTAAATGGCAACAAATATAAGTTACAAGTAAACAAATACAGGCGACGGATAAGGGAAGCTAAAGGATTCAGTGGCCAACAGGGTTAAGGACAATAAGATGACATTTTAAAATCCTAATTCAACCTGACTCTGACCCCTGTCACACCTGTGCTGGCAGCTGGCCCCACCCCAGCCCCTCTGCCCCTGTGTGCCCTGGGGCTGCTGGGTCCCACAGCCCAGCCTCCCCCTCCTCAGGTTAACCCCCCCCTCCATGGCTCTCGGTGCATCTCCGGGGGGCGGTCCCATGTCCCTGGGCAGGGCTGGTGTGAGTGTCGGTTCTCCCCTCCCACCCAGCCCTCGGGGCTTTTCCCAGAAAGCTTCCACTTCACCTTGAACTCAAGTAATCCCCCCAAACCCCGGCCAATCAACGCACGGCTCCGGGCAGCGTCATCGGTCTCCGGCAGATCCCGGCTGGCAGGGCTGAGCTGCGGCTGGTGGAGCTGAGAGGTGCTGCTGGAGGGAAGGGGGGAGGGGGAGGGGGTCAGCGGCTGCCCCCCCGCCTGCAGGCTCAGTACAGCCCCCCCTCCACCGGCAGGGAGCGGAGTTCAGCCGCCCTCTGACCTCAGGGGATTTTTGCACAAAGCCTGAAATCAGGATCCGGAGTGGGGGAGGGGCACCACAGTCCGAGCTGCCCCCCAGGCCTCGGTCCTGAGTCTGAGCCCCCCCCGACCCAGCCCTTCCCCAGCAGCCAGCTCACCCCAGGACAGCCAGCGGGGCCCAGTACATGGGGAACTGGGAGCCAGGACTCCTGGGTTCTCTTCCCCAGCTCGAGGCGTCTGGTGGGTTACAGTGGGGGGAGGGGCTGAGAGCCAGGACTCCTGGGTTCAGTTCCCCCTTTTGGCACTATTGTGCTGTGTGCACTGGGGTAAATCCCTCCCTGTCTGGGGCTCCGTTCCCAGCTCTGACATGGGGCTGGCGACCTCCCTGTTGTCTTGTCATGTGTCTGGACAGCGCCCGGCACAACACGGCTCCGATCCCAGCTGGGGTCTGTGCAGCCCCCGGGGCGGGGGGGTGGCTGGCTCAAGGGGGCAGGGAATGGGACACAGGCCCTTTCCCATCTAGGGGCACCAGGTTTGGCTCTTCAGCTGCCTGCTCCAGTCACTCCAAACCCACCCCTGGGCCAAGTGCAGCCGGTTTGTACCATCCCGATTTCCAGCCCCAGCGGTTGATTGGCGCCCTCCAGGGCTTTCCCTGCACAGCTGGCTCCGGGCAGCAGGAGGTGCTGGACGCAGATGCTGAGCCCACGCACTGAGCTTTGGTCCTGGGGTGTTTGGGGTGGGGGCTGCAGGGAGGAGGGTCTCTTAAACTTCAGTACCAGGCAAACTAGTCGAAACTATAGTATAAAGAACAAAATTATCAGACACAGAGATGAACACAGTTTGTTGGGGAAGGGTCAACACAGCTTTTGTAAAGGGAAATCATGCCTCACCAATCTAGTATAATGCTTTGGGTGTAACAAGCATGTGGACAAGGGGGATCCAGTGGATATAGTTTACTTAGAGTTTCCAAAAGCCTTTGATAAGGTCCCTCACCAAAGGCTCTTAAGCATGTCATGGGATAAGAGGGAAGGTCCTCTCCTGGATCAGTAACTGATTAAAAGACAGGAAACAAAGGGTAGGAATAAACAGTCAGTTTTCAGAATGGAGAGAGGTAAATAGTGGTGTCCCCCAGGGGTCTGTACTGGGCCCAGTCCTAGTCAACATAGTCATAAATGATCTGGGAAAAGGAGTAAACAGGGAGGGGGTGAAATTTGCAGATGATACAAAACTACTCAAGATAGCTAAGTCCAAAGCAGACTGTGTAGAGTTACAAAGGGGTCTCACAAAACTGGGTGATTGGACAACAAACTGGCAGATGAAATTCAATATTGATAAATGCAAAGCAATGAACATTGGAAAACATCATCCCAACTATACATACAAAATGATGGAGTCTGAATTAGCTGTTACTACTCAAGAAAGATCTTGGAGTCATTGTGGAGAGTTCTCTGAAAACATCCACTCAATGTGCAGCGGCAGCCAAAAAAGCAAACAGAAGGTTAGGAACCATTAGGCAAGGGATAGATAATAAGACAGAAAATATTCTATTGCCGCTATATAAGTCCATGGTTCGCCCACATCTTGAATACTGCGTGCAGATCTCGTCGCCCCATCTCACAAAAGATCTATTGGAATTGGAAAAGGTTCAGAAAAGGGCAACTGAAATGACTAGGAGTATGGAACAGCTTCACTATGAGGAGCGGTTAATAAGACTTTTTTTAATAAATGGGACTTTTCAGCTTGGAAAAGAGACATCTAAGGTCTATAAAATCCTGACAGGTGTGGAGAAAGTAGATAAGGAAGTGTTATTTACTCCTTCTCATAACACAAGAACTAGGGGTCACCCAATGAAATGAATTGGCAGCAGGTTTAAAACAAACAAAAGGAAGTATTTCGTCACACGACACACAGTCAACCTGTGGAACTCCTTGCCAGAGGATGTTGTGAAGGCCAAGACTATAACAGGGTTCAAAAAAGAACTAGATAACTTCATGGAAGACAGGTCCATCAGTGGCTATTAGCCCGGATGGGCAGGGATGGTGTCCCTGGCCTCTGTTTGGCAGAAGCTGGGAATGGACGACAGGGGATGGATCACTTGGTGATTCCCTGTTCTGTTCATTCCCTCTGGGGCACCTGGCATTGGCCACTGTCAGCAGACAGGATACTGGGTGAGATGAACCTTTGGTCTGACCCAGTACTGCCATTCTTATGGAGGGGGCTGCAGGGAGGAGGGTCTAGCCCCAGAGTGGGGAGGGGATGGGGGCAGGGAGGGAGATGGGGTGCTGCTCTGAACAGGGTGGGGGTTTCAAGGAGGAGGATCATAGAATCATAGAAGATCAGGATTGGAAGGGACCTCAGGACGTCATCGAGTCCAACCCCCTGCTCAAAGCAGGACCAATCCCCAACTGCGGGAGGGGGCGGCTGATCTGGATGGGGTGGGGGCTGCAGGGAGGAGGGTCTCACCCCCATGGCAGGAAGGGTGGGGAGGGCAGGCTGGTGCAGGGGCAGCAGAGGGATTGTGGGGAAGTCGCTGTGGTTTGGGTACGACACAGCCCTGCCCTTGAGGTGCAGCCCCCAACTCCCCGCAGGAGCCGCTTTGGGCTGGGTCCCGTCTCCCTTCACAGGCTACGTGGGTAGAGGCCTGACCACTACTTAGATGGGAGACCCTGGGGTAAACAAATGAGCGGCGGGGGGGCACAGTAGGGGTGCTGTCCCCTCCCAGGCAACGCTGACCCCATGCCCCAGCGTGATGCCAGGGGTCCCTGCACCTCCCCCCCCGACGCCTGGGAGTCCTCGTGCGAATGTCACAGCCCGGGAGCTGGGGGGCTGTGCTGTTGGGGGAAGCGCTGAGACCCCCTCCCGGGGCGGGGGATCAGCCCCCCAGGTGGCCGGTGCTGACGCCCGTCTCCCTGCAGCGGAGAACATGCTCTCCCAGGTGGCCTTCTACCAGCGCACGGACCCGGCCCAGCGCGAGGCCGGGGAGTTCATGTTCGAGTTCGACCAGGACGAGATCTTCCACGTGGACCTGGAGAGGAAGGAGACCGTCTGGCGCCTGCCCGACTTCGGCAAGTTCACCAGCTTCGAGGCGCAGGGCGCCCTGGGCAACATCGCCGTGCTGAAGAAGAACATGGAGATCATGATCCAGAGGTCGAACCGCACGCGGGCCCAGAACGGTACGGGGGGGCACCTTCCCCACCAGGGGCCTGAGCCCTCCCCAACCTTCCCTGCCAGGGGTCTGGCCCCTTCCCCGCTTCCCCGGATCCCTCTCCCCAGCTTCCTGAGCAGAGACCCCTCCCATCTCTCCCCTACCTTCCCCTCCTCGCACACCCACCCGGGCCTGATACCAGACTCCACCAGAGATTGAGAGTCTCCTCCCAGCTCCCCCCACAGCCCCTGCAGGGCTCCGGGGAGCCAGTCAGCCGGGCCAGGGCTGTGCAGGGCAGGGGTCCCGGGCAGTTCACACCCTCCAGGCTGGTGGCCCAGGGCATCTCTTTGCCAAGGGCTGTTCCTTGCCCGTGCCCAGCCCCAGCCCTGCCCCTGAGGGGTTCTCTCGCCGGACCCTGGCGTCCCATGAGCCGTCAGGGCAGGGAGCTGGGACGGCCCCGGTGACGCCCCCACAGTCCTGGGGAGAGACCCCTGAGCTGGAGCGTGAGCACCAGGGACTGGCTGGCTCAGGGGGGCAGGGAATGGGGCACGGGGCCTTTCCCCTCTAGAGGGTGCTGGCTCTGATCCAGCCCCAGGGCAGGGACTGGCTGGCTCAGGCGCAGGCAATGGGACCCACTCACCCCTGTCTCCCCAGTGCCCCCTGAGGTGACCGTGTTCCCCGAAGACCCCATGGAGCTGGGCGAGCCCAACATCCTGATCTGCTTCGTGGACAAGTTCTCCCCACCCGTGCTCAGTGTGACGTGGCTGAAGAACGGGCAGGAGGTGACGGGGGGCGTCTTGGAGACCGACTTCTACCCCCGTCAGGACAACTCCTTCCGCAAGTTCTCCTACCTGCCCTTCCTCCCCAGCCAGGGCGACTTCTACGACTGCCAGGTGGAGCACTGGGGGCTGCCCGAGCCCTTCACGAAGCCCCGGGGTGAGGCTGGGGTGCCCGGGGACCCCGCTGAGCACAGGGCTGGGAGCCAGGATGCCTGGGTTCTCTCCTGGCTCTGGGATAGGAGTGGGGACTAGTGGGTCAGAGCGGGGGCAAAACTGGGTGCTCAGACACCTGGGTTCTATCCCAGCTCTGGTTGGGGAGCAGTGTCTAGTGGGTCAGAGCAGGGGGGCTGGGAGCCAGGACACCTGGGTTCTATCCCAGCTCTGGGAGGGAAGATTGGGAACAGCCCCCCTCACTCCATGCCCTGTCCCTCTCCCCCTCTCTCCAGAAGTCCAGGTGCCCACTCCTGTCCCCGAGACCACTGAGACCTTGGTGTGCGCCCTGGGCCTGGCCGTGGGCATCATTGGCATCGTCGCGGGCACCATCCTCATCATCAAGGGCATGAAGATGAACGCCGCCCGCAACCCGCGGGGCCCCTTGTGTGTAGCTGGTGCCTGGGGAGGGCACCCAGCCACACCCACAGCCCCTCCCCCACCCAGCACCCACTAAGAGCCCCCCACACACACCCTTGGTGCCCCCCCAGCCAGCCATAACCCTGGGCCCACCCAGCACCCCCTGGGGAGACCCCCACCGGCTGTGCCCCTCCCCAACCAGCCCCCACTGTGTCAATGGGAGGCTCCATGGGGGTGCTGGGGAGTGGCCCCGACACCTGCGAGCCTCGCGTTGGGGCCCAGGGCTCCTGGTAACTGACCCTCTTTGCCTTTCAGATAAACACGGGAAGGAGCCGGGGCTCTTTCCCAGCTGTGTGGTTTTTCCAAGGGAAGGGTTCTGGGGAGGAGGTATCTGCGAGCAGGGGGCTCTTTGATCTCACGGCCAAAGCTGAGCAAGAACCAATGGCTGGCAGCTGAAGTGAGGCAAATTCAGACTAGAAATAAGGGACGCACGTTTAACTGTGAGGGGCACTAACCATTGGAACGGCCGACCCAGGGATGTGATGGATTTGCCAGCAGTTGGAGTCTGTACATCAGGCTGGGACGTCTCTTTCTAACAGACCCGCTCTAGCTCGACTACCAGACATGGGCTGGATGCCAGGATCCCTGGGTGTGACTCTCTGGACTGTGTTTGCAGGTGCTCAGACCAGATGCTCAGAACGGTCCCTTCTGGCCGTGGCAGCTCTGGCTCCATGACTGGGGTGCAGGGAAGAGGCCCCAGGGATGTGGTACCGACCTTCAGGAGAGGCCAGCAGAGCACTCCTGGCGATTACTGCCCTGCAAAGCTCGCTCCTGTGCCGTGGCTGGGGTTACAGAACTAACAGCAACAGGGAGAGAGCCCTGGAAATACCAACGGGGGCGGGGGGCAGGACCCTGAGCTGCAAGGCAGCACTGCGGGGTGGAGAACAATGGGTAGAACTGCAGACTGAACAGTGGTGGGGCGGGCAGGGCACGGTGCCCGCAGGGGCTGGGGGGATTCAGAGACAGAGGTCGGCAGGGTCTGGGGCTCAGGGCGCTGCCTGGGGGGTGGGTCTCAGGGGCACACTGGACAGGGTGTAGCAGGGGCTGGGCTCAGGCAGGGACGTGTGAGGTTCTGGGGTTACCCAGCGTGGGGTCTAGGGTTTGGGGCTAGGACTCCCCTAGGGAGTTTGGGGCTGGCACACAGGATAGGGTGTGGAGGGGTCAGGGGTTACCCAGGTGAGGGGTGAGGTGCTGAGGGAGGAGCTGGGATCGGGGGATTCAGGAGCACACAGGACAGGGTCTGGAGGGGTCATCAGGGGTTACCCGGGGTGGGGGGTGGGGCTGAGGGAGGGGCTGGGATTCAGGAGGGTCCGGCAGGTCAGGGGTCACAGGGCTGCAGGGCACTGGTTGCCCTGTGCCAGGGCGCAGGGAGGCTGCCGTCCCTCCAGCTGACTGGGATCTTTCTCGAGCTCGGGGCGCGCCCTGTCCCCTGGGGTAGGGGATTTAGCAGGCACGGCTCATGCAGAGCCCGGACCCGGCTCTCGCTGCAGCACTTTCACCCGGCAACCGGTGACCCAGCGGCCCCAGGGCCTGCGATTGGTGCTGCTGGATCCACACCCGGTGCACGGAAAGTCCCTAGCAAAGCCCTGGGTCCTGGGAGCACGTGCCAGGGAACCGAGCCTGGGAGAGTCCCTGGCCCCGGCCCAGTGCGGGGGATGGGGAGCAGCCCAGCCTAGAGACGCCCTGAGGGCAGCAAAGCCAGATAGGATGGCTGGGCCAGTTCAGAAAATCCTGCATGGACCCCCCCTCCCCTCAGAGAGAGGGATCCCCTCATCTCACACCCCCCAACCCAGGGGCTCATGAACCTTCCCTTGGGAAAAGGATCCCCTGGCTCACAGACCCCCCGGCCCTAGGGCTCCCCCTGACAGCTCACAGACCCCTCACAAGCCACGATTCTACAGGCATGGAAAAAGTTGGACTCAGCAAGAAGCCATCCTGCTTGAAAGGAGATATGGGAACAACAATCAAATATTAAACAATCAATATAAAAAGGGGAAGTACATGGAAACAAAGATGTTACAAGTCAACCAATACAGGCTATTGATAAGGGAAGCTAAAGGATTCAATGGCCAACAGAGTTAAGGACAATAAAAAGACATTTTAAAACATATTAGGAACTAAAATAACCCTCAGTCAGGTATAGGTCCATCACTAGATGCAGATGGTAAAACATTAAAGATGCAGAGAAGGCAGAAATGTCCCACAGCTATTCCTGTCTGTGTTTGGAGTGAGGCAGGAGGCTGGGTCCGTCCCTGCGGGAGCTGTGGATGGACCAGAACATTCACCGTCTCTAACAAAGGAGGAGGTGTCTGCTAAAATCGGACACTTTCACATCAACAGTCCCAGATAATTTACACCCAAGATCAGAGGAACCAGCTGAGGAGCACTCTGAGGGTAAATACAGCCCAAGGCGAGGCAGCCCATCTGGGCACCAAGAACGCAGTTTGTACCTGCAGGGTGGGGACTGCCTTGGAAAGCTGTGACTCAGAGACGGGCTCAGGGTCAGGGCAGATACCTGCCTCTCCATGAGTTTTCAGGGCAGGGCTGTGGAAGGCGGGCTGAGGAGATCCTTGGATGTATAAGCAGGGGAATATCGAGTAGAAGCAGGGACGTGACCCTGCCTCTGTATGGTGCATTGGTGAGACCGCCAGAGATTGCTGTGTCCAGCTCTGGGGTCCACACTTGAAGAGGGATGTAGAAATGCTGGAGCGAGTTCAAAGGAGGGCCAGAAAAATGCTCCAGGTCCATGGGCCGGGTAACAACCCCTAGGAGGTGAGGCTAAAGGCTGAGGGGCCTGGTCACTGGGGCTAGGTCCTGACCCACAGACGGATCTGAGAGTGGGGCGGCTTCTCAGTCCTGCTGACAGAGGCAGAACAAGAGCCAATGGCTAGAAGCTGAAGACAGACAAAACTCGGTTTGAAATAAGGTGCAAATATTTCCTAGCAGAGGGTGGTGACTGACACTGGAACAGCTCCCAGGGAAGGTGGGTGGTGATTCTGCATAAAGGATTTGCTTTCGTCCAGCCTCCCTACAGCCCGTGTAATGGGGAGGGGTTGGGCTGGGTGGGTCCCTTCTGGCCTTGGAGTCTGTGAATCTGGGGTTCCCGTTTGTCTCCTCCCTTCACAGGTCACAGGAGAATAGGGTTGCCTGCGTTGCTCTTGGCATGCTGTAACACTCAGACAATGGCTCTCATCCAACCTCAGGCTTCAGGGCTTCAGCCAGTCACCTGCGGGGTCAGGAAGGGATTTGCTCCCCAAGACTCAGTTGACCAGATGTCTCTGGGGCTTTTCCTCTGAAGCGTCAGGACTCGGCCCAGCTGGAGACGGGGCACTGCACGGGGGTGGGAGTGGGGAATACTCTGAGTGGCTCCAGGGACTCTGTCTGGCTCACATGTTGGGGGTCCCCAGATTGGGAGCAGGGAAGGAATCCCCCCAGGGCAGACTGGAGGGGCCCTTGGGGAGTTTCCCATTCTGCTGTAGCGCGGGGTGTGGGTCGCCGGCTGGGATCGGGTCCCAGCCATTGCAGGGGTGTTGGTCCTTGGGGCCCCTCGGTCCCACCTGGGCTTTGGCTGGGGCCACATCAGCACGGTCCCCCAAGGGCTGAAATGCCTTGGTCCGACCAGGCACCGGGGACTGGCCGTGGGTCTCTGGCCTGGGCTGGGCTGCAGTGGGACAGGCCAGACAATCCGATGGTCCCTGCTGGCCTGGCTCTCTATGGAGCCGTGCTGGGGGCCCGCTCCTGGCGGGTGTCGCTCCCGGCCCGGGCCCCACTGCGGGGGAGTCCGGCCCCGATTCACCCGGCTGGGCGCTGGCCCGAAGGCTGGGCCGGGCGCAGCGTGTCCGGGGGCTGGAGGCCGGGGCTCATTGGGGTGAGGAGAGCCCTGACCTTCGCCCTCCCCCCAGCGCTAGCCCCCAGCCCTGCCCCCTACTTCAACCTCCACATCCCAGTCCCCCCCCCCCGGGCTAACACCCCCTCCCTGGTTAGCCCCCCCATGGCTCTTGGTGCATCTCCACGGGGGCGGGGGTCCGTGTCCATGGCAGGGCTGGTGCGAGCGTGGTCCCATCCCCCCCCGGGCCCAGTGTCCCCCCCCCGCCAATTCCCAGCCCTAGGGGCTTTCCCCAGAAGCTTTCACTTCGCCTTGAACTCAAGTAACCCCCCTTTCCCAGCCAATCAGCACGCGGCTCTGGGCAGCGTCATCGGTCTCCGGCAGATTCCGGCCGGGCCGGGCCGGGCCGCGCTGGGGCAGGCTGAGCGGTGCAGCGGGGAGGGGACACGACGGAGGGCCCGGCTGGTGTTAGGGGGCAGCGGATCCCCCAGCCCCCCCCCCCCCGCAGGCTCAGTCCGGCTCCTCCTCCCCAGCAGGGAGCTGAGTTCAGTCGCCCCCTGAGCCCCAGCACTGGGGGTCTGGTGGGTTACAGTGGGGGGAGGGGCTGGGAGCCAGGACTCCTGGGTTCTCTCCCCAGCTCTGGGGGTCTGGTGGGTTACAGTGGGGGGAGGGGCTGGGAGCCAGGACTCCTGGGTTCTCTCCCCAGCTCTGGGGGTCTGGTGGGTTACAGTGGGGGGAGGGGCTGGGAGCCAGGACTCCTGGGTTCTCTCCCCAGCTCTGGGGGTCTGGTGGGTTACAGTGGGGGGAGGGGCTGGGAGCCAGGACTCCTGGGTTCTCTCCCCAGCTCTGGGGGTCTGGTGGGTTACAGTGGGGGGAGGGGCTGGGAGCCAGGACTCCTGGGTTCTCTCCCCAGCTCTGGGGGTCTGGTGGGTTACAGTGGGGGGAGGGGCTGGGAGCCAGGACTCCTGGGTTCTCTCCCCAGCTCTGGGGGTCTGGTGGGTTACAGTGGGGGGAGGGGCTGGGAGCCAGGACTCCTGGGTTCTCTCCCCAGCTCTGGGGGTCTGGTGGGTTACAGTGGGGGGAGGGGCTGGGAGCCAGGACTCCTGGGTTCTCTCCCCAGCTCTGGGGGTCTGGTGGGTTACAGTGGGGGGAGGGGCTGGGAGCCAGGACTCCTGGGTTCTCTCCCCAGCACTGGGGGTCTGGTGGGTTACAGTGGGGGGAGGGGCTGGGAGCCAGGACTCCTGGGTTCTCTCCCCAGCTCTGGGGGTCTGGTGGGTTACAGTGGGGGGAGGGGCTGGGAGCCAGGACTCCTGGGTTCTCTCCCCAGCACTGGGGGTCTGGTGGGTTACAGTGGGGGGAGGGGCTGAGAGCCAGGACTCCTGGGTTCAGTTCCCCCCTTTGGCACTACTGTGCTGTGTGCACTGGGGTAAATCCCTCCCTGTCTGGGGCTCCGTTCCCAGCTCTGACATGGGGCTGGCGACCTCCCGGTGTCTTGTTGTCTTAGGCTGTAACCTCCCGAGGGCAGAGCCCGTGTCTCTGGGCAGCGCCCGGCACAACACGGCCCTGATCCCAGCTGGGGTCTGTGCAGCCCCCGGGGAGGGGACTGGCTGGCTCATGGGGGCAGGGAATGGGGCACAGGCCCTTTTCCACCCAGGAGGCGCCGGCTCCGATCCAGCCCCAGGTTTGGCTCTTCAGGTGCCTGCTCCAGTCACTCCAAACCCACCCCTGAGCCAGGTGCAGCCTGTTGGTACCATCCCGATTTCCAGCCCCAGCGGTTGATTGGTGCCCTCCAGGGCTTTCCCTGCACAGCCGGCTCCGGGCAGCAGGAGGTGCGGGACGCAGACGCTGAGCCCACACACTGAACTCTGGTCCTGGGGCGTTTGGGGTCGGGTCAGGCAGGTGTCTGGTGTAAACAGGCCCTTCGAGGGGCAGGAATCCCCGAGCGGCTCAGCCTGGTCAGGGGCCCCTCTAACCTGGTCTCCCGACGCTGACAGAGGCCAGTCCCAGCTGCTCCGGGGGGTGGGGTAGGAACCCCACAGGGATGGGATAACCTGCCCTGGGAGAAGTTTAACCCCCCATAGCCGGAGTTCAGATGCTGTCCTGCGGCAGGTGGTGTTTGCTCCCATCCCAATCCCTTATTAGCCATTACTGGACACCCTCACGGTCCATATACACCTCCAGTTCTTGTGTGAATCCTGCTGAGCTCTCGGCCCCAGTCAGATCTTGTGGCAGTGAGTTCCACAGGCCAGAGGTGCATCTTTCCTTTTGCCAGCTTTACGCTGGCCACGATTCAATTTCACGGACTGTCCCCTTGTTCTTCTATTAATTATTTCTAATACAGGGTGTCTGGAGGCCCCAGACTCCCTGTTGTACCAGGGGCTGCACATACAACCCCAGACCAAGACTTCAGCCCCGCCCCTGCGCCAGGCACCATCCAGATTCCCACAACAGAGATCAGGGCCCCATCGTGCCAGGCGCTGCACAGACCCCGACTGAGACTGGGGCTGGATCGGGGCCAGCTCTCCATGAGGGAAGCCCCCCGGCACCGTGAGGCCGACCCCGGGTCCAGCGTCTCAGTGCTGGGGTCCCAGCGCGGGGGCTGAGCGATGCTGCAGACGCCCGGGGTTTCGGTTCCTCTCCTGCAGCCCCGCGCTGGGCGGAGTCCAGCCTTGGGGGAAGTGAAAGGGAGAAGCTGGCGGGTTCCAGGGCTCTGAGGGGAAGTGGCCCTGGCTGGGCGGTTCCCCCAGGCCAGGCAGCCCCGTGGCGGGGCCAGTGGGGAGGGAGAAGGGCCCCGCGTCACCCGTCCCCAGGGCAAGGAGAGCGCGGAGCCCAGGGCACAGGCTGCTGGCAGGGCCCGCTCGTCCCTTCTGGGGCAAACAGCCATTGCAACAGACAGGCCCCAGCATCAGAGCCAGCGGCCCCTAGAGGGGAACAGTCCCATAGCTTATTGCCCCCCCCTCTCCCGCCCTCCGCCAGCCTGTTGGACTGGAGCTGGTGCCCTTAGAGGGGAGAAGCCCTTCCCCCCCGCCCAAAACCAACCAGACACCCCAATTCCCCTCCAGCCTGGAGCCATTTGGTCACTCGGGCCTCATTCCTCTGCATTAGAAAGCACAGATGATGTGTGTGAGATTAGGCCAGGAGTCCTGGCCCCCAGCACCGCCCCCATGCTCTATCCATTAGACCCCACTCCCCTCCCAGGGCCAGGGAGAGAACCCAGGAGTCCTGGCCCCCAGCACCCCTCCCCCATGCTCTGTCCATTAGACCCCACTCCCCTCCCAGAGCCGGGGAGAGAACCCAGGAGCAGTCCTGGCCCCCAGCACCCCTCCCCCATGCTCTAACCATTAGACCCCACTCCCCTCCCAGGGCCAGGGAGAGAACCCAGGAGCAGTCCTGGCCCCCAGCGCCCCCTCCCCCATGCTCTAACCATTAGACCCCACTCCCCTCCCAGGGCCAGGGAGAGAACCCAGGAGTCCTGGCCCCCAGCCCCCCTCCCCCATGCTCTAACCATTAGACCCCATTCCTCTCCCAGGGCCAGGGAGAGAACCCAGGAGTCCTGGCCCCCAGCCCCCCTCCCCCATGCTCTAACCATTAGACCCCATTCCTCTCCCAGGGCCAGGGAGAGAACCCAGGAGTCCTGGCCCCCAGCCCCCCTGCTCATAGACTCTTAAGGCCAGAAGGGACCATTGTGATCATCTAGTCCGACCCCCTGCACATCGCAGGCCACAGCCCCTCACCCACCCACTCCTGTAACAGACCCGAACCTCTGGCTGGGTAACTGACAGCCTCGACCCGTGGGTTCAAGACATCACATGACAGAGATTCCACCAGTGACACTAGTTTAAACCTAAAAAGAACAGGAGGACTTGTGGCACCTTAGAGACTAACCCATTTATTTGAGCATGAGCTTTCGTGAGCTTTCGTGAGCCGACGTAGTGAGCTGTAGCTCACGAAAGCTCATGCTCAAATAAATGGGTTAGTCTCTAAGGTGCCACAAGTCCTCCTTTTCTTTTTGCGAATACAGACTAACACGGCTGCTGCTCTGAAACCTAGTTTAAACCTGCCCATGCCCCACGCTCCAGGCTGCAGGGGAAGGCGAAACCCCCCCTCCCCTCCCAGGGTCTTTGCCAATCTGACCCAGGGGAAATTCGTTCCCCACCCAACATCTGGTGATCAGTTAGACCCTGAGTATGTGGGCGAGACCCACCAGCCAGCCCCTCCCCAGACTCCCCAGCCGCCCTGGTCACTGAACCCCGGCCAGCGAGCACAGCTCGGTGCGGGCAGCCTGGTTATCAGTTTTCCGGGGAGCGGGGACGCACCTCGCTGGCTGCCACCGGCTGGGCCGGGAGCCCAGGCCCCAGGAACAAGCCCACCCTTCAGGGTCACCGGGAGATAGCCCGGAGCCTGGCGGGGGAAATCGCTGCCAGGCCGGAGCGAGGGGGGATCTGACCGTCCATGGGCAGCCCCCACTGTGCAGGTACCTGAGGAGGTCGGGGCGATCAGACCCTGTGTGGGTCACAGAGAGCTCTGTGCTATCCCCATGTCTGACACCTGCCCCGTGCCTAGGATAGGTGAGATCCTGGCCAGGCTGGGAGGGGCCCAGTTCCTGATCACAGCTGACCTCACTAACGGGCATTGGCCTCAGATACCCAGCTCCAGTCGGCATTTACCCCCGCACTGGGGCTCTTGCAGTTCCTGGTCCTGTCGCTTTGGCTGGAGGGGGCCCCAGCTCCCTTCCAGCGGCCGGTAGCTCCGGTGTGGGGTGGGCTGGGGAGTGTCCCCCGGCGTGGCTAGAGGGTGTTTGTAGGTTAGTCAGACCTGGGACAAGCCCGTGACTCACGTCAGGTGGGGGCTGCGAGGCATTCAGACCCCAGCCCTGCCTGGGAAGGGGGAGCAGGGCAAGGTGGGGCTGGCAGAAGTGGGAGATCTTGGCCATGGAGGCGGGAGGGGGCTGCATGAAACCAGAGCCTGCAAAAGTGGAGGCAGCTGAGACCTGGCCCATCCCCAGCCAAGGGAGCCGGTACCGGCCGCCAGCGGCTGGCAGGGGATTGCCGGAGATTGTCCCTCGCTGCGGTACCCGCCCGCCCCGTCACTGGCCTGTGTGAGCCGGGGCAGCCAGACAAGGGCGTCCGGTCTAACGGGGTCCACGGGCCGGCTGGGAGCAGGGGGCAGCCCTGAGCACTGACCCAGCTCTGGGGGGCCGCAACTGTGACAAACCGGTTGTGGGTTTCACAGCCGCCTCTCTCGGGCTGCACTGCTTCTGTGAAGCCATGAACAGGGGAGACGCCCCCCCGCCCACACACACACACACACCCGGGGCCGGATCTGAGCAAGACATTGCTTCCCTGAGAGAACTAGGGGACAATAGACAATGAACATCTGGTCCAGGGCCTGGCCCTCTGCAAACTACAGCCTGTCTGTCCTGGAGACGTCGCCCTGTCTGTACCGACCGCTTGCCGGCCCGCAGCCAGTGACGGGCTAAGGCCAGGGGACTGCCATGGAGCCTGGTGCCCCTAGCGAACGGAGTGGGGGTGAGCCATGCTACAGGGATTGCAGCTCTCCCAGCTGGTGCCTGGCCAGGCCATGTGTCACGGCGTGAAGGGGAGTCAGGGCCCCGCACCCCCACTTCCTGCAATTCACCGTGACTCTCAGCCAGCCAGGAGAACAGACGGTTTATTAGAGGACAGCAACACAGTCCAAACCAGAGCTTGTAGGTACAGACAACAGGACCCCTCAGTCAAGTCCTTCTGGGGGGTAGGGAGCTTAGACCCCAGCCTTGGGGTTCCCTCCATTTCCCCATCCAGCCCAAAACTGAAAAACCCCCTCCAGCTGTCTCACCCAGCCTCCCCCCCAGCTCCTCCTCCAGCGTTTGTCCAGTTTCCCGGGCAGATGGTGTCACCTGGCCCCAGCCTCCCTCCTGGCTCAGGTGACAGGCTCAGGTATCATCCCTCCAGTAAAGTCACGCCCTGCTCGCCCATCCCCAGTGCAGACAGTGCCAGTAAAACTAGACGACACTCCCCGGTCATCCACCCCGCTCCCTACTGCGTCACCCCATGAGCCATGGATTCCCCAAGCCTGCCAGTCGGGCAGCCTGGGTCCCTGACTTCTTCATGAGGAAGGTGATATCACAGCCCCGGGCGGTGTCTGTGCGGCCCACGCTGGGTTATGCCCATGAGGGGTTTGTGGATCACTGCGAGCCAGGGATTGATCTGCTCCATGGCAGGGGGGGTGTGATGAAGTGGGGGGTTTTCTTGGTTTTTCCTTGGTTTTGTCAATGGTTTGCATGCAGAGGGGGTGGGACTCAGTTTCCCTGGGTGTTATGGGTTTAACGAGGTGATGGGAGAGGGAGTTTGTGGGGACACAGGACCAGCGAGAGACTTGGGACCCCAGCCAATGGCCTGGAGAATGGAGACCCCAGCGCCTGGTGACCTGGGGACCCGGAGGCCCAGCTCAGGAGTTGCAGCCGGTTCTGGCCAGTGGGACGACAATGGGCTGCGGGGAGAGGACCCCGGTGACCTGACCAGCCGGCTCCAGCCAGAGGGGGCCCAGGTGACCCTGTTTACCTGGAGAGAAGACAATGGACGGGAGGGCGGGGGGGCTTGGGGCCAGTGATAGCAGATGCCCAGCTGGGAAGCAGGGGGGCTCTGGGCTGGAGGAGGGAGCAGGCAGAGCCCCCCAGATGCAGGGGAGACTGGGATGCGCTGGGCTGAGGGAGGCCAGGTCTGAGGCCCGGAGAGTTTCCTGTGCTGGGTTCAGACAGTCAATAAACCCTCCTGTTTTACGCTGGCGGAGAGTCGCTCCGGTCTAGAGAACAGGGGGGGGCATCATCCCCTTTGGGGGGTGGAGGCCCAGGGGGTCCAGAGCGAGGGGACTCCCTGAGGGGGCCCACGGCAGAGACAGGGATGCTGAGGCTCAGAGCGGTGCAGCTCCAGGAGGTGGAGGGGCTGGACCCCCGAGAGAGAGTGGACCCCCGGGAGAAGGGCTGTCTCACTGAAGGAGGTTCCTCCCATGGACCACATGGGGCCAAGAGTGGGCACGACCTGGGAGTCCGTGACGGGGGGTCGCCCCTGGTCCCCAGGCACTAACAGCAGCGTGGGGTGATCACTGCAGTGCCTGGGACTGTGGCCAGCTCAG
Organism: Lepidochelys kempii; assembly: GCF_965140285.1. NCBI lineage: Eukaryota > Metazoa > Chordata > Testudines > Cheloniidae > Lepidochelys > Lepidochelys kempii. The sequence continues at coordinate 50,818,162 of NC_136393.1, read as the reverse complement.
AGACGTATCCCCCTGCCCGGGGTGGGTCGCCCAGACTGGCAGGGCTGGGTCAGAGGAGAGGTGAGGGCCACAAAATGAACCAGGGCTAGAGAGACGGCATTTAACAGGCTTGGGGCCTTGCTTTGGATCCAGCGACAGATGGGGCTTTGGTCCTGGGGCCCTAATTCTGGCTGGTGAGCGGGGAAGAGCCTGGGCCCATCCGACGCCCCGTGAGGGAGACGGGCAATTCCTGCTGTGACGAAGTGGGCCTGTTCTTAATGTTTCCTCCGAATAGTGTGGGGGTGCCTCAGTTTCCCCTATGCGGTTCTTAAGTATCTAGGTGGTGGGGTAAGGGTGTATGGTCATTGCAGAGCCCTAGAGGGCAGGTGTGTGCAGGGGTCTGGACACAGAGAATGGCCGACACCCTGTTTCCTGGCAACTGATGGCCTGGGCCCTTCCCCCCCCCCCCCCCCCCCCCAGGTGAGAGCTAAAGGGTTGGAGAACAAAGGAATCAGGTGACCTCCTGGCCCAGGAAAGGAACAAAGCCCAGAGGAGTGGGGGCTGGAGGGAGTTTCAGTTTGGGGCTGGCTGGGACATGGAGTGAAGTGCAGACGTGGTTGTCTGGCTCACGGCCCCCCAAAATGGACCCAGCTGAGGGGTCCCGTTCTCTGCACCTGCAAGCTCTGTTTTAGACCATGTTCCTGTCGTCTAATAAACCTTCTGTTTTACTGGCTGGCTGAGAGTCACGTCTGACTGCGGAGTTTGGGTGCAGGACCCTCTGGCTTCCCCAGGACCTCGCCTGAGCGGACTCGCTGTGGGAAGCGCACGGAGGGGCAGAGGAGGCTGAATGCTCCGAGGTCAGACCCAGGAAGGTGGAAGCTGTGTGAGCTGTGTGTCCTGAAGACAGGCTGCTCACAGAAAGGCGACTGCCCCAGAGTCCTGACTGGCTTCATGGGGAGCAGTTCCAGAGCATCGCCCAGGGACTCCGTGACAACTGGTGGCAGCGGTGGGATGTACTGCACCCCGTGGATGGCGCTTCCTGCAGTAAGTGACTGGGGAGCAGTAACACGAAGGGGGATTGCCGAGGACCAGGCCTGCTGAAGGCTCGGAGAGGAGCGGTTTCGGGGGGCGGTTAACCCCTGGGAGTGTGTGACCAGCGAGAAGGAATTTTGCAGTAACAGGGTTCCCCTGGGGATTGCAGCGACCAGTCCAAGGGGCGGAGGAGTCTGCAGCTCAACCCTGGCAAAGAGGTGGTGACCTCGAGAAGGGCTGGCACACTAGGGGTTCTCCCTGGAAACCGTGGGGAGCTGAGAACACACGGGCCTGTGAGTCCACAACACCTTGGGAGGAGCGGAGTGATGGTTTGTCCCCGTCTCCTTAAGAAGGACATTGTAACCCTGTGCAGAAAGAGAGGGTTGAGCGTTGGAAAGTTCACCAAAGCACAGTTAATTGTGCAGCTGGAGGAGGATGACTGCTCTAAGGAACAGATTCCTGACCCCCAATGGGGCTACAGCAGGATCTGGGAGCAGCTGGAGTGGGAGCCAGGCATCGCCAAGACTCCTGTCCCCGACCAGACGGGGGTCTTCACGATCGGGTTCCCCATCGGGGGATCGGAGACGGACGGGATTGGAGCTGAGTCCGAGAGAGCAAGAGGACTGTGGGAGACAGCGAGAGCCCGAGAAAGAGCTGCAGAAGCGGCAGCAGCATGAACTGGCGGTGGGGGAGCGGAGGCCTAGGGGACCCCCCCGGGGTGAGTGGGGATAGACCCCGGGGGGCCAGTTCCACAGGGAACCTCGAGACTAAATTGCTGCCCCTAGTTAAGGAGGGGGGGTGTGTGGATGCCCACCTCACTGCCTTTGAGCAGGCTGGCGATTTGAACCAAGGGGACCCTGCGGAAAAGCCCCGGTGTCTAGCTCCCTTGCTGGGTCCCAAGGCCACAGACTCCGTCAGCCAGATGGGTGGGGAGGTGGACACGCTCCCACTCCTGACCCCAACCTATATGTCTGTGTGGAGTTTCCTGGGGCCAGGCCCCTCGGACCCCCAGTGGGAGCAGAAGGTGATGGTCAATGGGGAGACATTCCTGGGGTGGCGAGATCCTGGGACAGAGAGAACTGGTGTCAGACCCTGGGTGGTGCAGCCTCAGATGCTGAGGGTCTGTGTGAGCTGGGTGAGGGTCCCAGGGACGAAGCCCCTCGCCCTGCCTATGGCCCAGATCCCTGTGCAGACCCAGGAGGAGTGGGGCTGGCTGGTCGTTGGGGTGCCCCAGGACACCAGCTGCGAGACCCTGTTGTGGGGTGACTGTGTCTCTTTGGGACAGGATCCAGGCCCTGTTCCTGTAACTGCCAAGGGTTTGAATTTGAATCCAGGGAACCAATCAGCGGAGAGGGAAATGGTCAGTGAAAATGCAGATGACCTGGCTGGCAGCAGGGAGGAGCCGCTAGGCTCAGGATACCTGCCTGCCTGTAACCAGACCCCTGGGGCTGGGTGGGACAGAGAGATGCTCCCTGCCCCCTTGCACACAAGAGTGGGGACTCTCCCTGGCTCTGATGCATTGAGGAAAGCAGTGGCCTGCCCCACTGGGACAGCCAGGGCAGCGCTGAGCACAGTGGGAGCTGAGACCCCAGCAGAGTGGGGGGAGACACAGGCAGGGCAGGGGATCTGTGGGGAGTGGCAAGGTGCTTGGTTAGGAAAGTTTGGATGAGCCTAGGCAGCCTTGCGATCTGATGGCTGTGTCCAGTCAGCAGGGTGGGAAGGCGAGGAGAGCGGAAGATGAGAGTCCCTGGACCTTACCTGTTAGCTGGGTGGAGAATTGGGACAGTGAAGGAAATGGGTCTCTGTCTGTCAGGGGTATTGACTTGCCTATGGAGGGAGCTACCCTGATCTCCAAGCAGTTGTCTGTGACCAGCCTTGTGTGCTGGGACAAAGGGAAAGAGATCCCAACCTGTGTGTCTGGTAAAGGAGAAAGTGTGTCCGGCTCTTCTTGGTCTGTGGAGCAGACAGAAGGGGCCTTTCAGCCTATGATGGTTGAGGGTCGTGCAGTTGTCTCAGAGCTGGTTCTGGACTCAGCTAAAGCCCAGGAAGGGAAGGGTCCTAAGTTTCTGTCTGCTCGGGAGAATGGCCCTGTAACTAGGTCGCATCCAGTTAGGGTCTAGGTAAAATCCCAGAGACCAGACAATTCTGGTGCTTGTATTTTGCCTGTTGCTAGTGTGTTGTTGGAAAGGGTGGAGCAACTCTGTCTAATCAGGGTGAGATCCTAGCCAGGGCACAAGGAGAGCATGAAGGTGTGTGACTGTGTTACCTACTGAGGGTGTGGAAACCTGTAGCAAGAAGGAAAAGATTCCTGAACTTGTGTGTGGCAAAGGGAAGGAGAATGCTTCTAACCTTTTATCTAGGAAGTCTGTAAGTTTCCCTCAAAGGGGATTATGTAGGAATCCGCCTGATGGGCCAGAGGTGATTCTGGATGTAAGGGAGACCCAGAAAGAGTCTGTTGTTGCTCAGGAAAGTGTTCCCCTAGAGCAAGCCCTAGGTAAAGAGGGTAAGAGCAGAATTTCTGGGAGGGGTGAATTGTTGCATAGAAAAGCCCTAGGGAAAGGAATCCTCATGGAGTCTTTGCAAGCAGTTTACTGCAACTGAAGGGTGTGAAAAGGATTTAATCAAGAAAGTTTCAGTTCCTAACAGCCAGAAATGTTCTGTTGTGAATGGATCCACTGACTTTCCTGTTGAAAGATCCAGTGTGGAGAGCTTTGAGAAGGTCTCAGATGCAGTGAAAGCTGTTAAGAAAGGTATACCGTCCTATAACCAAGTGGCTGTGTTTGGCCAGCTTGTTGGGAGACAAGGTTGTGGAGAAAGGGATGTCTCCATGCTAGTTCTGTAAGTGAACAGTATGTGGCCCAGGTCAAGATGGGGGCCCTTAACCAAGAGAGCCCGAATTGCAGCCCTCCAGACTGGAGCACTCGGAGAAAACCCAATCCCAGTTTGACCCCCTGGGGTTTTGGGGTGGCCAAAGGGCATGGGCTGCAGAAACCTTCCCACATGCAGCCTGCTAGTGCTATCGACCACCCCCGACCTAAGGGAGGGCGTGAAACTGGAAGGGCCTGGTGTAACTCCTACCAAGGAATGGGAGAGATGCTGGGGCATCCATGGGAACGTTGGTGGCTTCGAACTTCCCCAGGTCACCAGGTAAAGTGACCCCGCTCAGTTCGATCTCGAAGGGGGGAGAGATGTGACAAAGTGGGACTGTTCTTAATGTTTCCTCCGAATAGTGTGGGGGTGCCTCAGTTTCCCCTAGGCAGTTCTTAAGTATCTAGGGGGTGGGGTAAGGGTGTATGATCATTGCAGAGCCCTAGAGGGCCGGTGTGTGCAGGAGTCTGGACACAGAGAATGGCCGACACCCTGTTTCCTGGCAACTGATGGCCTGGGCCCTTCCCCCCCTGCAAGGTGAGAGCTGAAGGGTTGGAGAACAAAGGAATCAGGTGACCACCTGGCCCGGGAAAGGGACAAAGCCCAGAGGAGGAGGGGCTGGAGGGAGTTTCAGTTTGGGGCTGGCTGGGACATGGAGTGAAGTGCAGACGTGGTTGTCTGGCTCACTGCCCCCCAAAATGGACCCAGCTGAGGGGTCCTGTTCTCTGCACCTACAAGCTCTGTGTTAGACCATGTTCCTGTCGTCTAATAAACCTTCTGTTTTACTGGCTGGCTGAGAGTCCCGTCTGACTGCGAAGTTGGGGGGCAGGACCCTCTGCTTCCCCAGGAGCCCCGCCTGAGTGGACTCACTGGGGGGAAGCACACGGAGGGGCAGAGGATGCTGAATGCTCCGAGGTCAGACCCAGGAAGGTGGAAGCTGTGTGAGCTGTGTGTCCTGCAGACAGGCTGCTCACAGGAAGGCGACTGCCCCAGAGTCCTGACTGGCTTCATGGGGAGCAGTTCCAGAGGATCGCCCAGGGACTCCGTGACACCTGCTCCTCAGGGAGCGGTTACATCTGGTTACTGGTTTTTATTTGTGTCGCTGTGATGAGAGTCGCCGTCTCGGCTGAGTGCGAGCCAGCTGGGAACCAGTGTCCCAAGTACACTGGTTCGGGGCTACGGCCCAGCTGTGGATCAGGCTCTGGGAGGCCCCGTCAGGCCAGGGGGCCAGACCTCTGGGGTCTCACTCTGCTGCCAGGGTGAGCCCCACGGCTTCACCACCTCCTTAGGCTGGACATCTGGGCCTGCAGCCCCCTGCTCCCCCCGTGAGCTCGTCAGCCAGCCCCACTGAGGCAGACCCTGGGGGAGACCTGGCCACTCTGCGGGGATCAGTGCCCCGGCCCAGTGTTTGCAGGGACACGCAGACGGTGCTGTCAGAACAGGCGGGTTTATTAGCCAGGCGGCCCCAGCACAGGGAGGCCTGTGGGGCACCCAGAGGACCAAGCGTTACAGCCCGGCCCACGGTCAGCCCAGCGCCCAGCCTGGCTGCAGGGAACCCCTGGCTTCAAGCTCCGTCTGTCTCTCCTGCTTCGGCAGATGCCAGATGGGAGCCCCGACTCCACCCAGCTCCTCTCCCCCCATCACCCCTCCCAGCCCTTTGCTCTCCAGCTGGGGGGTCGTTGCTCAGCCCCCCTGCGGAGAGGCAGGGAGTCCGTCTCCCCCTGGGGTGCTGGGTGCTGAGTGTGTCAATGCCCTGGCCACTGGATCTGCCATTCTCAGCTGCTCCACTGATCTGGGGCCTACGGCCCAGGCAGCTGGGTGATACCCATACCTGTGGCTCCTAGCCTGCCCTGAGAGCAGACAGTCCTTCACCACACTGGGTAACAGTGCAGCACATGGGGGAAACTGAGGCACACACAGGACTCATAAAAACATCACAGAAAATTCCCTTGTCGTCACACCTGGTAACTGCCAGCAAACACTGGAGCTCAGAGCCGACCCCACTGAGCCAGGTCTGGGATTCTCTGCCAGGGACAGGGCTCCGGGGTGGCTGGGGAGTGAATCTCTGGGCCCCAGGTGGTGAGGGGCTGTGACTCCCTGGGGGTGGAGGGGTTGGAATGCTGGGTAATAATTGCCCCCACCCCATGTGCTGCCCCCGAGCTGCTCCCCAGCCCTGCTGCCCCACTGCTGAGCCCCCGGGGCTGGGGGTGTCAGGCTGGTCCCTGCAGCCCAGGCTTGGGACTGGAGCATCTCTCCAGTTGCCTCTCCCCTGGGAAAGGGATTTTGGGGCCCCCTCCCTGCTCTCCCCACCCCTGGGCAAGGAGCCCATCCAGCCTGGGAACAAACCCGCAGCCTCCCTCAGGAATCACCCCCCTCTCAGAGCCGCCCCGTGGGCTCCTGCTCCCTCCCCCCAATCAGATCCGGCCCCTGCCCCGTGCCCAGCCTGGCTCAGCTGTGTGTTCGCACTGTTCCAAGGGGCGTTAGATGGATCCCAGTGGGGTCAGACTGTGTGAAATGCTCGTGAGGGCTGTCTGCGTTAGTCTCCCCCAGAACGGGGGGTCCCAGGCCATCAGGCGACAGGGAAGGGTTTGCTCTGAATCAGTGAATCCAGGCAGGAGAGACGAGTCACCGAGCGTGAAACACCAGAGTGCCCAGGCCGGGTTCTTTCCGCCCGGCCCAGCAACAGACGCCCCCGGGAAGTCTGCACTACGGTTCGTCTCACCGTAATTGATGTCTCCCGCCCTGGGACTGGGGGAGTTCTGTGCCTGCGCTGATTGGGGGGGTGCCCCTGCTCGCTCCCCCCCCCGGCGCACGCCCCTGTGTGAATAAACCACCTCCCGGAGTGACAGAAGTGAGACGGACACAAGCCCTCGTGGGCCCAGCGCTGCCGGCGGAGAGCGTCCCCCCCACTCCCATGCCGCGCGCAGAGATGGGTTATCGGGCCAAGGGCAGATCCCCCTCCCAGCGGCGTAAAGCGTCTTCACCAGACCCGCTGCAGCAGCCCTGGGCGTGCGGACAAGCCCCACGCCCCAGGTGGGCCCTTGGGGGGCCTCAGAGGACACAGGACTTGGTTGAGGCCCCCCCCACACCCCCATGAAGGAAGAGGTGCAGGAGCGCTCGTCCCACCAGCTTGAACATGGGCAGGAAGGGCATGAAAACCCCCGTCCAGGAGAAATCCCTCGCTGGGCGCGGCGTGGATGGGAAGGGGCAGGAATGACCAGGCACCGATCCCCTGGCTGTGCCCCAGTCAGCCCCATAGCAGACACAGCGCTTGCTTCTGACAGGAGCTCCTGCGACCTTTGGGCCCCGAGGGCTGTAACTCCCTGGTGTGTGTGTGGGACCTGCTGTAACCTTGTAAAGAAATCCCAGTGCTTGGTCTCCGTTAACAAGTCTTTACTGAGGTTATTGCAGGATTGGCTACAAGCGTTGTCTGTGGAGTGGGACCGAAGGCGCTACTGACCTGGGGAAAGCGACTGGTCCTTTGGGACAGGGAGAGACCTGAATATTGCTGTGATTTGTGGGGGAAGGGGTGACTGATCGATCACAAAGGCAGGCTGGCCGGGGTGGCCAGACAGATGGGAGAGCCCAAGGGGACTGTCTGTGGCCCCACAGTGACATCGTTACCGGGCCTGCGGAGTTCACACCCGATACTTTGGTGAAATCTCAGGACAGAACTCAGCCAATTTGCGGTTGGTGCCCCAGGTACTAACTGTGCCCTGAGATTGGTACCCACACTCGTGAGCCACTCGACAGCGTGACAGAGTCCCCCCAGGACCCTGTGGGGACTGAGGGGCAGGGACGGGTCCCCAGGCGGGGGCAGCGCGGGCTGGAGCCGGGCAGAGCGCGGGGAGCAGACGGGGACGGGAAGGGACCGGCCCCAGGTTCTGCATTCTCCGGGCTGGGCGAGGGGCTGGGAGAGACGGACGGAAACTCCTGCCGGCCGGGGGATCCGACGCCCAGGGTCTAACTCAGGAGCCCTGCAGGGAGAGGGGAGAGAAATCAGCCCCTGGCCGTGGGGCTAGTGGGAGGGACGGGGGATTTTCTCTGCCAGGCCCCAGGGCACCCCCAGGGACTCTGCCCGGCAGCCGCAGGGCTGGGCGATGCTCGGCAGGACTCAGGACCCTCTGCCCCCGGGAGCAGCTCGGGGATCGGCCTGAACGGGGACCGAGGGAGCCGCAGACTCCTCCTCCGCGATGCCAACGCCCCATTGCCCCGGGCTGAGCCGGGCGGGTGTCATGGGCCGAGGGGCAGAAGCAGCCGCCCCACGGGTGTCCCAGGCAGCCTGTGGTCAGTGTGGGGTAGGCGGGTTTAACAGGGGGAGGGGGATTGAAATTACCTGCAGGTTGGGGAACGGGGCGCCCTGAAAAACAAAGAGAGAGATGGTCAAAGCCCTGGGCGGGGAGGAGCCGGATCCTGGGGGTCAAAGCTCCAGCCCCTGTCCCATGGCATGGAACACCCCTCACTAGGACCCCAGCCCCCTCGGCCCCCAGATTCCCCTGAGCCCCCCCAGCCCCACATCCCTCCAGAGACACCCTGGTGCCCCGCCCCCGCCCGGAGCCATTCACCTTTCTTATTCTTCAGGTAGATGAGGAGTCCCGGCACCAGGAAGATCAGCCCCAGCACGAAGCCCCCAACGCCCGTCAGCATCTTGCTCCTGGCGGAGTCAGACTGCGCCTCTGAAACAGGGACACGGAACGGGCTGGGTCAGAGCCAGGGGCCTCCGGGCCAGGCTCCCGTCCGCACCAGTGACCAGCGCCGGCCGGGGCAGAGCCCGCAGGATCAGCTGTGGGACAATCTGCCCCATGTCAGGGCTCCTCCTGGTCTGTGATTGTCAGAGATCGGCTCAGACCCTGCAGCGTGAGGTCTGATATCCCTGCCCATTGTCAGCATGAACTCGTCTAGCCAGGGCCGTCCCTAGGGGGGTGCGAGGCCCATGGGGGGAAGTGACAGATTTGTCTCTCTTCCGGGAGTGACCACGCTGGCCAATCGCACCGGCCCGCAGGGCCCAGAGTGGTTGCCCTGATTCGCCCTACCCAAGGGACAGCTCTGAGTCTAGCCCTGAATAGTCTGTGAGACACAGAAATAGCCCGTCTCTGTGTGAACCTTGCTCTGTTCTTGGGTGCAGTTATATCCTTTGGCAGTGAGTTCCACAGGCTAACTACACAGTGTGTGGGAAACGTCCTTCCTTTTACCAGGTGTGAATTTGCCCCCTTTCCCTTCCACTGAGTCTCCCCTTGTCCTTGTGCTGTGATCTCCCTTCTCCAGACCAGTCATAATTATGGAGACTTTTCTCCTCTCCCAGGCCTGTCACTGCCTGTCATAAACATACAGCTAAGGGTAGCATAAAATCCCTCCTTTACCTGTAAGGGGTTAATCAGTTCAATTAACCTAGTTGGCACCTGACCAGAAGGACCAATGGGGAAATCTGAGGGGAGGTTTTGTTTGTGCTCTTTGTTTTGTTCCCTCTCCGGACAAAGAAAAAAACCAAGCAGGTAACCCAGCTCCTACTGAAATGATACATCTAAAATTACAAAAATTGTAAGTAACAGCAAGAAAATGTGTTAAATTATCGTTTGTTTTAGCTTGTAAATTTTCCCTATGCTAAAAGGGAGGTTTATTCCTGTTTTTGTAACTTTAAAGTTAAGCCTAAAGGGGAATCCTCTGTGTTTTAAATCTTTTTATTACCCTGTAAAATTACCTTCCATCCTGATTTTACAGAGGTGCTTCTTTTACTTTTTTCTTTATAATAAAGTTCTTCTTTTAAGAACCTAATTGATTTTAGTGTCCTAAACATAAAGGGTCTGGTCTGTACTTTTATTAAAGACAATTGGTTGGTAGACTATTCTCAAGCCTCCCCAGGAAAGGGGGTGAAGGGGCTTGGGGGGAGATTTGGGGGAAATAGGAACTCCAAGTGGTCCTTTTCCTGAATCTTTGTCTAAATCACTTGGTGGTGGCAGCGATACCGTCCAAGGACAAGGGAAGGAATTTGTGCCTTGGGGAAGTTTTAACCTAAGCTGGTAAAATATAAGCTTAGGGAGTCTTTCATGCGGGTCCCCACATCTGTACCCCAGAGTTAGAGTGGGGAGGGAACCCTGACATGGTGGCAGCGCGGTGGGATCATTTTGAACCAGAAGCAGAGACCTGAGGATATTAAAAGGACATTTTTTTTTCTTTTGTGCTTGAAAACCAGGGAGGTTTTTTTTTAGCTGAGAGCAGCTGGAGGTTTTTTTCTCTGCCTGAAGGCAGAGTAGTTAAGTTCCTGCAAGGGAATTGAGAAGCTTTTTTTTTTTCTTTCTTTCTAGCTCTCAGGTTAGGCTAGGCTAAGCACAGGAAGGCTGGGATGATGGAAAGTGAGGTCCAAAAGAAACTAGAATTAGCCAGATAGGAAGCTGAAGAGAGACGGAAAGAACATGAAAGACAAATGGCCTTAAAGTGCTTGAAGTTGGACGCGGAGGAGAGGAAGGAGGCAAAATGCTTGGAGGCAGAAACAGCCAGGGAGGAGGCTGCCCACAAGAGAGCTATGGAGGCAGAAACAGCCAGAGAGGAGGCTGCCCATAAAAGAGATCTGGAGTTAAAAGACAAAGAAATACAGGCCCAGATTGAGGCTCGGAAGCATGAACTGGCTGTTATGGAGTTGAAAAGACAGAACCCTTCAGCAGCTGGCTCCAATTCCCCAAAAATCCACAAATGGGAGTGACTATGTCCATAGTATGATGAATCCAGTGATATTACTGAATATGTCTTCACCTTTGAGAGACTGTGCACCCTCCAAGCAATTCCTAAAGATCACAAGATGACCACATTGGTAGCAAAATTAACTGGAAGAGCTCTGGACATATTCAACAAAATGCCTATTAAGGATGCTTCTGACTATGGTAAATTTAAGGATTTGGTTTTGAAACAATTTTAAATTCCACCTGAAACTTACAGAGTAAAATTTAGAGCCCTTAAGAGAGGGGCTGGACTAAGTAATGTGGCTTATGTAAACCCGATAAAGGATCTGTTAGATAAATGGGTCAAAAGAAGGGGTGTAACTAGCTTTGAAGGAATGTGTGATTTGGTTGTACAGGAGCAGTTCCTGACTATGGCCAATGATGATGTAAAACAGTGTTGATGGGATAAAAAAATTAACTCAGCAGAAAGTCTTGCTTCTTATGCTGATCAATACGAGCAGTCCCAGACCGTCAGAGAGGCAGGGCAAATCGGAACAAAACAGGTGGCGGTACCAGAGAGGAACAGCCCTGGTCGCAGTTTGGGCGGATACCAGAAGGGAGACACTGAGACCACACCATACCACCGGGGGCAGCCCAAGGCCCCACCTACACCCCAAGGAAAACCCCAGACACCTTATCGTCCCACCACATCATTCTCCAGCAATCCACCTCGCCCCAGTGACCCGTCAGCTGGGCGATGTTTTAAATGTAACGAGCTGGGGCATGTAAAGGCCAACTGCCCCAAGAACCCCAACAGATTACAGTTCATTGCATCTGGGACACACCAAAGGTCCTCAGGCCCAGATGCCTCCCAGATACCCTCAGAGCGAAGGGAAACTGTGAGTGTAGGCGGGAAGAAAGTTACCGCGTGGAGGGACACTGGAGCACAGGTGTCAGCTATCCACCAATCCTTAGTGGACCCCAACTTCATCAACCCAGAGGTCCAAGTGACGATTCAACCCTTCAAGTCCATCTCTTTCGATTTGCCTACAGCCAAGTTGCCTGTCCAGTACCAGGGCTGGTCAGGAATGTGGACTTTTGCAGTCTATGATGATTATCCCATTCCCATGCTGCTGGGGGAAGACTTGGCCAACCATGTGAAGCAGGCCAAGAGGGTGGGAATGGTCACCCGCAGCCAGGCTAAGCAAGCCTTCACACCTATCCCTGTTGCTGAGCCTTCCACTAGGGCCCCGTCTGTGCTACCAGAGACCCAGACTGAGGTGGTGGAACCGGACCCCAGGCCAACGTCTGCAACGGCCGTAGTGGATCCAGTCCCAGAGACCCAGCCAGAGCCAGGCCCAGAACCGGAACGGGCGGAGCACCCAGCACCAGAACCATTGCCAGCCCTGAGTCCAGCGCTTGCAACCCCGTCTGCAACCCCAACACCAGAGGGCCCCACCAAGCCCACCCTGGCAGCAGCAGCTAAACCAGCGCAAGAGGCTCCACCGGAGCCTGAAGCCCAACCTAGCGCACCCACGGAGAGCGGGTCACCGTCCCCGGAACCAGCCTCGTCCCTTGCGTCGCTTCCCGAGGGACCAAGCCCAGGCCCACCATCCAGTGAGGAACTGAGGTCTCCAGCATCAAGGGAACAGTTCCAGACCGAACATGAAACAGATGAAAGCCTCCAGGGAGCTTGGACAGTGGCACGGAGCAACCCACCGCCTCTCAACTCTGCTAATCGATCCCGGTTTGTGGTAGAACGAGAACTTTTATACAAGGAAACTCTTTCTGGTGGACACCAGGAACCTGGCATCCTCAGAGACAGTTGGTAGTTCCAACTAAATACTGGGAAAAGCTCTTGAGCTTAGCCCATGATCATCCTAGAGGCCATGCTGGGGGGAACAGGACCAAAGACCATTTGGGGAGGTCATTCCACTGGGAGGGAATGGACAAGAACGTTTCTACTTACGTCCAGTCCTGTGAGGTGTGCCAAAGAGTGGAAAACCCCCAAGACCAGGTCAAAGCCCCTCTCCAGCCACTCCCCATCATTGAGGTTCCATTTCAGCGAGTAGCTGTGGATATTCTGGGTCCTTTCCCGAAAAAGACACCCAGAGGGAAGCAGTACAGACTGACTTTCATGGATTTTGCCACCCGATGGCCGAAAGCAGTAGCTCTAAGCAACAACACCAGGGCTAAAAGTGTGTGCCAGGCCTTAACAGACATTTCTGCCAGGGTAGTTTGGCCCTCCGACATCCTTATGGATTTGGGAACTAATTTCCTGGCAGGGACCATAAAAAGCCTTTGGGAAGCTCATGGGGTGAACTACTTGGTTGCCTCTCCTTACCACCATCAAACAAATGGCCTGGTGGAGAAGTTTTATGGAACTTTGCGGGTCATGATACGTAAATTCGTAAATGAGCACTCCAATGATTGGGACCTAGTGTTGCAGCAGTTGCTCTTTGCCTACAGGGCTGTAACACATCCCAGTTTAGGGTTTTCACCATTTGAACTTGTATATGGCCGTGAAGTTAAGGGGCCATTGCAGCTGGTGAAGCAGAAATGGGAGGGGTTTATCTTTAATTATCTCATAGCATCCACCACCTCAAACCGAAAGCCCAAGGTGTACCATGTTAATTCTCTAAAGCCCTTTTATTCCAGAGAATTAAAGGTTTGTCAGTTTACAGCCCAGGGAGGAGATGACGCTGAGTGGCCCGAAGGTGTCTACTACGAAGGGAAAAGTGCGGATGGTGTGGAAGAGGTGAAGCTCTCCGTGACCCTTGGGCGTACGCAGCGACAGCACATCCAGGAGCTGTGCACTAGCTACGCGCCAATGTTCTCAGCCACCCCAGGACTGACTGAACGGGCATACCACTCCATTGACACAGGGAATGCTCGCCCAATTAGAGCCCAACCTTACCGGGTGGCTCCTCAAGCCAAAACTGCTATAGAACGGGAGATCCAGGACATGCTACAGATGGGTATAATCCACCCCTCTAAAAGTGCATGGGCATCTCCAGTGGTTCTAGTTCCCAAACCAGATGGGGAAATACGCTTTTGCGTGGACTACCATAAGCTAAATGCTGTAACTCGCCCAGACAACTATCCAATGCCACGCACAGATGACCTATTAGAGAAACTGGGATGGGCCCAGTTCATCTCTACCTTGGACTTAACCAAGGGGTACTGGCAGGTACCGCTAGATGAATCCGCCAAGGAAAGGTCAGCCTTCACCACCCATGTAGGGCTGTATAAATTTAATGTGCTCCCTTTCAGGCTGCAAAATGTACCCGCCACCTTCCAGAGACTTGTAGATAGTCTCCTAGCGGGATTGGGAGAATCTGCAGTCGCCTAGCTTGACGATGTGGCCATCTTTTCTGATTCATGGGCAAAACACCTGGAGCATCTCCAGAAAGTCTTCAAGCGCATAAGAAAGGCAGGACTAACTGTTAAGGCTAAAAAGTGTCAAATAGGCTTAAACAGAGTGACTTACCTTGGACACCAGGTGGGTCAAGAAACTATCAACCCCCTACAGGCCAAAGTGGATGCTATCCAAAAGTGACCTGTCCCAAAGTCAAAAAACCAGGTCCAATCCTTCTTAGGCTTGGCCAAATATTACAGGCGATTTGTACCGCAATGCAGCCAAATCGCTGCCCCACTAACAGAGCTGACCAAAAAAACCCAGCCAAATGCCGTTCAGGGAACTGAAGAGTGCCAGAAGGCCTTTAACCAGCTTAAGGTGACACTCATGTCTGAGCCTGTGCTAAGAGCACCTGACCAGAAGGACCAATGGGGAAAGAAAATACTTTCAAATGGGGGGCGGGGCAGGTTTTGTTTGTGCTTTTTGTTTAGTTCCCTCTCAGGACAAAGAAAAAAACCAAGCAGGTAACCCAGCTCCTACTAAAATGATACATCTAAAATTACAAAAATTGTAAGTAATAGCAAGAAAATGTGTTAAATTATCTTTTGTTTTAGCTTGTAAATGTTCTCTATGCTAAGAGGGATGTTTATTCCTGTTTTTGTAAAGTTAAGCCTAAAGAGGAATCCTCTGTGTTTTAAATCTTTTTATTACCCTGTAAAATTACCTTCCATCCTGATTTTACAGAGATGCTTCTTTTACTTTTTTCTTTATAATAAAGTTCTTCTTTTAAAAACTTAATTAATTTTAGTGTCCTAACCATAAAGGGTCTGGTCTGTACTTTTATTAAAGACAACTGGTTGGTAGATTATTCTCAAGCTTCCCCAGGAAAGGGGGTGAAGGGGCTTGGGGGAATATTTTGGGGAAATAGGAACTCCAAGTGGTCCTTTTCCTGAATCTTTGTCTAAATCACTTGGTAGAGGCAGCAATACCGTCCAAGGACGAGGGAAGGAATTTGTGTCTTGCGGAAGTTTTAACCTAAGCTGGTGGAATATAAGCTTAGGGAGTCTTTCATGCTGGTCCCCACATCTGCACCGCAGAGTTCAGAGTGGGGAGGAAACCCTAACACTGCCCCACTCAGGTTGTGTCTACACAGTGTTTTGGAGCCCGTGGAAGTGAGCTCCCAGCCCAGGTTGATAGATTTGGGTTAGCAGGGCTCATGTGAGCGCTCTGCCCCAGGCCCATCCCCTGGGGGCTCCACAGAGCGAGGGCTGCCCCTGCGGGCTCAGGGGCTGCCCCACACCCAGAGGCTCTTACCCCAGTGCACGCTGAGGGGGTCCTGCAGGCTGATGTGCTCCACCTGGCAGGTGTAGACGTCCCCGCGCCGGGGGCTCATCTCCAGCATCACCAGGATCTGGAAGGTCCAGTCTCCGTTCTGGAGCAGCTCCGTGGACACCACCCCGGCCGTCTGCTCCTGCCCGTTCTTCAGCCACTTGATCTCGATCCCCCCGGGGTAAAACCCCGTCACGGAGCAAACCAGCAGGTGGGAGTGGGACCCAGACCCCGATGTTGTGGGGGAAACTTTCACCTTGGGCTGAACTGGGGGGAGAGAAGGGGAGGGGCTGGGATAGGGGCTGGAGACAGAGCAGGGTGACCCCCCCGTCCCCCAGGGAAAGGCCCCAGCTCCAGGATCAGCAGAAAGGGCCCGAGGGGAGTCGCGTCCTGTCACCCCCATGGGGACAGAGCCAGGGACTGTCTGACCCTCGGGGCCCAGGGAAACGGGGTCTCGGCCCAGGGACCAGGGGCTGCCCCCACCCTCCTGCCAGGGGCACCCCAAGGGGGGAGGGGCAGGGTTGGGGGGAGGGGAAAGTTCTGCCCCATCGTCCGGCCCCGCCCACCCCAGGGAGGGGGGTAGGAGCCGCAGCAGCCGCCTGCCCCGAGGGGGGTCTGAGTGGGGGGTGCTGGGAGCTGAACCCCCAGAGGGGCGGGGGGGAGGGTCAGTCCCCGGCCTGCAGAGAGGGGGCGCCGCAGCCAGACCCGGGGGGGGCCGGGACGGGCGGGGGGGGGGAAGGCGAAGGGAAGAGACGTCCCCGCCCCAGCGCCGGGTTCCCGCCTGCTCCTGCCGCTGGGTGACCCCGGCCCCCGCCGCCCCCCCCCGCTCCCTGGGCCCCGCCCCCTGCCCGTGACCCCGCCCCCTGCCGCCCCCCGGCGCAGGAGCAGCTCAGCCCCCCCCGGCCAAGAGCCGGAGCATGGAGATAACTGGGGGGGGGGGCAGAGCGGAGGAGCCCCCCCCCCGCGCACTCACCTCTCCGGCCCCGCCCCCCCGGAGCCCCGCCCCCGCACTCACCTCTCCGGGCCACGGTGAAAGGCGCGTCCACCCCGTAGTTGTGCCGGCAGAACGTGTCCACCTCCCCCCGCGCGTACGCCAGGATCGCCGGGTCCTTGTTCCAATACTCGGCGTCGGGCCGGCCCAGCTCCGTGTCCGCCACGAACACCCCCAGCTCGCTGTCGAAGTGGACGTACTGCCGCCCGTTGTAGAGGTACCGGTCCAGGAACCGGACCCGCTCGGTGCCGTTGGTGAACAGACACTCCGCGTTCTGCTGGTACACGTACCGCCCTGGGGGGGACGGGCTCGGCTCGGCTCGGCTCGGCTCGGCTCAGGCGCCCCGCCCCGCCCCGCCCCCTGCTGCCCCCGGGGGGGCCCAAATCCTCCGGGAGCGCCCACGAGCCCGTAGCCGCCCCCCCAGCCCCGGACCCAGGCGGGCATGGACGGGGGGGGGGGCAGTGACGGTAACACCGAGCGGGGGGGCGCTGGGCCCATGTGTACCGGGGGGGGGGTGCTGAGAGCCCTTGACCCGAACCGTGACCCCCGTGTGGGAGGGAAACCGCTTCAATCCGGGGGGTGCGGCAGCCCCCAGCCCCCTCGTCCCAGCACCTCCGGGAGGGGACACAGAGAACGGGGGAGACACTGAGCAGACAGGACACCAGGACAGGGGACCCCAAGGCATGTCGGGTCTGACCCCCCCCAGATACACCCAGCGCCTGCCCAGGACGGGGCTCCCCGGGGCGCTGGGCTCTGACACCCCCCCACCCCCAGATACACCCAGCGCCTGCCCAGGACGGGGCTCCCCGGGGCGCTGGGCTCTGACACCCCCCCACCCCCAGATACACCCAGCGCCTGCCCAGGACGGGGCTCCCCGGGGCACTGGCGTCCAATTACCCCCCCCCAGATACGCCCAGCACCTGCCCAGGACGGGGCTCCCCAGGGCACTGGCGTCCAATTCCCCCCCCCCCCCCCCCGGAAACACCCAGCACCTGCCCAGGACGGGGCTCCCCGGGGCGCTGGGCTCTGACACCCCCCCACCCCCAGATACACCCAGCACCTGCCCAGGATGGGGCTCCCCAGGGCACTGGCGTCCAATTCCCCCCCCCCGGAAACACCCAGCACCTGCCCAGGATGGGGCTCCCCAGGGCACTGGCATCCGATTCCCGCCCCCAGATACGCCCAGCGCCTGCCCAGGACG
This sequence comes from Lepidochelys kempii, assembly GCF_965140285.1. Classification (NCBI taxonomy): domain Eukaryota; kingdom Metazoa; phylum Chordata; order Testudines; family Cheloniidae; genus Lepidochelys; species Lepidochelys kempii. The sequence goes on along the minus strand of NC_136393.1, from coordinate 50,800,751 downwards.
GGGCTCCCCGGGGCGCTGGGCTCTGACACCCCCCCACCCCCAGATACACCCAGCGCCTGCCCAGGACGGGGCTCCCCAGGGCGCTGGGGTCTCTGCTCACCTGGGGGCTCCGTGCAATGAGCCAGGTGGGTTCTCAGCACCGTCAGTGTCACGAGCAGAGCCCCAGCCCAGCGGCTCCCGGCCCCCAGGATCCGACCCGCCCCCATCGCGGCTCAGGAGGGAGAGATCTGGAAAGTCGTCGGGACCCCGCAGACTGAGACCTTCTCTGTCCAGCTCCAAGCACCAGACCCGGGACGCTGCCCACGGCCCCGGGGATTGGGCACCCCCAGCCCAGGGCCAGTCAGCATCGGGTCTGGGCAGCATCATTCGTTGCCAGGCAGAGCCGGCCCCAGCAGGTCTCGGTTCCATACTTCTCCCTCGTAGGGGGCAGAGCAGGGTCTGGGGTCGGGCTGCAGGACTCGCCTGGTGCCTGCCATGGCCCCGGGGCAGCTGGAGAGCGGGGCCAGGCCAGGGACCAGCCCCCACCAGAGCAGGACCCCCAGCAACGGGCCTGGGACCCTCCGTCCCCTTCCCCTGGTGCCTCGACCCTCTGCTGCTGGCTGGGGCAGGCCGGGTCTGTGTGTGGGGTCTCTGGTTGTGGATAAATTTAGGCCCAGTGGAAGGTTCGGGGCTGGCCCCACAGGCAGAAGTTCTGAGCTTCCCCCACCCCCACCTCCATGGGCCTGAGCCCTGCCCCCCTAGGCACCCCACCAGAGCAGGGGGCTCAGTCTCCATGGGTCAGGCACAGCTCGGCCTCCCAGCTGCTCCCACCATCGATCTCCCAAAGGGGCTTCTCTGGCCCCCCTGTCTCTGAGCCCCTCCCCCTCTCTGCTGCGCGCATACACCCCCCACCCCCCGTGGGGCAGGGCCATTGTCCCCAATGCCCAGCTGGGGAGGGAGGCCCAGAGAAGTCAGTGACTGGCCCAGGGTCACACACAGTCTGTGGCAGGGCCAGGAATGACCCCAGGGCTCCTGGGTCCCAGGCCAGCCCCTCTCGGCCCCTCCTGCCGGGGGCAGTGTGAACACCCCGCGTTAGCTGTGGGGGTGGGGGGGACAAGTTGGTGCCAATGGGGACAGGAGGCAGTGGGTTGGGGCAGGGGACAGGGACCAGCGTGCCACACACGGGGCCCAGGACAGACTCCGGGGGGAAGGAAGTTTGGTCACTAACAGCAGATCCACCCGAGGGAAAGGGCCTGTGTCCCAATCCCGCCACCTGAGCCAGCCAGGATCCCACCCTGAGGCCAGGTGGGAACCAGTGCCCCAGAGGGGAATGGCCGGGCGTCCCGGTCTCCCATGGATGGTCTCCCCGAACCCTGCCTGTGGCCTGGTCTACACTTAACGCTTATCCCAGCAGAGCTCTGCAGTTAGGTGTGACACGACCCCCGGGACACACACAGAGCTCCGGGGGTCAGAGGTGTGACCCCACACCCCAGCACACCGCTGTGTCGCCGAGCCCCCTGTGCACACAGTCGCTCTGCAGAGCAGGGCATGTGTGGACTGGGCGAGGGCCGTGCGGGGAGGTGCTGCGCCCACGCTGGGGATAAACCCCTCCTGGCTGCGCTGCGTCCACACTGGGGATAAACCCCTCCTGGCTGCGCTGCGTCCACACTGGGGATAAACCCCTCCTGGCTGCGCTGCGTCCACACTGGGGATAAACCCCTCCTGGCTGCGCTGCGTCCACACTGGGCTGCTGGCAGAGCCACACCACGCTGGGCCTGCCACGCAGACTCAGCCCGCGGCCCCAGGTGGCTGGGTGGGAATTTGCAGTATTGCCAACCCCGAGTGTTCAGAAATCCTGAAGTTATGTAAAAATACCAGCTGCTGTGAGGTTCTTTTAATTTGCCTGATTTGCCTGCAACTTCTCCATCTCCTCTCGGCGAGGCTCAGCCCTGCTGCTCTGCCCGGTAACAGCCTGGTCGGCGCAGGGATTTCTGCCATTGGGTGCGGGCCACTGGGCCGGGCTCCCCTGGCCAATGCCGGGCGCTGCCCCCCAACCCTGCCCCCCCCCCGGGTGTGACATGTGCCCCCCAGCCCCCTAGCACTGCCAGCCCTGCGCCCAGCCCAGTGTCCGGGGAGAGGAGATGGGCGCAGGACGGGGCGTCCCCATGGCCCAGCTGGCCCTGCTCACCCTGCTGGCCCTGCCGGGCACCGGGGCGGTGAGAGGTACGGGCGGGGCGGGGCGGGGGCTGTGATGCCTGGGCCTGGGGGGGGCAGCTTGACCCCCATAGTACCCGGCTCCCCCACCCTCGGGGGGACAATGGGGGCTGACGGGGCAGGGAGGGGTATGGGGAGGAGCCAGATAGGGGGGCTGCAGGGAGGGAGAATCTCACCCCACAGTGTTGAGGGAGGGGTCGGGGGCTGATCTGGGCAGGGCGCGTGCTGCATGGAGTGGAGGGTCTCCCCCCCCCCCAATGGCAGCGGGGGAGGGCAGGGGAGGCTGGCGCGGGGGCAGCAGAGGGATCGTGGGGAAGCCGCTGTGGTTTGGGTACAACACAGCCCTGCCCTAGGGGTGCAGCCCCCTCCCCAACAGGGATTCAGGGGCTGATCCCCCCAGGAGGGATGGGGGAACGTTCCCCAAAGAGCTGCGCCAGGGCCAGACCCTGCCGAGCAGTGAGTGCGTCTGTGCAGAGCAGGGAGCCCCTGTCTCCGCTCCCCAGCCTGGCCCCATTGTCCCCTGTCCCCCCAGGGCTCAGACCCACGGTGGGGGGGCGCTCTGTGGGGCAGACTCTCTCCTTGACTAGTGGTGGCAGGTCCCCTCCTTTGCAGTCGCTCTGTGAGATCCTGCCGGGCGAGCTGGGATCAGCGAACGACTCCCTAGGATGTAGGTGCCCAACTCCCTTGGGCCCTGGGCAATCCCAACCTCAGGCCTGAGCCAGACCCCTCCCCCTCCCGGAGGGTGTCTGACCCCCCAGCGCAGCTTTAATGTCTCTGGCTGGGGGGTTCCCGGGTCTCCCAGTGACTATCCCCGGGGTGTGAGTGTCGGGGGCCAGGGATTGAAATCGTCCCGAGAACCAGGTTGTGGTGATGCGAGGACCCGGAACGAGCCCTCGGCACAGACGGGAGAATGAAATGTCCTGCAGTCACAATGTGTAACCTTCCCACCCCCACTCCAGACACCCCCCACTCTGCACTGGGGTGACATCCCCCTTCCTAAGCTAAGTGGGTGTCGGCCTGGACACTACTTGGATGGAAAGGAGGACTCGTGGCACCTTAGAGACTAACCAATTTATTTGAGCGTAAGCTTTCCTGAGCTACAGCTCACTGCATCGGATGCACTTGGATGGGAGACCTGTTAGAACAAATGAGTGGTGGGGGGGGGCACAGCGGGGGCCTGTCCCCTCCCAGACAGCGCTGACCCCAATGCCCCAGCGTGATGTCAGGGGTCCCTGCGCTCCCTGCGGCTGCTTTCCCCTCGCAGCGGGAAGCCTAGGATGAATGCTGGGGGCTGTGGCTGTAGGGGAAGTCCTCCAGAGACCATGCCCCGTGGGGGGGCTGCTGCTGATGCCCCTCTCCCCACAGTGGAGCACATGAGCTCCCAGGTGAATTTCTACCAGCGGACGGACCTGGCCCAGCAGGAGTCTGGCGAGTACATGCAGGAGTTCGACCAGGACGAGATCTTCCACGTGGACCTGGAGAGGAAGGAGACCGTCTGGCGCCTGCCCGACTTCAGCAAGTTCACCAGCTTCGAGGCGCAGGGCGCCCTGGGCAACATCGCCGTGCTGAAGAACAACCTGGAGATCCTGATCAAGAGGTCCAACCATTCGCGGGCCCAGAACGGTACGGCACGGCGGGGGGGGGCACCTTCCCCGTCCCCTTCCTGGGGCCATCCCACACCTTGCTCACCCATGGACCTTCCCTGCCACGCACGGGCCCAGTACCAGACACCCTAAAGACTGTGGGGCCTCGCTTAGATCCCCTCCCAGCCTCTGGCGAGGGCTGCGAGCAGCCACACAGCTGGGGCCCGGGCAGTTCGCACCCTCCAGGCTGGTGGCCCAGGGCAGCTCCTTTGCTGAGGGCTGTTCGTTGCCCCTCCCCAGCACCTGCCCCTGCCCCTGGGGGATTCTCCCCCCTACCCCTTCTGCCCCATCAGTCGTCAGGGCAGGGAGCTGGGACAGCCCCGGTGATGCCCCCACAGTCCTGGGGAGAGACCCCTGAGCTGGAGCATGATCACCAGGGACTGGCTGGCTCAGGGGGGCAGGGGATGGGACCAACTAACCCCTGTCTCCCCAGTGCCCCCTGAGGTGACCGTGTTCCCCGAAGACCCCGTGGAGCTGGGGGAGCCCAACGTCCTGATCTGCTTCGCGGACAAGTTCTTCCCACCCGCGCTCAGCATGACGTGGCTGAAGAACGGGCAGGAGGTGACGGGGGGCGTCTACGAGACCGACTTCTACCCCCGCCAGGGTGACTCCTTCCGCAAGTTCTCCTACCTGCCCTTCCTCCCCAGCTCGGGTGACTTCTACGACTGCCGGGTGGAGCACTGGGGGCTGCCTGAGCCCTTCATGAAGCACTGGGGTAAGGCCGGGGTGCCCGGGGACCCCGCTGGGCACAGGGCTGGGAGCCAGGACTCCTGGGTTCTATCCCAGCCCTGGGAGGGAGGGGTGGGAACAGCCCCCCTCACTCCGTGCCCTGTCCCTCTCCCCCTCTCTCCAGAAGCCCAGATGCCCACCCCCGTCCCCGAGACCACCGAGACCCTGGTGTGCGCCCTGGGCCTGGCCGTGGGCATCATCGGCATCATCGTGGGCACCATCCTCATCATCAAGGGCATGAAGATGAACGCCGCCCGCAACCCGCGGGGCCCCTTGTGAGTAGCTGCTGCCTGGGGAGGGCACCCGCTGCACCTGCAGCCCCTGGGCCCACACAGCACTCTCCGGGGAGACCCCCACCTGTTGTGTTTCCCCCAGCCAGCCACAGCCCCATAGCCCATCCAGCACCCCCTGGGGAGACCCCCCACCCACTGTGCTTCCGCCATCCAGCCACAGCCCCTCCCCCACCCAGCAGCTACTGGGGAGATCCCCCCCCCACTGTGCGCCCCCAGCCAGCCACAGCTCCTGAACCCACCCAGCCCCCCCCCCCCCATGTCAATGAGAGAGTCCCTGCAGGTGCTGGGGAATGGCCCTGATCCCTGCCAGCCTCACGTCAGGGCCCAGGACTCCTGGTAACCGACCCTCTTTGCCTTTCAGATAAACGCAGGGAGAAGCCGGGGCCCCTGAATCCTTCCCAGATGCCTTTCTGAGACCCGCTCACGGCCCCCACCCCCTCCAGCTCTGCCCCCAGCACCCCTGCTCCGTGCCCATTGGTGCCAGCTGCTGTACCCAGGCGGGGCCCCCCGACCCCGTAACCGCGCCGAGCGAAGCCGCTAGAGACTCCCTGGGGAGCCGGCCCCTCAGGCGGGCCCTGCACCCCCGCTGGGCTTGGGAGGGGGCACCTATCCAGGGAGAGGGCTGCTGCCCCATGGGGCTGGGAATGGGGGTGGCCCCTCGTCAGGGGGCAGCAGGGCCCACGGGGCTGATCCAAACCCCATTGCCATCGTGGGGAAGGTTTCTCTTGACTCCAGTGGGTGCTGGATTGGGCCCCGAGCCCGGCCCCTGTTGGCCAGAGGCTGCTGTCAGTCACCCCAGGTAAAGCCCCTCCAGCCATTACCCAGCAGGCTTTGGGCCAGATTTGGCCATTCCCGGTCAATGGGGTCCCCACGGGGCGGGATCGGGCCCATGACTGTCCCAGCGCTAGTCCCTGGCTAAAGGCCCCATGGCACCCGTGTGTGACTCCCCCGGGGTCCATCCCTGCTGGGTCTGTGTGGAAAGGGCCCAGTCCCTGTATAGCCCCCCTTCTCCCTGTGCCCCGTGTGTGTCCACAGCCCGGCTGCCCTCGATCTAGCTTTGCCAACAGCAATAAAGTGGATTTTGGGGACGTTTCTGAGTTTTTTATCATGATTTTAAATCCGGTCGGTCTGGGCCGAGCCCGCGGCAGCCTGTGTTAGCCCAGCCCAGCTAGAGTCGGTCCAGGGGCCCCGGGTTATACCGGGAGTTAAGGGAGTTTGGTATGAGGGTTAAGGAAGGGGCCAGGACTCCTGGGTTCTATCCGAGCTCTGGAAGGGGAGTGGGGTCCAGTGGGTTAGAGCAGGGGGGATGGGAGCCAGGACTCCTGGGTTCTATTCCTATTGCTGACACTGTGACACTGACTTGCTGCAAGCTGTGAGGCTTCCTGTGCCTCAGTTTCTCTGTGTCTGAAACGTGGTCTCCTCCTGGGGCGGTGGTGGGGGCTCTCGGGCTGAGGGATGGTCCATGGAGCACTTTGAAATCATCCTATGGTCAGGATCCCTGGGGCAGGGCAGGGCTCATGGGCCAGGCTCCCCCGGGACCGAACCCCGCAGGGCAAGCGGCTGCAGAGAGATGCTGGCCTGTCCGGGTGCTGCGGTGATGTCCCCCAGGCTGGGGTCACGGTGACGCGAAGGGCAGATCCCCCTCGGAACATGGCACCGAGACCCAGCCCAGCTTCCTCGCACCCCTTCCCGGGCACATGCCGGGAGACCCCCTGGCTCCCAATAATGCCACCAACCCACCAAGCTCTCCCATTGGCCGCTGGAGCCTTCGACCAGCCTCCTGCGCGTTCCCATTGGCTGCGGCCGTACAGCTGTCCCTGGTGGGAATGTTCCCAGGTCCCTTCAGGCAGCTCCAGACACAGGCCCTGGGCTCCTGCCAGCTGGGGAGGCCCTGGGGGGCTGGACGTGGGGGGGGGGCTGTTTCCAGTGGGGTCTGGCAGGGCCTGGCCCTGGAGCCAGGGCGAGTCAATAGCTCGGTGAGCCGAGAGACGATGTAAACCCGCCATGGGGTGCGTCTGTGGGGACACCGAGACTGGGGAGTGGGGGGTAATGACGGGACAGGCCAGTTACACACAGCGAGCTGGGTCACGCGGGGAGCTGGGCCCAGTCACACGTGTTTTCGCACAGCCGGGTGCCAGGCTGGACAGGGAGGAACCGAGGATGTGGGTCCCACATGATGGGGGTCGGGTGGGCTGTACACTGGGACGTAGAGACTCTGAACTGGACGTGGGGGGTCAAGGCAGAACCCAACTGAGTGTGAGCTCCCAGTGCCATGCTGTGGCTTAGGGGGCAGGTGTGACCCGGGGCTGTAGGAACAGGGGAATATTGGGCAGGCGCTGGGAGATGGTGTCACCTCTGGACACGGATCTGGTGAGATCGTCACTGGCTGCTGTGTCCAGCCCTGGCGTCGGCCCTGCGGAAAGGAGGCTGAAACGTTAGCCGGGTTCAGAGGGGAGCTGCAAAGGTGCCTCAAAGTCTGGAGAAGCTGCCTGTGAGTGAGCGATGGAAGGAGCCTGTTCTGTGCAAGGCTCAGGGGTGACCTAATCCCGGTCTGTAAGGACCCACCCGGGGAGCCGATTTCTGGGAGCAGGGGGCTCGTCAGTCTCCCAGACAAAGCAGAACAAGAGCCAGCGTCTGGGAGCTGACGTGAGATGACCTCAGACTAGAAACCCGGGTCACATTTTTACCAGGGAGGGCCCCTAACCACTGCGACATCTGAGCCGGTGGGAGCACGTTGCTCTCCAAACACAGCCACGACCGTGAGTGGGGGGAGCCCCATTGAGTCCTTCAGGGGCACAGGAGTCCACTCACAGACAGCCACCAGCGGGGTCCAGGCTTTGGGTTAAAAAGGCTTTTTAAGAACACAGCATGAATGGCTGGAACATGCAAACACTGAGCTGAATGGAGATCAAAGCCCAGTCAGTACAGAGGATGGGAAACAGGAAGTAAATGGCAAAGAATATAAGTTACAAGTAAACATGTAGGCAACTGATAAGGGAAACTAAAGGATCCAATGGCCAATAGTTTGAAGGACAATAAGAAGACAGCTTAGAAACACGTCAGGAACAAACATAGCCCTAGGTTGGAACCGGGTCCAGGTCCAGGGCTGGATGCAGATGGTGAAACTGTAACTAGTGAAGCAGGAAAGGCAGAAATGTCCCGTAGCTATTCCTGTCTGTGTTTGGAGTGAGGCAGGAGGCTGTGTCCGTCCTTGATGATGCTGTGGATGGACCAGAAAATTTCCCAGCTCTAACAAAGGAGGAGGTGAGGCAGCAGCTGCTAAAATCAGACACACTCACGTCACCAGTCCCGGATCATTTATACCCAAGAGTCTCCAAGGAACTGGCTGAGATGTGTAAATACAGCCAGTGCTAGTAGGCCAGCTGGGCAGCACAGAGGCTGCCTTCAAAAGCCGCAACCCAGAGCAGGGCCCAGGGGTCACTGCAGATCCCAGCCCCAACACGATCTTTGCTGTGTCCTGTAGCCAGGTGGATCCGGGGAGATCAGAGAGACATGGTGGGGGATGGGAGGTCAGAGCTTTGATTGGAAAAACTTCTGCTGGGGGCAGAGACGAGCTCGTGAGCTGCCCAGAGTCCTTCACACCCCCCCTTTCCCCTCCGCCCTGCGTCCCCACCTCCCCACCTCCCGGTTCCCAGCAGCCGGGGCTTTCCCCAGAAGCTTCCACTTCACCTTGAACTCAGGTAACCCCCGTCTCCCGGCCAATCAGCACGCGGCTCCGGGCAGCGTCATCGGTCTCCGGCAGATTCTGGCCATGCTGGGCTGCTATGGGGCAGGTTGAGGAGCAGCCAGGCGGGCTGGGCTGGGTGACAGGCGGGAGCGGGGATGGGGATGGGGCAGTGGCTCCTCCAGCCGCAGCCTCACACCCACCCCACTCACCCCCCCGCGGGCTCAGGCCAGCCCTGACACCTCCCCTCCCCCGGCCTGGGTCACTCTGAGCCCCCCGACCCAGCCCCGCTCAGCACCCAGCTCGCCCCAGGACAGCCAGTGAGGCCCCCTCCACAGGGACTGGGACCCAGGACTCCTGGGTACCGTGTGGGGTCTGGTGGGTTAGAGGAGGGAGGGGCTGGGAGCCAGGACTCCTGGGTTCTGTGTGGGGGTCTGGTGGGTTACAGGGCGGGAGGGGCTGGGAGCCAGGACTCCTGGGTTCAGTTCCCACCTTCACCACTACTGTGCTGTGTGCACTGGGGTCAATCCCTCACTCTGGGGCTGGTGACCCCCCTTTGTCTTGTTGTCTTAGGCTGCAACCTCCCGAGGGCAGCGCCCGTGTGTCTGGGCAGCGCCCGGCACAACACAGCCCCGATCCCAGCTGGGGTCCATGCAGCCCCGTGGTGGGGGGTGGAGGGCTGGCTCAGGGGTGGGAATGGGCCATTGGGCCTTTCCCCTCTGCGGGGCACCAGTTCCGATCCAGCCCCCTTTGGCTCCGTGGCCACCTGCCCCAGTCAGACCAAACCCAGATTTGGGCCCAGGGCAGCCGGTTAGTAGCAACAATTCCCGCCTGGTCTCTGATTGGTGCCCTGAAGGGTTTTGCTGGCCCAGCCAGCCTTGCGATGCCTGGACAAGAACCTCCCTGTGACCCAGCCCCGGAGTCCGAGCCCACTGTCACGGAGTGTGGGGGAGTCCAGGCCCTGCACCCCTCTTCCTGGGATCCACTGAGACTCTCAGCCAGCCAGTAAAACAGAAGGTTTATTGGACAACAGGAACACAGTCCAAAACAGAGCTTGTGGGTACAACCAGGACCCCTCAGTCAAGTCCTTCTGGGGGAGCAGGGAGCTTAGACCCCAGCCCTGGGGTTCCCTGTGTTCCTCCACCCAGCCCCAAACTGAAACTAAACCCACCCAGCAGGCTCCCTCCTGCAGCCTCTGTCCACATTCCTCGGCAGAGGTGTTACCTCCCCCTCCCCCTCCTGGCTCAGGTGACAGGCTCTCAGGTCTCCCATCCCCAGGGCACATTCCCAGGTCAACACTCCCCGCTCCCTGCTGCGTCACATCCTCACATCTCTCCCCCCTTCGAGACTGAACTGAGCGGGGTCACGCTGACCAGTGACCTGGGGAAGTTCGGGGCCCCCTCTCCGGGACAGCGCATCCGCTATCAGGTTGGCACTTCCCTTCACGTGGACCACGTCCATGTCGTAATCCTGCAGAAGCAGGCTCCATCTCAGGAGTTTGGCGTTGGCTCCTTTCATCTGGTGCAGCCAGGTCAGGGGAGAGGGGTCGGTGTAGACGGTGAAGTGTCGCCCGAAGAGATAGGGCTCTAGTTTCTTGAGGGCCCATACCATGGCCAGGCACTCCTTCTCGATGGCCGCGTAGTGTTGCTCCCGGGGTAGCAACTTCTTGCTCAGGTACACGATGGGGTGTTTCTCCCCCTTTTCATCCTCCTGCATTAACACCGCCCCCAGTCCCGTGTCTGAGGCGTCGGTGAACACCACAAAGGGCTTGTCAAAGTCTGGGTTTGCCAGAACTGGGCCACTGACCAGAGCCTTCTTCAGCGCCCGGAAAGCCACCTGGCACTGCTCGGTCCAGACCACCTTGTCTGGCTTCCCCTTCTTGCATAGCTCCGTGATGGGGGTGGCGATGGCGCTAAAGTGGGGCACAAATCTTCGGTAGTATCCTGCCATCCCAATAAAGGCTTGGACCTGCTTTTTGGTGTGGGGAGCGGGCCAGTCTCTGATCACCTCCACCTTGGCTGGTTCCGGCTTTAGGCGGCCGCTCCCCACCCGATGGCCCAGGTAAGATACTTCCGCCATCCCCACCTTGCACTTCTCCGCTTTTACAGTCAGCCCAGCCCCCTGGAGTCGGTCCAGCACTTGTCTAACCTGGGACACGTGGTCCTCCCAGGTCTGGCTAAAGACACAGATGTCATCAATATACGCCACGGCAAAACTCTCCATCCCCCTCAGGAGCTGGTCCACTAGGCGCTGGAAGGTGGCCGGCGCTCCCTTGAGGCCAAAAGGCAGGGTCAGGAACTCATAGAGCCCCAGAGGGGTGATAAAGGCCGATTTCAGTCGGGCATCTGCATCCAGCGGCACTTGCCAGTAGCCCTTTGTAAGGTCCATGGTGGTGAGGTACCGAGCTCCTCCCAGCTTGTCTAGGAGCTCGTCCGGCCTGGGCATGGGGTAGGCATCAGATACAGTGATGGCATTGAGCTTCCGATAGTCCACACAGAACCGGACCAACCCGTCCTTTTTGGGGACCAGCACCACCGGCGAGGCCCAAGGGCTGGCAGATGGCTGGATCACCCCCAAAGCCAGCATGTCCCGCACCTCTCTTTCCAGGTCCTGAGCAGTTTTCCCTGTGACTCGGAAGGGGGAGCACCTTATCGGCGGGTGCGACCCTGTCTGCACCTGGTGGACAGTCAGATTAGTGCGTCCAGGCTGGTTGGAAAACAGCTGTCGGTACGGATGCAGCACCTCCCTGACCTCAGCTTGCTGGGCAGGGGTTAGCTGATCCGAGAGGGGAATTGTTTCCAGGGGGAAACCAGCTCTGGTCCCAGGGAATAGATCTACTAAAGGGTCATCTCCCTGCTCTTCCCACTGTCCACACACGGCCAACACCACATTCCCCCTCGCATAATATGGCTTCATCATATTGTGACGAAGTGGGACTCTTCTTAATGTTTCCTCTGAATAGTGTGGGGGTGCCTCAGTTTCCCCTAGGCAGTTCTTAAGTATCTAGGGGGTGGGGTAAGGGTGTATGATCATTGCAGAGCCCTAGAGGGCCGGTGTGTGCAGGAGTCTGGACACAGAGAATGGCCGACACCCTGTTTCCTGGCAACTGATGGCCTGGGCCCTTCCCCCCTGCGAGGTGAGAGCTAAAGGGTTGGAGAACAAAGGAATCAGGTGACCACCTGGCCCGGGAAAGGAACAAAGCCCAGAGGAGGAGGGGCTGGAGGGAGTTTCAGTTTGGGGCTGGCTGGGACATGGAGTGAAGTGCAGACGTGGTTGTCTGGCTCACTGCCCCCCAAAATGGACCCAGCTGAGGGGTCCCGTTCTCTGCACCTGCAAGCTCTGTTTTAGATCATGTTCCTGTCGTCTAATAAACCTTCTGTTTTACTGGCTGGCTGAGAGTCCCGTCTGACTGCGAAGTTGGGGTGCAGGACCCTCTGGCTTCCCCAGGAGCCCCACTTGAGTGGACTTGCTGGGGGGAAGCGCACGGAGGGGCAGAGGATGCTGAATGCTCCGAGGTCAGACCCAGGAAGGTGGAAGCTGTGTGAGCTGTGTGTCCTGAAGATAGGCTGCTCACAGAAAGGTGACTAGCCCAGAGTCCTGACTGGCTTCATGGGGAGCAGCTCCAGAGCATCGCCCAGGGACTCCGTGACACATATTCACATGGTACACCCGGCGGTGGTGCGCCCGGTTCGACAGCTCCACCACATAGTTTACCTCATTGAGCTGCTTGACGACCTTGAAAGGGCCCTCCCAGGCGGCCTGTAGTTTGTTCTTTCTCACTGGGATGAGAACCATCACCGGATCCCCGGTGGCGTAGGCACGGGCCCGCGCCGGTCGGTCATACCAGACCTTCTGCTTCTTCTGGGCTCTGGCCAGATTCTCCCTGGCCAGGCCCATGAGTTCAGCCAGTCTCTCTCGGAAGATCAGGACATACTCCACCACTGACTCTCCATCGGGAGTGGCCTTCCCCTCCCACTCGTCTCTCATCAGGTCCAGGGGGCCCCTCACCCTCCTTCCATATAACAGTTCGAAAGGCGAAAATCCGGTAGACTCCTGGGGCACCTCCCTGTACGCGAACAGCAGGTGCGGTAAGTACTTGTCCCAATCCTGTGGGTGCTGGTTCATAAAGGTTTTCAGCATCATCTTTAGCGTCCCGTTAAACCTCTCCACCAGCCCATTGGACTGGGGGTGATACGCTGAGGCCCAGTCGTGCCGGACCCCACATTTCTCCCACAAGCACCGGAGCAGGGCCGACATGAAGTTGGAGCCTTGGTCTGTCAAGACTTCCTTGGGGAACCCCACTCGGCTGAAAATGGTCAGGAGCGCATCGGCCACGGTGTCTGCTTCAATGGAAGCTAAGGGCACTGCCTCGGGGTAGCGGGTGGCAAAATCTACCACCCCCAGAATGTATTTCTTCCCCGACCGGGTCGTCCTGCTGAGAGGCCCCACGATGTCCATGGCCACCTTCTGGAAAGGCTCCTCTATGATGGGCAAAGGCCTCAAAGCCGCTTTCCCCTTGTCCCGGGCCTTCCCCACCCTCTGACGGGGTCACAGGATCGGCAATACTGCCGGACCGTGGTAAAGACCCCGGGCCAGTAAAAGTTCTGTAGCAGCCTCTGCCGGGTGCGCCGGATTCCCTGGTGCCCTGCGAGGGGGATGTCATGGGCCAGGTACAGGAGCCTGCGGCGATACTTCTGGGGGACCCCCAGCTGCCTCCTGATCCCACAGGACTCTACTTCCCTTGTGGGAGCCCATTCTCGGTACAGGAACCCCTTCTCCCACAGGAACCTCTCCTGGCAGCCTCTCCTCATGGTCCGTCCCACACTGAGGTCGGCCAGGTCCCTGAGCTTCCGCAAGGAGGGATCTTTCCTCAACTCGGCCTGGAACTCAGCAGCTGGGGCAGGGACGGGGCCCGGTTCCCCCTCAGTGACCAGGTCTGAGGCCTCAGCCTCTCTGAGCCGTGCCCCTCGGCGCTCCCTCCCCACCAGGGTAGGGTCCTGCGCCTCCGGTGTGGTATCCTCCCCAAGGTCAGGGAGCAGTGCCCCTCGCCGGCTCTGGCTACGGGTCACAACCAGGGCGGCCTGGGGCTTGCTTGGCCAGTCCTCTAGGTCTCCCCCCATCAAAACCTCAGTGGGCAAATGGTGGTGTACCCCCAGATCCTTGGGGCCCTCCTCGGCCCCCCATTTCAGGTGTACCCTTGCCACGGGCACCTTAAATGGGGTCCCGCCCACCCCTGTCAGGGTCAGGTAGGTGTTGGGCACCACCCGATCTGGGGCCACCACCTCAGGCCGGGCCAGCGTCACCTCCGCGCCCGTATCCCAGTATCCGTTGACCTTCCTCCCATCCACCTCCAGGGGAACAAGGCACTCTCTCCGGAGGGACAGCCCCGCGCCCACCCTGTAAACCGAGCACCCTGAGTCCAGAGCCTCCAGCCCTCTGGCGGAGTTGGCCTGGGGTACTCTTCCCTCCTGAGCAGGTGGTAAACTGGCAGCCCCCCTTTCCTGGGTCATCTGCCCCTCGTCCAGCTGGGTCCCTACCCAGTTAACCCTGGGTAGGTTGGGTCTGCTCAGTTTGTCCCTGAGCCCGGGGCACTGGGACCGTACGTGGCCTCTCTGGCCACAGTGATAGCAGCTCAGGTCACGTTGGTCCCCTCGGGCAGGTCGGAGGGGCCCGACGCTAGGCGTTCCCCGTGGGAGGGGGTTCTCCCTATTTCCCCGCTGGGAGGCCCCCTGGTGACCCTCTCTCTGCATCGGGGGGGGCCTGTTCTTTTGGGACTCCTCCCGGCTACCCCCTGACCGACTGTTCCCAAACTCGTCGGCCAGCTGCCCTGCGTGCTGGGGGTTCTCGAGCTTTTTGTCCACCAGCCACAGCCTCAGGTCGGACGGGCACTGATCATACAGTTGCTCCAGTACGATTAGGTCAAGCAGGTCCTCTTTAGCTCGGGCCCCAGCTGTCCACTTGCGGGCATACCCCTGCATCCGGTTGACCAGTTGTAGGTAGGTGACCTCAGGCGTTTTACGCTGACTCCGGAACCTTCTCCGGTACATCTCGGGGGTCAGCCCAAACTCACGGGGCAGGGCCTGTTTGAACAGTTCGTAGTCCCCTGCCTCCGGCCCTGTCATCCGGCTGTACACCTCCACGGCTTTGGGGTCCAGTAAGGGGGTGAGAAACTGGAGCCTGTCTGCAGGGTCAACCCTGTGCAGCTCACAGGCATTCTCAAAGGCCGTCAGGAAGCTATCTATGTCCTCCCCCTCCTTCCGCTGGGCCAGGAAGCACTTATCAAAGTTCCTTGCCGTCCTGGGTCCCCCCGCACTCACCGCAGCCGGGGCCCCACTGCTCTTCAGCCTGGCCAGCTCCAGTTCATGCTGTCTTTGTTTCTCCTTCTCCTGACGCTCCCTCTCCTTCTCCTCCTGCTCATGTTGACGTTGTTTTTCATGATCCTCCAGCTCCCTCATTTTCATCTCCCTCTCCCATTCCAGCCGCCTCCGCTCCAGGGATGGGGAGCTCCGCCGGGAGGATCCCCTGCTGGGTGCCGGGGTCAGGGTGCCCTCGGTATTCACTGGGCTTCCCCCAACCCCTTCCCCAGGCATAGGTAGGAAGGGTCTCGGGATGTCCTCGGCAGCAGTCTGACCCCTCCCAGCCCGGTCAGGCCCCAGGGCCCACGCTGCGTCCCCCGGGCAGCTTCCCTCAGGGACAGGGATCGGGTCATCCAAGCGATCCCTCTCCTCCAGCTGGGCAATCAGCTGTTCCTTGGTGGACCTCCTGATGCGCAGCCCCCTCTGCCTGCACAGCTCCACCAGGTCGCTCTTAAGGCGTTTAGCGTACATCTCCCTGCTGGCCACTTGCAGGCCGGGCAGCTTCCCACGGTTTCCAGGAAAAGCCCCTCGTGTGCCAGTCCTTCTTGAGGTCACCGACTCTTTGCCAGGGTCGAGCTGCAGACTCCTCCGCCCCTGGGACCGCTCGCTGCAATCCCCCGGGGGACCCTGTTACTGCAAAAGTCTTTCTCTCTGGTCACACATTCCCAGGGGTTAACCGCCCCCCGAAACCGTCTCTCTCTGAATCTTCAGCACGCCTGGTCCCCGTCAATTCCCCTTCGTTTTACTGCTCCCCAGTCACTTACTGCAGGAAGCGCCGTTCACGGGGTGCAGTAGATCCCACCGCTGACACCAGTTGTCACGGAGTGTGGGGGAGTCCAGGCCCTGCACCCCTCTTCCTGGGATCCACTGAGACTCTCAGCCAGCCAGTAAAACAGAAGGTTTATTGGACAACAGGAACACAGTCCAAAACAGAGCTTGTGGGTACAACCAGGACCCCTCAATCACGTCCTTCTGGGGGAGCAGGGAGCTTAGACCCCAGCCCTGGGGTTCCCTGTGTTCCTCTCCCCAGCCCCAAACTGAAACTAAACCCACCCAGCAGGTTCCCTGCTGCAGCCTCTGTTCACATTCCTGGGCAGAGGTGTCACCTCCCCCTCCCCCTCCTGGCTCAGGTGACAGGTTCTCAGGTCTCCCCTCCCCAGGGCACATTCCCAGGTCAACACTCCCCCCTCCCTGCTGAGTCACATCGTCACACCCACGCGCTGGGCTTTGGGCCTGGGGCGTTTGGGCAACTGCAGGCGTCTGATGTCAACGGCTCTCTCGAGGGGCAGGGATCCCCAGAGTGGCTCAGCCCCGGGGCCTGTCTAACCTGGTCTCCTGTCTCTGAGGGGGGCCAGTCCCAGCGGGTCCAGGGGGAGGGGCAGGAACCCCGCAGGGACGGGATAACCTGCCCCAGGGGACCTGCCCCAGTAGCTAGAGCTCAGCTCCTGTCCTGACACAGCTGGGGGTAGATCTTGTCCCACACTCCCGTTAACCCCTTACTGCAGACACCCACCATCCTTACAAACCTCCAGTTCTTGTGTGAATCTGCTGAGCTCTTGGCCCCAGTGAGATCTTGTGGCAGTGAGTTCCAGAGGCTAATAGCACGTATTTCCTTTTCCCAGCTTTCAACTAGCTACCTTTCAATTTCACTGACTGTCCCTCGTTCTTGTATAAATTATTTCTAGTACAGTGGGGTCTGGGGCCCCCAACTCAGACTGGGATCCCTGTTGTGCCGGGTGCTGTACATACACCCCAGACCGAAACTGAGCTCCCCACCCTTGCGCCAGGCACCTCCAGATTCCCTCAGCAGAGATCAGGGCCCTCTTGTGCCAGGTGCTGCACAGACCCCGACTGAGACTGGGGCTGGATCGGGCCAGCTCTCCATGAGGGAAGCCCCCAGCACCGTGAGGCCGACCCCGGGTCCAGCGTCTCAGTGCTGGGGTCGAGCGACGCTGCAGACGCCCGGGGTTTCGGTTCCTCCCCAGCAGCCCCGCGCTGGGCAGAGTCCAGCCTTGGGGGAAGTGAAAAGGAGAAGCTGGCAGGTTCCAGGGCTCAGAGGGGAAGTGGCCCTGGCTGTGCGGTTCCCCCGGGCCAGGCAACCCCATGGCGGGGCCAGTGGAGAGGGAGAAGGGCCCTGCGTCACCCGTCCCCAGGGCAAGGAGAGCGCAGAGCCCAGGGCACGCAGAGCACGGGCTGCTGGCAGGTCCCACTCATCCCTGCTGAGGCAAACAGCCATTGCAACAGACAGGTGTGACAAAGTGGGACTGTTCTTAATGTTTTCTCTGAATATAGTGTGGGTGCCTCAGTTTCCCCTAGGCTTTTCTTATGTCTCCAGGTGGTGGGATAAGGGGGTGTAATTGTTGCAGAGCAAAGGGCCAGGGTACATAAATGGCCGACACTCTGTCTCCTGGCACCTGATGGCCTGGGCCCTTCCCCCCTGCAAGGTGAGAGCTAAAGGGTCCGATGAAGTGAGCTGTAGCTCACGAAAGCTTATGCTCAAATAAATTTGTTAGTATCTAAGGTCCCACAAGTACCCCTTTTCTTTTTGCGGATACAGACTAACCCGGCTGCTACTCTGAAACCAACTAAAGGGTTGGAAAACAAAGGAATCCGGTGATCTCCTGGCCCGGGAAAGGGACAAAGCCCAGAGGAGGAGGGGCTGGAGGGAGTTTCAGTTTGGGGCTGGTTGGGGACGAGGAGTGAAGGGCAGACGGGGTTGTCTGGCTCACTGCCCCCCCAAATGGACCCGGCTGAGGGGTCCTGTTCTCTGTACCTGCAAGCTCTGTTTTAAACCGTGTTCCTGTCGTCTAATAAAGCCTGTTGCCAACTGTGTCCACAGATCTATTCAGGGGACACCATCATAGGGCCTAATCACATCAGCCACACGATCAGAGGCTCGTTCACCTGCACATCTACCAATGTGATCTATGCCATCATGGGCCAGCAATGCCCCTCTGCCATGTACGTTGGCCAAACTGGACAGTCTCTATGTAAAAGAATAAACGGACACAAACCAGACGTCAAGAATTATAACATTCAAAAACCAGTCGGAGAACACTTCAACCTCTCTGGTCACGCGATTACAGGCCTAAAAGTGGCAATTCTTCACAAAAAAACTTCAAAAACAGACTCCAACGAGAGAGTGCTGAATTGGAATTAATTTGCAAACTGGATACACCTAACTTAGGCTTGAATAAAGACTGGGAGTGGATGGGTCATTACACAAAGTAAAACTATTTCCCCAGGTTTATTCCCCCCTCCTTCCTACTATTCCTCAGACGTTCTTGTCAACTGCTGGAAATGGCCCACCTTGATTATCACTACAAAAGGTAAGGAGGACTCGTGGCACCTTAGAGACTAACCAATTTATTTGCGCATAAGCTTTCGTGAGCTACAGCTCACTTCATCGGATGCATTCAGTGGAAAATACAGTGGGGAGATTTTATATACACAGAGAACAGGAAACAATGGGTGTAACCAGACACACTGTAACCAGAGTGATCAGGTAAGGTGAGCTATTACCAGCAGGAGAGCGGGGGGCGGGGAGGGGGGAACGACACCTTTTCTCTCCCCCTCCCCGCCCCACCCCGCCCCGCCAGCCTGTCTCCCCACACTGGGGCTGGACTGGAGCTGGTGCCCCTAGAGGGGAAAGGCGCTATACCCCGCCCCCCCCCACACCAACCAGCCACCTCAATTCCCCTCCAGCCTGGAACCGTTTGGTCACTCGGGCCTCATTCCTCTGCGTTAGAAAGCACAGATGAAGTGTGTGGGGGGAAGCCAGGAGTCCTGGCTCCTAGACATCCCCTGCTCTACCCACCAGACATTATTTCCCTCTTAGATCCAGGATAGAACCCAGGAGTCCTGGCTCCCAGCTCCCCCTGCTCTAACCCACTAGACCCCATTCTGCTCCCCGAGCTGGGGATAGAACCCAGGAGTCCTGGCTCCCCATCTTGCTCATAGACTCAAAGGCCAGAAGGGACCACCGTGATCATCTAGCCTGGCCTCTTGTACATCACAGGCCAGAGAAACTCACCCACCCACTCCTGTAACAGACCCCGAGCCTCTGGCTGGGTAACTGACAGCCTCAAATCATGGTTTAGAGACATCAAGTAACAGAGACTGCACCTTCACTCTAGTTTAAACCTGCCAGTGACCCGCGCCCCATGCAGCCGGGAAAGGCAAAAATCTGCCAATCTGACCTGGGGGGAAATTCCTTCCTGATCCCAAACATGGTGATCGGTTAGACCCTGAGCATGTGGGTGAGAACCGCCAGCCAGAGACCTGGGAGAGAATTCCCTGTAGTAACTCAGAGCCCTCCCCAGCCAGTGCCCCATCACCGGCCCTTGGGGATTTTTGCTATTAGCAGTGGCCGATGGGCCACGTGTCCCCCCGTAGGCAGTCTCATGATACCATCCCTTCCATAAACTCACCAAGCTCAGTCCTGGAGCCAGTTTGGTGTTTTGCCCCCACTGCTCCCCTCGGGAGGCTGCTCCAGAACTTCACCCCTCTGATGGTTAGAAACCTTCGCCTAATTTCAAGCCTAAACTTGTTGATGGCCAGTTTGTATCCGTTTATTCTTGTGTCCACATTGGCGTTTAACTTACATAACTCCTCTTTCGCTCTGGTATTTATCTCTCTGTTGTATTTATAGAGTGCAATCATATCTCCCCTCAGCCTTCTTTGGTTAGGCTAAACAAGCCAAGTTCTTTGAGTTTCCTCTTACAAGGTAGGTGTGACGGGAACCCCGGGGTGCAGCCTGGGACTGTGGGACTGCTGTGCCCCTTTATCTCTCCAGCCTGGGCTGTCTGTCACAATGCCCTGCTAGTGACAAGCAGCAAACCCCTCCAGGCGCTGTGATCACTCAGCACACCCGCATGTGGAGCCCCACACCCGGCTAAACTGCGTGAATGCTCCCAGAGCCACTCATGAATCACACAGAGAAAGGCATCAGCCGAATCCCCCGGGCTCCCATCACTGTACCTCAGGAATATACCGTCCTGCACTGCTCAGGACAAGCCGTGCAAATTTATTAATTGGTTCACCACCTCATCAATGGAGAGTGGACATACACCAGCCTTTGTAAATCTGAGCTGATTTACCACACTTCAGGCAAACTCACTGGTAAAGATAAACAGTTAAACAAATTTATTGATGATAAAAGATAGATTTTAAGTGATTATAAGTGATAGGCAAAAAGTCAGAGTGGTTACCAAAAGAAAACAAAAGAAAATATAAGCATGCAGTCTAAACTCTCAAGACAGACTTCCCCCTGCCCCTCCCTGGGGCTCCTGCGGTGCTGGCTCAGACCCTGCCTCTCTCAGCAAGGTGAATTCCCAGGGCGTGGGGGTCTGCCCCAGCCAACCTCACCGCCTCCTAGTACAGGCTGCTCCTCTTCCCCCTCCCACCAACAACGCCAGAACTGGGGTGCCTGGGGGCCATGCCCCCCCTTCTACAAAGGTTCTGGTGCCCTCCGTGTTAGCAATTCTCCAGTCCTAGGCCCCACTCCCCTCTTAGAGCTGTGGATAGAACCCAGGAGTCCTGAGTCCCACCCCACCCCCTCTCGCTCTAGCTCATGCTGCCCCCTTGTGACCGTCTCCCTCGTTCCACAAATCGCTGCTGGCTGGCTGGCTGGTGTGGATTCAGCGCTGGGACAGAGCCAGCACTGGGCAGAAGCAGACAAAGGCCGTGTCTGCCCGACATAGTCTTGAGGGACACGACCCTGTCGCTAAAAGTCAGGCAGTGTGAATGCTCTTTGTCGGCACTTTTGCTGACAAAATACTTCCACCCCCAACGCACGGGGCTCACGGTGCCCACAGGAGAGCGCTCCTGCCGCAACGCGGGCGTTCACACAGGCACTTGCAGCGGCAAAACTTTTGTCTTTCGGGCAGGGCGGGGGGGGTGTTAAGTTCCTGTGAATGACAAAAGTTTGTCGTTCAATTGTAAGTGTAGACCTAGCCTAAGCAATTGCGTAGGGCCCTGAGCAGCTCAAGAGGCCCCCCCCGTTCACCTCTTATTGCAAGAACTGGCCTGTTTTAGTGTTGGGGGGACATTCCTGCATAGGGCCCGCAGTGGGCAGCCCCGACTCTGGCCCTGGGAAAGGCTGTAAGAAAATCACGGGCTGCAGTTTGGTAGCAATAACCACCACTTTTCGCAGACACCCCACGACTGTTTTTAATTGCTGCAGCTTCCCTGCACCCCAGCCGTCGGATGCTGCTGCCAGGACCGGGTCCAGCCTGTGCCCAGTGTGACGAAGTGGGACTGTTCTTAATGTTTCCTCTGAATAGTGTGGGGGTGCCTCAGTTTCCCCTAGGCAGTTCTTAAGTATCTAGGGGGTGGGGTAAGGGTGTATGATCGTTGCAGAGCCCTAGACGGCAGGTGTGTGCAGGGGTCTGGGCACAGAGAATGACCGACACCCTGTTTCCTGGCCACTGATGGCCTGGCCCTTCCCCCCTGCAAGGTGAGAGCTAAGGGGTTGGAGAACAAAGGAATCAGGTGCCCTCCTGTCCCGGGAAAGGGGCAAAGCCCAGAGGAGGAGGGGCTGGAGGAAGTTTCAGTTTGGGGATGACTGGGACATGGAGTGAAGGGCAGAGGGGGTTCTCTGGCTCACTGCCCCCCAAAATGGACCCAGCTGAGGGGTCCTGCTCTCTGCACCTACAAGCTCTGTGTTAGACCATGTTCCTGTCGTCAATAAACCTTCTGTTTTACTGGCTCGCTCAGAGTCACGTCTGACTGTGGAGTTGGGGGGCAGGACCCTCTGGCTTCCCCAGGACCCCGCCTGGGCGGACTGGCTGTGGGAAGCGCACGGAGGGGCAGAGGAGGCTGAATGCTCCGAGGTCAGACCCAGGAAGGTGGAAGCCGGGGGAGCTGTGTGTCCTGCAGACAGGCTGCTCCCAGAGAGGAGACTTCCCCAGAGTCCTGACTGGCTTCGCAGGGAGCAGTTCCAGAGCATCGCCCGGGGACTCCGTGACAGGATCAGACCCGCCTTCGGCCCTCGCCGGAGCGCCAGTCCAGTACCCGCGGCCGTGGCAACGCTGGTGTCGGGTGCGTCGGAGGTGGGGTCGGGAGCGCCCCTCGGACACCTCCGGGCCCAAGGTCGCGGGATGAGATCTCCTGGCACGCAGACGTCGGAGCTCAGAGCGATAGCTTGGCCCGCGAGGTGTTCCTCCCGCCGCTCTCCGGCCCGAACGGGCCCGTGCTAATGGCCAGCGCAGCCGCCCTGTTCTCTGTCAGCCGGCGGGGCGCCCGCGGCAGGGCCCTCGGTCCGGAAGCCCCGGGCTGGGGGAGTTCTGCGTGAAACACTCGGCCCATCCGGGGGCGTCGCACCTCCCCGGGGAGTGGGACCTATTCGCCGGTCGACTCAGCAGGTCCTTCTCCTCTCACCACGAGTGGTCTCTCCGCCCTCAGGTCCCCAGCGCCGTCTTCCAGAGGCGGGGGACTCCCCAGGGGACCTGCTGGCCGCCGCACGGAGCAAGAAATTGTCACCTCTTTTGCGCGAGGCTCGGTCACGGCAGGGGCTCTCGGACGCTTTCCTACAGTCACGGTCGGGCGGCGACCGCACGCTCTCCCTCCGGTTCCCCTCGTTCACAAGGGTCTCCTGGAGATCCAGGGGGACAAGGCAAGGGGCGTTCTGATCGCTGCAGCCTGGCCGCGCCGGCATTGGTTCGGCATGCTCCGGGATCTCATGGTAGCAGCCCCGTGGATGCCCCCCTCAGACCGGATTTGCTGTCTCAGGACCACGGGCGCCTGCTCCATCTGTCTCGAGCAGCCCTGCCCTTGACGGCGTGGCGGCCGCATGGCTGAACCCGGCCGAGGGAGCAGGCTCTGAGCAGGTCCAGCCAACTCCGCCAGGTGACCAGGGCCGCCGACCTGGCTAAGTGGAAACGCTTCTCTTGCCGTGCAGCCGAGCAGAACCTGTGCCCGTCGCCGGCGCCCTGGCCATCCATCGTGGAATATCTCCTGCGCCTGGAGCAGCCCGGCCGATCACTGCCTTCAGCCAGGGTCCACCTGGCGGCCATCTCTGCGTCCCATCCCCCCATCTGAGGCAGATTGGTCTCGGCCCGGGAGGTGACAAGCAGGGTCGTTAAAGGGTTGGAGAGGCTCCATCCACAGGTCCGGGACCCGATCCCACCGTGGGCCCTAAACCTGGTCCTGTCTAGGCTCACGAGGCCTCCATTCGAGCCCTGCATCCTGCTCCTTGCTGCTCCTCTCGTGAAGGTCACTTTCCTGGTGGCAATCACTCCGGCCAGGAGAGTCTCAGGGCTTCAGGCCTTCACCTCGGGGCCTCCCTATACGGTTTCTTTTCGGACAAGGTCCAGCTGCATCCCCCGCCAGCCTTCCTACCCAAGGTGGTCTCGCTGTTCCATGTCAAGCCAGACATTGTTCTGCCGGTCTTCTTCTCAGAGCCGCATGAGTCAGAGGCGGAAAGACGCCTGCACTCTCTGGACGTGAGAAGGGCCCTAGCCTTTTATATTGACCGGACGAGCCCCTTCCACAGATCGACGCAGCTGTTTGTCACAGTCGCGGGTAGAACGAAAGGTCCTGTAGGGATCAGGGCCCGCATCCGGGCAGGCTACGAGCAGGCAAAGATCCTGCCTCCAACCATCGCAAAGGCCCGTTTTACGAGAGTGCAAGGGTTTTCCGCAGCCTTCCTGGCACCGGTTCCGATCCAGGACATTTTCAGGGCTGCGACGTCGCCTCGATCCAGAGGTTCACTTCCCATGACGCCATCAGCCACCAAGCCAGGGATGGCACCGGCTTTGGGAGAGCTGTGTCGCGATCGGCAGGCCCGAGAGCTCTGAGCCCCCTCTGGGGATGCTGCTTGTGAGTCACCGGGAATGGAGTCGACACGAGCCAGCACTCGGTTCCCGGCCTCTCGTAGCTTGTTCCTCGGGACGCGTTGCCCGCGCCCAAACCCGCCCTCCTGCCCCGGAGTTCGGTGAGAAGGAAGCGAGAGGGCGCAGGGACCGACGCGTGAGCGCTCCGGGGGCGCCAGAGCCAGCCCGGTGGATACACTGGGAGAGAAATCGGCACACGCGGCCACAATCCCCACTTGAGGGAAGCCGGGACTGAGGCTGGAAGGTGAGGATAGGGTCCAAATGATGCCGGCTCGGGCTTTACCCCCGGGATGCTGGCTGGACGTGACCTTCTGCGTCCCCCTTTATCACCCGCTCCTCCAGGGACGGGTAGGTCTGAGGTGGGCCGCGACCACCGCCCTGCACGGTGTGAAGCCTCGCGGGGCCACCAAAAGGCCAAAGGGAAGCGCAGTGAACTGGTAACAAGCGTGGCCCACCGCGAACCCAAGGAAGCGCCTGAGGCCCCGGAGAAAGGAGATATGAAAATACGTGTCCTTCAAATCGAGGGCGGCATCCCAGTGCCTGGATCTAGCGAGGGGACGAGGGAGGCCGGACGGAATCTCACCTTCCTGAGAGACGCGGGGAGTCGACGCAGGTCTAGGGTTGGCCCTAGACCCCCCTTCGCCTTGGGAACAAGGAAACAGCAGGAGAAGAATCCCTTTGCTCTCCGCTCCGGGGCAACCGCCTCCACCGCCCCAGCCCACAGCCTGGCGGGCAGCTCCTGGGTGAGAAGCTGCTGGGGAGGAGGCCCCTGAAGAGGGACAGGTAAGGGGGGTGAGGAGGCGGGATGGGAATGCACTGAGGGGTGCACCCCGCAGCGAGGTGCTGAGCCCCCAGCGCTCTGACGTTATTGCTGCCCAAGCGGGGAAGGACGGGGAAAGGGGGTGCAAAAATAAACGGGGGGGGGGTGTTGATGATCCAGGAGGGAGACTGATCGTCCCTCCCCGGCCTGCCTTCAAAAGGCCTGTCTGTGCCCACGCGGCAGGCTAGTGCCCCGCTGGGCAGAGGTGGGGACCAGCAGGCCCTGACTGCACCGGTGCCCTCGCCCCTTTCCTTTGTGAGGCTCGTGCCGGGAGGGACCCGAGACCCGAGGGGGCCGCTGAGGCCTGACACGCTTGCGCCAGACGACTGACGCACACAGGGCCCGGGGCCGATCGCAGTGCGGCTCTGGAGCCCTTGAGGCCAGGCAGCTTCGTGGGGTCCCAGAAGAGCAAGGCCCCGTCGAAGGGAAGGCCCTGAGGTCGGTTCTGCACCTCCTGCGAGAGCCCCGAGGTCTGCAGCCACAGGCCTCTCTGCAGGGCGACCGGTCTGGCCACCGAGTCCGCCGTGTCCCAGGCAGGCTGGGGGGAGGTTCTCGCCACCCTCGGTCCCTGCCGCACGACGGCGGGAATTCCTGCCACAGGCCTTGGGACAGCCAACCCTGGAGTGGAGCCAGGGAGTCCCAGACGCCGAAATCCTATCACCCCAGCCACACCCGCTGGTTCGGCAGACGTGGCTGGAGGCTCGCAGCAGGAGGAGGCTTTGTACCGGACAGGTCCCAGCGCTTTGCCTCCTGGTTCTCGGGGTAGCGCGGGCCTGGCCCTGCCTCTCCCGCTCGCTGGCTGCGGTGACCCCCAGAGAGCCCCGGGGGGCACAGAGAGTCAAACCCTTCTGCAGGCAGGTGACGCGTCTTCTCTGCCCTTTCAGACACGGGGGGCAGAGAAGCGGGGTCTGCCCTGGAGCCGTCACTGCTCGGAGCACCCCCGGGTGGGGGCAGAGCCACCGGTGCCAAACCGCCAGGGATGGGGTCCGCAGGTGTGACAAGGCGGCCTTTGGGGGGCCCCACTGGGAGTGTCAATTCAGGACAAACTGCTTAGAGCAGGGGAGTCAGAGCCCACGGCTGGGGTCCTTCGCTACTAAGGCACCCACCAGCCAGACAGAGAGGACTTCGGTCTCACCCCACTGGCTAAGCAGAAGTCCAACGAGCAATTCCCTCAGACACCCCAGGTCCCTTCTATCACCGCCCATAGCACACCTCCCAGAAACAACCGAGAGCAGGGCTGTGCCGTGCCGGGGGCTGCCCAGACCCACGGGCTCTGCCCGCAGGAGCCTGACGCCAGGACAAAGGTGGGACCGGCCCCCCGGGGAACAGAGACCTGGGCAGAGCGAGGGATTGGCCAAGATGACACATCAAATTAGTGGCAAAGTGGAAGCTGAACCCAGGAGTCCTGGCTCCCAGCCACCCCCGCCCTAGCCCCTGCTGCCCCCTAGTGGACGCCTCCCTCCTTACACACACCCCGCTGCCCGGCTGACATGTCAGCGCCACGGGCCGGGCCGTAAGAAACTCCCGGGCCACGGTGGGGTTGCGACAACCACGACTCTTCACAGACACCCCACAACCGTTCTTAGCCGCAGCAGCTTTCCTCCCCTCGGGGCTGCTGCCCGCGGCAGGGTCCAGCCTGCGCCCAGCGGCTCCTCGTGCCCCGGCTCCCCGCCAGGGAGAGCAGCTCCGAGCGCGTGGCCCAGGGACCCGGCCCCGTCACAACGCCGGGCACCGCTTCACACTGGGCCGCGGGGCACAGAGCATGCCCGGGCTGGGGGCGCTTAAGTGACCCCTGGCAGCCCGGCAGTGCTGAGGGGTCGCCTGGCCATGCTGGGGCAGGGGGTCTGGGCCGGGCCTGTCCGCCCACCGAGGCTGTGATGGCAGATTGCGCCTGGGGAGCAGGGTCAGCGAGGCCAGATGGGGGGCAGCGAGGGGGGATCAAGGCTGGATGGGGGGCAGTGAGGTGGGGGCAGGGCCAGATGGGGGGGCAGGGCCGGATGTGGGGCAGCGAGGGGGGATCAAGGCTGGATGGGGGGCAGGGACAGTGGGCAGGGTCGGATGGGGGCACTGGGCGGGGGCGGGGGCAGGGGCAGTGCTGGACGTGGGGCAGAGGAGCTGTTTTTGTGAGTGCTCAAAATAGCAACTGCACCAAACTGCTGAACAGAACCAGTCCCAACTTTCTTCCCACCTGAGCCACGGGAGACCCAGAGACCCCAGGTCAAGAGCCACCAGCCCCACACGTGTCTGTCCCCCCACGGCAGCCAGCTGGGGACCCGCCAGCCCATAGCCAGCCAAACCCCAGCCCCGTGAGGAAGGAGAGGGCGCCCTCGGCAGGGCAAGGAGGGAACAGTAGCCGCAGCGGGCGCCCCGGGGCAGGCTGGGGAGAAGGGACGGGGGTCGGGCGCCCTGCAGGGCCCAGTCACAGACGTCAGCGGGCGAAGGGCCCCGGGACCAGCCCGGCCTGGTCTGCACCAAACGCTTGGGTCAACGGAGCTGCAGCCCTCAGGGCACAGACGCCAACTTCCCCTCTTTTCCCTGGGTGCTCGACCCCCACCTCTGCCCCCACCCCACCCCTTCCATGAGGGCCCGCCCCTGCCCCACCCCTTCCCCAAATCCCGGCCCGGGCCCCGCCTCTTCCCCGCCTCCTCCCCTGAGCACGCCACGTTCCTGTTCCTGTCCCCCACCCCGGAGTGTGCTAACGCCGCCAAACAGCATATGGAGGAAACTGAGGCACACACAAGCCTCCTAACAGTATCACAGAAAATTCCTATTTCATCACACTGGAGCTCAGAGCCAACCCCCCTGAGACAGGTCTGGGACTCTGCTGGGGACGGGGCTCCGGGGTGTGAATCTCTGGGCCCCGGGAGGTGAGGGGCCCTGGGGGCGGGGGGGTTGGAAGGCTGGGTAACAACTGCCCCCACGCCCGTGTGCTGCCCCCGATCTGCTCCCCAGCCCTGCTGCCCCACTGCTGAGCCCCCGGGGCTGGGGGTGTCAGGCTGGTCCCTGCAGCCCGGGCTTGGGACAGGAGCATCTCTCCAGCTGCCTCTCCCCTGGGAAAGGGATTTGGGGGCCCCCTCCCCGCTCTCCCCACCCCTGGGCAAGGAGCCCATCCAGCCTGGGAACAAACCCGCAGCCTCCCTCAGAAATCAGCCCCCTCTCAGAGCCGCCCCGTGGGCTCCTGCTCCCTCCCCCCAATCAGATCCGGCCCCTGCCCCGTGCCCAGCCTGGCTCAGCTGTGTGTTCGCACTGTTCCAAGGGGCGTTAGATGGATCCCAGTGGGGTCAGACTGTGTGAAATGCTCGTGAGGGCTGTCTGCGTTAGTCTCCCCCAGAACGGGGGGTCCCAGGCCATCAGGCGACAGGGAAGGGTTTGCTCTGAATCAGTGAATCCAGGCAGGAGAGATGAGTCACCGAGCGTGAAACACCAGAGTGCCCAGGCCGGGTTCTTTCCGCCCGGCCCAGCAACAGACGCCCCCGGGAAGTCTGCACTACGGTTCATCTCACCGTAATTGATGTCTCCCGCCCTGGGGCTGGGGGAGTTCTGTGCCTGCGCTGATTGGGGGGGTGCCCCTGCTCGCCCCCCCCCCCCCCGGCGCACGCCCCTGTGTGAATAAACCACCTCCCGGAGTGACGGAAGTGAGACGGACACAAGCCCTCGTGGGCCCAGCGCTGCCGGCGGAGAGCGTCCCCCCCACTCCCATGCCGCGCGCAGAGATGGGTTATCGGGCCAAGGGCAGATCCCCCTCCCAGCGGCGTAAAGCGTCTTCACCAGACCCGCTGCAGCAGCCCTGGGCATGCGGACAAGCCCCACGCCCCAGGTGGGCCCTTGGGGGGCCTCAGAGGACACAGGACTTGGTTGAGGCCCCCCACACACCCCCATGAAGGGGAGAGGTGCAGGAGCGCTCGTCCCACCAGCTTGAACATGGGCAGGAAGGGCATGAAAACCCCCGTCCAGGAGAAATCCCTCGCTGGGCGCGGCGTGGATGGGAAGGGGCAGGAATGACCAGGCACCAGATCCCCTGGCTGTGCCCCAGTCAGCCCCATAGCAGACACAGCGCTTGCTCCTGACAGGAATTCCTGCGACCTTTGGGCCCCGAGGGCTGTAACTCCCTGGTGTGTGTGTGTGACCTGCTGTAACCTTGTAAAGAAATCCCAGTGCTTGGTCTCCGTTAACAAGTCTTTACTGAGGTTATTGCAGGATTGGCTACAAGCGTTGTCTGTGGAGTGGGACCGAAGGCGCTACTGACCTGGGGAAAGCGACTGGTCCTTTGGGACAGGGAGAGACCTGAATATTGCTGTGATTTGTGGGGGAAGGGGTGACTGATCGATCACAAAGGCAGGCTGGCCGGGGTGGCCAGACAGATGGGAGAGCCCAAGGGGACTGTCTGTGGCCCCACAGTGACATCGTTACAGGTTCTGCGGAGTTCACACCCGATACTTTGGTGAAATCTCAGGACAGAACTCAGCCAATTTGGGGTTGGTACCCGGGTACTAACTGTGCCCTGAGATTGGTACCCACACTCGTGAACCACTCGACAGCGTGACAGGGTCACCCCAGGGCCCTGCGGGGACTGATGGGCAGGGACGGGTCCCCAGGCGGGGGCAGCGCGGGCTGGAGCCGGGCAGAGCGCGGGGAGCAGACGGGGACGGGAAGGGACCGGCCCCAGGTTCTGCATGCTCCGGGTTGGGCGAGGGGCTGGGAGAGACGGACGGAAACTCCTGCCGGCTGGGGATCCGACGCCCAGGATCTAACTCAGGAGCCCTGCAGGGAGAGGGGAGAGAAATCAGCCCCTGGCCATGGGGCTAGCGGGAGGGACGGGGGCTTTTCTCTGCCAGGCCCCAGGGCGCCCCCAGGGACTCTGCCCGGCAGCCGCAGGGCTGGGCGATGCTCGGCAGGACCCAGGACCCTCTGCCCCCGGGAGCAGCTCGGGGATCGGCCTGAACGGGGACTGAGGGAGCCGCAGACTCCTCCTCCGCGATGCCAACGCCCCATTGCCCAGCTGCCCCGGGGCTGAGCCGGGCGGATGTCATGGGCCGAGGGGCAGAAGCAGCTGCCCCACGGGTGTCCCAGGCAGCCTGTGGTCAGTGTGGGGGGAGGCGGGTTTAATGGAGGGAGGGGGATTGAAATTACCTGCAGGTTGGGGAACGGGGCGCCCTGAAAAACAAAGAGAGACATGGTCAAAGCCCTGGGCGGGGGGGAACCGGATCCTGGGGGTCAAAGCTCCAGCCCCTACCCCATGGCATGGAACGCCCCTCACTAGGACCCCAGCCCCCTCGGCCCCCAGATTCCCCTGAGCCCCCCCAGCCCCACATCCCTCCAGAGACACCCTGGTGCCCCGCCCCCGCCCGGAGCCATTCACCTTTCTTATTCTTCAGGTAGATGAGGAGTCCCGGCACCAGGAAGATCAGCCCCAGCACGAAGCCCCCGACGCCCGTCAGCATCTTGCTCCTGGCGGAGTCAGACTGCGCCTCTGAAACAGGGACACGGAACGGGCTGGGTCAGAGCCAGGGGCCTCCGGGCCAGGCTCCCGTCCGCACCAGTGACCAGCGCCGGCCGGGGCAGAGCCCGCAGGATCAGCTGTGGGACAATCTGCCCCATGTCAGGGCTCCTCCTGGTCTGTGATTGTCAGAGATCGGCTCAGACCCTGCAGCGTGAGGTCTGATATCCCTGCCTATTGTCAGCATGAACTCGTCTAGCCAGGGCCGTCCCTAGGGGGGTGCGAGGCCCATGGGGGGAAGTGACAGATTTGTCTCTCTTCCGGGAGTGACCACGCTGGCCAATCGCACCGGCCCGCAGGGCCCAGAGCGGTTGCCCTGATTCGCCCTACCCAAGGGACAGCTCTGAGTCTAGCCCTGAATAGTCTGTGAGACACAGAAATAGCCCGTCTCTGTGTGAACCTTGCTCTGTTCTTGGGCGCAGTTATATTCTTTGGCAGTGAGTTCCACAGGCTAACTACACAGTGTGTGGGAAACGTCCTTCCTTTTACCAGGTGTGAATTTGCCCCCTTTCCATTCCACTGAGTGTCCCCTTGTCCTTGTGCTGTGATCTCCCTTCTCCAGACCAGTCATAATTATGGAGACTTTTCTCCTCTCCCAGGCCTGTCACTGCCTGTCATAAACATACAGCTAAGGGTAGCATAAAATCCCTCCTTTACCTGTAAGGGGTTAATCAGTTCAATTAACCTAGTTGGCACCTGACCAGAAGGACCAATGGGGAAATCTGAGGGGAGGTTTTGTTTGTGCTCTTTGTTTTGTTCCCTCTCCGGACAAAGAAAAAAACCAAGCAGGTAACCCAGCTCCTACTGAAATGATACATCTAAAATTACAAAAATTGTAAGTAACAGCAAGAAAATGTGTTAAATTATCTTTTGTTTTAGCTTGTAAATTTTCCCTATGCTAAAAGAGAGGTTTATTCCTGTTTTTGTAACTTTAAAGTTAAGCCTAAAGGGGAATCCTCTGTGTTTTAAATCTTTTTATTACCCTGTAAAATTACCTTCCATCCTGATTTTACAGAGGTGCTTCTTTTACTTTTTTCTTTATAATAAAGTTCTTCTTTTAAGAACCTAATTGATTTTAGTGTCCTAAACATAAAGGGTCTGGTCTGTACTTTTATTAAAGACAATTGGTTGGTAGACTATTCTCAAGCCTCCCCAGGAAAGGGGGTGAAGGGGCTTGGGGGGAGATTTGGGGGAAATAGGAACTCCAAGTGGTCCTTTTCCTGAATCTTTGTCTAAATCACTTGGTGGTGGCAGCGATACCGTCCAAGGACAAGGGAAGGAATTTGTGCCTTGGGGAAGTTTTAACCTAAGCTGGTAAAATATAAGCTTAGGGAGTCTTTCATGCGGGTCCCCACATCTGTACCCCAGAGTTAGAGTGGGGAGGGAACCCTGACATGGTGGCAGCGCGGTGGGATCATTTTGAACCAGAAGCAGAGACCTGAGGATATTAAAAGGACATTTTTTTTTCTTTTGTGCTTGAAAACCAGGGAGGTTTTTTTTTAGCTGAGAGCAGCTGGAGGTTTTTTTCTCTGCCTGAAGGCAGAGTAGTTAAGTTCCTGCAAGGGAATTGAGAAGCTTTTTTTTTTTCTTTCTTTCTAGCTCTCAGGTTAGGCTAGGCTAAGCACAGGAAGGCTGGGATGATGGAAAGTGAGGTCCAAAAGAAACTAGAATTAGCCAGATAGGAAGCTGAAGAGAGACGGAAAGAACATGAAAGACAAATGGCCTTAAAGTGCTTGAAGTTGGACGCGGAGGAGAGGAAGGAGGCAAAATGCTTGGAGGCAGAAACAGCCAGGGAGGAGGCTGCCCACAAGAGAGCTATGGAGGCAGAAACAGCCAGAGAGGAGGCTGCCCATAAAAGAGATCTGGAGTTAAAAGACAAAGAAATACAGGCCCAGATTGAGGCTCGGAAGCATGAACTGGCTGTTATGGAGTTGAAAAGACAGAACCCTTCAGCAGCTGGCTCCAATTCCCCAAAAATCCACAAATGGGAGTGACTATGTCCATAGTATGATGAATCCAGTGATATTACTGAATATGTCTTCACCTTTGAGAGACTGTGCACCCTCCAAGCAATTCCTAAAGATCACAAGATGACCACATTGGTAGCAAAATTAACTGGAAGAGCTCTGGACATATTCAACAAAATGCCTATTAAGGATGCTTCTGACTATGGTAAATTTAAGGATTTGGTTTTGAAACAATTTTAAATTCCACCTGAAACTTACAGAGTAAAATTTAGAGCCCTTAAGA
Organism: Lepidochelys kempii; assembly: GCF_965140285.1. Taxonomy (NCBI): domain Eukaryota; kingdom Metazoa; phylum Chordata; order Testudines; family Cheloniidae; genus Lepidochelys; species Lepidochelys kempii. The sequence continues at coordinate 50,768,451 of NC_136393.1, read as the reverse complement.
GAGGGGCTGGACTAAGTAATGTGGCTTATGTAAACCCGATAAAGGATCTGTTAGATAAATGGGTCAAAAGAAGGGGTGTAACTAGCTTTGAAGGAATGTGTGATTTGGTTGTACAGGAGCAGTTCCTGACTATGGCCAATGATGATGTAAAACAGTGTTGATGGGATAAAAAAATTAACTCAGCAGAAAGTCTTGCTTCTTATGCTGATCAATACGAGCAGTCCCAGACCGTCAGAGAGGCAGGGCAAATCGGAACAAAACAGGTGGCGGTACCAGAGAGGAACAGCCCTGGTCGCAGTTTGGGCGGATACCAGAAGGGAGACACTGAGACCACACCATACCACCGGGGGCAGCCCAAGGCCCCACCTACACCCCAAGGAAAACCCCAGACACCTTATCGTCCCACCACATCATTCTCCAGCAATCCACCTCGCCCCAGTGACCCGTCAGCTGGGCGATGTTTTAAATGTAACGAGCTGGGGCATGTAAAGGCCAACTGCCCCAAGAACCCCAACAGATTACAGTTCATTGCATCTGGGACACACCAAAGGTCCTCAGGCCCAGATGCCTCCCAGATACCCTCAGAGCGAAGGGAAACTGTGAGTGTAGGCGGGAAGAAAGTTACTGCGTGGAGGGACACTGGAGCACAGGTGTCAGCTATCCACCAATCCTTAGTGGACCCCAACTTCATCAACCCAGAGGTCCAAGTGACGATTCAACCCTTCAAGTCCATCTCTTTCGATTTGCCTACAGCCAAGTTGCCTGTCCAGTACCAGGGCTGGTCAGGAATGTGGACTTTTGCAGTCTATGATGATTATCCCATTCCCATGCTGCTGGGGGAAGACTTGGCCAACCATGTGAAGCAGGCCAAGAGGGTGGGAATGGTCACCCGCAGCCAGGCTAAGCAAGCCTTCACACCTATCCCTGTTGCTGAGCCTTCCACCAGGGCCCCGTCTGTGCTACCAGAGACCCAGACTGAGGTGGTGGAACCGGACCCCAGGCCAACGTCTGCAACGGCCGTAGTGGATCCAGTCCCAGAGACCCAGCCAGAGCCAGGCCCAGAACCGGAATGGGCGGAGCACCCAGCACCAGAACCATTGCCAGCCCTGAGTCCAGCGCTTGCAACCCCGTCTGCAACCCCAACACCAGAGGGCCCCACCAAGCCCGCCCTGGCAGCAGCAGCTAAACCAGCGCAAGAGGCTCCACCGGAGCCTGAACCCCAACCTAGCGCACCCACGGAGAGCGGGTCACCGTCCCCGGAACCAGCCCTGTCCCTCGCGCGCTTCCCGAGGGACCAAGCCCAGGCCCACCATCCAGTGAGGAACTGAGGTCTCCAGCATCAAGGGAATAGTTCCAGACCAAACAGGAAACAGAAGAAAGCCTCCAGGGAGCTTGGACAGTGGCACGGAGCAACCCACCGCCTCTCAACTCTGCTAATCGATCCCGGTTTGTGGTAGAACGAGAACTTTTATACAAGGAAACTCTTTCTGGTGGGCACCAGGAACCTGGCATCCTCAGAGACAGTTGGTAGTTCCAACTAAATACTGGGAAAAGCTCTTGAGCTTAGCCCATGATCATCCTAGTGGCCATGCTGGGGGGAACAGGACCAAAGACCGTTTGGGAAGGTCATTCCACTGGGAGGGAATGGACAAGAACGTTTCTACTTACGTCCAGTCCTGTGAGGTGTGCCAAAGAGTGGAAAACCCCCAAGACCAGGTCAAAGCCCCTCTCCAGCCACTCCCCATCATTGAGGTTCCATTTCAGCGAGTAGCTGTGGTTATTCTGGGTCCTTTCCCGAAAAAGACACCCAGAGGGAAGCAGTACAGACTGACTTTCATGGATTTTGCCACCTGATGGCCGAAAGCAGTAGCTCTAAGCAACACCAGGGCTAAAAGTGTGTGCCAGGCCTTAACAGACATTTCTGCCAGGGTAGGTTGGCTCTCCGACATCCTTATGGATTCGGGAACTAATTTCCTGGCAGGGACCATAAAAAGCCTTTGGGAAGCTCATGGGGTGAACTACTTGGTTGCCTCTCCTTACCACCATCAAACAAAAGGCCTGGTGGAGAAGTTTTATGGAACTTTGCGGGTCATGATACGTAAATTCGTAAATGAGCACTCCAATGATTGGGACCTAGTGTTGCAGCAGTTGCTCTTTGCCTACAGGGCTGTAACACATCCCAGTTTAGGGTTTTCACCATTTGAACTTGTATATGGCTGTGAGGTTATGGGGCCATTGCAGTTGGTGAAGCAGAAATGGGAGGGGTTTATCTTTAATTATCTCATAGCATCCACCACCTCAAACCGAAAGCCCAAGGTGTACCATGTTAATTCTCTAAAGCCCTTTTATTCCAGAGAATTAAAGGTTTGTCAGTTTACAGCCCAGGGAGGAGACGACGCTGAGTGGCCCGAAGGTGTCTACTACGAAGGGAAAAGTGCGGATGGTGTGGAAGAGGTGAAGCTCTCCGTGACCCTTGGGCGTATGCAGCGACAGCAGATCCAGGAGCTGTGCACTAGCTACGCGCCAACGTTCTCAGCCACCCCAGGACTGACTGAACGGGCACACCACTCCATTGACACAGGGAATGCTCGCCCAATTAGAGCCCAACCTTACCGGGTGGCTCCTCAAGCCAAAACTGCTATAGAACGGGAGATCCAGGACATGCTACAGATGGGTATAATCCACCCCTCTAAAAGTGCATGGGCATCTCCAGTGGTTCTAGTTCCCAAACCAGATGGGGAAATACGCTTTTGCGTGGACTACCGTAAGCTAAATGCTGTAACTCGCCCAGACAACTATCCAAAGCCACGCACAGATGACCTATTAGAGAAACTGGGATGGGCCCAGTTCATCTCTACCTTGGACTTAACCAAGGGGTACTGGCAGGTACCGCTAGATGAATCCGCCAAGGAAAGGTCAGCCTTCATCACCCATGTAGGGCTGTATAAATTTAATGTGCTCCCTTTCAGGCTGCAAAATGTACCCGCCACCTTCCAGAGACTTGTAGATAGTCTCCTAGCGGGATTGGGAGAATCTGCAGTCGCCTAGCTTGACGATGTGGCCATCTTTTCTGATTCATGGGCAAAACACCTGGAGCATCTCCAGAAAGTCTTCAAGCGCATAAGAAAGGCAGGACTAACTGTTAAGGCTAAAAAGTGTCAAATAGGCCTAAACAGAGTGACTGACCTTGGACACCAGGTGGGTCAAGAAACTATCAACCCCCTACAGGCCAAAGTGGATGCTATCCAAAAGTGACCTGTCCCAAAGTCAAAAAACCAGGTCCAATCCTTCTTAGGCTTGGCCAAATATTACAGGCGATTTGTACCGCAATGCAGCCAAATCGCTGCCCCACTAACAGAGCTGACCAAAAAAACCCAGCCAAATGCCGTTCAGGGAACTGAAGAGTGCCAGAAGGCCTTTAACCAGCTTAAGGTGACACTCATGTCTGAGCCTGTGCTAAGAGCACCTGACCAGAAGGACCAATGGGGAAAGAAAATACTTTCAAATGGGGGGCGGGGCAGGTTTTGTTTGTGCTTTTTGTTTAGTTCCCTCTCAGGACAAAGAAAAAAACCAAGCAGGTAACCCAGCTCCTACTAAAATGATACATCTAAAATTACAAAAATTGTAAGTAATAGCAAGAAAATGTGTTAAATTATCTTTTGTTTTAGCTTGTAAATGTTCCCTATGCTAAGAGGGATGTTTATTCCTGATTTTGTAAAGTTAAGCCTAAAGAGGAATCCTCTGTGTTTTAAATCTTTTTATTACCCTGTAAAATTACCTTCCATCCTGATTTTACAGAGGTGCTTCTTTTACTTTTTTCTTTATAATAAAGTTCTTCTTTTAAAAACTTAATTAATTTTAGTGTCCTAACCATAAAGGGTCTGGTCTGTACTTTTATTAAAGACAACTGGTTGGTAGATTATTCTCAAGCTTCCCCAGGAAAGGGGGTGAAGGGGCTTGGGGGAATATTTTGGGGAAATAGGAACTCCAAGTGGTCCTTTTCCTGAATCTTTGTCTAAATCACTTGGTAGAGGCAGCAATACCGTCCAAGGACGAGGGAAGGAATTTGTGTCTTGGGGAAGTTTTAACCTAAGCTGGTGGAATATAAGCTTAGGGAGTCTTCCATGCTGGTTTCCACATCTGCACCGCAGAGTTCAGAGTGGGGAGGAAACCCTAACACTGCCCCACTCAGGTTGTGTCTACACAGCGTTTTGGAGCCCGTGGAAGTGAGCTCCCAGCCCAGGTTGATAGATTTCGGTTAGAAGGGCTCATGTGAGCGCTCTGCCCCAGGCCCATCCCCTGGGGGCTCCACAGAGCGAGGGCTGCCCCTGTGGGCTCAGGGGTGGCCCCACACACAGAGGCTCTTACCCCAGTGCACGGCGAGGGGGCCCCGCAGGCTGATGTGCTCCACCTGGCAGGTGTAGACGTCCCCGCGCCGGTGGCTCATCTCCAGCATCACCAGGATCTGGAAGGTCCAGTCTCCGTTCTGGAGCAGCTCCGTGGACACCACCCCGGCCGTCTGCTCCTGCCCGTTCTTCAGCCACTTGATCTCGATCCCCCCGGGGTAAAACCCCGTCACGGAGCAAACCAGCAGGTGGGGGTGGGGCTGGGACCCCGATTTTGTGGGAAAAACTGTCACCTCGGGCTGAACTGGGGGGAGAGAGGAGAGGGGGTTGGGAAAGGGGCTGGAGATGGAAGGGTGCTCAGGAGGAAGAGGTGCTCCCCTGCCCCTGGGAAAGGCCCAGCCCCCCAACTATCGCCCCTGGCTGGTTCTCTCCTGCCCCCCATTGCCCTGGGCAGGCTCCGGCAGGAAGGGCCCGAGGGGAGTCGCGTCCCGTCACCCCCATGGGGACAGAGCTAGGGATGGTCTGACCCTCGAGGCCCTGGGAGACGGGGTCTCAGCCAGGGACCAAGGGCTGCCCCCACCCATCAGCCGGGGTACCCTGAGGGGGGAGGGAGGGGTTGGGGGGAAGGGAAAGTTCTGCCCCATCGCCGGGCCCCCCCCAGCCCAGGAAGGGGGGGGGGGTTGGAGCCGCAGCAGCTGCCTGTCTCGAGGGTGGTCTGGGGGGGGCGCTGGGGCCTGGACCCCTCAGAGGGGCGGGGGTGAGTCAGCCACAGCCCCCCAGAGATGGACCCGGGGTCTGCGGCTCTCGGCCCTGCCGACAGGGGGCGCCACAGCCGGACCCGGGGACACGGTCTGGGCCGCTCCTAGACCCGGCTTCCCTCCCGCAGCTGCCGCTGGGTGACCCCGCCCCCTGGCTGTGACCCCGCCCCCTGCTCTCTGTGCCCCGCCCCTGGCGGTGACCCCGCCCCCTGCTCTCTCAGCCCCGCCCCCGGCCCGTGACCCCGTGCCCTGGCCCCGCCCCCCTCCCTGCCGCCCCCCAGCGCAGGAGCAGCTGAGCCCCCCCCCCCGCCGCCGTGTCTCCCGCGCTCACCCCCCCCCCGCGCTCACTCCCCCACTCACCTCCCCGGTCGATGGTGAACGGCTCAGCCACCCCGTAGTTGTGCCGGCAGAACGTGTCCACCGCCGCCCGCCGCTCCGCCAGGATCGCCGGGTCCTTGTTCCAATACTCGGCCCAGCGCCGCCCCACCGCCGTCTCCCCCACGAACACCCCCACCTCGCTGTCGAAGTGCACGAACTGCTGCCGGTCGTAGATGTACCGGTCCAAGAACCGGACCCGCTCGGTGCCGTTGGTGAACAGACAGTCCCGCTTCGCCTGGTGCAGGAACCGCCCTGGGGGGGACGGGCTCGGCTCGGCTCAGGCGCCCCCAGCTGCCCCCAGGCTCGTAGCCCAGCGGGGGGGGAACAACCGGAGCCCCACGAGCCCCCCCGCCCTGAACCCCGCCCACACCCAGGGGAGCCCGGCGGGCGGGGCAGGGCCGTGTGGGGGGAGGGGAGTGACAGTAACACTGACCGGGGGGGCCTTAGGGCCGAGACTGTGACAGGGACAGGGGCAGAGACACTGAGCGGGGGGTGGGGGCCACCGGCACAGGCAGCACGGGGCTCCCCAGGGCGCTGGGGTCTGACCCCCCCCACCCCCAGATACGCCCAGCACCTGCCCAGGACGGGGCTCCCCGGGGTGCTGGGGTCTGACCCCCCCCACCCCCAGATACGCCCAGCACCTGCCCAGGACGGGGCTCCCTGGGGCGCTGGGGTCTGACACCCCCACCCCCAGATACGCCCAGCACCTGCCCAGGACGGGGCTCCCCGGGGTGCTGGGGTCTGACCCCCCCCACCCCCAGATACGCCCAGCACCTGCCCAGGACGGGGCTCCCCGGGGTGCTGGGGTCTGACACCTCCCACCCCCAGATACGCCCAGCACCTGCCCAGGACGGGGCTCCCCGGGGTGCTGGGGTCTGACCCCCCCCCACCCCCAGATACACCCAGCACCTGCCCAGGACGGGGCTCCCTGGGGCGCTGCGGTCTGACACCTCCCACCCCCAGATACGCCCAGCACCTGCCCAGGACGGGGCTCCCCGGGGTGCTGGGGTCTGACCCCCCCCACCCCCAGATACGCCCAGCACCTGCCCAGGACGGGGCTCCCCGGGGTGCTGGGGTCTGACCCCCCCCACCCCCAGATACGCCCAGCGCCTGCCCAGGACGGGGCTCCCCGGGGCGCTGGGCTCTGACCCCCCCCACCCCCAGATACGCCCAGCGCCTGCCCAGGACGGGGCTCCCCGGGGCGCTGGGGTCTGACACCTCCCACCCCCAGATACGCCCAGCGCCTGCCCAGGACGGGGCTCCCCGGGGCGCTGGGGTCTTTACTCACCTTCAGGCTCCGTGCAATGAGCCAGGTGGGTTCTCAGCACCGTCAGTGTCACGAGCAGAGCCCCAGCCCAGCGGCTCCCGGCCCCCAGGATCCGACTCGCCCCCATCGCGGCTCAGGAGGGAGAGATCTGGAAAGTTGTCGGGACCCCCCAGCCTGAGACCTTCTCTGCCCAGCTCCGAGCACCAGCCCCAGGATGCTGCCCACGGCCCCGGGGATTGGGCACCCCCAGCCCAGGGGCCAATCAGCATCGGGTCTGGGCAGCATCATCCATTGCCAGGCAGAGCCGGCCCCAGCAGGGCTCGGTTCCATACTTCTCCCTCGTAGGGGGCAGAGCAGGGCCTGGGGTCGGGCTGCAGGACTCGCCCGGCGCCTGCCATGGCCCCGGGGCAGCTGGAGAGCGGGGCCAGCCCAGGGACCAGCCCCCACCAGAGCAGGGCCCCCAGCAACAAGCCTGGGACCCTCCGTCCCCTTCCTCTGGTGCAGGCCAAATGTGGGGCGATCCCTGGTTTGTTGAGGGTAAATTTAGTCCCAGTGGTAGGTTTGGGGCTGGCCCCACAGGCAGAAGTTCTGAGCTTCCCCCTCCCCCACCTCCATGGACCTGAGCCCTGCCGCCCCTGGGACCCCACCAGAAAGGGGGGCTCAGTGTCCATGGGTCAGGCACAGCTCGGCCTCTCACCTGTTCCCACCATCGATCTCCCGAAGGGGCTTCTCTGGCCGCCCCAGTCTCTGAGCCCCTCCCCCTCTCTGCTGCCTTCACCCCCAGCCCAGTGGGGCAGGGCAGGGCCATTGTCCCCAGTGCCCAGCTGGGGAGGGAGGCCCAGAGAAGTCAGTGACTGGCCCAGGGTCACACACAGTCTGTGGCAGGGCCGGGAATGACCCCAGGGCTCCTGGGTCCCAGGCCAGCCCCTCTCGGCCCCTCCTGCAGTATGAACACCCAGCGCATTAGCTGGGGGGGGTGGGGATAACTTGGTGCCATGGGGGGGGGCAGATTTGGGCAGGGGACAGGGACCAACGTGCCATACAAAGGGCCCAGGACAGACCCCGGGGGGAGGGGGTTTGGTCACTAACAGCAGGTCGGAGCCGGTGCCAGCAGAGGGGAAAGGCCCCATGTCCCCGTCCCCACCTCCTCAGCCAGTCCGTCCCCGCCCTGGGGCCTCATGGGTGATGGTCCCGTGTCCCAGTCTTCCATGGATGATGCCCCAAACCCCGTGTGTGGCCTGGTCTACACTTGTCCCATCAGATCTCTGTGGCTCAGGGGTGTGACCCCCCCAGTGGAGAGCTGGGCCGGCCAAGTCCCCCATCTGCACCCAGCCGTGCTGCAGAGTAGGGTGCCTGGGGGGGGCGTGAGCGCCGTCTGGGGCGGTGCTGTCTTCACACCGGGGACAATCCCCCCAACGGCAGCGCATCCACACCTGGGACAATACCCCCCCCCCCAGCGGCGCTGTGTCCACACCTGGGACAACCCCCCACTGGAGGCGCCGTGTCCACACCAGGAGCAGGCATCTGGCCGGGAATGTGCCGTGTGGTCAGCCCCAAATGCTTTAAAATCCTGCGACGATGTACGAATACCAGCTGTGGGGTTTATTTGCCTTCTGCTCTTTGAGCCCCTCGGGTGCCCGGGGGTCACAGTTTGAAGCTCTCCCCACAGCCCCAAGGGCTGGACACTCACTTTGTCTCTAAGATCGAGGCTGGAATCGTCCCAGACCCACATGACTCCAGGAGCTGGGGCTTTAGGAAAACACAAGAATTATCCTGAGACTCGTGACACAATCCTGAGAGCCGGGAACACTGAATTTCTCCGTCTCCTCTCGGCGAGGCTCAGCCCTGCTGCTCTGCCCGGTAACAGCCAGGTTCGCGCAGGGATTTCTGCCATTGGGTGCGGGACCCTGGGGCGGGCTCCCCTGGCCAATGCCGGGCGCTGCCCCCCAGCCCTGCCCCCCAGGGTGTGACACGTGCCCCCCCCGGCCCCCTAGAACTGCCGGCCCCACGCCCAGCCCAGTGTCCGGGGAGAGGAGATGGGCGCAGGACGGGGCGTCCCCATGGCCCAGCTGGCCCTGCTCACCCTGCTGGCCCTGCCGGGCGCCGGGGCGGTGACAGGTACGGGCGGGGCGGGGGCTGTGACGCCTGGGCCTGGGGGGGCAGCTTGACCCCCATAGCGCCCGGCTCCCACCCCCAGGGAGGGGACAATGGGGGGCTGATGGGGCATGGAGGGGTATGGAGGGGAGCCAGATTTGGGGGGGGGCTGCAGGGAGGAGGGTCTCCCCCCCATGGCAGCGGGGGAGGGGGGCTAGCGTGGGGGCAGCAGAGGGATCGTGGGGAAGTCGTTGTGGTTTGGGTACAACACAGCCCTACGCTAGGGGTGCAGCCCCCTCCCCCTCCAGGGACTCAGGGGCTGACTCCCCCATCGGGACACCAGATACAGACCCCCCCAAAGAGCCACTCTAGGTCCAGACCCTGCTGAGCAGTGAGAGCATCTGTGCAGAGCAGGAGCCCCTGGCCCTGCTCCCCAGCCTGTCCCCATTGTCCCCCAGGGCTCAGACCCACGGGGTGGGGCACTCTGTGGGGCAGACTCTCTCCTCGGCTAGTGGTGTCGGGATCCCTCCTTTGCAGTCGCTCTGTGAGTTCCTGCTGGGCGAGCTGGGATCATCCAACGACTCCCTAGGATGTAGGTGCCCAACTCCCTTGGGCCCTGGGCAATCCCAACCTCAGCCCCGAGCCAGACCCCTCCCCCTCCCGGCGTGTGTCTGACCCCCCCAGCGCAGCTTTAATGTCTCTGGCTGGGGAGCTCCCGGGCTCCTAGTGACCGGCCCCGGGGTGTGAGTGTCGGGGGCCAGGGATTGAAATCGCCCCGAGAGCCAGGTCATGGTGACGCCGGGACACAGAACCAGCCCCACACAGAGACGGGAGAATGAAACGTCTGGCAGTAATGACGTCCAACGTCCCCCCTACACCACTGTGGGCTGGGGTCACGTCCCCCTTCACACGCGAAGTGGGACAGGCCCGGCCCCTGCTTGCATGGGATTGAAGTGAGCAGAAGGGGGAGCACAGTGGGGGGCGCTGGCCCCTCCAGGCAGCCCTGACCCCAATGCCCCAGCACGATACCAGGGGTCACTGGGCTCCCTGCACCCACTTTCCCCCCACACCGGGGCGTCCCAGTGCCAGTGTGGCCCCAGGGGAAGAGATCAGAGACCCTGTATCCCGGGGAGGGGCTGGCGTGGGTGCTGATGGGGACGCCCGTCTCCCCGCAGCGGATCACGTGTTCTCCCAGGTGGAGTTCTACCAGCGGACGGACCGATCCCTGCAGGGGTCTGGGGAGTACATGTTCGAGTTTGACCAAGACGAGATCTTGCATGTGGACCTGGAGAGGAAGGAGACCGTCTGGCGCCTGCCTGAATTCACCAAGTTCGCCAGCTACGAGGCGCAGGGCGGCCTGGCCAACATCGCCGTGGACAAGCAGAACCTGGAGATCCTGATCCAGAGCATCAACCACACACGGACCGAGAACGGTGGGACCCTTCCTGCCTCATGCGTGCCCAGTGCGAGCCCCCCATCAGCTCCCCTCTCAGCCCCTGCAGGGCTCCGGGGAGCCAGTCAGCCGGGCCAGGGCTGTGCAGGGCAGGGGGCCCGGGCAGTTCACACCCTCCAGGCTGGTGGCCCAGGGCATCTCTTTGCCAAGGGCTGTTCCTTGCCCCTGCCCAGCCCCAGGCCCTGCCCCTGAGGGATTCTCTTGCCGGCCCCTGGTGCCGCATGAGCCGTCAGGGAAGGGAGCTGGGACGGCCCCGGTGACGCCCCCACAGTCCTGGGGAGAGACCTCTGAGCTGGAGCGTGAGCACCAGGGACTGGCTGGCTCAGGGGGGCAGGGAATGGGGCACGGGGCCTTTCCCCTCTAGGGGGTGCTGGCTCCGACCCAGCCCCAGGGCAGTGAGTGGCTGTCTCAGGGGCAGGCAATGGGACCCACTAATCCCTGTCTCCCCAGTGCCCCCTGAGGTGACCGTGTTCCCCAAAGGCCCCGTGGAGCTGGGCGAGCCCAACGTCCTGATCTGCT